>NC_136737.1:3142933-4342933 GCF_936440315.1 Barbus barbus | reverse complement strand
ACCGGCCCCAGCACATCCTCCTCCAGCGGCCAGTTCCTACAAGATCATGACCTTCAGACCCACCATGGAGGAGTTCAAGGACTTTGGGAAGTACATCGCTTACATCGAGACCCAAGGAGCTCATCGTGCCGGTCTGGCAAAGGTATCCAATGGAAGTTTGATTTAAGCTAAGTTTAGATTTACATTTTTAAAAGTAAAGTTTAATTACTCATCTGTTATTGTCATGAGTAACAATAAACAGCATTTTTGACAGTATATAAACCTAGCTTCATTAATTTATAAATATGCTATTGTTAATTCATGCTCATTCAAAATTAATTAAAATTAATATATACAACTTGAAATGCTAAACTAATATAATTCAAAGAATTGACATAAAACTAGATGAATAAATGATGTAAAAGTATTATTTATTGTAATTTCTTGTTTCATTACATTAATGTTTTGCCCACATGACCTCAAGTGGATTATTGTTTATATTGTAAACTAGCGTTTTGTTTTTAATGTTAATAATACAATACGTTAATTGTAAAATACAATTACATTTAATTCAAAGCTCAATTTAGTAAAAATGAAACTAATATAAAGGCAATATATAATTAAAATCACAAAATTTTGCAATTTGCTTATTTGTTTTCAATAAATTATGTATATGTTTTATATCGGTATTGCAAATCAATACCGATATAAAATACCTTTTTTAAATGTTAAATAAACTATTTATCTAAATTATTTTCTCCAAATTCTTTACTTAATAAAATTAACATATGTGCAAAAAATTACAATACAGAAGAGTACAATACATAATACTTTTACAGCATTTATTAATCATAAAATGTAGCAGTTTTCTCTTTGCTTTCATTAAATTATGTGTGTACATAGCCTATATTAGCTTTATATCAGTACTGTAGATATCCGAATCATCACTGGCTGTTAATAATAAAAAAAACTATCACTGTACGAGTTTTTTTTTCCAAATATCAAAAAACTTTTATAAAATTTAGCAATTTTCTTATTTGTTTTCATTGTGTGTGTGTACAGTTGTGTATGATTTGTATCAGTAAATCACAGTAAATTAACTTTTTTAAATGTTAATCCTTTTATCAAACTCTTTGCTAATCATTAAAATTAAAGAATGCGCATACGATTACAATGCATAATACTTTAATGCTATTTAATCGTCTTGGTTAATGCTAATTTCTACATATCCTAATTTAAGATTTCTTTTAACATTTCAAATTGTATCAATTAACATTAATGTATTATTCAATGAACGTGAATTAACAATGAACAATAATATATTTATAAGTTAACCTTGAATAAAAAGGTCTGTAAATGCATTTATTCATATAATCTTAATAACAAGATTGTCATTGTTGTTTTTCTGAGGACTAATGCTTTTATCAGTTGTCTAATTGTACAGTTGTCAATCACAGTTATTAAAGTTCATGCGTTGTTATTTAAGGTTATTCCGCCGAAGGAGTGGAAGCCGCGGCGTTCCTATGAGACCATTGAAGAGATGGTCATTCCCGCTCCCATCATGCAAGTAGTGACCGGCCAATCAGGACTCTTCACTCAGTACAACATTCAGAAGAAGTCCATGACGGTCGGAGAATATCGCAAACTGGCCAATAGTAAAAAGTATGCTTTGTTTGATAAAGCCAATTTTTATAGCACATACAATGTGGTTTCTTTGTAAAGTTTGTACTCTCTTATCCGGACCTTCGTGTCATTAACGTGACGTTTAAAATCACAGTTTTTTGGTGGTATATTTTTAAAAATATTGACAGAATAGGGAATGTTTGCATGTAAATGTAAGATTAAGTTTGAAAAGTTCTTTGGTCCTTCAAGCTTAATTTATACTTGAACTTTCTATTTTCTTGACCGATCTCAGGTACTGCACCCCTCAACACAAGGACTTTGATGACCTGGAAAGAAAGTACTGGAAAAACTTGACGTTTGTGTCGCCCATTTACGGCGCCGACATCAGCGGGTCCCTTTATGACCCGGTTAGTCACCCTTACTGTGATTAGTGTTTGAAAAGCCTTGGCAACTAGCTGATATATATGATTGTATTTTAAGTAACAAATATGATAATAACCCTGATCATTAGTCATATGCATGTGTTTATGTTGTTTTTTCTTCGTAAGGACATCACGGAGTGGAACATCGGCCATCTGAACACTCTTCTGGACATGGTGGAGCAGGAGTGTGGGATCGTCATTGAGGGCGTCAACACGCCATACCTGTACTTCGGCATGTGGAAAACCACCTTCGCCTGGCACACGGAGGACATGGACCTCTACAGCATTAACTACCTGCATTTCGGCCAGCCAAAGTCCTGGTGAGCATCCTACATTCACTATATATGTGCGTTTAGTTGAGTTCAAAAGATTCAGAGGACCATTTTTTTTAACGTATGACATAGATAAGAAGTCAAGTCACCTTTATTTATATAGCGCTTTTAACAATGCAGATTGTGTCAAAGCAACTTTCCAATATAAAAATAGGAAAATAGTGTCAATAATGTAAGATTAAACACTCATAATTTCAATTAAAGGCATTTCATTATTGAATGAAAGTGATAAGGTCATTTTGATAGTATTTTACCAAAAAATGACTTGACTTTTTTTCTTGTCATGTGTATTTAGTACATTTTCATGTAAATATAGGATATTAACGCAATTCATTTTCTGTTTTATATATAAATATACTCTTAAAATATAAACAAATTATGAAAACAAAAATAAATATTACAGTAACACACTTAAAAATTAAATAGTTAATTGTTTTCTTTTCATGTGCATTCAATAAATTTGTGTATTAAAATTGTTTTATAAAATTGTATGTGGTGAACAATATTATGTAACAAATACTGATGAAAACATTAATATGTTGTTAAAATATTTTTGTATCTGGAGGTTTATAAATAATTTTGCATTACTTACAGAAAAAACAAGGTATCACAGTTAAAATTATATTAGTCTTCTTTTGGTATGTATTCGTATGCGTATAATTATATTTGTGTAATATATTTTAGGCATCAATTTCTTATTTGGTAAACTATATTATGCCACAAATGCTGTTCAAACATATTCAAAAACATATTTCTGTATCTGGAAATTAGGGATGCACCGAAATGAAATTTCTTGTCCGAAGCGGAACAAAATGAAACACTGGGTCGAATACTGAACACGGTTTTTCAAAATTTTTTCACCATTGCATAAATTAAATGGCCAAAATGTGCTTTTTACTGTTTTGACTTGCTTTTCAAATAAAGAGTCAATTGCAAAACAACAATTTAAAAAATATTTCCTTTTTTTTCAATTCACTATTACACTGAACATGTTTAAACATATTATTGGGTCTTTTAGCTTATTTGGCCAAACTCCGAAAGAGCTTTGTTTGCTATTTTCGGCCGAATAATGTTTTCTTTTTAATATATTTTAGAAGTCATTTTTAATATGCTTTGTATAATCAAGATATAGTTGAATTCAAAAGATTCAAAGCAGTTTGTTGGTAATTTTTTTGGACACATGGTCTGGATTCAATTTAACATGCTCAGATTTGGTAATTTTGGCAGTATTTTACTTGACGCTTGCCATATATGGGTTTTGTGAAGATAAAATTGTGATCCATCAGTTTGATTGACATTTGGGCCCAATAAGTGTCTCGCAAACTAGATTTTATGCTTGATTTTACAGTACAAACCTGCTATGGGTGCAATATGAAGGAACTTAAATCTAGATCTGTTTTTGACCTCTTGGGGGAGCTGTCGTCATTCACGGCAGCTGTAGACATTCAGGATGATGTCATCGAGAGAGATGAATCATGTGCTGTGTGCTTTGTCTCACTGTATCTCGTTCTTGCCGCATTTAAACGCACAACAGGCTCTTTATAATGGAGCAGAGCGTTTCAGAAGCACTTGGTTGTGAAGTAAATCCTCCAGAGAATCGTTAGGGATGATGTACGTGAATGAGATAATGCTGAAGTATGTGCCATGCTTTTATTCAATAGATAGAAGGATAAATGTACATTGAAATCAAGGTTTTAACAAGAACAACTGACAATAGTCAACTAAAAGATGTGAAAACTAAGCTTAACATCCTTGATCCAAATCAAAATGCTGTTGAAATGACTTGGTATTCTGTTGGTTTGTTTTGCTGAAGTTCAGCTTGACTTTTCTTCTCCGTTCTTGCGGAGAGAAGCTTTAATACTGTATTTTCAGGTTCAGAATACACAATTTTCCGGCTGAGCGTCTGTCCTGTGCTGAAAGAGTTCGAATAAACATGATTTCAGTGTCCTTTTTTCCACATGTGAGACTTTTATCTTTTATCACATCCTCCCTCGCTCTCATGTTGCATCTTCTCCCTGGTGTATCCTCTCATTTTTCCCCTCTTTCGAGAAAGATGCAAGTGTGTTTTGCATACTTGCACACAAGTCCTTGATGCCCTTGGCTTGTGTTTTCTTAAAGAGACCCTGAACAGAGCAGAGCGTTCATTAGACGCAGCTGTTCTGTCAATATCTCGGGCTGTCGTACAGAGGGATGTTTCATCCATCTGTGTGTCTTTTAATCAAGCTGGAAAGCAGTAGTCAATCAAGGGTGTTTTGTGCCTTGGAAATTTTTTTTTTTAAAAACTGGTCAAAATGTAAAACGAACAACATCGGGGCTTCGTGAGATGAAAAGCATAAGTTGCATCACGAAAGGAAGGTTTTGTGACGGAAGTAGAAAGTAGGAATTGTTCGCAATAAACAGCAGGGTTCCCACAAGTTGGTTCCCACATGAAACTGTGAATAGTAAATGCAAGAGTTAACATCAAGGACCCCTTATTTAAAAGTTGTATTAGGGCTAGATTTAATGCTCATGCTTGATGCTTGTCTCTGTAGAGTTGAATGCACTGACATGAATCATGTTGAAAGGGTCGTAGCATGTTTTTGGGTCATGCTCTGGTAGGCACAGGTGTCCAAATGGATAAGGGTGCAAAACTGTGATTCTTTAAGAGGCCTTGCGTAAGTCTTTCTTGCTCTCTTGAGTATTTTTCCGTCTCCATTTCTTCTGTGTCCTCATATCTCTCTGAAGTGTTAGCTCTTGATGTCTCTAGCTAAGCATTCTCTCTTTCTCCCGCTCTCCGGAGGCCTTATCTCAAGTTAACTTTCCGCACAGCGGAGAATGGCGAGGTTCGTACTCAGAAAAAAAGGAAAGAGGAGAAAATTTACTCACCCTTCAACTCGGCTTAATGCAGCTATGCATGCGCTCGTCCTCCCCACCCAAACACCCCCTTCTGCTTTTGAAATTGAATCCATTTTGCTTTTCTGGTAATTACAGTATGTTAAAGTGTGTGTGGTAGCTGTTTGCCTAACCCTCTGTTCAGCCACTGTGAAATTAACTTCATTCGCCTCCAACTCTCCTCCCATCAAAGTCATAATTCTCGCCGCCTCCTGAGATCTAGTGTCAGATTCTTAAAGATTTCGGAGTGGCCCAAAGTGGTGCGCACGCTGCCGGAAATAATCACTGAGAGAGGGAGTGCTGCAGCTGAAGGGATAGCTTGATTCTTATTGCTTGTTTTCTCGTTCTTGTCCTCTTCAAGATGATGACAAATAAAACCGTAATGCTGCCGGTGGCGTTGACGCCGTTTGGCGGGTAGGGGTTTTGTGTTGCCGCCATGGGATTAGAGAGATATTGCATCTGGGAAGTGAAGTACGGAATTGTTTCATGGGCCGTAAACAAGGTAAATGGGATGCGTCCCTCACATACGCCCAGGCACCTAAGTACCCTTGTATCAAAATCTCAAACGGTGTTTAGTAGGCGCTTTGTGTTCATTTCGTCATTCCGGTGGCACTAGAGAAACCTGAAGAAACTGGAGGGTTTCCTCCAAGTGGGCGTTTACGGTCACACCAAATCAAGCTCCTCAGATTTACCTTGATTTCTGGTGCCCCCGGTGTGATTTTCATCAATATTTGCCTTCCTCCCCAGACAGTTCCAGATCGAATAAAGCAACTTTTGGTTGCCAGATAGAGTTACTGCCAGCTTGATCTGATGAGGTTAGTGGGGTGTAAGGATACTCCTGCTGGCAGGAAGCATTCGTACCCTAATTACAGCCGCCCATCAGATTCAGCTTTTATCTGCAAGAAAAGGAGAGAAAGAGCCATCTAATTAATATTGATTTGTGGTGGCACCTCAAACACCAAATTGAATCTACTACCTCCAGTGTCCTTAGAGTTGGCCAGCCGTTCGATTTCCCACTGGCTCTGTCTTTGGTGTTTCAGAGCTGTTCCCAATACATGCAACAAATGCATGTCAATGTGGGAATTGATTAGCATTCATGTTTGTTGCAGGTCGAGGCCAATAAGTGGCATCCTTCTGTTTTGTAGTGTCCTGTGCCATTTTAAGACACTGTATGAAAGTTTTAAGTAGACTCAAGATCCCTGCGTGCACTTAAATTGTGCTCGGATTTGGTCTTAAATGTTTTTGAATGCAAGAACGAGTACTTTGTGAATGGTTGCCACTAGTAGAGTAATTTCTACATGTAGGTGCCAACACAATGGCACTTTTTCTAAAATATGCACCACAACTTTGAGTCCAGGGTCATCTAGTTCAGGAGGAAGAGAGTTTATTTTAGACATGGTGAATTTTGATATTGCGCTGCTGCTAATTCCATAATTATATGAGTATGGCAATCACAGACTGTTAACTAGCAGCTTTCTTCGCGTCCAAGTTTCCATCTCCTTAGATCTTATTTCCATCCTGTACTTGTTCCCGTTTGTTTTTTGTGCATAGACATGTCAGGCTCTTTCAGTTCCCATCCCTCTTTGTTTTCCCCCCATAATTCTCCTACTTTTTCTCCTATAACCTTTTAGTAGAAGCCACAACACATTGTAAAATAAAACAAACCTCCTCTTGTACATCCCATCAACTGCATACAAACACAACTCTTTAATCCATCCACTTGGTATTCATTTGACTTTCAAACGATCCTGCGCTTGTGTGGAGAAAATCACTGCTGTGAAATTGGCCTGTGTTTAACTAGAAAGTGCCATTAGCCCATAAAATCCTCGTTTTGCCTCCTGCTGCCAGAAGAGGGCAGTGCGACGCCGCTCAAAACCCTCCCAAAGCCATGTTCCCCTCATTGTGAATTTGTGATTTGGAGCTGAAGCCCAAGGGAGGGTGATGCACCGGATTTACATTTGCGTTCGAGGCCTCGGGAGGGTTTCGGCTCTCCGGAAACTTGAGAAATAATTAGGCTAATACAGACAATGTCAATAACAACGTCAAGCGAATTGAACCTTTAGAAGATATTGTGCTGTTTCCTTCTCCAGCGAAATCATTTCAAATTAAGCAGCACAGCACAATCTGTATTAGCATTGCGTGTGTTTGAGCCGATTAGCCGAAATAAATTGGCTCTGGCGCAGTAATTTTCCAGGCTTTGTCTCGGTGACGTTTGAGTACTTTGTCTTTAAACTAGCGTGTGACTGGTGAATGTGAAATAGGGGTGAAATGCTATCTGTGTGTTTCATGGTTTCGAGGGCTGTGTGATGATCAGACAGCGATTCTCACAGAGGCGTCTCGCTGCGCGTCCCTCCAGTGTCGTTCCCTCTCGTCTTTTTCCATTGATCCTGTTAATTGATCTCGTTTTTGTCCTCCTCACCACAGGTATGCCATTCCTCCTGAGCACGGCAAGAGGTTGGAGCGGCTGGCGCAAGGTAAGACCTCACATCCGTTCGTTAGCGTGCCTCCATGCAGAAATGGAGCTTGGTAGGTTAGGCGATCAAAACAGAGGTCATTTACATATAAAAGCCTTAAAGGACAAGGAGTGAAAACAGAAATGTTGGTACATATATATGTGTATGTATGCGTGTATATATCAGGGGTCCCCAACCCTGGAGCAACCCTGCTCCTGGAGAGCTACCGTCCTACAGATTTCAGCTCCAACCCCAATTAAACACACCTGAACCAGCTAATCAAGGTCTTCAAGGCTACTTGTTAATTTCAGACAGGTGTGTTGGAGCAGGCTTGGAGATTTATTGTCTATATATGTTTATATTAGTTTTATATATTTTGATGTATCTTATATGTATGTAATTTATGCATTTATAGAAATTAATTTTATTTAGTTTTTTAACATCGTTGTTTCTTCCATTTCTTAAGATATAAGCCCTTTTAGTGAAAAATGGCTAAAAAGCACCATAACAGTAGGGCATAACAGCTGTATGCTGTATTTCACGTCTTTTGGAAATCGTAGGATAAATTTGTGTGCGGAATATTCTGCGAAGTTTCTCAGTTTATGTTTTACCAAAGGAAGGTCATACGAGTAAATAACGGTAGCAGTTCATTATCAGATGAACGATTCTGGCCTCAAACAGGGAAAATGTTCCTCTGTTCTCGGGGTCTTTTCCTGCCCCAAATTACGCAGACGAAACATCAGCGTAATCCTGAATGAGGTACGAGACGGTGCTGGCAGAAAATCCTCTCCGCACCTCCCGAAAGTTTGCGGCGCTGTCTAGGAAAGCCCTGGCGTCTGCCTGTGGTTGTGTGGATTATGAGATGTGAAGATGTTTGTGCGTCTCTGAGATCTGAGGCTGCTGTACTTCAAAACGCTACCGTAACCCACATAGACAAACTCCTGTCCCACTTAAACAAACACCCTGCTTTAAACGAACACTCGACACGGCGCCAGGCTTTCAGTGATCAGCACTGAGACGACACACACAGAACAGATGTATATATAAACACCAACAGAGTTTTATCGCCACACCTCGTCTTTTTCCGGCCTTGTTTGGACGTTTTTTGTTGTTGTTGTTGTTGTTTGTTTTTTCATCCTTAAGAATATGATGAATAATGTTGTATTTTACTGTCATCAAGCTATAATGCATTTCATTTTGTTATTCTGAAATAAGACTTTTATTGATATATAGGGCTATATATAGATATTTTATATATGAACCTTTTTGGCTCATCTCTTTAGGAGTCTGCAAGATGAATATTTAAAAGTATTTTTATTAATAAAAAAAATAAGTGTGTGTGTGTATTTTTTTTATTTAATTATTATTATAATTTTTTTTTTTTTGAAAGCTACATTTAAATTATTTAAACTTATTGATGAATCACGATTGTATTATATTTTTATAAAAATTCCAAATATGTTATTATCAAACAATATTGTTTATTCTGTTCTTTATAGTTATAAACTCAAGATTCTTTTTTTTAAATGTTCATATTCATACTTATTTTTAATATATATTTTTAATATTTTAACATTATTTTATCATTATTCTTAACTGTTATTTATATTAAATGTTAACAGATTTTATAAATATTTTTTTAAATTAAGAGTGCTTGCATAATGTATATTTGTATAAAAAATACATATTTTATCTCTCTTGAATATATTGTTTCATTTATTATTTTTAGACACACATTCAATATAATATTCAAATGTACCTTTTTATGAGATTTATTTATTAAATATTTTAACATTATATTTTATGAATATTTTTAACAATATTGTTTTGTTTTTAATATATATAGCATTTTAACCCTATTTCATACAAATTTATACTTATGTTTATTTTTAGATATGCATTTTATTTTAATTATGTATATAAAATATTTTAACATTTTATAAACATCCTTAATTTTATTCTTTTATTGATTTTTGAACACTTGAAGTGCTGACATGTTGATGAATTGTTTTTTGCACACACTGTTACCGAAGGAGAACCTCTGCGTGGAACTCAAGCGGTCCTGAAGAGAGTCATAGAAGCAGCCGAGTCGTGGCGATCTGCGCTAAAGCTTTCTGTTATGCGAGGCCTGACGCCGCTAATGGTTTATGCAAAACTCCTGTACTTCATATGCCTGCATAAAAATATGAATTCACACTCCATCGAATCAGTCGCCTGGTTTTAACCATCGCCGCATCCTTTTCTTCTGTTAAATCTGCGTTAAACGACGAAACAAAGGCAGCTGCGGCTCTGAATGACAGGATCGTACCTCAGCATCACTCTCCACACCTAAGAGTCTCCTGCTCTTCTAATGCTCTCCACAAATGACAGAATGCCTGACGATATATTCTCATCGGTCGCAGTGAGTAACGGCGCTTCGCAGAGACGCGTCTCAGTTGGACGATCCCCTCTTCAGCTCCTGAAGACGTCTAATGTTGTTTTGAAAGTGAGAGGCCTCTTTTTATGTCATATACCTTGTTTTAACAGAGTTGCTGCTCTGTTTTTGCTGTACGGATAACGAGAAGTGGAAGGAAAATATTGTACGTTATAGCAACACGCTAAGAGGAGGAAAAAACTCGTAACTAGCATGATTTCCAATATTTTTGGCTGGAAATATTTTACGTTCAGCGCTTAAGAGGTTATGTAGTTTATATCGATGAACTCAAACCTTAGAAATGTGGACTAACAGACGCAAAAGTTTGTATTTTTATATTGTTATTGTATTTATCTGTATTATTTGTTAATCATAGAAACATAGTATTTTTTATTAAAAATTACATTTTATTCTATAATTTTTTTTTGAATATCTGTTCATGTGTAAATATAAACCCAAGATAATGTTTTTAAAATATTTGTTTATATTTATTGTTAATACATATTTATATATATTTAAATTTAAAATATACATTTATATGTAAATTAATAGATTTTTGTTTTTGCAAATGTCCTCTTTTTAACGTTTTGTTTGTTCTTTATAGATATAAATCCTAGATTATTTTTTTATATTAGTTTTATTTGTATTTATAATATTTGTTATTGTATTTATTTTGTTTATTATTATTATTTGTATTTTAATATGTAATTTTATATATGTATTTTGAACATCCATTTATTATAGATATAAACCTAATATATTTATGTATAAATTATACACTTATGTTTATGTAAAAATTATATATTATTTTTTTTTTAGTTGATAATTGATATAAAATATTTTAGTATAATTTTATAAATTTTAAAATTTATGCTTTTATTTATTTTTTTTGCAGAGATAATCAGACATTTAAAATGAAAAGTAAATATTTGAACATGTTTCATTTGTTCTTTGTTTTTTTGTAAAATATTATCGTTATTGGTTATATTTATTTGTAATATAGTTTGCAAAATAAATTATGAAATATTTTAACATTTAAAAAATATTTTGAAACGTTATTCTTATTTTTTGTGTGTTGTTAATTGTATATTGTTTGAACAGTATACTGTATATAATATTTTTACTTTCATTTACATACATTTGATATTTATAGATATTATTTTATTTTGTAAAATATTGTTTGATTATATTTATTTGTAATATATTTTGTGAACTTAATTTTTATTTATATTACATTTTAACATTTTATAAATATTTAGAAACTTTCTTTTATAAATATAATGTTAATAATTATATATTGTTTAAAAAATATACATAATATTTAAACATTTCATATACTTACATTTTTTTTAACCCTACATTTAGAGTAAATTGAAAGGGGTCATATGATGCTTTTTTTAAAGGTCATTATTATGTGTATTTGGTGTAACAGAATATGTTGACATGCATTAATGTTCAAAAAACAATTTTTTTTTAACATTAAACACAATGTTCAACAGAGTTGCGTGACAGACACAGTGATGATGCTATATTTGCACACAAGCCGCGATTAAGACAGCTGACTCCACTGTGATGTGACCCTGTCTCTCTCTCTCTCTCTCTCTCTCTCTCTCTCACACACACACACACACACACATTTACGCACACGACACGCAAAATTCTGCATTTAAACAGTCAATAGCAAATATTTAAACTAATAACAAAACATACTTGCAGTCGCTGATTCAGAAGCTTGACCAGATTGTCATAGCAAAGTCAGAATTACCTCCTCTCCTAGGTTCACGAAACGGTCATAAAATGCTTTGCTGTTCTGTTGTAAGTAATCTTAACGATTCCTAAATGCATCTACTTTCTGAAGGCCAAATAAAGTGCTTTTGCATTCACCTAGAAACACAGCGTTTCCCTGTCATGGCTTCATCAAAACTACTGTGTTACTGAAACCACACCACCTTTCTTTGCGTGAACATTTGGGCGGCATTATGCAAATATTTCCACATCTTGACGTCAGTATGTGGGGGCGTGTTTAAATGAGCCGTTTTAGGGGGGCGTGGCAGAGTCTTAACTTTGATAAAGAATATCTCTTTGGTTTTGAGACTTTAGTCTTTGCAACTTCAGGGATCTTATCTATGCACAATCACATGATGAAAATTACAGGCCTCTCTCATCTTTTTAAGTGGGAGCACAATTGGTGGCTGGCTAAATACGTTTTTGCCCAACCGTATCTGTGCACAATCAGCTTGTAACACTCCAAAGAGAAACTTGAAATCTCATCATATGACCCCTTTAAGTTGCAACTTGATGTGGATGAATCCTGATTTCTTTGTGAAACTGTTCACATGCAGGTTTTGCGCACAAATACACACATTCGCAGGAATTCCACTTGTTTTAGTGCGAACTTGTCAACAATAGCACGCTAAACAAAGAGAAATGGCCGATGAATAGTTGTACAGTGAAGTTATTGTAGCAAAAGTTCTCCGCTAAGTGACTGAAAATCGCCCATATTTAAGCCAGTAAAGCCACTTAAGCGTATTGTCGCTAATGATAGAGGCTGCGTATGAATCACACGCTCTGAAACGGCGTGTTTGGCGTTTATCAGACGTTTTGGTTGTGTCGTTATGACCTTTATTGTCGGCTGTGGGCAGGAATGAGGAGATGATTATAATAATTAAAGGCTTTCAGCATGATTCAGCGTGTGGCTGATGTGCTGACCCGCGGCGCACCGGAGCCTCTTTTACCCGTAGCCGCAAAACCGGAGATTATACGTTATGCGCGTAATAAGCGCTTACTTCTGAATCTCCACAGATGATTTCACTGTAATAGCTTTACACCGGCTCTGTGCTAAAGCCCTGCTCTGTACTGACTATAGACAGCATGCTAACCGCTAACGTTCATGAAACGCTAATAGTTTTGCTAATGATGTGATAGACTTCAGTATAAACAGACAATATTGGGTTAAATCATCCATTTTCTAAATTTTATTGGTGCGTAACAACAACAATAGTAGTAATAATTATTATTATGCTTATTTCAAGTTAGCTATAGTAATATGAAACGCCATAATATGAAATACAAAAATCCTCAAATATGTTGGAATTTTTTTTTTATTGTTATTATTATTATTATTATTGTTGTTTCGTGGAATAAATTTCTAATAATTTTATTTACATGGAATTCAACTCTCTGTAAAAATGTGTGTGTATATATATATATATATATATATATATATATATATATATATATATATATATATATATATATATATATATATATATATATTATAAATGTATTAAATATTCTCTCTCTCTCTCTATATATATATATATATATATATATATATATATATATATATATAGTTTTTTTTTCTATCTGTATATAAAAGAAACATCATGCGATCTTCAAAATATATGTATGATTTTATTTTTTTATTTAATAATTATTAAAAATTATATAATTATAATAATAATGTTCATTAATAAAAAAAAAACAATATATATATATATATATATATATATATATATATATATATATATATATATATATATATATATATATATATATATAGAGAGAGAGAGAGAGAGAGAATATTTAATACATTTATAATGTATTTTATATATATATATATATATATATATATATATGTGTGTGTATATATGTATGTGTATGTATTTCATTTTATTATATTATTAATAATAATATAATATATTATAATATTATTCATATATTTTTCATATATAAAACAAATTCTTATAATATAATTTGGTCAAAGTTCCAAAGATTTTTCAGTGTAAAAATGTATTTATAAGGAATGAATTGTATAAAAAAATGTATATGAAACATCTTGCAATCTTTATAATCTTAATAATAATAATAACAACAGCATTGACAGCAACAGCATTGACAGTAATAATATAGTACTAATAATGATAGTTAATAATAAAGAATAATTGAAATAGAAAATAAAATAAAATCAATAAAAATTACATAAATGTAAAATATAATAAAATAATTTACGTAATGGTTTTATTTCTGATGTATTTGTAATGTTATTGTGAACTAGGGCTGCAGGATTATGACAAAAATCATAATTGTCAATTATTCCCTTGAGATTGTAATTGTGATTATTAATAACGATTATTTTGAACAGATTTATGCCATTGTTTGAAGCTGCATGCCATATTTTTATGTAAAATATGTATTTAAGAAAGGCTGAAAACACTCTTCCTGAACTTTTATTGCTTTTCTATAGCATTGAGCCTCAAATATCAACTATACAGTTTGGTTTCTTCAAAAACAAAAATAGGTAAAATTATGCATGATATAATAAGGTTATACTAAAACTAAAAGAAAAAAAATGGTCTACTAAAGCTATATATTTCATTTACAATTAAACAGACGAAATTACAGTAACATATTACAGTACAATTTATAATATCAGGGCTCCAGACTAACATACGAGAGCAGTGGCACCAGCACCTGATTTGGTAGCACTGAACATGTCATATTACAAGTTTTATCTCTTAGAAATGCATATTAACAAGAGCTTGAGTTGGGATGCAGATGTACACTTGACAGTACCATTGTGAAAACTGTAACAGCCTCGTCTTTTATACATAACCAGAAGTACAGCACCTCAGTACCATGGTAAAAAAGTAGCCTAACTATATGGTTTCTATGGTGTTTGCATTGAAGAACAGTAGCCTAAAATCCATATCAACTAAGAGAATAATTAACAAATAATGTAATTATATTCCATTACTCCTTTAACATATTTAGTATATTAATTACGTATATAATAACACTCAATATGAATATCCTAGAGTCACAACGACTATCAGTTAGACAGAATGTCTTTTATCCAGTGTGTTTGAGTTTGGCAAACACCTCTTAAGCACACAGAATAATGCAAGTGGGCATTTTTAATAGTTTATTTATTTTGTAATCGCGGCTTTGAACGATTATGTAATCGATTAATTGTGCAGCCCTATTATGAACTAGAATTAATTGTTATTGTTAATGTTATCAAAATAGAAGTTAATAACAATGAATTACATAGTTGTTGTCATTATTATGATTATTATTATATTTACACCCACAAGTTTTGTCCTTTTAAAGATCATCAGTCTGTTTATTTCAGCGCTTCTTCCGTTGACATTTTCTTATTCTCTCTCTTTTTTGCTGTTTTCTGCAGGTTTTTTCCCAGGAAGTTCTCAGGGCTGTGACGCATTTCTCCGTCACAAGATGACCCTCCTTTCTCCATCCATCCTGAAGAAATACAGCATCCCCTTTGACCGAGTGAGTTATTCACACATTACATCACTTCCTGGCACTCCTACAGCACAAATGTTCATTCAAATAATATGGCTGGTGAATAAATTGCATAAAAAATTGTATCAATGCAAATGTTAATCATAGTGGTTCACAAACTGAAATAGTGTGAAATATTTATGCAATTGTATGTGTTTTTGTGATAGTATGCAATACATTATAAATACATTAAAAGTGTAATAATTAACTATAAATCAAAAACTTATCAATACAGTAAATTTTCATTCTAAATATTTATTTAACATTATTATTGTTAGTATTATTAATAAAATTGTTAGTAGTATTATTAAGGGCTGTATTAATTAAATCATAATAATAACAACAAAAATATGTATTTAATTTACTTACAATTTATTATTAAAGTTCAATTGTATTATGCAGATTGTCACATTATAATGTGAAGTATTTTTCTTTCATGTCATTATGCAATCATTATTTATTATTAATAATAAAATATAAATAAAGTAGTAATAATAATAAATGAATAAATAATAAATATACAAGTTAAAAAACTTTGCTTTTAATAATTTATTATGTATTTATTACTTTGTTTAAATAAAATAAAATATTAATGATATAACATTTATTTAATTTACAATTTGTTGTTAAATTAATTTAATTATAATTTATTATGATGCAGATTATCACATAAGGAAACTAATTAAACTGATTTTTAAAAGTTTTAATATTAAATGTTAATTGTTAATTATGAACCTCTATGATTAAAATTTGGATAAAATCATTGTCAATTTAAAAAAACTCTGAAATAATAATAATAATAATAATAGTCATATTTAACTATTATTCATAGTCTCTCATAGTTTAGTAATAACTCTAATGAGCTCATAATTTTTTTTTTACAAATGCCAGTTTCTATGTAATTATTTTTTTCCTGCAGAAACATCATGTCATAGAGTTTGATTCAGTAATGTCTAAATATAATCTAAATATAGTCCAGTTTATATAAGGTGGTGTGTGTTGCGAAGTTGCCATAGTAATGGTATCTGCTGGGACTTATAGAGATCAGCACATCCATAGCAACCCAACAGTGCAATTTATATTGACTGAGATGCAAAGAGCGAATCTATAAAAGCCATAAAAGATCAGCATAAGATCAGGTGGGCTGTCTTAGAGGGTCAGATATCATTTACATGCGTGTCGGATGTGATTATATCAGCAAGCTGAAGCCCAGGTCAGCAAAACATAGCTTGATTAAACGTTTTGTGTGAATTTCTTTGTAAATTGTTCGTAAAATCGTTAAAAAAAACTATCGTTAAAGAAATGATCAACAATTTACATAAATTCAGTCTATTCATTTATAATCACTAAGGCACATAGCTTTACGTTGTTAGGTTCGCATTTAAGAAATAATTTTTTTAGCCTGCAAAGTCTCGAACTTTTACGAACAAATATTTCAGAATGGTCTAGCTTAGCCCAATATTTACCAGTTTTGTATCTGACTGTTCTGCATTTGCTACAAATTCATTAAAATGAACAATTTTCAATTCAAGAACAACTTATACGAACAACTTATAAATTCGTTCTGCTCATGTTTCATTAATACGCCACTAAAAGAAGCAAATAAAGCTAATTTATTTATTGTAATTTGTTTCGTGTTATTATGGGATCATTTGCATAATACATTTGAAGTATTTTAAAAATGTAATGATAATATTAATGATAGCTAAATAAATTTAGTTTGTTTCGAAAGTTTTCAATTCAACAATGGTTTTGCAAACTATTTAGAACTTCGTTCTGCTCATCTTTCATTAATATGCGAGTAAATTTTTTTTAGCTTTTCTCACTGCTTTAATAATAACGATAATTGTTCGTTAAACAATTTTACGTTTGCTATGAACCCTTTTCATATTCGATTTCGGTAACTTGCGATTATAAACAACATTTCATTCTGATTTTTACCGGTAGAAATGTTTCTGTGTATTTTAACGAAGGTAAGGTGCGTGTTGCGCAAATATCAGTGTGTGTTGCGCAAAAATTGGCTTTTCTAATAGAACACACTTGGCTAATTTACACAGTTTGTGAATGTCTGAAAACGCACTTTGAATGTTAATTTTAATGTTGCCCACAGTGTTCAGAAATTCATTCAAGTAAATGCGACTATTCATTAGAATGTTTTATTTCTTTAGCTGACTATGCACCAGTAAAAGATGTTAATAATGCTAATTTTATTAGCTTCTCTCATTGGCTTGTTAATGAAACACAAGCTAAGTGATTTTTCTATGTGGAAATTGTTGCGAATATTTTCATTTGAAATGGTTTTTAATGAACAATTTACACTCACGTTTCATTAATACAGCAGTAAAAGAAGCTAACAAAGCTAATTTTACTAGCTTCTCTCATTGGCTAATTAATGAAACTCATTGCGACTATTTTCATTCAAACAATTTACACAAACGTTAAACACACTTTAGACTTTTAGTGAGTGTTTATGTGCAGTTTTCGTTAATAAAAATCATCCTTTAAAATTAAAATGTGTTGCGCACGTAAGCCTTGCTAACAGCGCACACTTTTTCATGAACATAGTTTTTCTTAAAGAAAATGCATCTCTTAGTTAGATAAGCTTAGTCACTTAGCTATTTCACACAGTTGTTGGAGTCTCTGAAGACACTTTTGCATGCTAATGCTAATCTAGGCTGCAGGGTTAATTTCATAGGCTGCCTGCGGGCAGAAATTGTTGCATTAGCGCTTAGCTTTGCATTCAGAGATGACGAGGGTGGTAAACTAAAGCACTGTGACCCTACACACATAATTTTGTGTATTTGCACAACAAACGCGCTTTATGCGCCAACCACGGACCCCTGCTAGCATCCGCGCCACAGATTACATTTCAATTTACTCCGCCGCCCATTTCCGTCCGCACAAATTAATCTTCTCCACAGATAATTCCCATTGTTAGGAGCCCAAGACCCTCGCGGAGAGATTAAACCGGGAATAAATCTCTGTAATGAGGCTAGATAAAGTTCAGCGCTGCTATACGTTATGCTCAACCCTTGCAATCCTGATTTTGGCTTCCGCTGCTGCTCCATGCGACGGATGTTATTGTCACTTTTGAGTCGATGTGACACACTGTGGAGCTGGAGTGAGATGAAACGGAGAGGGAGATGCTGAAGTGTTGATCTCAGCAGGTTTCCTGTCTGTCTGTCTGTCTCTCTCTGTGTGTCTGGGGACGTTATTAGAGCTTCAGCTCAAACTCTTGCTAGCGAACAATCGGAGAGAGTGTGAGTAGAGACCCAGGAATCATGCATTAAATCTCATCCGCTCTGCCGTTATGGTGACAGTTAAGACCGTGTGAAACATAATACCAGACTTAATACCAATATATAGGATGTTCCTGGATTCTACACTGTGGTATTCTTTAAAGTACCTTAAAGTAACGTCAGCATGAAATCAAAATGTACTATTTTCATCTTGAGTAACCTGATACACTCTAAAACACACTTATTATGGAAGTAAAATCGGTTGTGAAATATTTAATGCTGATTTTAAGGTATTTAGTTTTTTTTTTCTTTTTTTTTGAGACTTTCAAGTCCTGTTTTTGGTTCTCTCTTATTTTCTGTAAATTTGCAGTAATCTTTGGTGGAAAACTTTTAAATCATAAGTAAATTTATTAATATTTTAGGTTTAGATTTTATTTTAAATCAATACTTTTTATTTATTTTAAATGTTTTATTTACAATACATTAATGCAAACTTCAAATGAATATATATTTAAATGTATTTAAATATATATTTACATAATATTAGATTTTATTGTAATGCAAATGTACAAAATTACACAATCTATCTGAATTGCATTTCTGAAAAAAATTCTGAAAAATTGCAATCAAATTTTTTTTATGCAAATGTTCACCATAATACCTGACTTTTTTATTTTATTTTAAGTTAATGATATTACTTTACTTGACTTTTTTCCTTTTGATTTAGTTCAAATGAATTTTTTTATTATTATTTAAAATAAATAATACTTTTATATACTTTTACAATTCAGATGCGTCATGATGCGTACAAGTCACTTGTCTATTTATTCAATTTTTTGTATATAAAATATTTTCGCAATCAGATTTTTTATTGTAATGCAAATTTACACCAGAATACCTCGTTATTTTTTTAAAATGAAAATTACATTTAATTTAAAAGTTAATTTTATTAATTTAGTTTACTTTTTCCTTTCAGTTCAAATGTAAATAATTTTTGTCATTTTTTATTATATTTTTTCTTGTAATTGTTTTGGTGCTTATTCCTACGTTGACATTTTTTGTTTGTTCACATCTGTGCAGAATTAATTTAACACATTTTTACTATGTTATTTTTTTATTTAGTATTTATTTTAAATAGTTTTTACTTTAATGTTTATATTACATTTTAAATGTATTTATTTTACTTTTTATTTTTTATTGATTTTAAAATATTTATTTGTGTTTGTCTGAGCTGTAATCGACACTCTATAACACAATATCGCGGTGTCTACAGGTGTGGATTTAATCTAGTTTCGTTAAATGAACAAACGCCCGAGGACTAATTCTACAAAAACACCAGACACGTAGCAGTGAAATACGCCATTAATGAATCTGACTTTCTTTCTAATGGACGCCAGCGTGATGCTGAAGCGTGACTCCACCGATCGCAAAGCTAGAAAACGGAGTGAAATAAAAATAATCATTAGCTAAGGCCGGCTAACTCTCCTCCATGCTCCGCGCCTCCACCTTAATTGCGCACGTAGCGTCTGAAAATGTCTTTCCAGCGTTTCGTTTGGCCGGCGGCGGCTGAGGAGCCCGAGGTCTGAAGGAGACGATGAATGGAGGGAGAAAACGAGAGGAGAGGCTGAAGATTTCTCAAAGCAAATTTCTTTTCCCATCAGCCGCTAATGGCTACAGATATTAGCGCTGGAAGCCGGCGTGTTTCTCGGTCTCGGCTGATTTTCCCGCAACAGCTTTTTCTCCCTCTGAAGTGTCATTTGCAGCTTAATTCAGCAGTTATTGGCTCTTTCATCAAAGTACAGTTCACTGAGTCCTTTAAATGTTGCCTTCGCCCAGATTACTGTGGAGCTGGATGAAATTAATAATATGTGGGGTAACGGAGCAATAGCCGGGAAAAAATTAAACGTCCAGCGCCTTCCATCTTCAGAGACACATGCGTCCCGTGAGGATGAGCCGAGAGCTTCATGATTATTAGCACATGTGCAGAATTCACTAGAAAGTGCTGCAGATATTGACATTCAAACTCCAGCTGTTCACAAAGACACTTGTGCTTATATAGTGTTGGGGAAAGTTACTTTTAAAAGTAATGCATTACAATATTGCGTTACTCCCTAAAAAAGTAACTAATTATGTTACTTTGCTACTTTTTATGGAAAGTAATGCGTTACGTTACTTTTGCGTTACTTTTTAAATATGAGCAGGGCTAACATATTTAATTAATCTGAGTTTGCATTTCACTGTTTTAATTCATTTTGATGAATACTAAATCCCTTTTTTTGCGAGTGGGATGAATTAATGCACATTCATATTTAGTCTAGGACTACAGTAACATGTTCACACAGCGCACTGTCAGTCAATAAATGGGGAAAAAATAACTGCCGTAATTTTTTTTTTTAAAGTAACTCCGATATTTTCTTGTAAATTAAAAAGTAATGCGTTACTTTACTAGTTACTTGAAGAAAGTAATATTATTACGTAACTCCCGTTACTTGTAATGCGTTACCCCAACACTGCATATATAATATTTATATTAAAAATTAGTTTACACCATAATACCTGACTATTTATGTTAATTAAATTTTATTATTTTATTTGTATTATTTTTTTATGCATTTGTTCCTTAATTTGTTCATAATTTTTCATTAATTCCTTCCTTTTGTTCTTTCACATTCATAATTATCTTGCTTTTGTTTTGTTTTTCTTTTAATTTAGTATTTTTTAATAATGCATCAATTTTTAAATTAAACATAGTAAAAGTATTCTTTTTTGTTCATTCAGCATTTTTCTTTAATTTGTTTATTGTGTTTTTACATGTGTTTTTTTATTATTTAATTGACTTATTGTTTTTAATTATTCATCTATTAATAAAAAAATCAAACTGTTAATGTAACAAGAAATAGGTTGTTTCATTTCTTTTTGTTTATTAATTCTTTGTCGTTTTTTTTGTGTATATATTATTTTATCTATTTTTTGCGATTAAAATTAATTTTTTTTTACAGTTAATACCTAACTTTTTAATGAAATTAATTTGAGGTTAATCATTAATTTATTAATTAAATAATTGAATTGTAATAATAAAAGTAGTTCCTTTTTTAAGTCAATTTAATTTAAAGGTATTAATTTGTATTTAATTAGAATTTTTATTTTTAAGTATTCATCAAATAAATAGCTAATAAAAGTAGTAAGTTGTTTGTTCCTTTTGTTTATCAATTCATATAATTTCTTAAATTTTTCATTGTACTTTCAGTTTTTTTTTTTTTAGCGTATACTATTTTAGCATTTTTTTTCCGCTATAAAACGCTGTACTTTTTACAGTTCACCAACATCGGCGTAAGAATCTAATTCTCCCACTTTATGCGTTTTATTGTATTCATTTTGTGCAATTAACAAGATTTTACACCATAATCAGCACAGATGACGTGAAATGATGACGTCATTTTTCTTTCTCTCGTAGATCACGCAGGAGGAGGGCGAATTCATGATCACGTTCCCGTACGGATATCACGCCGGATTCAACCACGGCTTCAACTGCGCCGAGTCCACAAACTTCGCCACCCTGCGCTGGGTCGACTACGGCAAGATGGCCACGCAGGTGAGCGCTCTCAGACCCAACGATTCCCTACACCACTCGCTTCACCGCCCCTTCCTCACACTCATTCTTGTGTTTCGTTCGTTCTTTTGTGCTTTCGTTAGTTATTTCGCACACTTTCATTCATTCTTTCTTTCTTGCTACTTTGTTCTAGATTCATTTGCTCATTCATTCATCCTTTAATTTTGGCTGCTTTTGTTTGTTTTTGTTTGCTCATTCACATCCTTCACCTTTTTTTTTCTTTGTTTTGTACATTTTTGTTTGTTTTTCTTTTGATTTGTCATTTTGATTTGTTCTTTCTATTTGTTTCTTTTTGATCTTTTTCTTTCTTTTCATTTGCCCTTATTGTTTTTTTTTGTTTGTTTGATTGTCCTTTTCATTTATTTTTTCTTTGCTGGTCGTTCATTTGTTCTTTCGTTTTATTGTTTCTTTTTGATTGTTCTTTTTCTATTTTAATTGGTCCTTTTCTTTAGTTTTTTGTTTGCTTTTTGTTCTTTTTGATTGTTTTTCTTTTCATTTGTTCTTTTCGTTTTTTTTTGTCTTTTTCATTTGTTTGTTTTTTTTGTTCTGTCTATTTATTGTTTCTTTATGATTGTTCTTTTTCTTTCTTTTCATTTGTCCTTGTTTGTTTTTGTTTGTCCTTTTCCTTTGTTTTTTCTTTTTGCTTGTCTTTTTCTTTTGTTCTTTCGTTTGGTTGTTCTTTCTTTTAATATCCTTTGTTTTTTTTTTTTGTTTTTCTTTCTATTTTGTTCTTTCTTTTGTTTCTTTTTGATTGTTCTTTACCTTTTCATTTGTTCTTTTCATTTCTCTTTTTTGTTTGTTCTCTCGTTTTGATTGTTCGTTCTTTTTATTTCCTTAGTTTTTTGTTCTCTTTCTGTTCTTTCTTTCTTGCTTGCTTGCTTTCTTTTCGTATATGTCTTTCTTTCTCTCTTATATGACACAAGTCGTTTTTCCCGCTCGTGTTGCGCTCTGGCATTTAGAGACTCTCGTCACACGTGTCTCGCGCGGCTGATGATATGCATGTATCGTAATGATTAGCGATGTGCTGAATGTCGGGTCACAGAGGCGCGACTAATTAAAGCGCACGAGCGGATTTTGTGTTTGAATCTCTCTCGTGTCGCGCTCAGTCCCACTCATTATTTGAGTTCCTCTTCTACAGGCATCTGATGGAGCGCCTCATTAGTCAGAGATCTTTAAACCTGCACATTCATGACAAAATACTGATTTCTGGCCTGTTAAAGAATATTTTGTATGCAATAACAGTGTTGCTGATGCTGTGAACATGCATATTTGTTATATTTACATTTTCATGCATGAGAAATAAAAAAAATTTAATGGTGCTGTGAATGAATCCTTCAATCAGATAAAAAAAGCCCATTAACGTCAATGCTATATTCACAGTGTTGCTTGATTTTCTACCATTGTGAATGTACTGTGAATAAATCGCCCATCATTTGTGGGATCTAAGAGAAACCGGTAATAATCCACCTGCAGACCTGGTCTAGTGAGAGAGACACGATGAGTTTACAGAGTTATTAACATGTTCATCTCTGATATGAGACCGTGTCTTCAGAGGCCTGTGATTGTTTCTTTCTCCATTTCCATTTATTGGTTTAGCAGTGAGAAATACAGCAATAAAAGAGATTGATCCCAGAGAGTTCAGTGTCAAAATAATTGTTTTTTGTTCTTTTTTTAAACTTTATTTTATGGTGTAAAAATATACTCACTTTTTATACATATCTTTAATTCTTTTTTGTTTTGTTTTTCATTTTAAATTTATATATTCACTACAATGCAAAACTGAGACGTTTTTTAAGCAAGAATGCATTAAATTGATCAAAAGCTAAAGTAAAGACATTTATAATCTTACAAAAGATTTCTATTTCAAATAAATTCTATACTTTTGAGCTCTCTATTTATCAAAGAATCCTGATGAATTAAACTTTGCATCAAGGGAATAAATTACATTTTGAATTCTATTCAAATAGAAAACTGATATTTTGAATAGTAATAATATTCTACAATATTACTGTATTTGCAGTATTTTTTTTTTTAGCAAATTAATGCAGCTTTGGTGAGCAGAAGAGACTTTTTAAAAACAGAAAAAAATATTGCCTCACTTTTAAACCGTATTGTATATATATAGTTATTTTTTTTCAATGTTTTTCAAATATGCTTATAAAAATGTATTTATATAAAAATATTTACAATTTTTACCAGTATTTTGTAGCTTTTAGGGACTTTTTTTGCCAATTTACACTCACACACTCACACACTCACACACACTCACACACACACACACACACACACACACTCACACACACACACACACACACACTCACACACTCACACACACACACACACACACACACACACACACATATATATATATATATATATATATATATATATATATATATATATATATATATATATATATATTATTATTCTATATATATATATATATATATATATATATATATATTTCTAATTTATTTAGATATTTCTAATGCTTTTTATATGCTTTTTCCAGTTGAATTTTTCATTGTTGTGGTCTAAAACAATCACAATACATACTTTTTTAAACAGATTTTGAAATGTATATATTTTTATTATATACACACACACACATATGTATCTCCCTATTGTCACAATTTTTGCTAAAGAAATGTAGAAGTGTTTTGGAAACAGCGAGTCTCAGTTATGCTCCTGAAAATGTTCACAGCATGATTGTACTTTTAGTTTTGGTTGGTTCCTCTCCTCAGCGCCGCTTGTTTTCCAGGTGGAGTCAGATCCTTCCAGTCGGGCTGGAATTGCATTTCTGAGCATAATATGGCAAGCCCTGGAGTTACGCTGCGAGACATTGACATTTCAGAGTGAAGAATAGCGCTTGTTGCCATTATTACGCCCTCACACGCACACACACACACACAGGGTTTGCCGTGTTTGTCTTCACTTCAGCTGCAGAATGTTTCTGGTAATTGAACAGCAGCTCCGGTGCGGCTCAAGAAATAACGGCTCGATGTAATACAGCCAACTGCAGCTCGCAGGAAAATGACTTTTATTTCCATCCGTCTCTCTCTCTCGCTGTTGATTGAGAGATGTTGATTTGTGCGTTTTTCACTTCGGTCCACGCCGCGCAAACTCTGCGATTAAAACCGTGTTTTTCTCCCTTCCAGTCGTCGGCGCTGATGATTTAATAATCCTGTGTCTGCGCACCTGCATGAAGACTTATTTCATCTAATCATCTCATCTCCATTTTCCTTTCAATTGTTGTTTCAGACACGACTCCCAGGATGCAGTTCATTTGATTCTCATCTGTTATACAGTTTCATCTTTTTGAACCCCAATATTTTGTCATTTTTAAGGTCCTTTTTTAGTGAATTTGCATTAGATTTTTTTTTGTCATTGAAATATTATACTTCATATTTTCTTTAAATCTGCTCCTAGCAACTTGACTTAAAATTACTTTTGTATTTAAATAATCTACATTTAATTTTTTAATTGAAATATTTGTATTAATGTATATTATTATTTTTAATGTATTAATTTAATTTTAATTTAGATTACCTTGTATTATTCGTTGAATTTAAATATTTATAATGTTATAATTTATAATGTTTTTGTTAATGTATTTTTAATTTGCATAGTATAAATGTTTTATTTAGTTTATTATATTATAATGAATGTGTATTAATATTAAATTAATTATGCTAATATTTATTCATCATTATTAAAACATTAATATTTTTATATATAATATTTATAAATCTTTAATATATTTTAAATTAATTTGCATTTTATTTATATTACTCTAGTTTGTTCTCAAAACTGAAGGCCAAAAATAAAAAGTGTATTTAATCTTAATTTAAAAAATAATATAATGCAATATAAATTAATTAAAAAATATACTCTACAATAATGCAAATTAATAAATACACCTTTTTTGTGTGATGATTACCTCGCCCACCGTGGAATCTCATTGGTCCAAAATATCACTCCACATAGTTGAGTACTAACCTTTAAATTCATTCTGATTGGCCGTGATTGTGTCACATCATATATCATGCAGTCAGAACTTAGAACTGTTTTACAGTTGTTGACTTTAATTAAAGTTGTTGGTTCTCTTGTTGGTCTTCTGCAGTGCTCGTGCCGTAAGGACATGGTGAAGATCTCCATGGACGTCTTCGTTCGCTGTCTGCAGCCTGACCGCTACGACCTGTGGAAACAGGGGAAAGACAATACGGTCCTGGACCACCTGAAACCCACGACCCTCACCAGCCCCGAGCTGGAGCACTGGAGGAAAACCAGAGTCACCTACAGAGAGAAACTCCTTCGCAGGTGCCGACAATTTTTCATTTTGTTGCGGAAAAAATCTGCTGGTTGGCCTTCATTATTGATTTTAGAAATTTCCATGTCGCTTGAACAAAAAAAAAAAAAAAACATGCTTTGTGGAAACTTGTTTCGTTTTAACAACATCACCGCAAAAGTTATCGTAAATAGTAAATATACTATGCAAAACACAAAATGTAGAACACAAAACATTGTTACATTGCTCATAATATTGAATGATAATAGTAAAAAGTTGAGAGAGCGTGATGTTGGAATGGCACGTTACGATGATGTTTATGCTCAGATATAGTAATTGTACAGCTGTTGTAATACAGAAGAAAAAAATTATTTATGGTATTTTTTTGTTACTGGTCAAATGCATTGTTTCATTTTAACAATGTCTCTGCAAAAATTTGCCATAGACGTGAAATGACCTTTATTGTTAATTTTTTTAAATTAACTAAATTAATTTTAGTTTAATTTATTATTAAATATTATTAAATTTAATTAATTTTTATTGTTTATTCTTAAAGAGGCTATGTGTAGGTTTTTACTTAAAAAAAAAATCTTTAAGATAGAGTTTTCATTTGTCCATTTATGAGCCAACCATAATGTAATAGGAAGAATGACACCTTGACTGTCCACCTCGGTTGCCTCTATCAGCCTGTAGGCTCAGTTGTGTCTGGAGGAGTCGGGTCCGAATTGGCGCGAAAATTCACAAAATGTGACATCATGCGCGTTCTCGTCTACCGCGGCAATCGCTAGCGGTAGTGTTTGAAATGGACTCAACCCAGACACCCACGGAAACTCCTCGTAAGCTTAAAAAAAAAAAGAAAAAGAAGCCTTATCTAGTGCGCACCGAGAGCGAGCATGAGACTGGCTGCAGTTCCTCTAACGGCCACTGGTGTCAGTAACTGTTAGAAATTTCAGAACTTACGCAGTGCTCCTTTAATAAATAGAATTTTATCAAGTCAGAAAACTTGGTTTGAAATAAGTTATATCTGTTTTGGTTGTTCGCCGTAGAGCTCACGCAAAGGTTTTTCGGTGCGAAAAATTCATTGTTTCATTTTGAATGACAGTTAATTTTAATGACTGTTTCATTTTTCATTTTAGCCCTGAATTCGCTTTTACGGTTTGAATCGTAATAAATAAAAATTTGGGTTGAAATAAAAGTTCTTTATCCATTTGCATTGTTTTTTGTAGACCTCAGCATGGTTTTTATTGACATTTCGCCTTTAATTTTCGAATCGTAATACATAAAACTATCAAGCAGGAAACGTTTTGTTTAAAATAAAAGTTTATCCATTTGCGATGTTTTTTGTAGAGCTCCGACAAAGTTTTTATTGACTTGACACTTAAAGTTCAAATCATAATAAATAATTGTTTGAAATAATGAAATAATTTGAGTTGAAATAATTTTGTTATCCGTTTGCGTTGTTTTTTGTAGAGCTCAGGCGAAGGTGAAACAGTTCCGGCGTCTGAAGCTGGAGGAGGTGAAGGTCCTGGCGGAGGAGGGAGTGGAGCTGGACATGAGCGAGTACCTGCGTAAAGTGGAGGAGCGCGAGCAGCAGCGCCGGCAGCAGAGGGACGAGCGCATGGCGCGGGAGGCGCTCCTCACGCTGGAGGCGCTGGAGAGGGAGGAGCAGGAGCAGGCGGAAGCGGAGGCGGCGCTTCGGGAAGGAGGTGACGGGAGCGAACTTTTAACATATAGAAACCACCCCATAAACCCTAGCAACTACATAGTAACACACCCCTTGTTATTACTGAATGTGTGATGGTATTTTCTTCCCATTCCTCCATCTTTGTTGTTGTTCAGCCGGTGAAGACAGAAAAACAGATCCCCAGGATCCTCCGCCGGAAAATGTAGAGGAGGAGAAGAAGAAGAAGAAGAAAAAGAAGAAGCCGAAACATCCCGACGAGCTCTCCTTCCAGCAGGTGTTTGAGCAGTTCGCTTCCAGCGACATTGAGAGTAATGAAGTCACTCCCGGTCTGCAGGTCAGCGCTTTCTCTGACCCCAAAGGGTTTTTAGGGGATTTTAAATGCTGATGCAAATTATCGTTAAATGTTTTTGTTCGCAGCCGAATCCCTTCACGAAGCTGAAGAAGAAAGTTGAGGTAAAGAAGAGCCGAAGACATCCGTTCAGCAAGCCGCCCATGCGCTCTCCTCACTCTATAGTCAAACAGGAAGCCTCTAGCGACGAGGGTGAGTACTGCTTTCAAGACATCATTAATGATAAAGTTAAGCGCAGTGTACTTTAAGTATGAAATTGAAATAAATAAATCAATTTAACTTAATATTTTGGGCCTCATTCATGAAACGCAAGCAGATTTCTTTGTAAATTGTTCGTAAAAACATTATTATCAATTTAAATTTCAGTGTAACATTTTATGTAAGAACGGATTTACAAAAGAACGGATTTTTTTGTTCGTGTTCGTGTTTTTTTTAAATGCAGATTGTAATTATGTTCGTAAAATGGAATTTTGTAAAATGTTCTAATAGTTCATTGAATTTTCATTAGAATAGTTTTACGGAAAATTTTGCTGAATTAATTTTGTTCATGCTTCAAATTAAGTTTGACATGACGTTCATAAAATTAACTGTTTTGGAAATTTGTTTATTCACAGAAACTATTTTTCTAATGTTTCAAAAGTTACATTTGAAATAACGTATGAAATGTTTAATGATGTTCTTACAACTTTGTGTAAAATATGCATAAATTGAATGGGGCAATTTAGCAAAAAATAACTTTATAAAAGATTTACCTGAATTCGTTTTGCTCATTCATAGACATCGTTCGCAATGGCAGTCGTAAAATCGAATGAAATTTTTAAATTGTTAGTAAAGATATTGTTATAGTCCCACTGTAGTCAAATATTTTATCCTATAAAACTTATCTTTGATTATCAAAATGACACATTTAAATGTTATTTCTAGCTTGAATATAACTCAACACCCTTGCCTCATTTACTATACGCTGATCTATGAATATGCAAATTAGCCCCGCCTCCACTCAGTCGCACCAGCCAGCGCCTCCTGATCCATGGATAATGACTGATAAAACTATGTTTTTACTAGCGGACAACTACCGTGAATACTCTAACATTCGCTAAAGTTACGTACTTGACAATGTTGTGTCCTCAAAATGCCGTTAAGCCTGAATACGATAAATATTCTGCATTTGTTGTCACGTGGCGTTCAGGAGGACAAAAGAAACTTTGCTCCCTGGGTTAATGTCTTACGGCACATTTTCCACTGAGGAAAAAAGATGTTCAAAGTTAGATATGTTTTTACAATATGAATGTTTCTAGAACATTTCAGGCCGGCGTTTAATTTCGGAGTGTTCTGGTTTGATGGCGAGATGTTTTGTGTTTGTTTGTTTGTTGTGAAAGTGCGCACTCGAGCACAAAGAGCAAAAGCAATAAAATATAAAAGAAAGCAGCCACAAACAATCAGCGCTTTATAAGACGGGGCGGCTGAAAGACGGTTATTGATTTGTCTGTGCTGTGAGTTATGAAGAGACAGACAGCTGTAAACCCACACCACCCGCTGTCACTGCAGGGGGCAAAATGCAGGACAGAGGGGCATCAAAACTCTCCAAAAATACATCTTCACCTGCTGTCTGTAGAGTCACAGCTCAGAGGAAGAGGACAACACTCATACTGAGCCATGTTTTACTTCTATCTGATTCATTTTCCTCTAAACTATGTGCATTTTCTGTGCTTAAGAGGCATATTAAAATTATTCTTTAGCTTCTGCACACTTTAAAATTGTTGCATCTGTCTGTCTAGACATCTAAATATCTGTCTCTCTCTCTGTGTTTCTGTAGAGCTGTACTCTGGGCTGCCTGTAGGTGGCGGCGTCCAGCCTGAGGCTAAGAAGTCCGAGGAAAATGCGCTGTGGCAGAACCGTTTGCCAAACTTCCTGGCCGAGAAGCAGTTCAATGCTGCGATGGCGACCATCGAGCCGCACTGCGCCGTCTGCACGCTCTTCTGTCCGTACACACAGGTAATACACTGAGCTCCACAGCATCAAAATACTGAAATCGTTTGTAATAGCACATAATCAATACATAATCAAACTTTTGACTATCTGCATAAAGTCTGGTCCACTCCAATGCTTTTTTTTAACCACAAACTGCCGGGTCGAACAGGAAGTTGTTTTACTTCTTTGTTTATTTCTCTTTGGTTTAGCATGTTCTCCCCTCTCTTGTGTTTTTGTGCATGTTTAGCCCGTTAAGGACCCCTTCCACCTCTCGCGGGTCGGCTGTCGCACACGTCCGCTGGTTCCAGAGATGTGTTTCAGCGCCGGTGTCGAGAACACCGAACCTCTGCCGTCGAACTCCCACATCGGTGACGACGGCACCAGCGTCCTGCTGCCCTGCGGGAGCTGCGGCCTACAGGTCCACGCCAGTGAGTAACACACCTCACATGTGCTTCTCATGATACAAAGACAATTATCACAGCGTTAATGTGTTAAGCTAAAGGCCGGTATACACAGAACGTGTTTTTGAATTACAGTGCTCTGGCGTTTAATCCTTTTACTGTACAAATATGCTTGATGGCTGCCTTCGACTTGTTACTCCATCCCTTATTGATTTTATAGGTTTATACTATTGTTTGATACTTTAATACTCATGCATAAATAGGTTAATTCAATATCGAATTGTCAAGAAAAATGAGAATCAGCAGTTCTGAGTGAGGTGGCCAACCCTAGCCCCAACCCTAAGTTAACTGTGTTAAATATTTTGTTAAATATTACGGAAAAAAATTAATTGCCTGCGTTAACACACTCATTTTGATATAAATACATATATACACACACGCATATATAGTGATAAATTTGCTTTATTGGACAAATCGACAGAACCTTTTTTTTTTTTTTTTTTTTTTTGGAAAATGTATTAAAAAATGGAATAATAAATTAACCTATTTATGTAATTAGAAATGATAAATAATATATATTTATTTTATTTGAGATAAATTGGCTTCATTGGACAAGTCCATTTTTTCTGTAAAAATGTATAATATATAATAAAATGTATTATCAAATATATCAGTCGAAATATAGCCAATGTCTATCCAAAAATTGGATAGATATTGGCTGTATTTTCACTTAATTGTATGAGTAAAAAGTGCCTTCCATGTGTTCCTGTAAAAAAAGTAATATTTAATGAATATATTTTTATAATATAGTAATATAAATGAAAAATTATTTTAAAAAACGATATATATATATTCTTTTTTTTAAATATATATATTACCTTTTTCCTGGTTATTATTTTTATTTTGTTTATGTATTGGTGTGTTGCCACTATTTTTCCTAAAAGACATAAAAGAAGTTTATTATAGACCATTATATAATACTAATATATAATGTTAGTCTCTAGGCCTTCCTCCTAATAAAGGAAGTCAAAAACGTCTGCATCTGTATCTCCAGCTGTTTGTTTGCCGTCTGTGTTTGCTAATAAACGGCCTTGATTCTGTCTTTATCTGGTCGCGAGAGCGTCTTCCGGCCGTCACTCCAGCCAATTTACCGTCAGTCAGGCTGAACTCCAGTTATTTATTTAGATGAGCACAGACTAAAAAAACCTCCCGAAGAGGAAAACACAGACGGGAAAGCGGCTCGTTTCGCCGGTTTCTCTCCACGGCGCGAGTCTAAGCCGCGTAGCCAATTAGCCACAAGTTCACCGAGGTGACGGCGCGCTCTGATTGGCCCGTTTTTGCTTTAAACGAAAATGACAGTTCAGACCAAACTATTTCAGTTTCCTTGATGTTTTTGTGTTTTCCAGAAGCATCCGGCCGTGATATTTGCCATCGGCTGACGATATGATTAGATTTACTCGCGTAAGAACGACGGATGAACGCCAGCGTGCTAAAAAATGCTCGTTTCGCTCAGATACCTTTTCGATGGCGGTTTGTAAGTTCATTACTGCGAGTTGTTCAGATTTATGAAGTGCGATCGCTCTCGCATGAGCCGCCGCGCGTTCGTCTGCTTTTAGCAGCGCTAATCACTTTACCGTCGCTCTGTTTTCACTCTGTCAGACTAATTCAAGTTGTCACGGTGCGTCAGAAGAATACTTGCTCATATTTTACCTGCGCTGCTGTCAGCTCCGATCAAGCTTTCTGAAAGAAGCCAGGCTTATGAAGCAGATATTCCTGGCTCGTAAATCTCCCCCGAAGACCCACATTCGATAGAAATAGCTGATATATAATGTGCACCTGTGTTCATGTCACATCAGTTATATATTACTGCACCAGGTAAACGTCCTACAGTTACTGTATTAATTAGTGCAAGCATTGTTCATGCACCTTTTATTAAGACTAAAATAATAATTATTAGTAGTAGTAGTATTGTTATTTTTGTACATATAACTATTTCTTTGTTCGTTTTTGTTCATTTATTAATTCATTTTGTATATTATTGTCTTTGTTCTTGTTTTTTTTAGTTCTTTTTATTTTTTTTGTCGTTCTTTTCTTTTTGTTTTTATCAATCGTTTCTTCCATTCAATATTTTGTTCTTCATTTATTTTATTTGTGCTTTTTTCTTTAATATAATAATTAATTAATAATAATAATGATTGTATTTCTTTATTATAGTTGTAGTGGTCCTATGTTCTTTGTTCTTTAGCTGTTTTTTATTATTGTTGTTTTTTTCATTTGGTTATTTTGGTAACACTTTATTTTAAGGTGTCCTTGTTACACATTACATGTACTTACTATTATAATAACAATATATTATTCATAATTACATGCAAGTAACCCTAACCATATAGTAAGTACATGTAGTTAATTAATATTACTCAGTACGTAAATCTATAATTGCACTGTAACAAGGACACCTTGAAATAGTGTAACTATTCTTTTCTTTAATAATATTAATGTAAGTATTAGACTTTTATGTTTATTTCTTTTGTTTGTTTTTTGTTCTTTACTTTGTTTCTGCTTAATTTGTTTTTCTTTATTCTTTCTTTTTCGTTAGTCATTTTATTTTAATTAGTTCCTATTTTTTTAGTTAATTTTTTTCCCCTTTCGTTTACTTTTTCTTTCATTTCTCTTTCTTTTCTTTTTTGTTTGTCTTTAAAGATTTTAATTTGTTTGTTGTTTTTTCTTTAATAATAATAATAATAGATATTAATTAATAGATATTAGGATTATCATTTTTAATTATATATACATTTTATGTTACGTTATTCGTTGTTGTTTCTCTTGGGAGTTTTTTTCTTTTGTTTCTGCTTTTTTGTTCATTTCAAATTTTTATTTTTTGTCTTTTTCATCTGTCATTTGTTTCTTTTGTTTTCTCATATTTTTCTGTCCTTATTTTATTTGTTTCTGTTTTGTTTTTGTATAATTTTAATATAATAATAATGTTTTCACATATTTTAAAGTGGGAACAAAACATGTCTTTAATCATTTTACTCTTAACTTGGTTTAATGTAATTAATAAGCCACTCAAGGCTGTATGTAATAGAGATTTTACTGCATCAAAGCCCCTTTACTATAGTAAAATCACTACATTTTAACCTCAAGTGGCTTAGTGCTTTCATTTACTGTCTCCATGTGAGCTTCCCGCAGGTGTTTTAAACGCTCAGATTCCCTCGACTTCCTCTTACAGAGGCAACAGCGAACCACCGACCCGAATGAACGTGAAGGAACAGCAGCAGCATCTCCAATTTGTTTGCTTTCCGAAGGCTTGAAGAAAGGGCCGTGAAGAGAAAGAAAGCTTGTTAGTCGACGCTGTCTTTGCCTCCTCGCTTCTCCGTGCTATTTTGGGTTTTTGCTAAGCGCTCGTACGCTTGAACTCCCTCGCAGCGCTTATGAAAATGGCTCGCCAGAACATGTGCGCGTGTCGCATATTAAACTAATGCCCGGAGGCCGTGTGTGTATGTCCTGTCCTCCATCACGGCTCCAGCTGGGCTCCCGCTGCTCATGTTTACCTGCAGAAAGCTGCTGATTTCGTTAAGGCAGCAAGAGCGGAAAATGACAGCGGCTTTCCGTTCACGTGAGCTTTCACCTCCGGCGCGCGTGATACCACAGTCCATTCCTGCTCACAGGGAGTCCGGGGTAATTACCAGAGATGGTCTTAATATAGGGAGATGAGAGGGTCTGTATAACTTACTATAGACCCTTTTTCTGTTAGTAAACATTGTGACGTTTTTCTGTGGGCGGAGGCAGAAAGATTCCCCCGACTGCTTCACTAACGCCTGTATCTATCTAGTCATGAAGATGTGTATATATATGTGACCCTGGAGCACAAAACCAGTCTTACGTCACTGGGGTATATTTGTAGCAATAGCCAACAATACACTGTATGGGTCAAAATTATAGATTTTTCTTTTATGCCAAAAATCATTAGTATATCAAGTAAAGATCATGTTCCATGAAGATAATCTGTACATTTCCTACTGTAAATATATCAAAACTTCATTTTTGATTAGTAATATGCATTGCTAAGAACTTAATTTGGACAACTTTAAAGGCGATTTGCTCAATATTTAGATTTTTTGCACCCTCAGACTTTGAGGAGAAAGATGGAAAATTACAGAAATCTTTGTAAATAACGCACACCGTTTAAACATAGAAAATATGTTTAATAAATAAATAAATCTGAATGCACATTATCAGTTTGGTTCTCGTTTCTCTCAGGTTGTTACGGCGTCAGTCCCGACACGAAACAGGAGGGCTGGATGTGTTCTCGCTGTACTGCGGCCGAATGGACAGCCGTAAGTATCGCAAACATCTTTCATGCAAGCATAGATTAGTCCTACGACTAGTTATAAATCATTAATATTAGCAATGACTGTTCACATGTAAGTCTTAAGCAGAAATCTGTGCACTAAACCTGGCACATTTATTGCGTTTTGTTGGTTATTGGTGTTGTTTATCGTCACAGGCCTGCTGTTTGTGCAGTTTAAGAGGAGGAGCTTTGAAGAAAACCACAGATGACAGGTCTAATATCTCAAACTCTGTTTCTCTCATATCGCATGTCAATTATGAGAAGCATCTGTTCATGCTCGTTTGCCAAACGAACCTTGAGTGTAAACGGTGCGTTTGGTGTCCCGTCCGCAGGTGGGTTCACGTGATCTGTGCCGTGGCTGTGGCCGAGGCTCGTTTCGTTAACGCGGTGGAGCGAGAGCCTGTGGACGTGACGGCCGTCCCCGACACCAGGAAGAGTCTGGTGAGTCAAGACTTAGAAGGAACAAACAATTTAATCTCTTTGACTCTGTGTTTTTATACTTTGGTTGCTCGTTTGCGCCTACACTGATTTTCTTTTTCATTCTTTCCTTCGTGCTTTTGTTTCTTACTGGTCAACTGTTTTCGTTGTTTTTTTTCTTTCTTTCATCTCATTTTGTTTTTGTTTTTTCCTGTTGGACTTCTGCGTTTGTTTGTTTTTGTTTATTTTTTATTCATTTGTTAGCTTGTGCTTGTCTTTGTTCTTTCACCCTGTATCTTTCATCTGTTTTGTTTGTATTTTCATTTGTTTTTGTTTTTCTTATCTTTTTAATTTTGTTATTTTTATGCTTTTTTTAGTTTGTAAATGTTTATTTATGTTCTGTTTCTTCTTTTCTTATTATTATTTGTATTTTTTTTTTTTTGTTCATTCCAAATTTTAATTAATGTTAATTTGTACATTTTTTCACTCGTTCTTTTATTTGTGCTTTTGTTTTCTTTTTTTGTTTGTTTTAGTTAATTCATAAATTTTTTTTGCTTTGTTTTTTTGTTCGGTTTCATTTGTGCTTTTGTTTATTCCTAATTTGTTTTTCTTTTTTTCTTTTATTCCTTTTTCCTAATTTGTTTAATTTGTTTGTTATTTATTTATTTTTGCTGTTTTTTACTTTCATTTTAGGTCATTTGTAAATGTTTCGCTCATTCATTCGTTCTGTTTCATTTGTGCTTTTGTTTTTTCTTTTGTTCATTCCTAATTTGTTTGTTTGTTCTCATGCTTTAATTGTTTGTTTCTTTCTGTTTTACTTTAGTTTGTTCTTTTTTGTTCCGATTTAAGTTTAATTTTCTATTGTTTTAATTTTTTTTTCTTTTTTTCTTCTTTTGTTTGCTCTTTCAGTTTCTTATTCTTTTGTTGGCTTCTACTTTTATTTTTTTTTCCGTTAATTCCTTAACTTTTTGTTCATTCATTAGTTTGCTTCTGTGTTTTCATTTGTTCATTTTTTTTTTTCATTTTGTTTCTTTCTTTTGTCTTATTTGTTCTTTCACTCTGTTTCTTTAGTCTGTTATTTCTTTGGTTTGTATCTTCATGTTTTCTTTTGTTGTTTCGCCGTCATTCTCAGAGGATATGATGCATTATTAATGATGTGCAATGCCTGAATAATCAGGTGTCGTTCCTCACTGTGCTAAATGAACTGCATTGATTATATAGGCAGGTTTCTCCTCCTCCTCCGTGCGTCTGAATGCTGCTCAATGCATCGGCACAAACACGCAACCCAAAGCAACTTCAGCACACGATAACATGAAAAACATGCTATAAACCTCTCATACCGTTCATACATCTGATTTCAGCTTCCAGTCGCCATTAGCAAGCAGAAACACACTGGTTTGCTAGAAATCAGTGCCAGTAACGAAAGAACATCAAACATTTAGTCTCGTTATTTGCACAGTTTCACTCTAGAACAAGAAACCGTGTCGTATTGTAGATTAAAAGGAGGTCCCTTTATCTTCTGACACAAAATGGACGCTGGCTCTTGATGTATGAATGAATAACTGCGAGCTTGATGCTCGTAAATCACGCTTTTTTCCCCTTCTCTTGTCCGTTGACCTGTCCTGCGATCAATCCCTGGCGAATGATAAATCGGAGGCTTTCACCGGCCGATGAAATATTTCCGAGCCGGCGCCGCATCGAAAGGCCGTCGTACATTACGGCCGCTTGGCCACAGGGGGTTGAAATGAAGTATTGACAATTTAATAAAGAATTTTTATTCCCGTCGATATTCCTCTGTGTGTGTGTGTGTGTGTTTGGAGTCGGGTTATGCGGAAATGGAGCAGAAGAGGAGAGAGACGGGGATGAACTGACACATGTTTCCATTTGAGAGGATATTAGCAAAAAAAGCTGAAATATCAAGTGCATTGATTTTAAAAACACTCTCGTGCCACAAACTCGGGCCTAATTTCTGCGATTTAAGTCAACGTGGAATTAAAACGGACTGTGTTTGTGAACATTTCTGCTGTTTACTTTATTAATAAATGTTCATCTTTGTAATCTTTCATCGGAGCTGCTGCTACGCTCTTAAAATGACTTGAGTTTTTAGCTGACACATGGAAATAATGTTAGCCAAAAGCCAAATAGCTGTTTAGCATTGGCATTCGGCTCAGGCGTCGTTCTGGTTTGATAATATCACTTTTTTCATTTAATATCTGGTTTATTACTGAATGTCTGCTTTTTGGTTTGTTTTTCTTCATTTGTTTGGTGTTCGTTCATTTGTTACCTTGTCTCTGTTCTCTTTTGTATCGTTTCTTTATTTTATTTGACTTTTTTCTTTTTTATTATATTCTTAATTTGTTTTTTCTTGATTGTTTTTCAGTTCTGTCTTTCATCTTTTCTCAATTTTTTTTTTTTGATTCGTTTGTTTTCCTCCTTTTATATATTTTTCTGCTTCTATTTCTTTTGTTTGTGCTTTTTTTTTTTTTTTGCTCTATCAATCATTCTTTGTTTTTTTTCCTTTTATTCTGTTCTGTTTTTTTTCCCTGTTTCTTTCAATGTTTTTTTTTCTTTTGTTTCTTTTAGCTCATTCCCTCTACTTTTGTTTCCATTAATAATTTTTTTTAGTTCCTTCGTTCATTCTTTTGCTTGTGCTTTTTCTTTCATCCATTCTTTCTTTTGCTGTTTATTTTCTGTTTTCTTTATTTTATTCATTGTTTTGTTTTGTTTTTCATTCATTTTTTTATTTTCATTTATTTTAGTTTGTTTACTTCTCTACATATGTTTTCATTCGTTTGTTTGTTTGTTTGTTCTATTTGTTTCTGTTTCTTTAGTTTGTTCTTTCATTCTTATGTTTGTTTGTTTTTTGTTTCTTACACTGTTTTCTTTTGTCTTGTTCTTGTTTGGCTTTAGTTTTTTTTAGTTAATTTGTTTTTTTTTGTTTTTTTTTACTAATTTGTTGCTTTCTTCTCCGTTTCTGTTTGTTTATTCCATTTTTCCTTGTTGTTTTTTGTCTTTTTTTTTATTAATTCTTATGTTGTTTCTTTGGGGTTTTTATACTTTTCTAAAATTTACTCTTTGTGAACATTTTGGATGTTTTTATTGTAGTCTGCACATTAATAAATGTTTGTATTTGTAATGTTTTATTAAAAAAGACGTTCGTTTGCCATTAGCCTAATAGCTATATCGCACTGAACTCCCATTCGACCTTGGCTCCAGTGCCCTTTTCCTGATGGATAAAATCACTTTTCGTCATTGAGTCTGGAAGTTTGTCATGTTACAAAGGTTGTAACTCAAGTTTCATGTTTCCTCGATACAATTTGCAGAAGTGCGTCTACTGCCACAAGACGACCAAGCAGTTCTTCGGTGCGTGTATCCAGTGCTCATTGGACAACTGCTCCACGTCCTTCCATGTCACCTGCGCCCTCCTCGCCGGAGTCGTCATGAAGCCAGCCGATTGGCCGTATGTGGTGTCCGTCACCTGCCACAAACACAAACAGACCAATCAGAAGGTGCGTAGCTGCTATAGAAGGGACCTCAATGCACACAGTGATCCTCAAACTGACTCTTTGCCTCCGCTGCAGGTCAAAAACAGCTCGCGTGAGCTGTCTTTAGGTCAGGAGGTCATCGGCAGAAACAGCAATGGTTGGTTCTATCGCTGCACCATCACCGGCATCGGCACGCAGAACTACTACGAGGTCAACTTTGACGACGGCTCCTACTGTGATAATGTCTTCCCAGAGAACCTGCTGGTGAGAATATTGTTTCATTATTATTGCCAATAATACTTGCATTTGCTGGGAAAAAAATTGAATTGCATGATAAACTCAAAATTGTGACCCTGGAGCACAAAAGCAGTCTTAAGTCGCTGGGGTATATTTGTAGCAATAGCCAAAAATATGGGTCAAAATTATAGATTTTTCTTTTATGCCACAAATCATTAGGATATTAAGTAAAAATCATGTTCCATGAAGATATTTTGTAAATTTCCTACCGTAAATATATCAAAACTTAATTTTTGATTAGTAATATGCATTGCTAAGAACTCCATTTGGACAAATTTAAAGGCGATTTTCTCAATATTTAGATTTTTTTTGCACCCTCAGATTCCAGATTTTCAAATAGTTGTATCTCTAACAAATATTGTCCAAATACAAACCGTACATCAATGGAAAGCTTATTTATTCAGCTTTCAGATGATGCTTAAATCTCAATTTCAAAAAGTTGACCGTTATGTTTTGTGGTCCAGGGTCAATTGTGATTAAAAATTAAGAATTGTGTTGAAAAATCTGAATTGCATGATATGAACTCGCAACTGCAGGAAAACAGTTTGAATTGTGAGAAAAAGTCAGAATTGTAAGATTTAAGCTCCCAGCTATGAGGAATTGTGTAATATCAATCGTGTGGAAAAAGTTGTATAAAAAGTCAGAATTCTGACTTTGTAACTCATAATTATGAGTTTATTTCATGAATTTCTGGAAAAAAAAGTCAGAATTGTGAGATAAATAGTTGCAATTACCCTTTTTTTTGCAATGATGGCAATGGGCTTCCACACTTTGGTGGATTTGTTTATCAGATTTTAGAGATTTTGGTTGCTAAAACCTCCATAATCATGGGGGAAAAAATAAAGAACTGTAATGTCTGGCATCTTGTGGCTTATTGTGGTCTAAAATGCATAGCTCTGGTCCTGGATGCTGATTGGTAGAAATCTAGATTGGCTAAATGTACCTCTAGGTTGTTATGGTCGGCAAGTGGCTTTGGCCCATTAATTCGGCTCATCCAATCAGATTTTAGAGCTACAACTGTCTGCATTTCTCTGTCTCAGAGTCACGACTGTCTGAGGAACGGCCCTCCAGAAAAGGGCGAACTCGTGGTGGTCAAGACAATCGACGGACGGGTTCGCAACGCATCTTTCATAAAGGAACACGTCCACCGATACTACCAGGTAACTACGACATCTAAAATTTTTATTTGTATTTATTTATGCCCCATTTTACAACCCTTATATAAAGAGTAATCCATTTCAAACCATACCATTTCATTACTTTCTTTGTTTCTTTTGTTGTTTTTCTACTGTATTATAATTGTATATTATATTTTATTGTTTTGTTTTGTATATAGTTAAGACCTGTAACGACACCCAATTTTTAGGTCAAGAACTTAAATCTTTCAGTCAGCTTTCTTGTAGTTCCACATCTCATCCGAGTCTTTCAGGAGTCCCACATTTGGTGCAAAGTTCGTTTTGATGTATTGAACGGAAGGGAGCCGAGATTAATGGGAAAATGAGAAAAGTAGGCAGATGTGGCGCATGGGGGGATTTATGGAGTCTGTAGATGAAGCTTATGAGGTGTGATGGACCGCAGACGGCGAGAGTAGGCCGCCATTCATCTGCTATTTCACGTACACGCCGCTCCTCACAGGAAGTGCTTTTGTGTTCTTGTGCAGTGATGGGTCGATGTTTTAATTCACATCTGGGTCACATTTGAATGGAAAAGTGACTCAGAAACTACCAGAATGTTTAACCGAACATGCTTTTTCAGTTTTTCTCCTAAAATGAAGCTTACCAAACTGTTAATACATTGTTTGACGCATTGTATGAGCTAGTTTTGCTTCTCTTCAAATTCTTCCTCATTAAAACTCAAACCCACACACACAAAAACACACAGTGTTTCATTGCTCGGCTGAACTCTTGAGAGACTCCTCTGTCAGCATTAACGAACCGCTTGATTCTCTCCTCCACCACAAGACTCCATTATTTATCAGATCCGTGTGAGTCATGGCACTCGTAACAAGTGCCGATTGCTTTCATGACGTCACTTTTACCTTTGCAAGACGCGACAAACGCTCTCCCACTCGCTGCGGGCGATCTGTAACTGGATGCCTGTAAGCCTGACAGGTCTTGAAGCCGTTGGGAATTGATCTGGAATAGGGTGTTGATTGCAGACTGGTTGAAAGTTTGCAGCTTATATTGTTGTTGGATGCACTTCCAATCAAAAATATAAGACATTTAAAGGAATATTTCGGGTTAAATGCAGTTTTTACAGCTCTATGAACAGCATTGATACATTAGCATTAGATTTTGCATTACAGAATTCATGTGGATTGATGTATTGTCAGGACATGTGCCCTACATTTTATTAAAAAATATATAATTTCAATATTTTGTCTTATTTAAATTCACACATACATATATATTAGTGCTGTGAAATGATTAATCGCATCCAAAATAAAAGTTTTTGTTTACATAATTTATGTGTTTACTTTAGAGATGCACCGATTGACTGGCCAGTGATCAGAATCGGACGATTTTTCTCATGACCGGCCCGGATCGGTGACCGGCCGGTCAGTCTCACGTCTTGCCGATTCCGAGACGATCTTTTTATTGCCAGCGGCGCAGGCAATGACGTCACAGCCACGCATACACTCACAGTCGCCTGTAAACACTTCGTTTTGCATGAGAATGATTCTAATTTGAATGTCGTTCAGTGTAAACGGCGACTGATAATGTATTTATGTCGTGCCAATATTTATGTCAATGTGACATGTCGAGTGAGCGTGTGAGAGAGACAGCACAAACAAAGTAACTCATGGAAATTTATAGATGCATACTGCGGTAGGAAAAACATTGATTTTTACAAAATATGATTTAGATAAGCAACATTATATGGCCATGATGTCTCCCCGCATATCAATATCAACACGATTGCAATGTGACACTGATTATATACAATAGTATTTCAATAAACAAGAAATTAAAATTAAGTGAGTTAAAATTAGGAAATTAAAATTAACGCTCCCAAGAGTGTTAGAAAGATGGCAGCCAAGCAAACTGACACAAAAGCTTGGAAACGATACTAGTTAGTTTTTCTAAACTTGGATTGTATGAAGGAAAGTGGTTCCAAGAAAAGGATCCGAGGCGTCTAAACTGCCTGTATTTCTTTCCAGGTGGAGTTTCAGGATGAGACACAGATCTTACTGAAGCGCAGCGAGATTCACTCTCTGAACCAAGAGCTGCCCAAGAGGGTCATGTCTCGTCTGGTAAACACTTTTATTCACTTCGGGCCAAGTACCGTATGTTTCTGCACACAGAATTCATCAACATGAAGTCAAAGTGCAGGTTTAACACTTTACAGCTTTTGTGGTTTTTCAAGCTAACAGTGCAGTTGGAGTCCATTTGGAGGGTTCTGACTGACATCGCTAAATGATAATTGTCTTTTTTTCTTTTCAACAGGCAACTGTGAACCAACAGCAACCTCAGGCACAACCATCAGATGAACCTCTAGCCGCGAAACGCCCACGTCTGCCGACACCGCCGCCCACACTAGCCATTGAATCCTCGGCGCTACCTCCAGAAATAGTCACCGCTTTCCTGCCCGCTAGTATTACTCCAAACACCAGCACTGCCCCCTGCCTGCCTCCCCCCACATCACTTCCTGTTTCAGCACCCACACTTCCTGCCCCGGAGCCCAGCGAGAGTTACACCCACAGCTCCAGCTATATAGCATACATGGAGTCTCTCCTCAACTCTGACTTTCCTCCAGAAGAGGGCGAACATGGCATTGAGCCGATGTATTGAAGCGCTGTTACGCGCTACCAGCTATTTGTCAACGCTTCATACAGACTTTAAATTCATCCACTGCATGTCTTTGTTTCATTTATTCGCTGTCGTGCTAATCTGAGTCTCCCACCCATAAATGGTGCGCGTGGGACGCATGCGTGTCATTATAGACTGAAGCCGAAACGGACCCAGTACATAGCCTTGGGGGATGCCACACTCTTCCGACCCTTTCCACGATCCCTCGCTCTGGTTCTTTCACTAAAAGGGCCACCATATGTTTTCAGATGGGATAATCATTCACTGTATGTGCTGTTTACTTTATACCTGATTTTTTTTCTCTAACGAGTGCTAAATATTTTTCTAACTCAAGCCAAAATATCATGCTACCCGGTCACAGTTCAAATAGACAGTCTATATCTGTACAATTTCAGGTATTTTTCTCTAAATTCAAGTGTTCGGGGGGGGGGTCACAGGAAGAGTTTTAGCTGGGCTCATGGGATTTAACAAGTATTTAAATGTCTTTTGTCACATATAGATTTAATATTTGTATAAAGAAAATCAATTATTGCAGCATCAGAAGCTACAGTTTTCAGTTAGCGTACACATTTGTGTTACGATAGTCGCGCGTCTTCATTTTCTTCTATAATCGGTGGTAAAATGTTTTTTCAGCCACAGATGATTTGTTTTTGTAGCATACTTGGTAGACGTTGATATTGAATACTATTCACCTTGTCTGTTTTTTATTATGATTACTGTTGTTGTTATGATTATTATTTTTATTGATTTTTACTTTGGGGAATCTTTGCAACACAATGTCAAAAGATGAAAAAAAAGTTGAATTTATAATTTTTATTCAAGGGGTTGAAGTGGCGTACATTTAAGCGTATAGTCATAGGTGATGTTAAACAGATGCGCAATCCGCCTTCTCAAGGTGCTATAGAGGTCTTAGACTACTGAGGGGCGATCTGGGTCAAGTGACCCACAATGAGGTGTACATACTACACGTCCTGCTCACGAATTGGAATTGGAATTGGAATTTTCTTCAGTGTAACTTCTAGTTTTATCAAATGCCATGTCACATTCAAATAAATGGTCTGGTTGTCGCTTCGGATTTCATTTTTCCATTTTATTGTTTGCCCATCCTTGTTTCGTCTTCTGATGTGAACGATTGTCGATCGGCACACCTCCTCCACTGGTTTTTGCGGGTTCATCATCCATATAATATTGAGAATTTGCTTCAGCGCCCCTCAATTGATTCGGAAACAAACACTCTGATAAGACCTTTACAGATAGGATCATCATTATAGACTGAAGCCGAAATGAACCCAGTACACTGCCTTGGGGTATGCCGCACTCTTCAGGCCCTTCCCACAATCCCTCGCTCCCAATCCTTCGCTAAACCGAAAGAACGGCCAAACATTTTCAGATGGAATAACCATTCACTTTAGCATGCCAAAGATTTTGGAGAATTGTTCAAAATGCCAGATAAATTAATAAAAGTTAAGGCCCCAGATGAAGTTATTAAAATATTAAATTGACAGCCCTTCTTTTTCTATATATTTTCTCATACATCATGATTTTTTTTATTACTTTCTCACACTATTAGTCCTCCCACTTTCATTTAGCATGTTTTTAATAATAACATCTGAATTACACCTTTACGTAGAAAGTGTGTAGTGAGGTTTGAAACTCGTGAGTGCATCCTCTCTCCTTCCGTTCAATGTGACAACCACCATTCTCATCTCAACACTGTTTGTTGTTTTCCACCCGCCAGTGACGCCTACGGGCGCTCTGACACTAGACGCAGTGTGTCGATGGCATTTGTACTCTTTTTCTGGGGTTTCTGCTTTGCATTAACAGAAACTTCACGAGAGGCAGGTTTAATGAAATAACCCACCACAGCTTGCATACTGATGATGGCAAATGTGTATCTGTGCAGAAGTACTAGGAAAGATTCTAATAAAATGTGAAGTGAAACTGTGCTTTGTGTTTGACTGTGTTTATTTCCCTGCAAAAGCTGATTTAAATAATACCAGTAAAAATAATTACATATATGAATGAATAATAGAAAGATAATTGTAGTAATAATTATTCATTTAATTCTTTATTCTTTATTAATTCTTTGTGTAAATTTTAAGAACAATGGTTTTATTTAGATATTTATTTTTTATTATCGGATTTTCAAGGACTATGGATATTATTTTGGCCAGTAATTTTAGTTAATGATTGCTTATTCTTCTAGGATGATGTGTATTTTATATTTATATGTGTCTTTTATGTAGTTGTTGGGTGTTTGATTGTCTATGGTGTTTTTTATATGTGTGAGCTACTGGAATAAAGTATTATCTAGTCTAATAAATAATATTTTAAAATTTATAATTTAAATAATTCATAAAAAAGTGAAAGTCAGAGAAATTTCAGCGTTGAATTTATTTATATATTTATTTTTCTGGAAAATATTTCATTGGCTAGGTTTTGTTCTTGTATACAGGTTTTGTATGTTGTGATATCCAATTTGTGAGCAATTTTGTTTTTTGTTTTTTTTTTGTAATGAATCACATGACCCAGTCTAAATGCTTCTACAAATCCTTATCCAGTAATCACAAATTATTGTAAAGGTCATGAAAATCAATTGACCTATAACGAGCTTTGGCTCTTGAAAATGTGGCATTTTTATAAATTGCTTTCTGAAAAATAGTTTTCTAAAGTTCAGAGGTCAGTAAATTGCTGTTTATTCATTTCAAACGATCACAAAAGAAAAGATTAAAAGCTTTTCTCCAGACCAGAGCCATTAAAAATAAACCACTATGAAAAAAAAAAAACATGACTCATCCGAGGCGAAAAGATTAATCTAGTTTAGAGTTGTTCTGTCAAATCGAAGCCTCATTGACATTTAGCCGCTCTAAATGTGCCTTTATCTGATTAAAAACCAATTAGGCTTTTAAAATATCGGCTAATTGTTTCACACTGAAATGAAATGTCAGGATTTGTTTGGCGCCACTGTATATCCCATAATGCACCGCGCACGCCTCGTACAAACTCTGTTCATAAAGTTATGAATCCTCTTACGCTCTGAGATATTTCGAGACACAGCTGCCTCTGTAGGGGCCTAACTGAAGAGATGTGAAATGACACCTATGCTCATTACCTGCTGCGTCTCTTCATTAGTTCAGTGTGTGTGTGTGTATGTGTGTGTAAGTTCAAGCTTGGATGACTTTAACCCGCCAGAGCGTGACGCGTATCAAAAACACGCAGCTGCGCCTCATAATAGAACAGAAGGCGAGAAATAAAGCCGTTGCTAAAGACATAAGTAGCTTCTTATGAAAGCGCTTTGCATTAATAGACTCGTGCGGAGGACACGAAAGGATTCATGAGAGTCACTGGGAGTCATTCGCGTAATCAGGTCTGGAGTGAAAATTGTTACAAAATGGTGATGGTCTTTTTTGCTCTATTTCGCTAACAAAACCAGACAGCGTCTCTGCAGCGATACACAGCGATCTTACTAAATGAATTTGTGTTTTGAACAAATCGGGTCAATGTCAATGAGTCAAATATGATTCGCTGATCCATTCATAAAATGACAAATTTATTTCTTACTTCCTGAATGAATCAAGTGATTTACTGCCCAGATAGCACACATACGTCTGCAAGATGTCTGTTAAAGATCTCTTGATCTGGAGACCATCTACTGTCTACAAACGTCTGGCAGACGTCTTTCAGATGTCAGTTTTACATACATTCTAAATCATAAACATCTTAAAGACATCTAATAGATGTCTATTTGACATCTAAAAGGAAACGTCCTATAGACGTATTGCAGATGAGCAAACACTCTAAAAAATACATCTTCCAGATGTAAGTGCAGATGTCAAATAGACATCTCCGAGATGTACGTGTGCTATCAGGGATGTGACAGCATCGCTCTGACACGTCTGTCTCTCTCTCTCGGGGCAGCCCGCATTGATATTCCACTCGTGTTGTTACGTCCAGAACAGGGTGCTGGGATCGTGCCAGATTCGCAATTACAGATATTAAAATGCATTTAGAGAAAGACAAGGCCTGCTTTGATATTATGGATCAGGGCAGTGTAATATAAAGGAGAATTTAGTGCCGGCCAAGCTGAGATCACCTGTCATGTGACAGGAAATTAACGGCCTTGGTAAGTCACATGTGTGGCGAATAAAACTAGATCAAGTTTGACATGGACATTTTGAATTTGTAGATTTAGTTTAATTCTATTAAAATAATTCTGCTTAATTCTATTATTATTATTTTTTATTATTTTAAAGTCATTGTTCATTAAAACTTCCAAATGTTGAGACATTTTTGCACAAAAATGGATTAAAGATGCATGTTTTGGATTAGTAGTTTTATTTTAATATTATTAGGATTTTTTAACATATTTTTTTTATTATTATTTGTTCAAACTTCCAAAAGCTGAGACATTTTTGCTCCAAAATGGGACTAAAGATGCAAATTTTCGATTTAGAGTTTTATTTTAATTGTATTTTTTTTTTTTTACATTATTTTCTTGATGTGTTTTTTGTTAAAACTTACAAAACGTGGAAATCCAATGCACTTTTTGGATTTGTGGTTTTATTTTAACCCTGTTAAGATTTTTTAACATCATTTTTTAACATATTTAAAACTTCACATAGTTTTACACAAATTTTTGGTCAAAAATGGTTTAATTTGGATTAAAATGTTTTGGATTTGTGGTATTATTCTATTCTATTTAAAATTTTGAAACTTTTTTTTTTGACTCATTATTAAAACTCAAATTCGAGCCATTTTTACGTAGAAATCGATTGAAGTTAAATGTTTTGGATTTGTAGTTTAATTCGAATTTTATTATAATTTTTTTTAACATAATTTTCTTGACTCATTATTTGTTAATTTTCAAAAATACATTTTTGCTCAAAAACGTTTTGGATTTAGTTTTTTATTTGAATTTTATTATCAGTTTTTTCTTTTTTAAATAGCACAAAAATGGATTAAAGGTGCACATTTTTTATTTATTTAAATTTTATTAAGATCTTTAATTCACCTTTTCACACCACATATATATATATATATATATATATATATATATATATATATATATATATATATATATATATATATATATATATACACACATATATATATATACATATATATATATATATATACATATATATACACATATATATATATATATATATACATATATATATATATATATACATATATATACATATATATATATATACATACATATATATACATATATATATATATACATATATATACATATATACATATATATACACATATATATATATACATATATATACATATATATATATACATATACATATATATATATATATATATAATTATTATTTTTTATTAAATATTTATTTTTAGCATTACAGAATGAGTCCTGTTTCATATTATTTATTTTTCCCAAAAAGTAAACAGTATATTTACCATATAAACATTTAGCATATTTAGCATTATTAAAATTCAAGTTGTAAAATGTGTTATTTCACACATTTAGCACATAAATGTGTAGCATACAGTGTTTAGCATGGTAAACATTTTACTTGCCTGTTATATAAAGAAAAATCATATGTACACTATATTTAGCATACAAACATTTAGCATAGCATTTATCATTGTATGTTTAGCATAGTGAACATATCTTGTTTCATGTTGTGTACTGATTAGAGTATATACTTACAGAAATAATTCTATATTTTTTAATAGTTCGTATTTAAACATTTAGCTTGTTAAATTTACTGTATGCTAAATGTTCAAGTGGTGACTAGTTTTCATTTCATAAATGAATATGTTTATTTTAATGGTAAACATACTGCAGAAATGGTACTTGTAGTATGGTAGTATGCAATATTATGAATGTAAGCACAGTTTGAGAGTTGTTTTCAGTCACTGTTTGAATACAAATGTCTTGTCTGTGGAGTTCATTTGTGTGTGCGTGACAGACGGCGAGAGAAAGACGTATAAGCCGTCCTCTAAGTTTAATGAAAAACAGCGTCGTGAGTTACTGGCATGCTAATGAAGCATCTTTGTCCAGTCAGGGACGACAAACTAATCGCTCCTCTCCTCCAAAAGCTCCCAAACGCTCCATTAGTCCAGAAGTGGATGAGGGATCTGATACGCCGAGCTCGGCTCTATTTATTAGCGTCTCTGAAATAGCAAGTCGCACACACACACACAGGCAAGCGTTTGCTAGCTACCTAAATGAGGCCATTTGTTCTGTTTATATATTAAGCTAATTGCAGTAACTAACACAAAACCCTAAAAGAAGTCTTTGAGTAAATTATGTTTAAGCTACTTTTTAGCTAACAGCTAATTCCTCCGTCTAGCTGTATGGGAAACTTTCTTCTCTTTACAGGCATCTGGTTATTTTTGACTGGAGTTATAATAGACTGAGGAACTGGTCTCAGATCAGCTGCAAAAGGACCGTGTCCTCCGACCTCTAATAATTCTGCTGCTTAAAACCTAATTTCAGATACAATTAGCCTTTAACCTGTGTAAAGCCTTGACAGACCCGTGAAATCAAAATGGGAGTTTTGTGGCTTTTGGTCCATGTCTGTTAGCATTAGCTTCGAGGTCATCGAAGTTGATGAAACTTTCAGCAGACGTACAAAATGTCTTTCTCTTCCTATAAATGAGCCAAAAATACTAATCTATGATCTAGATTGACTAGCAATAGCACGTGGCAAATCATGGCTTGCCAGCTAGCATGCACAAGTGTGTCGTCGTTTGATGGTGACCTTCAAAAGATAGGCTGTTCTAAAGAGAGAAAGACAAACTTCATAAACTCTGTGTTCATTTAATTTAGTTTTGTGCTTAAAGCAGACTGCGGGAGATTAGCTGTAATTGTTCTTGCATACGCAGGATTAGCCTTCGCCAGGTGTTCAGCTTCCTGCCAGAAAGACACTGAAAGCAAATGAGAGAATGAGTGATATTTGACCCATGATGCACCAGGACCAGTTCAGATGATGAATCTAATGAGTCTTAAACAAATAGATATTAAGACATTCCATAACATTCTGTTTGATCACTTTGCAAATTATGGGAATGTTACTTTTGAAAGTTCTTTGAACTTTACGAAACAAGTAGTTACATTTAAATAAGTTACACTTAAACATTTTAGACAAATGTTCTTTTAATGTTACTGGAAGAACGTTTGTTCATAACTTTGAGAGAACCTTGCCAGAACATTTTGAAAATGTTATAGATAGATACCCATTTAACAAAAATATGTTGAGAACATTTTGCTTACATTCACTGTAAAACAAAATTCCGTAAAATTTACGGTAAAAAAAAACGGCAGCTGTGGTTGCCAGAATTCTACCGTAAAAAATAAGGTAACTACATTTTAGGTTTTATGGTTTTAACTTAAATTTACAGATAAATACAATGAAATAAAGATTCATTTCATTAACTGATATAATGTTAATACCAACCTATTGAAGTACTGAAATCAGTTTGGTATCTTTGAAATACACTGATAACCACCAAATGCAGCAGGTGGTGATGAGAAAGTCACATGATGAACCAAAGCCCATCACAAGCAGCTTTTAAATAATAATATATATAGAAGGTGCACAGTGTCATTCACACAAGCACTAAACACCATCATCGTGAGATTCATTAAACTGAAATATGCAATAAACATTAATTGAACAACATTAGATGTAACATACAACTCTAATAAACATAACTGATAAAAAAACTTAAAAGAAACATATTTTAAAGAAAAAACATCAAATTCAAAAAAATTTGAAATGCAACGCAGAAAATTCTGGGAACGTCAGTTTACGGTTTTTCCCTGTAAATTTTACAGGAACTTACCGTTAACCATTTAACAGGTGTTTACTGTAGCATTTTCACAGTTTTTACCGTTAAAATAGTAATTTTTTACAGTGTTCTTATTAGGTTATGAAGATTTTATTTCTGAAAGTTCTCTGAAAGGTTTGATTTTTTTTTCTTGATTTGGCGAACATTAAGAAAACATTCCATTTCATCATTAAGCAAACATTATGGAAACGTTACTTTTTAATGTTCTCTGAATTCATCTGAAACAAGTACTTTTAAAAATGTTAGACGAGCGCCTAGCTAAAACGGTTCAGAAAAAAATGTTTCATGAACGATGTATAAATAATGTTTTTGTGCTAATGCCAACATTACAACACTAGAGAACTTTGCCAGAATGTTCCACTAAAGTTACTGGAAGAACGTTTGTTCAAAAGGATTATGAAACTAGTTCAACATGAATATTCAGTACCCTAGTTTATGGATAAATATATGGACAGATAGACCTAAATCTCTTCATCTATTGTTGAGAATTAAAGCATATAAAGTGGGCTGATAAGAACAGAAGCCTCTAGAGGCCCTCGGGTTTTCTTAACGTGGCCTCAGATGTGCTGGCTCTTTGCATACATGTAGAGCTATAAACCTCAATGGCAGTCTGACATGTAGATAAATATGCCGTGTGATCTAATTCCTGGTATCTGTGGGTCATAGTGTAATCATAACTGTAATCACGCGCGCAGTTATTATGGCGCATGTCTGTCAGCACGCATTCCCCTCTGAGGAAACCTCCGTGTTTCGCAGCGTTTCCTTCTGTATTTCTCACAGGATTGTAATTAGAGAAAAGCGAGGAAGGCAAGAAAACGCTTCCGCTCCTTAATTATCTGTGTATGTGTGCGAGTGTGTGTGTGCCGGCGCGGAGTGGGAGATTTCATTTGAATAAAATTGAATTTAATCACCATGTAGAGAGCGCGAGAGCAGGGGAAATATTTGCAGCCCTCAGGGTCAACATTACATGAAAAAGAAATTAAAACAAGTAAACATATTTCTCCTGTTTGCTGCCGTGGAGCTGGAGGGGGCTGCAAAATTGTATTTGCTGCTGTGTGAACAAATTTTTCACTCTGTTCCGGGAATATTAGCTCTCTCTGCCCCCTCGCCTTTCTTTGACATCTGCCTGCTTACGTCCTGTGAGCGCTTTTCCTCAAATTAACGTCTAATTTAATATTCTGCCCAGTGTGTGGTAAGTGCAGATAGCTTTGTTGATTACAACAAGAGCGCTTGTTTGCACCCTCGGACTGCAGACAGTTTTGTTGATTATTGGTGGGATTTTTCATGCTCATTGCTTTCTGCGCATAAAAAAATTGTGTAAAAGTCGTCTTGGGTAGTTTTGTCTGTCAAGTGAACTATTCTTCTTCTTCTTAGCATTTGCATTGCGTGCCCAGCCACAGAACAGCATCTTGTTCAACCAGATGGAGAGCCTTGAGTCCGCCGTTGAAATGAGTCAGCGGACAATCGTTGACAATGTGCTGCATGGTTTCTGGTTCCCCACAGCTGCAGTTCGGATTGGTGGCTTGGCCCCACCGGACAAGGTTGACTGCACATCGACCTTGTCCCGTCCGGAATCGGTTCAGCATTGACCAGTGTCGTCGAGGAAGGTCGAAGCCAGGATAGACCAAAGGCTCAGCTACGAGGGAGTGGTTCACAACATCAGTTGCTGCCCACTCATTCAAGTTTCAAGTTTGTTTTATTTATATAGCACATTTAAAAACAGCAAGCACAGCTGACCAAAGTGCTGCACAAACAAAGACATAAAACACAAGATAACCCACAAATTCATACCATAAATTCACAGTGAATTAAAAGCCAAAGAAAAAAGATTTAAGAGATGATTTAAAAACCGTTAAAGACTGTGCCGATCTGATATAGGCTGGAAGGCTGTTCCACAACCTAGGACCAGCAACCGCAAAGGCTCTATCCCCTCTATGCTTTAACCGTGATCTGGGGACAGAGAGAAGTCTTTGATCACCAGACCTCAGACTTCGAGTAGGGTTGTAAAGATGGAGTTGGTCAGATGAATAGCTCGGTGCCAGATTATTTATAGATTTAAAAACATAGAGAAGAATTTTGAACTCAATTCTAAAATGCAGAGGTAACCAATGTAATGATTTCAGAATAGGAGTAACAGAATCAAATTTACGTTGTCCTTTGAGGAATTTAGCAGCAGCGTTTTGAACTAATTGGAGACGAGCGATGGAAGATTTAGAAATGCCGAGATAGAGAGAGTTGCAGTAATCCAGGCGAGTTGTAATGAGCGCATGCATAGCAATCTCTAAATTTTTCACAGAAAGAAACTATTTAATTTTAGAAAGAAGGCGTAGCTGGAAAAAACAGGAACCAATAACAGCATTTATTTGTTTATCAAATTTAAGACTCTGATCCCAGAAAACGCCTAGGTTCTTAATACAGGAAGAAGTAAAAGGAGCAAGGTAGTCCATATCAACACTTCTGCTCCCTGAATTTTCACTAGGGACAAAAACTATAACCTCGGTCTTTGATTCATCAAGAAATATAAAATTATGAGAAAACCATGTTTTCACTTCATCCAGGCAAGCAAAAAGAGATTCCAGAGCAGCATGTTTATTTCGTTTCAGAGGTAGATAAATTTGGGTATCATCTGCATAGCAGTGAAATGATACACCATGCTTTCTGAAAATAGAGCCCAGAGGAAGTAAATACAAAGAAAAAAGAATTGGTGCAAGAATAGAACCCTGCGGCACTCCACAGGAAAGTTTAGCGGGCAATGAAGAGAAATTACCCACTCTGACAGTAAAACTTCTATTTGTTAAATATGATTTGAACCAGCTAATAACAGTTCCCTGGATGCCCACAAAATATTCTAGTCGAGATAAAATCATTTTATGATCAACTGTATCAAAAGCCGAGGTCAAGTCTAACAGAATTAGGACAACAGAGTCACCAGAGTCAGTCGCCAATAAAATATAATTTAGGACTAGTAATAAAGCAGACTCTGTGCTATGCAGAGGCTTAAAACCAGACTGAAAGGTTTCAAAAATATGATTTGCACTAAGAAAGGACTGTAGCTGAAAAAACACAGTTTTCTCCAGTGCTTTTGTAATAAACGGAAGATTTGAGATGGGTCGAAAATTATTAAAATTACTAGTATCAACAGCAGATTTCTTAAGAAGAGGTGTCACAGTAGCTTCTTTGAGGCTATCAGGAATAGTCCCTGAAATTAGACATTTATTCAGAAAAGACAGCAGACTGGGACCAATCGAGTCGAAAATTTGATTTAAAATACGTGGAGGGAGAAAATCAAGAGAGCAAAAAGACCGTTTCAAATGGTCGATGGTTTCTTTGAGAGACTGGAGAGCAACTGGATCAAAATTACTCCATATAGCTGAAGAGTAACAGCATTCAGGTGAAACATTAGCAAGAGGTTGTAGCTGAGATCTCAGAGTAGTAATCTTGCTGCCCACTCATCACTCCATGCCGAATTGGCTCTCATATCCTCTGGCGGCGAGTCCAGCCAGACAGGTTTTCTCGATGACAGGTGGGCTGCTGGATGCAGTGTGATGTCCAAGTTGAGTGGCAACTTGTCATTCGCATAGACTTTAGTCAACATCTTGGCAGTGGCCTCCTGTCGTCGGAGATGTGGTGGTGGTATATTACTGAGAACTGGCAGCCGTGGTAGAAGAGTAGAACGTAGGGTTCCAGTAATTATACGCATAGACGTATTTAACTGGACATCTACTAGCTTGGTGTGGGACGATCTAGACCAGACTGGTGCACAGTACTCTGCTGCTGAGTAACACAGAGCAAGTGCAGTGTTCTTGAGTGTTCTGGGCCCTTGCACCCCAACTTGTGCCGGCCAGTTTGCTGAGTAGATTATTTCGAGAGCTGACTTTGGCTGCTGTCTTCTTCAGATGATCATGGTATGTTAATGATCGGTCCAGGGTAACACCGAGGTACGTTGGATTTGGGTCATGTTCAATCCGCTGGCCCTTAAGGATGATATTGAGCTCCCGTTTGGCTTGTGCATTGTGGAGGTGGAAAATACTAGATACAGTCTTAGTTGCACTGAGTTGGAGTCGCCACCTACTGAGGAAGTCCACCATCAAATCCATGTCCGTGTTCAGTACATTCTCGACCTCGTCAAATGTCCGATGTTGGGTCCCAATGCAGATGTCATCGGCGTAGATGAATTTGCGGGACTGTGCTGCTGGAAGTTCATTAATACAGTATAGATGTTGAAGAGACTTGGAGACAGGACAGACCCCTGCGGGAGTCCGTTTGCTTGTTTTCTCCAAGAGCTACGTTTGTCTGCCATGTGTACTCGAAAACATCTGTCATGGAGGAAGAGTCGTATGGCCTCTACTCCCCAACGCGGTAAAACTTTAGATAGTTTCAACAAGAGACTAGCATGCCAGACCGTGTCATAAGCCGTGGTTAGGTCAATGAAGACGGCCCCAGTTTTCTGATTTTGCCGGAATCTGTTTTCAATGTATGTTGTCAGGGCAAGAACTTGGTCACCAGTGCTTCGTACTTGTCTGAACCCTGCCTGCTCAAATATGATGGTTTTCTCCAAGACTGGGCTAATTCGGAAAAGGATCAAGCGTCGAGTAGCTTGAAACACACGGATAGCAAAGATAGCACGGATAGTTTTTAACTTCATGTGTTACTTGCCTTTTGTTTGTAATTGTGTAACAGAACGTTCTCGCAACTTTCACTGTTTTTTAAAAGCTATAAAAATCTTCAGACAAAACATTCTTAAACTAATGTTTATGTAAAATCTTAAATCTTATTAATATTTGATATACAGTTGCATCTAAAAAAATTTGAATATCATGAAAATTTTTTTTTTTTTTGGTAACATTTCAAAAAGTTAAACTTTCATATATTCTAGATTCATTACTTGTAAAGTAAAACATTTCAAAAGTTAATTTAGATGATTAGAGCTTACAGCTCATGAAAGTCAAAAATCAGTATCTCAAAATATTAGAATATTTACATTTGAGTTTCATTAAATGACCATCCCTACAGTATAAATTCCGGGTATCTCTTGTTCTTTGAAACCACAATAATGGAGAAGACTGCTGACTTGGCAATGATCCAGAAGACAAACATTGACACCCTCCACAAAGAGGGTAAGTCACATAAGGTTTACAGAGTCACATAAGGCTGTTTACAGAGTGCTGTATCAAAGCATATTAAATGCAAAGTTGACCGGAAGGAAGAAATTGGATAGGAAAAGGTGCACAAGCAACAGGAATGACCACAAGCTTGAGAATACTGTCAAGCAAAGCTGATTTAAACACTTGAAAGAGCTTCACAAGGAGTGGACTGAAGCTGGAGTCAGTGCATCAAGAGTCACCACGCTCAGAGACATCTTCAGGAAAAGGGCTACCAAGCCACTTCTGAACCAGAGACAACGTCAGAAGCATCTTACCTGCGCTGTGGAGAAAAATAACTGGAATGTTGCTCAGTGGTACAAAGTTCTCTTTTCAGATAAAAGTAATTTTTGCATTTCATTTGGAAATCAAGGTCTGGAGGAAGACTGGAGAGGCACAGAATCCAAGCTGCTTGAAGTCCAGTGTGAAGTTTCTGAAGTCAGTGATGATTTGGGGTGCCGTGACGTCTGCTGGTGTTGGTCCATTGTGTTTTATCAAGTCCAAAGTCAATGCAGCCATCTACCAGAAGATTTTGGAGCACTTCATGCTTCCATCTGCTGAAAAGCTTTATGGAGATGCTCATTTCCTTTTCCAGCAGGACTTTAGCACCTGCCCACAGTGCCAAAACCACTTCCAAGTGGTGTGCTGACCATGATATTACTGTGCTTGATTGGCCAGCCAACATGCCTGACTTTATCCCCATATGGAATCTATGGGATATTTTCAAGAGACAGATGAGAAACAGTGGTTCTGTCAGGACCACTAACGTCAAAGATGATTGATAATTAGCATATAGTTTGGATTAGCGGAATGGTTCTGTTCTGGTCAAGAACTCCCTGCGCATCCATGCAGCCTAGCATGGATGAGAGCAGGGAGAGCAGCGATAACCCCCCAGAGTAAACAGAACAGAACCAACAAAAGTATTGCAGATTTCAGTATTCAGTATTTTATGTACACATTTTTGAATTTGTCTGATTCAAAGGAGAATCAGAATGCTGGATCCTGACTAATAGAGGAAGAGTTGGGGAAGGAGGAGGGTAAATCGCTATTGAGCAATGCGAAAACTGTTGATAATAGTGGGGACCTTATATATGGACGCTTAGATAGGTGTCGTATTCCTATAGTTAGATGGAGATCAGCTGAGAGTCAGCTGATGCAAGCTTGACTAACGTGACCTGCCAGAACTAACGCTACGCACGATATCCAGCAATCCAGACGAGCTGAAGGCTCAATAGTGCCTCAGCAGAGCCACTGGCTGATCGCTTCCATGCCACACCTCACTGATGCTGAAGTTTGTGCTAAACGAGCCCCCACTAAGTATTGACGGCAGAAATCAACATACTGTTAAGAACTTGAACTTTTCTGATTTGTAAATCCTTTTTTTTGACTGATCTTAGGAAATACTCTAATATTTTGAGATACTGATTTTTTACTTTCATGAGCTGTAAGCTCTAATCATCAAAATTAAAACAAAAAAAACTTTTGAAATGTTTTACTTTACATGTAATGAATCTAAAATATATGAAAGTTTCACTTTTTGAAATAAGTTACAAAAAAAAAATAATAATAAATTTACTTTATGATATTCAAATTTTTTGAGATGCAGCTGTACATTGTCATAACGTTGAGAAAATGTCCTGAGATTAACGTTCTCGGAAAATCGTTATTTTTTACTTAAAGAACAAAGAATATTAAACATAAACGGTCAAGTAACATTTTAGGTGAAAATAAACTTAGAATAACGTTGTAAGAAACATTTTTACAACCTTTAAATAACATTATAGTCACAAAATTCTAAGAATTTTAAAAACAAACGTTTAAATAATGTCAAGTTTTGGGTAAAAATATAGTATAATGTTATGATAAATGTTTTTGCAACCTTTACATAACATTCCCTGATGTCTCATGGAGACATCTATTTGACGTCTTTACATCTGCAAGACGTATTTTTTAGAATGTTTGCTCATCTGCAATACGTCTATAATGTTTCCTAGCAAATAGACACCTATTAGATGTCCTTAAGATGTTTATGATTTAGAATGTATGGAAAACTGACATCTTAAAAAACGTCAGTCAGATGTTTGTAGACAGCAGATGCTTTCCAGATCAAGCAATCTTTAACAGACATCTTGCGTAGATGTACGTGTGCTATCTGGGTTTACAATCACAAGAAAATTGGAAATTTTTTCACAAACTTAGATTATTAAAATTAAACATTATAATGTTTTATTTTGGACATTAAAACATTTTAGAAACATTTCAAAACAACATTCACAAAGCGTTTTATAACAAATGCCAGACCTAAGCAAGAGCGCACATCAACTGTTACGTAGTAGTCGGGACACAGAGGATTAGTGAACAATGCAGGATGTTTATTGGTTTAGCAGAGTAAATAAGATGAAGGGGAGTTGTGACTTAAATCTTGATAGAGATGCAGAAAGGATATACTGAGAGATGCATCTTGCCAGGAACTTGAGGAAGCAGCACACACCCCAGGATAACGGGGGAGACGAAGGTTGATGACGGATAGAGGAAGACAGATGATGGAGACACAGCAGACCAACGATGGAGAGGAGTAGGAGATAAGTAGTCTTTCAGGTAACCCAGATATCACACGCACGTCTGCAAGATGTCTGTTAAAGATCTCTTGATCTGGAAAGCATCTGCTGTCTACAAACGTCTGGCAGACATCTTTCAGATGTCAGTTTTACATACATTCTAAATCATAAACATCTTAAAGGCATCTAATAGACATCTATTTGACATCTAAAAGGAAACGTCCTATAGACGTATGGCAGATGAGCAAACACTCGAAAAAATACGTCTTGCAGATGTAAATGCAGACATCAAATAGACGTCTCCGAGATGTACGTGTGCTATCAGGTAAGTCTTTGGTAAGAAGCATCGAAGTACTAGGAGAGTCTACTTCGTGTAAATGAGATCCGATAACTGACTGGAGTGGGTTCCCAGATAGCATACGTACGTCGGCAAGATGTCTGTTAAAGATCTTTTGATCTGGAAAGCATCTGCTGTCTACAAACGTCTGGCAGACATCTTCCAGATGTCAGTTTTACATACATTCTAAATCATAAACATCTTACAGACATCTAATAGACGTCTATTTGACATCTAAAAGGAAACGTCCTATAGACGTATTGCAGATGAGCAAACACCCTAAATAATACGTCTTGCAGATGTAAATGCAGACATCAAATAGACGTCTCGGAGATGTACGTGTGCTATCAGGGTTGTGTGCTAGAGTAGTGCTGGGCTGATTATGTGCTGATGAGGTGCAGGTGGCTTGAATTAATACACAGGTGATTCCAGGTGAGGGCGTGCGTTGTGATAGGAGAGGGGGAAGGACAGACAGACTCGACATCTTCGTTGATTGTAACAGGAGAAATCTATAGTTTTCTATTAATTGTGTCATGCAGATGCAGTAAGAGAGAACATTTTATTAATAAACTGGCTGCATTGCTTGCAGTGTAGACATTTTGTGCACAATTTCAATTACATTAACACCTAATTAAATATTCTGCCTAAAATAGTTTTCTCTGGAGTTGTGCTGGAGTTACCTCACTGTGACTTCACACAACTTTCTTCCTCTTCGACTCAAGTTTGTTTTTATGTTCCTTGTTAATTGAAAGGAAACTAACACACTACCACCTCCTCCTGCTTTATTTTTGAGCACTTCTGCTCGTGTTTTAAGCCCTGCTTTGCAAGGGGGCTTGTAAATTCATTACGGCTTGTGGTCGTCAGAGAGATGCGGCCTGTTTTGGTCTCACTGCATTATAAATGGACTCGCTGGCCAGATAATTAAAGCCACAATGCTCTGACATAGTTCTCCATTAAGCAATAATGCGATAAGGATGAAGTGTGAATCCCTGCCCTCTTTAGGAACCGATGAGTGTTTTCCAGTGTAATGTAATTCTGTTTGTCGCAGTTCGTAAACGTCTTAATGAATCGGAATAGCCTACAGGGGACATCAACTGTTAGAGTGGCATTTTAGTTGTGTAGAAAAACCTTGTTTAACTTTATTAACAACAATAGGTCAAGTAAATCCTTCAGAATCCAGATGAAGTGGTTAATTATGACAATATCATACCATATCATGAATGCTAAAATTCACTGAAATGCCCATCTTTTGTTTAGAGAAAGTGTTTGAATGTCAAAGGCAGTAAAAAATAATATATTCAACAAGTCAAGTCAACATATGTTTTAACTTACCAAATTAATTTAACCTATTTCAACTAAATTTGCTCACCCGTAGGCCATCCAAGTTGTAGATGAGTTTGTTTGTTGATCAGATTTTGAGAAATGTAGCATTCCATCACTTGCTCACCAACAGATCCTCTGCAGTGAATGGGTGCCGTCAGAGTGAGAGTCCAAACAGCTGATAAAAACATCACAATAATCCACAAGTAGTCCACTCCAGTCCAGGCAATCAGTTAACATCTGGAGAAGAGAAAAGCTGCATGTTTGTGAGAAACAAATCCATCATTAAGACTAAATAAACTAAATACAAGTCCATAATCCATAATAACGCTTCCTCCAGTGAAAAAGTGATCTGGTCTGAATCAGGAGAGAAATCTGCACAGATCAAGCACCATTTACAAGACAAAACAGTCCAAAGCGGCTTTAAACAAATATGATTTTGATGTGCAAGACAACAGGAGATTGACTTTTTCACTGGAGGTTATCATGGATCATGGACTCATATTTTAGTTAAAAACATTTTAATGATAGATTTGTTTCTTATAAACGCTGCGTTTGTCTTCTCGAGATGTTAATTGATGGACTGGAGTGGTGTGGATTACTTGTGGATTATTGTGATGTTTTTATCAGCTGTTTGGAGTCTGATTCTGATGGCACCCATTCACTACAGAGGACCTATTTCTCCAAATCTGATGACGAAACAAACTCATCTACATATTGGATGGCCTCAGGTGGAGTAAATTAATCAAATTTAAATTTTAAAGTGAACTATTTCTTTAAACTGTGATAGAAAAAATACACCTTTTTTACTTTAGAGTACAGTTTTAGATCATTTTCAACGTCAAATCTGGGCCCAGAAGCAAAACCAGCTGAAAACCACTGATCTAGGCACAACCACATAATCGGTTTGAGGCTGGTCTGGAGCTCTGCTTAGAAGTGAACAGCTTGCAGAGATAGAGGGAAGGAAGGAATGGTGCCAGAGAGTTTGCGGGGTCAGTCGGCTGAAGGACGCGTGTTGTTGGCCCCTCTGGCTGTGCTGTCCACAGCAGGCATATGTTCCTGGCCTCAGCGGTCCTTCCTGTCTGAATGTGAAGGGGGTCGCGGCCACTGCTGCATTTTAATCCTCTAAATGGAAAGTTTGGAAATGCTATTATCTTCCATCTGTCGGCCCCCCGCTCACGAAAGGGCCCCGCTCCAACGGCTTGACAGGACCCAAACGCCTCACTGCATTGTGTTCCTCTCACGAGAGGGCAGCCAAGATCTGCGCTAACACGAGAACACGTCTGATGTCAAACGAATCAGAGGTTTAAAGATTTTTCACTTAAAAACTGCATTTACATTCCTGCCAGAGATCTTCAAAGGCAGAAAGTGATTCCTTCACTTAGCTGGAGCGCTTAAGCAAAGTTACCCAGAGAGGCATCGCGCAAACACAACAACATATTATTAATACCTATTTATCAAATGCCAATTTAATGTTTCTGAGAAGCATGAAACTGCACTCCACACTGAAAAAGAACTGTGCTTATACCACGGTGCTTTTTGTATACTGTAATATTTACATAGTATTTAAAGTTTAAAAAATACCATGGTGCTTTTTGATGCTTTTGTGATCACCAAAAAACATTGTATCATATAAAAATAAATAAATAAAAACATGGTACTTATATTGTAATAGATGGAAAAACATGATAAAACCATGGTACTTTTTGGCATTTTTGTCATATACTATACTATAGAACAAGTCCAAAAATGATTAAAAAAATTTTTTTTGTGTGTGTGTGTAAAAATAAATGTAAAAATAAATACACAATCAAACAAACATGGTACTTATATTGTAAGAGATGGGAAAACATGAAAACACCATGGTACTTTTGGCACGTTTGTGATGACCATATTCACATACCATAGTATATACTATAGAACATGTCCAAAAAACATGGTGTCATGTAAAAAAAACAACAAAAAAAAAACACAGTAATAATATTGTAAAAGATGGGAAAACATGATAATACCATTGTACTTTTTAGCACTTTTGTGATAACCATATATTTATGTTCCATGGTATATACTATAGAACATGTCCATAAACATGATACCATGTATAAAACAACAAAAACATGGTACTCATGTTGCAAGAGATGGGAAAACATGGTAATACCATAATACTTTTTGGCACTTTTGTGATGACCATATCCATATACCATGGTATATACTATAGAACATGTCCAAAAATAAATAACTAAAAAGATATGGTCCTTATATTGTAAGAGATGGGAAAACATGGTAATACCATTGTACTTTTGTTACATTTGTGAGGACCTTATTCATACCCCATGGTATTTAAATGTTTTTCAATGTACTTACCATAGCGTTGCAATGGAATATGTCCAGAAAACATGGTATCTTATAAAAAATATTGCACTTTTTTGCAACACATGGTAAAACATGGAAATACCATGGTATTTTTTGTATTTTCTTGTGTGAGCAGTTACTTTAAAAGTGGATGTACTCACTTCCAAAAAGTGACCAAAAGACATGGTTTTAGCATGTTTTTGGACATTGCACAATGGTGCTACCATGGCGTTTTAGATCATCATTAGTGTTTAAAGATTATTGGAATTAGTCAATAATCATCTGTGAACCAGTTGCTAATCGAGTTTACATGTGGTTTGAAAAATAACATGGTAATACCATAGTACTTTTTGGCACTTTCAGGATGACCATATTCATGTACCATGGTATTTAAATGTTTTTTTTTTCAAAGTTTTTACCATAATTGCTATGGAACATGTGCAAAAAAACATGATACTTTTTGAAAGAGATGGTAGTCTTTGTATTTGGTTACAAAAGTGATAAAAACATGGTATTACCATGCTTGTGACCATTGTAACATAGTACTACAATGGTATTTTGGATATGTAACATGTGAACATGGTACAATTAATATATCATAGTGATTTTAAAGACATTTTTAGATGGAACTCCAAGTAAAAAGGTACAAGAATGATTTCCATGTCCAGAAAAAAAACAGTAAAACCGTGGTATTTCCATCAAGTACATATGTTTATATGGATGAGGACACCACAAACGCACACATTCAGGATAGTCCAGGATGTGGTCAGACCTGCAGTCTGTGTGTGGTGGCTTTGTGCAATCACCTCCGTGGATTCGCAGCAAATGTTATTCTGGAAACTGGAATTAAACCTGACTCTAACCTAATCCCGGTTTATTGCCATCTATTTCATTTCACAGAATACGGAGGGGTGCCACTAAGCACTAACACACACACACACACACACACACACACACTCATATCAGAGGTGATAAAGCTCTGCATTGGCATAGTGTGCGCTTAGACAAGCCGCAAACACTTTGAACTTACATTACGATCATATTCACATCACTATACCTCATTTTACACTGGAAATTCAATTTCAACTCAGCATCTAATGTATAAAAATAGCTAACTACTTACCACGGTCACCCTTCTTGATTATTTGTATCTTCACGTCTCTCGTCAAAGATATTAGTAGCACAACACCTCAAATCTCTCAAATAAAGTTCACGTAAATAACCATGAGGGATCAAGTCATGTGTTTGCAGTGTAGTTGTCATATTTTGTTTTCCCCTAAATTAACTAAATGTACTTAAATATCCAATCTCTCTGAACTGTGTGTCTTCCCAGTTAACAGAGTACATTCTCACAACTTTCACTCACATTTTTTAAATGTATATAAACATTAGGACGACATGTTCTTAAATCAATGTTTATGGAGTGTTCTTAAAACTACTAATATTTGATCTACATTCTCATAACGTTGAAATAAAATGTTTTTAGAAGGACAATCTCAGAACATATTATTGTTACTTAATGAATGTTCTTATAATATTGAATGAAAACGTTCTTAGAGTCTTAAAAATAAATGTTCAAATGTTATTTTTTGTTAAAAATTACAATAGTAGAACTTTAAATAACGTTCTAAACACAACAAGAAAAGTGAATGTTTTAATGCTCTTAGGTAAAACATGATAAAACCATGGTACTTTTTGGCATTTTTGTCATATACTATACTATAGAACAAGTCCAAAAATGATAAAAAATAAAAAATAAATTGTGTGTGTGTAAAAATAAATGTAAAAATAAATACACAATCAAACAAACATGGTACTTATATTGTAAGAGATGGGAAAACATGAAAACACCATGGTACTTTTGGCACTTTTGTGATGACCATATTCACATACCATAGTATATACTATAGAACATGTCCAAAAAACATGGTGTCATGTAAAAAAACAAACAAAAACAACAGTAATAATATTGTAAAAGATGGAAAAACATGATAATACCATTGTACTTTTTAGCACTTTTGTGATAACCATATATTTATGTTCCATGGTATATACTATAGAACATGTCCAAAAACATGATACCATGTATAAAACAACAAAAACATGGTACTCATGTTGCAAGAGATGGGAAAACATGGCAATACCATTGTACTTTTGTTACATTTGTGAGGACCTTATTCATACCCCATGGTATTTATTAAATGTATATTTTAAAATACAGTTAGGCCCATTTATATTTGGACACAGGCACAATTTTTGTTAATTGAGCTGTTGACCAAAACACATTTTTAAGTTACAGTTATATAATGGATATGAGCTTTAAAGTGCACACTCCGAACTTTAATTTGTGGGTATACTCACCAAAATTGAAGGAAAGGTTAAGGAATTACAACCCTTTAATATGTACCTCCCCCTTTTTCAAGTAGAATATTTTAAGAATTTTTTATTCTATTTAGGGAACTGACCATTTTAATGTTCTTAGAATGTAGAAAAATAAACGTTCAAATAATGTAATATTTTAGGTGAAAATAATGTTAGTACAACTTTTTTATAAACTTTAAATAACATTCTAATCATGACAAGAAAACTTTACATTTTCACATTCTTAGAATATTACAAATAAACATTCATTTAACTTCAATTACCATTTTAACCACAACAAGGACATTTTAATGTTCTTAGAATATTAAAAAATAAATGTTCAAAAATATTTGAGGTGAAAATGTACTATAGTTAGTAGTATGTTGTAAGAAACATTTTGTAACATTTAAGTTCTGATCACGACAAGAAAACTGGACGTGTCACGGTTTAGAAACTTTTCAGAACAATGTTCTCACAACGTTTTAGTAACATAAATGTGTTACTACCTGATTAGATGTTAGGAACACAATACACATTCTCTCATTTCACTAAGCTTCATGTAAACAACCACTAGAGATTATGAATGGACTGCTTTACCTGATTCATATTCAAATATGTTTTCTGATAATTAATTGACCTTTAGCCGCTCACCATTATGCTGAGGCTGAATATCGTTAACTCCCAGAACTCAAATGTCAACAAGCGGAGTGGGGAACGTCTAATTCACGCAAGTGTAAAATAAATTGCTTCTCATGCATGTTCCTGCATATGACAAATTGATTTGTGGAAACTCAGATGGAAAGAGGGAAAATCCAGCAGACAGTTCTGCAAACACGCACTCAAATGTAATTGAAGTCCCCACAGCCTGAGGGCAAAGCGCGCGCTTTCCCGCCCTTAATTTGTTCGGATAATGGTCGCGGCTCGCTTTCGGTCAATAAAACGAATCTAAATCATTTTCCCTCTGCGTGTGAGCGCAGATGATTATTCAATATCAAGAATTTTTTTTAATGTTTGCTTGCTGATGCACTATTTCCTGCAGTCTTCCAGCAACACGCCGCTGGTTAGGCCAATAACGTGTTTTTAATTTACAGTTCGTACCGCGGTTGAAAATCCATTATGTCGCGATGTGAGGCAGAGTGAATTGCTTTTCGTTTGCTTCCATGTCTGTGGGATATGACAGTAGTCGGATTTCACTCTTTTTGCTAGGATGTGGTTGTGACTGGACGCTTTCCAGCATTGCTGTGAATCCGGGGCTATAAAAAGATTGCTATTCACGAGGATAATGCCCAAATTACAGGTTCCTGAAGCCGAGCACCTGGCCTCCGGTCCTCCTTTAACCATAGTCCATTTAGTCATGTTCCCTGCTCTCCAAAGCACAGGTAATGATGACATTGGTTAGGCACATTATCTCTCCTAATTGCCAGGTTGACACAAAACATTACGGATGGTTTGCGCTTTCACCCGTTCCCAACCCGACGCGCACTGGGCTTCCTCACCCGAAAAGGGAAGCTGCAGCCCTTTTTAAGAACTGCTGATGGCCTTATTTTTCTTTTTTTCCCACACTAGGGATAAGGTTATCTGAGCAATTCGTCATGGAGTTTGCAGATAATTAGCTTTTTAAAGTTTCCCCCGAAGTCAGGACTGTCCTTGCAAGGGCGAACCTGTCTCTGGAAAAATGATTCAGCTATAAACAAAAGTTTTGAGCCGGAATCTAGAAATAAGTGGAGTTTCCCACAGCAGGACTTATTGCACTATTGCATCATTTTATATGCGTCAAATGGTATCCTAAATGTACACAATCAATTGCAAATGTTATGCTGATTATATACATAAAAAAGCTTAAAGCTTTGCTTTACTAATAGCTGGTTTGCTATTTACCACAAACAATGCAAATGTTTGTTTTTGCAGTGCTGTATTGAATTGCGTTTGGGATTTTACATTGCTTGCTGGTATGTTTTGTGATGCTTAAATTATGAGTGGTAACAAAGAACCACTGGTGATTAATAAACCACTGGTTTATGAGGTAGTTAGCATGTAGCAGACAAGTTTATCAAAGTTTTGCTGCTGCAACTGCTGGTTTGATATTTTCCAGGAGGGCATAAAAATGCAAATATTTGTTTTTGCAATGATGTGTTGAATTGTTTTTGGGGTTTTACTTTGCTGGTCTGTTTTGAGTGGCTTTTGATGTTGCTGCTGGAATAAATACTGGCCTGTTGCTTCTTGTGGTAAATATAATTTGGATTCGTAAGTTGCTGGAAGTTGAGCTACAGCTCTTGACAATTAAATATGTGCTAAAAGAAATTCATGTTTAATTAAAAGAGCCAGAGCTTTTAATAAGGAGCAGTTTAGCAAATATTTGCCACTTTTTGCTGGGTTTTGAGTATCGTAATGTATTGTTTTTGCAAGTTTACTGTATATAATTGCTTATTAATTGTACATCTTGATTTGATTTTAATATCCCCACTGAATATTAATACAATAAGCAACACCAGGTATTTAAGAAACTGTAAGTTGGCTTGGTATTTGCATTTAATATATTTTGTCCTGTTGGGTTGTTTGTAATGCATTTCCATTTTTACTAAAATAACCTAGTTTGGTTTCATGAAAACACAGGTTGGTTTAATTGGTCTTGTTGTATATGGCCTTCAAGAAGTTTTGTGCGCATGGAAAACTTTGCAAATTCACATTTTTATGGAAATTTTTGTTGAAAGGAGTGGGTTAATTTCAAAGATTGTGCAAAAACAACTGTGGGATTAATTTCTGTGAGTGATTTTGCGAATTATAGTTTTCAGTGCTATGTTTTGTTGTATACTGAACAAAATTATAAATGCAACACTTTTGTTTTTGCTCCCATTTTTCATGAGCTGAACTTAAAGATCTAAGACTTTTTCTATGTACACAAAAGGCCTATTTCTCTCAAATATTGTTCACAAATCTGTCTAAATCTGTGTTAGTGAGCACTTCTCCTTTGCCGTAATCCATCCATCTCACAGGTGTGGCATATCAAGATGCTGATTATTGCACAGGTGTGCCTTAGGCTGGCCACAATAAAAGGCCACTCTAAAATGTGCAGTTTTATCACACAGCACAATGCCACAGATGTTGCAAGTTTTGAGGGAGCATGCAATTGGCATGCTGACTGCAGGAGTGTCCACCAGAGCTGTTGCCCGTGAACTGAATGTTCATTTCTTTAACATAAGCTGTCTCCAAAGGTGTTTCAGAGAATTTGGCAGTACATCCAATCGGCCTCACAACCGCAGACCACGTGTAATCACACCAGCCCAGGACCTCCACATCCAGCATCTTCACCTCCAAGATCGTCTGAGACCAGCCACCCAGACAGCTGCTGCATCAATCGGTTTGCATAACCAAAGAATTTCTGCACAAACTGTCAGAAACCGTCTCAGGGAAGCTCATCTGCATGCTCGTCGTCCTCATCGGGGTCTCGACCTGACTGCAGTTTGTTGTCGTAACCGACTTGAGTGGGCAAATGCTCACATTCGATGGCGTCTGGCACTTTGGAGAGGTATTCTCTTGAATCCCGGGTTTCACTGTGCAGGGTAGATGGCAGACAGCATGTATGGCGTCATGTGGGTGAGCGATTTGCTGATGTCAATGTTGTGGATCGAGTGCCCATGGGGGCGGTGGGGTTATGGTATGGGCAGGCGTATGCTATGGACAACGAACACAGGTGCATTTTAGTGATGGCATTTTGAATGCACAGAGGTACCATGACGAGATCCTGAGGCCCATTATTGTGCCATTCATCCACGACCATCACCTCATGTTGCAGCATGATAATGCACGGCCCCATGTTGCAAGGATCTGTACACAATTCCTGGAAGCTGAAAACATCCCAGTTCTTGCATGGCCAGCATACTCACCGGACATGCCACCCATTGAGTATGTTTGGGATGCTCTGGATCGGTGTATACGACAGTGTGCTCCAGTTCCTGCCAATATCAGCAACTTCGCACAGCCATTGAAGAGGAGTGGACAACCTGATTAATTCTATGTGAAGGAGATGTGTTGCACTGCGTGAGGCAAATGGTGGTCACACCAGATATTGACTGGTTTTCGGACCCCCCCCGGACCCCCCAATGCAGTAAAACTGCACATTTTAGAGTGGTCTTTTATTGTGGCCAGCCTAAGGCACACCTGTGCAATAATCATGCTGTCTAATCAGCATCTTGATATGCCACACCTGTGAGGTGGATGGATTATCCCGTCATAGGAGAAGTGCTCACTAACAAAGATTTAGACAGATTTGTGAACAATATTTGAGAGAAATAGGCCTTTTGTGTACATAGAAAAAGTCTTAGATCTTTGAGTTCAGCTCATGAAAAATGGGGGCAAAAACAAAAGTGTTGCGGTTATAATTTTGTTCAGTGTATATGATTGAGTAGCCAGCTAATAAAAAAATGTCCTTCACAGTTAATTTAACGCAAATTAATTCAGTTTTTGTAAGATATCTATATAAATAATTGTATTTATTTATTTTATTTTATTTATTAAATAGGCCTAATATTGAGTTACTTTTTTCTAACTTGAAGAGAAGGTGCAACTCTCACTAGAGGGAAATATTTAGATTTGATTAATTAACTAAAATGCTTAAATCTTTTCTTCTAGAGTTCTAGAGTGTAGGACTTTTTTTCAAGTAGGATGAACCTTTGATTTTTGGTTGCAACTTCTTTTTAGCAACCCCAACCCCCCCGACCAAACTTTTTTTTTTTTAAACAGGAATTTTCTGATATCCTGCGGTCCAGAATAATTTTGCATGCTTGAGATCCAGTGTGAGCAGGTGCACTTAAAGCCACATTTATAATAGATTTCCATTGCAGTCGCGAGTTTCCGTGTAGCAGGTAGAGGTCACGTCACCCTTCCGTTAGCGCTGGCACGCAGCATTAGCCCTGGACTCTTTAGCGGGGCACAAATCCGAAAGCGCCAAGCCCCTATCGACAGCCTGGGCCTCGTTCTATTGACTGCCTCATTTCCTGTTAGCCAGAGAGCTCAGCCGAGCGTGTGCGTGAATAACCGCGCCGTGCGACCTGGCCGGGTGTTTGCGAGAGCAAGAGTGTGTGGTTTGACCCGTGACTGCTGGGATACGGACACCGCTGCTCCTGCTACAGCAATGAGTCATCATGCCGCCTGGCCTCAGTGAGCACACAGCAGTGATTGATAACTACCCAGAAAGATTGCTCATCCCCTCGTTTATTTATACCACCGCCCTTCACTTCTGCTTTCTTCTGAGCATACTTGCATTTTTAGAGCGTTGATGAGCTATATGCATTCATTTTGTCTTTATTTTGTGCATCTGTACATCTGTAGTTGCATGTCATAAAAGGTAAGTTGCTTTGAGTGGCATGTGATAATTGTTTTTTATCCAAAACAGCATTGAATTTAAACTATATATTCAATCCTAGGCCATCCAAGATTAGGATGAGTTTGTTTGTTCATCAGATTTGGAGAAATTTAGGATTCCATCACCTGCTCACCAATGGATGCTCTTCAATGAATGGGTGCCGTCAGAATGAGAGTCAAAACAGCTGATAAAAACATCACAATAATCCACACCACTGATGGATTTGTTTCTTATCAACACTCAGCTTTTGGCTACTTAAGACGTTAATTGAAGGCCTGGAGTAATTTTTTTAAGTGTGTATGTTTTTGATGAATCATAATTTGTGAAAACATTCATAGATTTCATGCCCAAACTTGTGAATGAGACCCGTTGACTGTTTTGTCTGCTCTCAAAATCATTCTTCTGTTTTTTGACCACTTTCAAAAAACTTTTGATCCTGTTCGTTCTAGGATGATATCAAGAATCTGTGGACGAGTATAGCGCTGAACTCGCTAATCAATTTAGACCTACTATATTTGACAATAATGTAGCATTTGAAAAGTTTATTGAAGTATTTAGGCAGTTTAGTACTTTGCAGTATGCTAGCTTTTGTCTACTTTGACTTAAGATCCGTGTGTTTGAGGTGTAAACGTTGACCCATGTCTCTTGAGATAATCGTATCACACATGCACATCCGGTCCATGTATGTTCTCCTGTGTCGTTTGAGGCTCGGCAGCTTCGCACTCGGGCTCCCTTCGGCTGTCTGATGAGCCGCCGTCACGCTTGATCCCTGCCAGAGATTTGTGCCAACCTCCGTCACCTGTCAACCATCACTTCTCACTGTCATTCAGAGGAAGTACCCACTGGCATCACTAGAATGGCCGTACGGAAATTAAATAGTGATAATGCTGTTTGTGGGTCAATTTGACCCAAATATTTCATGGTTAATAGCAGATGCACAGACCAAATATAAAACCTTGTTTAGATGTATTTTATGTCAGCTTCTCAACCAGCCTCTTAAGGTGTTAATGTTTACATTTTATGCATTTGTCAGACACTTTTATCCAAAGAAACGTACTCTGCGTTAATTTTGATCAGTTCATGCATGTTAATTTATCTGGAAACTGAGGTACAATTTTTTTTTTTTTTTTTATTAATATTTTGAATTAGTTTTTATTTGTGACCCTGGACCACAAAAGCAGTCTTAAAGGAACACTCCACTTTTTTGGAAATAGGCTCATTTTACAACTCCCCTAGAGATAAACATTTGAGTTTTACCATTTTTGAATCCATTCAGCCGATCTCCGGGTCTAGCGGTAGCACTTTTAGCTTAGCTTAGCATAGATCATTGAATCAGATTAAACCATTAGCATCTCGCTCAAAAATGACTAAAGAGTTTCGATAATTTTCCTATTTAAAACTTGATGCTTCTGTAGTTACATCGTGCACTAAGACCGACGGAAAACGAAGAGTTGTGATTTTCTAGGCTGGTTTGGCTAGGATGGCTGATATGGCTATACTCTCGTTCCGGCGTAATAATCAAGGAACTTTGCTGCCGTACCATGGGTGCAGCAGACGCAGTGATATTACGCAGCGCCTGAAAGTTTTTTAAGTTCTTTAAATTTAAGATACTATCCCCTGGTTTCACAGACAAGGCTTAAGCCTAGTCCCAGACTAAAATGTAAGTCTGAGCTGTTTCAACTGAAAGAAACTTGCTCTGACTGATCTTAACATTTTGTCTCAAAATGCACAGCAGTAATGTTTTTTCTAAGGCCTTAAATGTCCTAATTGAACTATGGCCTAATCTAAGCCCTGTCTGTGAAACCAGGCCATTAGCTTTAATTTTGTTACTTTAAACTTTGATTAAAATCCATCAGTCCAATGCTGAATCCATCACGATGGACAAAAAGAACCGGTTTAATCATAGGTTAAGATTTTAATCCCTGACTAATGAATTAATCTGTGTTCTAAATTAACTCGTTCAACATAGCTTGAGTTAATCAAACCTAGTTCAACAAATCCTTGATTAGCTTTAACCTTTATAGTAAGATTAATAAAGTGTTTTTCATTGTTAGTTTGATAATGTAGTTAACTATTTAAAGATCGAAAAATTACTGTACTTTTTTTTAATGTGTGACAAGTATTAAATTTAAAGCTATACATAGTTTACACTTGTTTTTTTTTTCAAAGTGTGAATAAATCCAATGAAAAAAAAGCATACCCTGAGTTTGAACCTCATGCAGTTAAACTGTTGTCTAATTTCTTTAGTAAGTGCTTATAAACCTGTTAAACAACTACCAGATCATTGGGTTTCATTCTGGCTGAGGTTTTTTAGGGAAACAGCACAGATTGTTTCCAGAACGAGCTAAAAATGATAATAGAGCAGCAAAGGAAAGACAAAGTGAGTATTTCTCCGTCTCCTGAAGCGAGCAGTCAGCAGAACACACGGAGAGATATCAGGAGGCCAAAAGTGTCTCGTCAGAACAAACTCCTGTGTCTCGCGAGCGACCTGACAGAAACACGGCAGGCCGGAAATTAATAGCGTGTTTGTGAGCGGCAGCGATCGATTTCTCCTCGTCACCTGCCGGCGTCCTCACAGCGCTGTTCTGCAGCATCAGACAGAGAAACTATTCAAACTTTCCTCTTATGGATGGACACACTAGAGCTCGCCAACTTCCTGTTGTTTGACAGTCTTGCTGGAAGTAAAATGTATGATTAGTTTGGCATCTTAAAGGAACACTCCACTTTTTTTGAAAATAGGCTCATTTTACAACTCCCCTAGAGTTAAACGTCATGATATGACGCAGCGCCTGAAAGTAGTCCCCAGCTAAGTAACTATAGTCATGATATAGCTGGGGACTACTTTCAGGCGCTGCGTAATATCACTGCGCCTGCTGCACCCATGGTACAGCAGCAAAGTTCCTTGATTATTACACCGGAACGAGAGTATAGTTCCTAGCCATATCGGCCTAGAAAATCGCAACTTTTCATTTTCTGTCGATCTTAGAACACGATGTAACTACAGAAGAGACAAGTTTTAAATAGGAAAATTATCTAAACTCTTGGTCATGGTCTAATCCGATTCAATGATCTATGCTAAGCTAAGCTAAAAGTGCTACCGCCAGACCCGGAGATCGGTTGAACGGATTCAAAAACGGTAAAACTCAACTGTTTAACTCGTGGGGAGTTGGAAAATGAGACTATTTTCCAAAAAAGTGGAGTGTTGCTTTAAACACTCAAACCAGACTAGCCGGAACCAGAATGGGGGCCAGCCAAGATCTGTAAACCACATTAGGCCGGTTTTAGGAGTTTTTGTTATAGTTATAGTTAGAGTTATAGTTCATCCAGACATGCTGAAATGTTGCCGAAAGATGCAATATACTAGTGTTCCTTAAAAAATACTGTTTTGTTTGGAATTACATTTTGGGTCACACATTTAAAAAAAAAAAAAAAAAAAAAAAAGTATATATATATATATATATATATATATATATATATATATGTATTTTGCTTAAATAAAATAAAAATTTATTTTTACGACCTTAATTTTTTTGCATTTTGACATTCATGACAATTAAGTGAATTGTCACCCAATTTCTAATTTCTCTATTTAAATAAAAGTAATAAGTTTCTCAAAGCATTATAATTATTATATTTGCCTTTGAAAAGTAAGAGGATGAATGTGCTTAATGCTCAGAAAAATGTCATAATGCATGGTCCTAAAATATTTTTATTTTATTTTTTATTTTATTTTGGGGGTGAATTACACTGTTCATTTTTTTTTTTTCCCAGCCATAAATAAAACACTAATTACGTTTTACAATATTACGGTACATTTTACAAGATAATACTAATCAGGTTTTCTTTTTCATTTTCAGTTGTGGTTCTTTATTTATTTATTGCAGTTTGACATTACTTTCATGACAATCAGGCATATTGTCAGCCAATTTGTCATTTTTGTATAATGCGAAAAAGTTTAAAGGTATTATTACATCATGGTAGTATTTGTTGTACTGCCTTTATTCATAATTAAGAATAAAACAAATTGTATTAAAGTCATAAAAGTTAATATCATCATAGAAATTTATTTCTTCTTATTATTATTATTAACTATTATTATTCGTATTGTTGTTATTATATTTGCATTTAAATATTTACTTTTTTTCAGTGTATAACCCATGCGTTTGAGCATTTGTTCGTAAATTTCGTGAAATATGACCTAGACATGTTCATGACAGACATTATATGATTGCTTTGTAAGTTGATTTGGGAGGAAAACATGCGAATGGGAATATTAATGCGATCTGCGTGATTTTCCGGCAGGTGTGTCTGTGCAAACTAGATTTGCGGGCCCAAGATGCATCGTGCTCTTTGAGCTCTGCATTATGTATTCATAATAGCAGCATTCATAACAGAGTGGCGTGCTTTATGCTCTATATGTCAACGCCTGGATTATCAGAACACGTCCGACGGGTAACCTCTGTAAAGGATGAGCAGGAGCTGTTATTAGAGTAACAGAAGGGTAATAATCGGCTCTCGTATGATGTTCTCCACATGTGAAGTGTTTAGTGCGACTGTGACAGGACGATAACACCGGGACGGGGTTTAATTCCTAAACGGCTGTCGTGTGCTGTTGTGAAGACGTGCTGTCAGATCCCACTGGAGACGGTTTCTGATCGCTGGCACATTTATTCACACCCTCTGTAATTGTTACGCAAGGTCACGACACCACAGTGTGCTGAATTCATTTAGATGAGTGTGGATTGACAAACTGGGAAAGGTCAGATTTGTAGAATTAATAAAGCTAATGTTTTATTATTTATATATTTTAAGAAATACAAAACATGTTTAATAATAAAAAAGTGAAATATCTAAATTAGGTATTAATTCACTGTTTTTGTTTAATAATACTTTCATCGGAGCTTACGCTACGCATACGTCCTATACGTCATCTGCTGAACTGCCACTCTCTCGTGAACGTGCGTATATTATAGAAGCTATACATTATGGTTGATGGTGTTTTAAATATTGATATTTTTCTTGCACAAACATATCGCTTCACTTTAGAAGGCCTTTATAACCATCCGCGGAGCCGTGTGAGGCACTTTTTATGATGGATGGATGCACTTTTTTTGGGCTTGACAATCTCAACATCCATTCACTGCCATTATAAAGCTTGGAAGAGACAGGACATTTTTAATATAACTCCAACTGTGTTCGTCTGAAAGAAGAAAGTCATATACACCTAGGATGGCTTGAAGATGAGTAAACCATGGGCTAATTTTCATTTTTGGGTGAACTATCCCTTTAAGCGCTTCTGAAGTTTGAGCTCCGGTGCTGTAAATGATGTTTATTGAGTAAATGAGATTAATTTCTCAGTGCTGAAAGCGCAGGAGGGATTGTAACGAACATAAACACCCTATAGTTTCTTTCTCAGCATTCGGCGTCATCACAACTGTCAAAGTTTCGGTGTGTGGGGAGGGTTTTTAATCTAAAGTCGGCGTGTTATTTGACTGGAATAATCTTGTCCATTGTGACAGCAACATGAGCGCAGTGTGAGATTGCAGTTTCTCGCTCTCCAACGCCGTTTCTGAGCTGCACTTCGACAAAGCTCGCTTTTCAGAACCTTCCATTAGGGATTTCTCAAATTCGTGTTTGTAAAAAGGAAAAATGGAGTGTTTTCTTTCCCCTCAATAAAGCAGAAATGCATGAAAAAGAAATGTCAGAGAAATGTCAAACGCCCGCTGGCCGGTCAGGTCCTGTCAGGTCGGGTCCGCCTGTCTGATAGAATGTATAGAAGGAGACTGAAAGCCAGTTTCTGATCTTTGATTGGTGCAGCGCGGTTCACCCTGACTCTGCTCGACATTAATGCACTCTCAGCTCCGCTTTTAGCGCCTGGCTTTAGAAATGCATTTGGAAATCATTTGGACATTATGCAACTTTACCAAAGGACAAGTTTTTTAGAGCACTTATAAAATGTGAATTGAATCTTTCAGTTGAAGTTTCGAAAGTTTTGCATTGGTGGTTACCAGCGTTAGACCTGTAAAGTTAATCACGGTTATTTACTACTAATGTTTTGAATGAGCTTTTGATTTTATATTTTTTAGTTTTTATTTAACTTCAGTTTTCATTTTATTTTAACTTTTTTATGTCTGTTTTTGTAATTGTAGTACTTCAACTTAAAGTTTATTTCAGTTTGTTGATAAGACAACATTAAAAAGTGTTTCAAATATTAGCCAAGTTTTAGTTATTATTTTCTTGCTACGGGTTCATATCTCAAATTAGCCTCTCCGGAACGTCACATTTCGCAGATAATGATTCAATTATACCATGTTAAATAAGCACAGCCTGTGTCAGAGTAATCTTACTTTACATCTGTGCGTTTGCAGCTTTGAGATTCTCGTCACCCTTAAGTGTCTGCGTGTCCTGCTAAAGCTGCACAGCACGTTAGTGCGCGTATGCAGAATTAGACATCTCCAGACACTTGATTTGCATATCTGTGGAGTGCTAATTCATTTCTTAATCAATTAGTTTTTAAAGTCGCCTGTCAGTGTGCCGTGGTTTTATAAGCTTCAAATCAATCGTATGCATTTCCACTCTAAACATGCAGCATTACAGTTGCAAGTGTGTGTTTGTTAGCAAAACTGTTTGGTCTACTAGTATTTAGTGCTGTTTGCATTCTAAAATAGTGGAATATTTTGTCATTATTTACTCACCCTCATGTCATTGAAATCAATATTAAGGTATTGAAATGAAATGCATGAAAATGAATGTATCATGAATGTAAATGTATCATGAAAATGCAATGGTTTATATATCAAAAAAGAAAAAGCACAGTATGTGTCATAAAAGTAGTTTATTTGACTCCAGTTATATTCCAATTTTTAGATTTGTGTAAAGATCAGACAAAAATTTTAATGTAAAATTTAAATTCAAGTGTCAAAATTGAATTTGTTGAGCTGGGAGGAGAATTTTCAGTAAATAACAACTTAAACTTGGATAAACCTAAGTTTAGAAGACTTATAAAATAATGTATAACATTATACTTCTCTGATCATTTTTGGTGTTTTGGTTTAGAATGAGATTTTCTCAATTTTCTCAATTTTTGTCTTTTATTTTTTTGTTTGTTTACATTTACATTAGCCATTGACTTCCATTGTATGCAGAAAAAAAAAAATACTACCGAAGTCAATGGCTACCAGCAACTGTTTGGTTACCAAAATTCTCCAAAATGTCAGCAGAAAAAAGAAACTCATACAGGTGTGGAACAACTTTTTGTTGAACAAATTTTTAATTTTGGTGAACTGTCTCTTTAAGTGATTTTGTCTCTCAAGTAAAATAATGTTTAGATATTTTGTATTTTACGGAAAAAGTAAGTTATACTGGTGTGAAAGACAAAATATCTTTCTCTGTTTGGAGAACTAGGCCCTACTCTAGCATCAGTCCTTCAAATCAGACCTTGCATTAGCCACTTAACCCAATATGCTAAATTGTCATTTGTAATATAAAATTGCACTGATCACACTGAAAGCTACTATTATTTGAGGTTCTGCTGAGGTGGTGTTGAATTTCCAGCCCCACGGCTAACCAGCTACATGAAGTCAGTGCTGGAGTGTGTTGAATGGGTGTAATTCCCTCTTGACCTGTAGGGGTCAGTCCTGATCCAGCTTCATTCGCCGCAGTCTCGGTCTGCATTAGCATCCGCCGTCATCTACTCACAGACCTGAAATATTGTTCACATCATCATCGGTCATGGGGCGATGGTGTCTGTAAACCTGTGTGTGTGTGTGTGTGTAGGAGCTCCTCCATCTGAGTGAAGTGTGTGTGAGAGAGGAAAATTATTTTTAAAAAAAAGTGAGGAAAATAGTGGCATGAGTGTGTTTACATGTCTATCTGATTATACATTTGTCTATCTGTCTCATGTATCTATGTCCACCTATGACCACCTACAACTTTCTATCTGACATCTGTCTGTCAGATTGTTCATCTAGTCATCATTCTAGACATCTGTCTATCTATCTATCTAGATGCCCGTCTTTCTGTCTGAGTATAGCTCGGTCTGTCTGTTTGCCTCAAGATGTCTGTCATTCTGTTAAAGTCTATCTATCTATCTATCTATCTATCTATCTATCTATCTATCTATCTATCTATCTATCTATCTATCTATCTATCTATCTATCTATCTGTCTGTCTGTCTGTCTGTCTGTCTATCTATACATCTATACATCTATCTATCTAGATGCCTGTCTGTCTAGATGTCTATCTAGATGTCTGTCTTTCTGAGTATAGGTCTGTCTGTCTATCTGTCTGTCTGTCTGAGTATCTATCTGTCTGTCTGTCTATAGAAGCTTATAGCTAACCGTAGCTTCTCCCTCAGCTTTTTCCAAACAGCATACTGATGTTTTCCAGTTTACATCTGTCCACATTCACACATTTCTCGTTATTACTGTATCCGGCCTGGATGGTTTCGCTAATTATCGCTCTCAGCTGTGTCTCCTATGAAACATCCTGCTAGCGCTCACAGAAGTGTGAGAACATCTGTTGCGTTTGCATGTTGCAAGACACTGTTGCCCTTAAAATGTGGGAAAACACGAGTCCTCCTCGATTACACGCGTTTCATGCTTTGACTGAAGAGTTGCGGATGGAGAATTAGCCTACTCGCGTCTTTGGAAAGTGTGACTAGAAATTTGTAAATAGAAACAAGTCCCCTCTCATTCTCTCTGATATGGCAGTTTTTCCATCCATCATCGTATCGCAGGTGGGAGGAGCCGCTCTCCTCTCTTGTACTGGGAATGTCAGTGCTTATGAAGATCCAGGGATGTGGTCGAGGTGATGGATCGCTACGAGACCTGAGTGCCATTTTCTGCCCATGTTTTCAGCACTTTTCATGGTTGATGAGCCACCCGAGAGACATAAGCCTTTAATGCTGACCTGAAGTCAGTACATTGGTAGATAAACTTAAACTACGGCTGACCTAGTACACTAGCGCACAGCACACAATGCAAACAGTTAGCATTAGATATGAGAACTACGATGTTGTATAATTGACTTTGCTTCTAGCATAGTGACTAATTTAAAACTGTACTGGTGGTCAGATTATGTTTTTGTGTATCATTTTCATAGCACACAAGATGTTTAGATGGAACAAAAGGATCAATGAAGATAGTGTTTCTATATATAGTCTGTGTATATATAACATTATCCCGGACGAGCCCCCAATTCTTCCATCTCCCTTTAAATTTCTCTCTTTAGACATCTGAACATCTTATTTGATATATTTATCACACATCCAGAATCCACAAATTTTATACAGATCCAAACTAAAGTAGAATATTGCACTCTATTTTACAACCAGGCGCCATGTGAAGTTACATAAATTGCATAATTTTGCGTAATTTGTCCACTTTGAACACAAAACATAATTTAATCCAATATGGACATATTTGATTTTGGGAACTGAAAATGACTAATAATTTTACATTTTCATAATTTTCAATGTTATTTCATAAAGAATGAACTCATTTAATTGTTTTATCTTTTATAAATGCTGTAAAAGTGCTGTTCATTGTTATAGCTTTTGTTTACTAACTCATTTCAACATATGCAACTATTGTGAAGTTTTAGCTTGGTTTTTATTTGACACCTACAGTATGTCGAGCAAAACTCAGTTAAGTTTGAGTCCCTATCTTAAAAGTAGAAAGTTTTGACCAGTTTGCTTTTCATAAAGTGGGTAATCTTTTCTTTAGCAAGACAAGCAGTTGTTCTCCTATCTATTGAGAAGTGCATCTTTATTGTGCTTTTTTGGAACCGTTTAGCAAGGGTAAACTGATCTTCTGAAGCAGTTCAAAAGCATTTGCCCCTCGCGCATCCAGAGCACGAACACCAGCTCATATTTGCTGAACATGCTGAATTTCCTCTCAGCCGAAGCCCTCGACCGTCCTTGTCGCTACACCAGCAGATTGTATGAGACGCTCCGCTTAAGCTCTGGAAATAAGATGCAGTGGTTTCTGCAAATCCGGCAGGCGTACGTTTGATTAGCACAGCAAAGGAAGCCATTAAACAAACAGCATGTTGGGACAGGCCGATTCCTGCCTGTAAGAGCAGATTCATTTATTTCTGATAATAACCCAAACACACAAACTGCACACGATGACTTTATGGCCTGCAGTCTTCAGCGGATATTTGACTTGCAAACTTGGCAAAATTGCGCACAATTTGAGATAATTATTGATATTCGAAACTCTCAGGCAAAAAATCAGTTCATTCGGTTGAAACAACTGAGCTGTTAACTATTACATTAGAGATTAGATATTAAATGTAAAATTTTAATTACTGCCGTCAAGCAATTACTCACGTTTAATCGCATTCAAAATAGAAGTTTTTCTTTACATAATATATGTACAGTATATATTCACAATATATATAAACAGTATATATACTAAACATATTTATGTGTATTTACATGTGTTTAGATTCATATAATTTTATGTAAATGTATTTAATATGTAAACATATTTCTTAAATATATGCATGCGTGTGTGTATTTATATATAAGTAATAAATACACACAGTACACACACATATATATTGAATGTGATTAATTGCGATTAATCATTTGACAGCACTAATTTAAATATTTTAGCACTGGATGATATGTCATATTAATGATTAATTATATCTGGGAATATAAATTCAAGCAATTTAGTGAATATCACAATTTTAATGCACGTTTTAATTGCAGATGAAGTTTCTTTAAAAAAACATGTCATTAGACTAATTTTGTGATATTTTCTTTTGACTAGCCTGATTGTATTAATTCAGATATGTAAGTTGTAACTGTTTCAGTGAATTGAGTCCTACGATTGATTCAACTGATTTTTCGTTGTGTTTTTCATGAGATTATGCATTTTAAAACATTTTAATTGTTAACTGTTTTTTTTTTTATCTTGTTTGAAACATTTTGAATAATTTTTGTAATAAAAGCTTTACTTTTATTTCCAGAGGCGTTCCAGAGCAAATACACGTTGTGATATTAAATATCACCAAATATAAAATGTAACATTCAGCAGCACACAGATTTACTGAAATGTTCTGCTTTTTGATCTCAAGTCTTTATAAAGCGCTTTGCCTCTTTTAACATGAGGATCATGCTCACAGTAATTAAACACTGTTCCCATTGAAAGCATCTTGAGATTGGACATTTATTGCGTTTGTTACAGGAGCTCGGCTGCTTCGGTTTCTCCATGGCTCTGATAAAAGACACAGAGTATGCTATTTTCAAACATGCTCTTATCTGACCCCCTCTCTCTCACATTGAGTTTGTATCTCTCGACCATCTTGCAAGAGATGCTCAAACAGTTGCCATAGAAACCCATCTCCTGAAGAAGCCCTCCTGGTGTTGATGTGTTCAGATGGGTGTTACTCGCACGTGTTCGTCAGAGGAAAGATTGTATATGAGTTCAGACTCAAACACAGTTTCCAGGCGTGTTGAGGCATGCTGAGAACCTCAGACGCAGTCGTCTGCAGTCTGGAAATGAATGAAAGCCTCCTCTCTTCCACCATCTGTAAAGGTTTTCAAGGCATGTCAGGACTTCATTTTTAGATGCTGGAATTCATTTTATTTGCTATTTTTGTGGCAATGTACCTGTTGATCAGCACGATTATATCGGCATCAATGTCTCTTGAACATTTTGGCATGGTAGCTGGAGTATTTTAAGAATTTTACCATGTGGTAACCACTGTGGTATTTTGGTATTTGGAGTAAAACCATTGTAAGAAAAGGTAAAATTGCCTTCTTTAAAAAATTACCATGGTTCTGTCACGAGTCCGGGCCCTGTGCTTCTCCCTGTCGCCACCAGAGGTCACCATCTCCCTTCCTCCCGGACTCATCTCCTGTAACCACATACACCTGTCACATTACATACACCTGGCACATTTCACACACCTGTCACACCCATTACACCCGCAGCTGTTCCCCATTGCCACGGACTATATAGTCTCTCCTCTCCCACCACTCTGCACTGTATTGCCGTTTTGTATCCCAGTCCGTTATTGTTTTGTTTTTTGCCGTGTTGGCTTTTTGTTTTCTGATTAAAGAGCACGTTACCTGCAATTGGACCCTGACCTCATCTTTTCGCGGCGCTTCCTTCGCCGTTGCGTGACAGGTTCTTTGGTAACCACTGTTTAACAGTGTTATTTTGGGTAAAACCAGAGTAAACTAAGTTAAAATCACAATCAATGAAAATTTACCATTATTCTTACTGTTAAACTGAGGTATTTGGGGTAAAACTACAGTAAACAAAGGTAAAATAACCATCTGATTTTCCATGTTTCTTGCACAGTAAGCACTGCTTAACTGTAGTATTTGGTGTAAAACCATAGTAAACAAGGCTACAATCACCATCTATGAAAATGTACCATGGTTCTTGCATGGTAGCCACTTTTTAACTGTGGTACCTGAAGTAAAACCATAGTAAACAAGGATAAAATCACCATCTATGAAAATTTACCATGGTTCTTGAATGGTAGCCACTGTTTAACTGTAGTATTTGGTGTAAAATCATAGTAAACAAGGCTAAAATCACCATCTATGAAAATTTACCATGGTTCTTGAATGGTAGCCACTGTTTAACTGTAGTATTTGGGGTAAAACCATAGTAAACAAAGGTAAAATCACCTTTTGTCAAAATTCCCAAATTGAGAAGTCGTGGCCTAATGGTTAGAGAGTCGGACTCGTAATCCAAAGGTTGGGGGTTCGAGTCTCCGGCCGGCAGGGATTGTAGGTGGGGGGGGAATGTCCAGCGCTCTCTCCACCCTCAATACCACGACTGAGGTGCCCTTGAGCAAGGCACCGAACCCCCAACTGCTCCCCGGGCGCCACAGCATAAATGGCTGCCCACTGCTCCGGGTGTCTGTTCACGGTGTGTGTGTTCACTGCTGTGTGTGTGTGCACGTTGGATGGGTTAAATGCAGAGCACGAATTCCGAGTATGGGTCACCATACTTGGCTGAATGTCACTTCACTTTACCATGGTTCTTGCATGCTAACAACTGTTTAGCTGTGGTATTTGGGGTCAAACCACAGTAAACGAGGGTAAAATCACCATCTATGAAAATTTCCCATGTTTCTTGCAAAATAACCACTGTTTAACTGTGGTATTTGGAGTTAAACCATAGTAAACCAAGTTTACGGTTAGTTTTTGTGTGCTAGCAACAGTTTACCTGTGATATTTGAAGACATCAAGGTTAAATTATATTCTATTGACATTTAATATTGTTTTTGCATGGTAACAAATAAATTTTACTATAGTAATACTCCAGTTACTACAGTACTATACAGTATAGTCAACAAGCAAAAACGATGGTAAATTTTATTTCGGTTTACAATGGTTACGCTGCAGTAATTGTAAATGTAGTTTTTTGGCGGGAATTTTGTAATTCATTCTAATTCTTTTAGAAAAGTCATCAAATCAAATAATTTTCACTTATGGTTACTATAGTTTTACTCCAGTTAAACAATACTACGGTACATTTACACAGAAGACCATTTTAGATCAGTTTACTATGGTTTGATTCTAAATGCCACAGTTAAATTATGATTTTGATGAACAGATTTAGCATGAATCTACAACATTTCTGCCAGATTAGTGTAACTCCAGTCATTGTTACTACTATTGTAAAGGTGGGTAGAGAAGAATATGAGAGAGATTCAGATGAATACAGCACCCTGCCTGCAGAGGAGGTCAGCTGAGCCCGGCCATGTCTCCAAACACGTGCTTACAGAGCGATGCGCTCGCACTTTAGCAAGGTTAACAACACGAGCTACGCAGGATAAATGGGCTCCACTTACTGGCTGTCAGCGATGGGACACCAGAGAACAGCAGGAAACACGGAGAGAGACTCAAAATAACTCATAAACGTTCAGCCAGATGCACTTTCCAGCCAGAGCAGCGTTCATATGTCTGTTTCACAAGGGAACTGGTATTTCTAATATAGATACGTGATATTTATATTTCGATTTTTATTTATTTATTTATTTTTTACTTATTTTCATGATTTTATTTATGTTATGTGTAATTTATGTATTTGTTTTATTATTATACTATAAATTATTTTATATATTTTGTTTTTATTAGCATAGTAAATTTTATATATTTAATTTATTACTTAATTTATTTAATTTATTGTTTTACTACAAAAAAAATAAAAATTCTATTAATTGTTGTATTCCTTTTTATTACATTTTTATTAACTTTAGGGGAAATAAACACACTTTCCTGATTCTTATTAAAGTGTTTCTCCTTGGCCACTTTCCAAACAAAATTAATCTAATAAATCCTCAAGATCCCATTCCTACAGCTCTTTAAGGGCTCAGATATTACAGCAGAAACAATGAACCTTTCACTTTAATTAAATGATTTTCCATTCTCGTTACTTAAGGATAATGAGTTATTCTTTTTTTTAGTTTTCGGTCAGTCGTGAATTAACCTCAGCATCCGGTGGGAGTTTCCCATGCCGAGAATGCAGAACTGGCTTTTTAGCAAAGAAATCAGATACAAATTACATCTACATTTTATTCATTATTACAGTAACCAGCGAGCTTTGCCAGATGGATGTTAGGAAATGGACTGATTGAGCCAAAACCTGATTATCTCAGTTTGATACAAAATCAAATAGGACAATTGACTATAATATTATAAATAATATATTTTATATTTATTTATTTTGTTACTTATTAACATGGTTTGAGTTATTATTATTATAAGAAATTGTTGTATGCTTTCATCTATTTATTTTTATTTTTATTAGCATAGTTTAATTTCTTATATTAGTTATACATTTATATTAGGTTTTATATACATTTTTATTTTTACTTCATTTTTATTTTCATATACTTTCATCTATATATTTTATACTAGCGTAGTTTGTTTTTTATATTTTTTACTTTTTATTTTATTAGAATAGCATTTGTTTTATAATAAATTGATATTAATTGATATAAAATTTATATTATATATCTTTCCCTCATTGTCATGGTTTCATTCATTGTTTTATAAAAAAAAAATGTTTTACTTTTTATTGGCATAGTTTATTATAGTACTATACTAATTTATTTTATGTATTTTATGTTTTTTTACTTGTACATTTCTTATTGGATAATTAAAATGTAAATAAATGTCTATTTATATATATACATTTTTACATTTTTATTAATTTTAGAAATAGTTTCCAGATTTTTTTTTAAAATCAAGAACCATTTTGGGTTCTCAAGGGACTAATGGAGAGCAAGGCACATGGAAAAGTTTTTTACTATTATAAACGTAAGCAAGCTATTAATGATTAGTGTAAACCGCATGCAATTGAGATTGCGTTATTTAAAACGTATGTGTTTAGTGCCTAATTTTGAGACTAGACACATTTTGGCATTTATTCGCGAATTTCAGTTTTGCAATACTCACTATGCATGAATTATGCACTATGCACTATGAATGCATCATACCTGTAAAAGCGTTTCCCAGCAATCAGTGTCAACTCAAACAATGCAGTCTTCAACCTCTCTGGTAGGAATCCAGCAGAAGCTAGTCTTTACCGGTCACCGCTGTGTTTTCTGTTTTGTTTCTCCTGCCCGTTGGCCTGTTGCTAGCTGATTAAAGCGAGAACGGCGATACGGCACAGAAAGCTGTTATTACTTGTTTTTGTATTGCTGAGGGTATGAATGACGGGTAACATGGTGAACGAATGAAGTTAAGTGTAAGGTTATCATGCATCCAGCTCAGCCTCTCGCAGCGTCTAATCAAAGGTTTGGCACACGCCGAAGGAATTGGGAGCTGTCAGGCCGAGAGAGGAAAGTAAGAGCGCCTTTCATCCCCCATGGTGTGAAATATAGTTTTCATTAAAGAGCAGGCAGCAGTTTTCCAATGAAAGTCCAAACAGCACAGTGTGCGTCTCTGGGGAGCGCGGCTGAAAAAAACCCTTACGCCGGGTCTTACCGCTGCACTTTCATGCCCAAGACCGTCAGATGCATTTCTCCCTCCTCCATTTCCCTTTGCTTTAGCTTTTTGTTCCTGTAGGTGCTGGTAATCGTCTGTTTTAAAAAAAAAAGCTGTTTCTTGCCTATTGTCTGGTTTTTGGGCTCCCAAGGGACTAATGGAGAGCAGGGCACATGGAAAAGTTGTTTCTGTGATAAAAGCAAGCACGCTATTAATGATTAGTGATTAGGGAATTATTGTGGTGCTTATTTTATATTTAAAAATAAAATAATTATTACATTTTGAAAATTATATTTAACAAAAATTTTGAAATGTTACATGTATTTTTCATTTCAAAAAGTAATTTATATATATACTAGAAATATTTTGGCGTTGAAACAATTTTCATTAATTTCAGATAAGATTACAGGAAAAGTAGAAGTGATACTCATCGAAACGTGAGTTTTTTTTTAAGTAGAAAAACTGAAATAGAATTTTAATTTCATTTTGTTTTTAGCTGTTTCTTTCTTTTTGTCTGTTTTTTGGACTCCCAAGGGACTAATGGCGAGCAAGACACATGGAAAATTAGTTTGTGTGATAAAAGCAAGCAGGCTATTATTAATTAGTGTTGTTTGCTTTGGGAATTACTCATAATTTGGGGTTAATATGGTTCTTATTATATTTGTTAACAGAATGTTACACTTATTTTCTATTTTAAAAATTAATTCTATATTTACATTATATTTAATTGAAATTTAAATATTAATTATTTCAATTAAAATGAATTTATAAATGATTAATACTTAATTATTTACCATATTAATATATTATTAAATTTTATTATTCACTTTTTGCCACTTTATAGTAGCTGTACACTGATGTAGAAACAATTTTACCCAAAAATTGCTAGTAAATTTCACAAAGGAACAGTGAGTAAAAACAAAATTCAATTAAACATGACATTTTCAAGTAGAAAAACTGAAGCATCTTCTTGTAAAAAGTTTTCCACTAGTCTTTGTTTTATTTATGACTTAGATAAAAAATAATAATAATAATTTTTCACAGTGTAGAGAAGGCAAGCTAAATTATCAGAGGAATTACCGAAGCATCACGTCTCAATGTGCTTGGATTTGTATTTTTTTGTTACTTTATTAAAGATTAATTAAGTTTCTCCCACTCTTTTCATACAGTATATGATATAAATGTTATGTAGATTACATAACAGATTATGTAAAACATCACTGATAGGTTGGAGATAATTAGAAGGTTGTTTTTCTTCTTTTTCAAAGGGAAAAGGGCCAAAATAAATAACGAGCGGAGGGGTTTCTTGTGGTTTGAGGACTTGATTATTTTCTCCACTGATCAATAGTAAATAGCAGAGTGGCGCGAAGCTGTCAGTCAAACACTGGACGCCACGTGTCAATCATTTAAAGATATTTCTGCTCAGTTTCTCTTCGTTTATCAGACTTTCTTCAGTTCTGAAGCAGAATCAGCCGTGCTTTCTTAAGGTTATCGTTGTAAACGTTAGCTTTATTCGTCTCGGAGGGGTCCGTGAACGCACCTGGTAAAATAAGATGATGTTAGCTCAGATTTGAGAATCTCTCCAGATGAGTCTGTGTTTATGGAGTCGATGTTGTGTGAAATCTCTCCTGTTGCTTTGAGGCTCGTGTGAGAGAGCGGTTCGCCGAGCCTGATGTTTCCATATTTCTCCCCCGTCACATTTGTTTTCAATATCTTGCTCCTCAGACAGGACGTTGACAAACCCGGGGCGCGACCTGGCCTGGCCCAGCCCGGCCCGGGGTGAATTAGATCAATTTGTTTGCTTTAACTGTATTTGTCGTTCTAGCACGTGATTTAGTGCACCAGTGCATTTTCTCAATCTTTATTTTGTGCTAGTTTTCCAGTCCAGACATCCACAGTCAAGATAAATTTATTGGATTAAAAAAAAATATATATTTTTTTTATATGACGAACCGGTTTAAAACGTAAAAAGCTGTTTGCTAATGAAGTAAAAAACAAACAAAAAACATGTAAAGACAACTACTATACCTAGTTGACTACACATACACAAACTGAGATTGTACAAGAATTTTACATAAATACTGTACAGGAAATTGTGCAAAAGAGATATTTGTACATGAAACTGTGCAAAAAAAAAAAAAAAAAAAAAATATATATATATATATATACACATATACATATATATATACATACATTCTGTACATTAAATTGTTGTGCAGAAAAGAGATTTTGTGGGAAGCAGCGCATAGTGCAAGATTTTGTAGTGCAATGCTCAAGTAAACATATATTATGTTGTAGTGCAATGCTCAAGTAAATATATATTATTTTGTAGTGCAATGCTCAAGTAAACATATATTATCCTAATGAGTCTTTGTAGCAGGGAGTGTTTATAGAAAGTGTCTAGAGTGCATTACTATAGGTGATTTGTATGGCCCACTCACCTGTGTGTAGCACACTCAGAATTGCACTTAGGAAAATTGTCAACAGTTTTTAATGAGTTGGTGGGGTGGGGGGTGGGGGGGGGTTTGAGGTGATCACAGTTTCAGAGGTGGACAGGGAGATTGGAGTTAAGAGCTCTCACAGCCTGGGGAAAAAAGCTGTTGAGCAATCTGACCGAGCGAGCTTTGATAATCCGGTACCTTCCACCTGATGGCAGGAGCTGGAAGAGATTGTGGGAGGGGTCCTTCTTGATGCTGGAGGCCTTGCTGGAGCATAGTGCAAGGAAAATATCCAGGATGGAGGGGAGCGTTGCAGGGTCTTGTGGTCAGCAGCACTGCAGTTCCCATACCACACAGTGATGCAGGTGGTCAGCACACTCTCAATGGTGCCCCTGTAGAAAGTGGTGAGGATGGGTGGAGGGAGACTTGCCCTTTTCAGCCGGCAGAGAAAGTGGAGGCGCTGTTGTCCCTTCTTGTTGAGTAACGTTGGTGGTCCAGGTGAGATCCTCTGTGATGTGTACCCCAAGGAATTTAGTGCTACCGACTCTCTCCACGGTTGAGCCGTCGATGGTCAACAAAGTTTCTCCTGAAGTCCCATCACAACCTCTTTTGTCTTACCCACATTGAGGGGAAGGTTGTTAGCACCACACCATTCAGCCAGCTGTGCCACTTCCTTTCTGTAGTGCGTTTCATCATTGTTGCTGATGAGACCTACCACAGTTGTGTCATCAGCAAACTTGATAATATGGTTGGAGCTGGACTTGGCAGTGCAGTCGTGAGTCAGCAGTGTGAAGAGCAGCGGACTGAGAACACAGCCTTGTGGGACACCTGTGCTCAGTGTGGTACTGCTGGAGGTGTTGCGGCCGACACGGACTGACTAAGATCTTGCAGTTAAAAAGTCCAGGATCCAATTACAGAGGGAGGTGTTAAGGCCCAGCAGGTTTAGTTTGTGGATGAGCTATTGTGGGATTCTGTTCCAGGTGAGTAAGAGCTAGGTGGAGAGTGGTGGATATTGCATTGTCTGTGGCACGGTTTGGACGGTATGCAAACTGTAATGGGTCCAGCGTGTTTGAGAGACTGGACTTGATGTGATGCATGACTAACCTCTCAAAGCACTTCATCATGATTGGGGTCAGTGCTATGGGATGGTAGTCATTCAGACAGGACACAGGTGACTTCTTTGGTACTGGAATTATGGAGGTGGATTTGAGACACGTGGGGACGACTGCCTGGCTCAGCGAGGTGTTGAAGATGTCTGTTAGGACATCCGTCAGCTGTGCAGCACAGTCTCTCAGTACACATCCAGGTATGTTGTCAGGGCCTGCAGCCTTTCGTGGGTTAATCCTGGATAGGGTCTTCCTTACATCGGCTGGAGAGAGACAGAGTACCTGGTCGCTTGGAGATGTGAGTAGTTTCTGTGCAGGTGTGTCGTTCTGTATATCAAATCGTGAGTAGAAGTGGTTGAGTGCATCTGGTAAGGATGTGTCATCGTCACTGGCCTGTGGCGGGGGCTTGTAGTCAGTGATGGTCTGAATGGCTTGCCACAGGGTCCGAGTGTCTTTACTGTCGCTGAAGTTGTTGTTGATGTTTTTAGCATACTGATGTTTTGCCGCCTTGATGCCATGAGACAGATTGGCTCTTGCTGTTTTGAGGGCTGCTTTATCGCCTGATCTGAACGTGTCTTGTGATCTGAATGAATCTCCTGATTAATTTTGTGTCTTTAGTGATACTAGTTATTTTAACTATTCATCAAAACGTATATTTCTATAAACAAGTAAAATACTATATGTGTGTGCCGTCTTCCTGAGCTCTGTAACGTGTCTTGGATAGGAGTGGAGCATTGTGGGATATGTTTTGGTCGTGGCCGGTGTGGGAGCAGGTTGTCAGTGTGGTGTGGTCTGGATGAAGCCTGCTGACCCGTAAACCCCTGCAGGCGTTTTTTTCCCAGCGAGAGCATGACAGATCCAGCGCCACTCATCATTAGTGCAACCCAGCCTCAGCAGAAGATGAGCATTCTTCTGCTTGAGCTTCCAGAGGCTTTGCTGGATCCAGCGTCAGGGACAATGTCCAACACAATCCCAGTTTTCTGCATTAGTTTGATTTTTAAGAGTTAAAAACATACTATAAAACAGATTTACAATGTAAAAGCAACATGCCGCTTAAATCTGTAGATTACAGCAAAATTACCGCGATAAAGCTGTTTTCTAGTACAGTGTGACGTACTGTAGGTTGCAAAGCTAGTAAGATTGCTACAATCTAATGTAGGCTCACATACTTTTATATATTACAAAATTAAAATTGATTTGTAATATGCTTACATTTATATTTATTTTGCATTCCAAAATCTATTATTATTATTAAAACTATTAATATGTATTACTCATTTGTTCCATTTCTTTATTACTTTCTTGTTTTATTTCTCAATTTCTTTGTTCTATATCTTTATTCTATTCTTTCTTTTTTTATTTCTATATTATCTTGTAGTTGTATTATGTATCGTTTTAATTAATATTATTGTGGTTTGGTCAAAGTGATTCTGCAGTCAACATAATGTATTAATACTACTACTACTACTAAGACTTCATTCAGTAGGCAAAGTATGTTTATGTATGTATAATTTACATTTACATTTAGTCATTTGGCAGACGCTTTTATCCAAAGCGACTTACAATCGGGGAATATGGATAATATGGATAAAGGTATATAACTTATTTGTTTATAATAAGTACCTTTATTATGTAATTGCTGGATTAATTTTTCGCAATTTTTCCATTATTATATTTTCTATGTAGTTAAGTAATGACTAATTAGATTTTTTTTAAATAAAAATTATAGCTTAAAATGGTTTATTTTGATTCAAATATTTTATTTGGATCATTAATACTAAGGTTTTTTTATTGTTTTAAGTGGATTTTAGTACACTTTAGGAATTACTTTTTTCAAAGTCAAACGTTTTCAATGGCTTATATAGTTAAAAAAATGCTTTATTTTGATAATTACTACTAATAAATATATTTTAAAAATTATTTTATTAATATATTTTAAATGGTTTTAGATGGATTTTAGGCAGTCTCTGTTGCTTTGTGGCTAATAAATAATAACACATATTAAATGAGGTAAAAGAAGTGTACCATCATCTCAGGGTTTGCTGCTTTAATCAATGCTGTGCTGCTTGACTGCATTAAAAGCTATTAGTTACATTTGAGAAGCATGAAATATTGATTTAAAAAGCTGTCAGAGGTTAAAAAAAGACTAAATTAAGTGCAAGTTTATTTAACCCTAAATGCAAAAAAAAAAAAGCATTTTATTTCATTCATGAATTTATTTATTTATACATATTTATTTATAATTATATTTATATTAATTTTTTTTGTGTGTGTGCACTAGTCTTTTGCAGTTGTAATATTCTGTCCAGGTGTGTCCGGTGGCTTGTTGCTACTCATCTCTCAGTGTTTTGTTGTGGTGGCTGGTTGTGAGACGAATTGATTGATGATTGGTTCTCCCGTCGCGTTCACTGGTGCTCATCTAGAGGTATAAAAACAAGCTGGGGCTGAACGGCGCTCTCAGTAAAAGCTCAGATTGATGTATTGATCCCCGTGCACAGAAAGCCCTCGCATATGAATTTATTTGTCCATCAAACAAGTGCAAGCAGGAAGAAAAGGACAAATGGTTGCCGCATTAAAGGCACGTAAAATAGCAAAGGTAAACAAACATCGCACAAAAGCCCCACGAGTCCTGCTTTCAGAGAACATTTTCGTGGAGTGCTTCATTTACAAAATGTTTTGCCTCTCGCACAAAGATGTTTTTTGGGAGTAGAGCTCGGTTTATGGATGTTTCTTCAACTACCGCCACTATTAATGTCTCCGAGATTGATTTTTACTCACACTAACATATTTCAGGTTTTATTTGTTAGCTCAAAGTCACATTGAAACTGGCTTGGAAACATTTAACTGTTGTAATTGATATTTGCGATGTGTAGAGTTTTTGTTGCGGAAATGATTTAAACTTTTTTGCAGTAAAACAGCCGACTTAAGGCTAATTTAATCTGAGGCTATTTATTTATTTGTTTATTTACTTTTTTATGTGAAACTCATGCAAATAAATGATATTTTTACACTATTTACATTATTTCACAAAATTATGTCATTCATCCTTTTATTACAAAAAAGTGAAATAATCCAAAACCATTTCAATATATTGTGAAAATTTGGCGAATTTTAAATGAAAATTTATATGCTGACACAAATTATGTAAAGTTCCTAAATTTTGAAATCCTTTCCACAACAATAACATGATTTTTAAAAACAGCTGACTCTTTTTAGCAAAGGCTAATTTCATCACATATTGTAACTATTTGCATTACTTCACAAAATTAGAGCTTGATTAGTAATGACGCTCAAAATTATTCAACGGCTTTTCAACATTAAACAATGGAAAATACATCAAAAATATTTAGAACTATGAAATATTATAAACCATGTGACAAAATTTGGTTTTATTTTTTTAATGAAAATGGAAAATGCAAATGTTTACGCAAATGATAATAGTTCCTAACTTTTGACATAATTTCCACAACAATAATAATAAAAAAAACAGCTCACTCCTTTGTCTTGCTAAGGCCAATTTTATCACAGGTTAACTCTTATCTGAAATACATGCTGTTAAATGATATTGTCACACTTAGTTTTGACATTTCCACAACATACAACAATTTTGGCTACTAAAAGTTTCAAAAGTTTAATAATTAAACTCTTAATAGTTGTATTGTATTGTATGAAAATTTTATACAAACATTTAAATGTTCACACAATTCATGACCATTCCTAGGTTTTCACGTCATTACCACAATATAAAACCATTTTACCTATTTTTTATTTTTTTTGTAAAAGTTTTTTTTTCTCCCCAAAGGATTTAATATGTTTAAAGTTTAACATATGTATTGTGTGTGAAAATAATTTTGCTAATTTAAAAATTTAACATTTAAATGTTTAGGCTACACAAATTTTGACTAAGTTTTGTTGTTATTTCTACATCATACAACCATTTTGGCTACTAATAAAGCTTTTTTTTCTTTCTAAAAGTTTAATAGTCATACACTAATCATAAACACATATGTACTGTGTGGAAATTTAGCAAAATGTAAAATCAAACATTTAAATGTTAATGCAAAAAACAACTGTTCTTAAGTTTGGTCATTTCCACAACATGCAACAATTCTGGCCACTAATATAGTTTTCCCAAAAAGTCTGTGCCTCTGGTTATCAAAGAGATAAGTGATATTAATATTACATATTAGATGTGTGAAGAAAGCAATGTTAAATCAAGATGAATATCACTTCCAAGTTAAATATTTTGGAGTGTTATTACCAGTCAAACTATAATTTGGCCAAATTATGCAAAAAGTGTGACAATATAATTTAACTGTGTGGATTTTAGATAAAAACCAACCTGTGATGAAATTAGCAAATGTTCAATATCACTTCCATAACAGAATGTTAACAAACAAAATATATCATGCTGTGGAAATCACATTTTATCATTTCAGAAAGAGGTGAAATCTTTGAAACCGATGCATGTTTATCCAGTGTTAGTAGACAAAGTATAGTACTGCGAGTATGAAAAGTGTTTTTAGAGAGTCGTCAGTTGAAGAAGCACCTGTGAATCTCAGATGTGACTGGAGTCTCTTTAGGTTTACAGCTCCCTTGTGCTTTACCACAATATAATCTAATCCTGAAAGCATAATGCGTGGATTACACTGTGAGTGTAGCAGTTTCCTGACGAGATTACCGCTCATGATAAGAGACACGCTCCGACTCCAATTCAGCCGCCAATGATAGAGCGACCTACTTTCTCCAGCACTTCCCAGGGTTCTTATCATATCTAAATGGAAATGGTTCCGTTCAGCTTCAACAGTGTGTGTGTGTGTGTGTGTGTGTGTGTGAGCGGTAACTGATCTGAGGTTAGCTGATACTCTGTTTTATCGGTTTTCACTCTTGTGTTTTGAATGGCAGGTTTGAAAAAAATGTTGCCATGTTTTTTTTTTTTATGAGAACTTTTTTTTATTTTAGGACAGATAGAATATATTAGTTTTTAAATTTATTAACAATTGTTTAATATTTTATTCAATATTGTGATATTTTAAAGAGAGATTATTTGTGATTTTATTTTAGATTTTTTCTGTTGGGCATATATTATGGTAAAACCATGGTATTTGAATATGGTAGTAATTAGTATATTGGTATAGATGAGTTTACCATAGTATTACCATCTGATGATATTGCTGAACCATTCCTTACAAAGAAATACTGTTGTACAGTGAAACTACAGTACTTTGTTACTGTAAGTTGTGTATTTACAATGGTATATTACATTTTTACACTAACAAAAACGGTGTCTCTTTTGCACATGTACCACAGTAAAACTGTAGGCTATTTTTATAGTTATGCCTTTTTTAAATGGCACACTAGAACATAAAGCGTCTTTTTTGGACATGTACTGTAGTATAACTGTATTATTTTGAAGTACAAATTATTATTTTCTATATTTGTATTTATTTGCTGCCGTTTTGGTGAATGTAAACACAATTTCTGTCAGCATTACCTCTGTAAAAATAGCAGATAACTTTGTCAGTGAATGAATGTTTTCTAAAGACTTCATTCTGGGGTTTCTTTGCCGTGGCAAAAAGCAGCAGTAATTGGTATTGATCGGTTGATGTTGATACGGTGTGTGCCGTTGAGCGTTATATCCCGCTTTAGCGTCTAGCCTCTTGAGAACGCCATCGATCCGCTTTTTCTTAGCAACCCGCGCGACATCTTTATTAAACTTCAACTGCTATTTCTAACCTGGGATCAACTAGCAGTATTTATACCCACTGGTAAACGGCTAGTTTTTGTTCCGCTAATGTGTTCAATTTATTTGCCGCTGCCACTTTAAACCTCCTCATTGTTACATAACTCTTCCAAATATATGTGTATTTTGTTTTGAGTGTTGACAGTATCGTTCATAATATAAGTAATAATAACCATCCATCTGGCGCCGCTCTCATGGGTTTGATGCTTATTGCTTCTGATTGCGCGCATTCGGCATGATTCATTTTGCCTATGTTCGTTTGGAGATTTGTAGAGGAGCACGAGCACACACTTATTTTCAGCCAGATCCATTTCCCCTCATATGCCCCAAAAATCCAACTGAGAATTCATAATTTCTGAATAGCTCTCTCGGTAAATGTCAGGCGGCGTTACATATTTAACTATGGATTACTCGGATATGTGCTTTCAGAATAATAATTGGCAGTTCTCCAGCTCCAAATGCCAGCAGGTACTGCTTTCCCGGTTCCACATCAGCTTGACGTGTAACACTCGGAACAGAAAAATCTCTTGGTCGGAGGCAGGGATGTCAAACATGCTGTGCGGTGAGTCATTCGGCTGGCGATAGCCGGTGTTCAGGACAGTGAACGCTTTGATGTTCCTGGCCTGTCTGAACTCAACTCACACAGTCTGATCTCGCTTCTGGAATGAAGTCACTTCCTCATGCTATTTTTTTCCCCCATCTCAGAGGAGACCAAAAATTACTCGTAAAAATAAAGTATACGGTTCATTTTATGGGCATTTAAGGTCAACAAAGAAACCTTTTATGAAGGTTCTTAAAGTACTTCTTGTTTCCATTAGTTTTGATGGAAGATTGGTTTCTGGTCCTCTAGAAAATGGCCTTTTAAAATATGACGTCAAATAACTCTTTACAAAGAGCCATTGGATCATTCGTGCTGATTCATTGAGGAATGCCAATACAGTATTGTGTCAGTTTCTGTTGTTGCTTAATTTGGAAATATATTTGCTGGTGCAGTAAAAACAGACATTAGCAGGCAATATTTTGTCTGAAGGTTTTTAGTATATAAGTATAATGTTAATATAGTGTTTGGACTTTATGACATTGGTCAAATGCCCTGTTTTTGACATTTACCATGGTAATAACATGTTTTATAACATTTACCATGTTAATACAATGTTTTGATGATGGATATGACATGTTCGTGTCATTTACAGCAGTGACACCATAGGGCTATATCAAGATGTTAATACCTTGTTTTTTTAACATTTACTATGGTGATATACCATGTTTGAACCGTATCATGATGACAAAGAGCTGTATAAGGGTGGTTGACATAAGCCTGAAAAAAGTTTTTTAGCTTCAAATATTAGGCAGAAAAAATATTGTATATATGTTGTACTGACTCTTGAATTTCCAAAAGAAATCCTTGTTTTGAATATTTATTTATTTATCATTAAAAAGGGGGCGTATGTAATATTGTGTGACAAATGTATCATATGGTGAGACTTGGAAAAACGGTCACACCATATGATACAATGTCGCACCATATGACGTTTTGTTAAGCTAATTTCTTCGTTAACTAAAACAGCTAGCTTATACTTGGCATGTAAATTGCCACATGGCAGCAATGATTTTTAAGAATTAAAAAGTAAAATAAAATAAAATAAAATAGTTTAGTTTTTATGTAAGTAATGTCACACCGTAAGACATTGATCACTAGTGAGCGTAAATTAACTCACCTCTTGATCTTCCAAACCACTCCAGAGATGACACAGCAACTTCCCGGTTGGGTATGGACCTCTTCATAATGATATCCAAATTACTGCCCGTTCAAAATATAGATTGTCACACCATATGACGCCATTTTATGGACAAAATGTATTTGGCCAGAACTTGCTTTAAAATGCACAGACACCAACACTTTCTGTGTCCTTTAAAAATGCCTAATTCTGTTACTTAAACTGTAAATTTATCAATTATTTATAATTTGCTGAGATATATTGTCATGTTAGTAAGGTCACACAGTCACACCATATGACAATTTTGATGTTTAGATAAAAAAATTCAGTCTTTATAGACCAGCTAAAGCTATGGTACGCTGTAATAATATCTTATCAGAGAAACATTAAGATATATATTTTTAATCAATACCCATTTTTATTAGTATATGACATCATGGACAGGTAGAGTTGTATGTCATGTCATCCAACCACAATTAAAGTTTGTTTCAATTATTCTTTTTCGGACTCTGAGGTGTTTTGATTGTGAGAAAGACTAATATTAAAATAATATAGACCTAATTGTACTACACTCTGCTACTCGTGAGTGAACTGTATATCTCATATTTCCTTTGTCACTAAACAATGTGCCTGTGTTTTAACGTATCACGATGGCCGCAAGATCAAATTGACCATAAGCATTACAGATGTGTGAATGTCCGTAGACTGATTAATATCCCATAGGTTAATATCCCATGTCACTTTGCACCGCCTCGGGGGTCCATCTGATCCCAGATCAGGCTGGAAACCTCGGACTGATGGTCTGCGTGACCTTTTCCCATTCAGCCTGGTGAAACGGACTTCATTTGCTGTTAAATTTATATGTGCGCTCTCCTTGGTCGCGGTTCTTGTCCACCCCAGAGCCCTCTGGGAATCCGGGCAGCCCGCCGTGCTCCCTGATGGCCGCGTGTTTTATTACCCAGTAAAGCATTACGCTGGGCTCCTTTGATATTGATTTATTTATTTATTTGTGTCCTTCCCATAAGCCCTCGTGAGAGATGTGTTCGTGCCGTGGGCCGTGTTCGAGCGCATTAAATATATTGCAGGCATTTGTTGTGGGCCTGGGACGCAGTGGGTGTTTGTTTCAGAACGACGCACACCTGCAGATACCACAACAAACGTGTCCTCGCCTCACACCGCACGTTTGAAGCCTCTTCCTGAAGAGAAACAGCACAGCTGGGCTCTTTTGAAGTGTCATATAATGTGTTTTCCATTAACAAATAGATTTTATAGATCATATAGATCCAGACTTGATGCAACAAATAGCCATTGTGCACTTAATTGTGGTTGTACATAAATTTAATTGTAATGTTTTATATATATATGTATGTTTTTATAGTATTTATTTACTATCTTTATTCACCATATTAGTGTTTGTCGTGTTTATTAATATTTATTTACCATGTTTATATGCCTTATCAGTATTTATTGTTTATTAGTATTATTTATTTACCATGTTTCTTTATCATATTAGTATTTATTTTTTATTAGTATTTATTTGCAATCTTTATTCACCATATTAGTGTTTTTAATGTTTATTAGTATTTATTTGCTGCTTATCATAGTATTATTCATCATGATTATTAATATCTAGGCAGATTTATCATATTTATATACCTTAGCATTTATCATGTTTATTAGTATTTATTTACCGTGTTTCTTTACTATATTAGTATTTATCATGTTTATTAGTATTTATTTGCTGTTTATCATATTAGTATTCATGTTTAGTAGTATCTATTTACCATGTTTATATTCCTTATTAGTATTTATCATGTTTATTAGTACTTATTTACCATGTTTGTAATAAAGTATTTATTTACAATCTTTATTCATTATATTAGTGTTTGTCGCGTTTATTTGCATTTATTTACTGTGTTTATCATATTAGTATTAATCATGTTTAGTATCTATTTACCATGTTTATATTCCTTAGTATTTATCATGTGTATTAGTACTTATTTACCATGTTTATCATTAGTATTGATCATTAGTATTTATTAGTATTTATTTGCAATCTTTATTCATCATATTAGTGTTTGTCAAGTTTATTAGTATTTTTTTATTGTTTATCATTAGTATTTGTTTAGTAGAGTCGAGATGTTTATATACCTTATTAGTATTTATCGTGTTTTTTAGTATTTATTTTCCATGTTTATTATATTAGTTTTTATTCAGTTTATTAGTATTTTTTACTGTTTATCATTAGTATTTGTTTAGTAGAGTCCAGATGTTTATATACCTTATTAGTATTTATCGTGTTTTTTAGTATTTATTTACCATGTTTATTATATTAGTTTTTATTCAGTTTATTAGTATTTTTTTACTGTTTATCATTAGTATTTGTTTAGTAGAGTCCAGATGTTTATATACCTTATTAGTATTTATCGTGTTTTTTAGTATTTATTTTCCATGTTTATTATATTAGTTTTTATTCAGTTTATTAGTATTTTGTTGTCAGGGAACTGTTGTGTGTCTGTCATGTGTTCCTGCCCCTTGTGCCCATATTTGGTTTGTTTCCTGTCCTTGTTAAATGTAATCATTAGTTTATTCGTGTCTAGCCGTGTCTGTTAATTTACCTGTGTATATTAGTCCTGTCTGTTTAGTTAGATTTTGTCTGGTCTACTCGTTAACCCCGGTGTGTGATGTCCGTGTCTGCCTTGCCTTGTCCTGCCATGTCCTGATGTCTTAAGTAAAGTCTGTTCTTTGAGTTTATATCCTCGTCTGCGTGTTCCTGGTTCCTCCCTCGTGTGTGCACCGTGACAGAAGACCAGACCTACACAGTAAGCGGCGCCCCTTCACTTCGGTTTTGTTTTTCGTTTTGAAAAGTCTTTTGTTTGTTCCTGTTTTGTTTGTCCCTCGCGGCATGGAAGTCGCCACTTGTCCTTCTGCCCTAGCCCACGACATGTCGGCGTGGGAGTTCGGCAGGATTGCCGCGAGTGCCGCGAGTGCCGCGAGTCCGCTGGCCGCGAGCCCTGAAGTCAAGCCCGCGGGATCGCCGCTGAGTCAAGCCCGCCGATCGCGGGAGATATCCGCCGCTGCCCGCGGCTATCCCAACCTCGCCGCTCACACCGAGCCCGCCGTTCGCGGGAGTTCACGCCGCCGTCCGCGGCACACCGAGCCCGCCGTTCGCGGGAGTTCACGCCGCCGTCCGCGGCACACCGAGCCCGCCGTTCGCGGGAGATCACGCCGCTACCTGCGGTTCACCAAGTCCGCCGTCCGTGGGGAAAGCCAACCCACCGTCGGCGGCTTCACCGAGCCCGCCGTTCGCGGGAGATCAACGCTGCCGTCCGCGGGGAAAGCCAACCCGCCGTCGGCGGCTCCCCCTATTCACGCCGCCGTCCGCGGCTTCCCTGTGCACGCCGCCGGTCCGCCTCTGACTCAATGCCCACCGGATTGCCGCTGACTCAAGCCCACCGGATTGCCGCTGACTCAAGCCCACCGGATTGCCGCTGACTCAAGCCCACCGGATTGCCGCTGACTCAAGCCCACCGGATTGCCGCTGACTCAAGCCTGCCGGCCGCCGTTTCTAACCCTCTCCGTGGATCAAGTCCACATGTCACGGCCAGGAGAGCCGTGTTTGTGTTTGTTGTGCCCACAGGAACATTTTAAACTTACCTTTGTCATGTCTTGTCTTGTCCATGGAGACTCGTCTGGGGCAGGCGGCTCCTTGAGTTGTGGCCATGGAGGCCAGTCGCAGCCGCTTGCCCCCCCTGTCGCAGAAGTGGAGGAGGTCGCTGAGGGACCCTGTGAGGGCCCCTGACTCCTCGTCATGCCCAGAGGAAGACTCCGCTTCCTAGCCAGCCCAGGAGGGCTTCTGGTTCCTGTGGGATGTCCTGTCGTGTTTGTCTGACCCTGGAGGGTTTCCTGTCGTGTCATGTACTGTCTTGTTTGTCTAGCCCCGGAGGGCTCCTGATACCCCCTGGATTCCCCATGGAAATTTTGGGGGGGGGTAGTAGAGCTCTGGGTGGAGTGGGCGGGCCGTAGGAGGCCACGGCCACGAAGACCACCCGCCATGGCTTCCTGAGCTCCCAGCTCCGCCGGGGCCTCCGTCTGTTCTGCTCTGGAGGTCCCCGTCCTGTGTTTCTGTGGATGTCTGTCCTGAGGGGCCTCCAGAGCGCCCACCCCCCCTCCCTGATGGAACTGTTAAGGCTCGGGACGAGCCTTTCGGGAGGGGGGAGTTATGTCAGGGAACTGTTGTGTGTCTGTCATGTGTTCCTGCCCCTTGTGCCCATATTTGGTTTGTTTCCTGTCCTTGTTAAATGTAATCATTAGTTTATTCGTGTCTAGCCGTGTCTGTTAATTTACCTGTGTATATTAGTCCTGTCTGTTTAGTTAGATTTTGTCTGGTCTACTCGTTAACCCCGGTGTGTGATGTCCGTGTCTGCCTTGCCTTGTCCTGCCATGTCCTGATGTCTTAAGTAAAGTCTGTTCTTTGAGTTTATATCCTCGTCTGCGTGTTCCTGGTTCCTCCCTCGTGTGTGCACCGTGACATTTGTACTGTTTATCTTTAGTATTTGTTTAGTAGAGTCCAGATGTTTATATACCTTATTAGTATTTATCGTGTTTTTTAGTATTTATTTTCCATGTTTATTATATTAGTTTTTATTCAGTTTATTAGTATTTTTTTTTACTGTTTATCATTAGTATTTGTTTAGTAGAGTCGAGATGTTTATATTCCTTATTAGTATTTATCGTGTTTTTTAGTATTTATTTTCCATGTTTATTATATTAGTTTTTATTCAGTTTATTAGTATTTTTTTACTGTTTATCATTAGTATTTGTTTAGTAGAGTCGAGATGTTTATATTCCTTATTAGTATTTATCGTGTTTTTTAGTATTTATTTTCCATGTTTATTATATTAGTTTTTATTCAGTTTATTAGTATTTTTTTTACTGTTTATCATTAGTATTTGTTTAGTAGAGTCGAGATGTTTATATACCTTATTAGTATTTATCGTGTTTTTTAGTATTTATTTACCATGTTTATTATATTAGTTTTTATTCTGTTTATTAGTATTTATTTACAAAGTTTATTTACCATATTAGTATTTAAGTATCATGTTTATTAGTATTTATATCATGCTGTGTTGTTTTTGATGTATCATGCATTTTATGTGCTGATTTCGTAGGGAAAGTGGCGTATTGGATGGAAACGTGGTGAAATGTGTTAGACGCAGCTTTATTTAGCCGAACACACGGCTCTTATCAAGCCACTCGTCTTGTATTGACTGAAAGCTAATTTCTTAAATTAGCCGTAATGCTCTGCAAATGTTTGGCCTTACTTAAATGACAAATTCCACGGATAAACTTATCGGATTTCCTTCTGGAACATGACGCATTTAAGGAATCTTAATTGGCCGAACATCCATAAGGCGTTCATTGGTTCGTGTGTGTGTGTGTGTGTGTGTGTGTGTGTGTGTGAAATCCCACCCTTATCAGCATCAGTGTGTCATTGTTTAACTAGCCTCAGAGTCGAGCACTTCAGCCAAGTCATGTTTATTCATTTAGCCCAGAGGGAGAGAGACAGAAGAAACACAGTGATTAATTCTAATTTGACCTTATCATAATGTAGCAGGGGCCCATTACCACGCCAATCACACCACACGCACAGCATGCTGGGAACACAGACCAGTCTGCACTTCACTAGCTCACAAGGATAAGAGGAGAAAAAAGTGTGTGTGTATGTATATATATATATATCATTCATTCTTTTGAATTACGGGGACATAGGCAGTGTCCTCATAAACCACCTTCATATTGTAATACCTCTGTCATACCCATGTCATTATACAAATTTGTGTCCTCATAAACCACATAAACATGCACACACATGTCCTGCTATGTGTTCTTTATTAAGAGTGTTTTTATGAAGACATATTACTTATTTAATATTTTTAAATTATTTTATTTCATTTATTTTTGTTAACCAGTCAACAGAAAAGTACACAAGCACAAACTACCAAACAGATTACATTTATTTAAACCTTGTTTCCATTTGCATCAAATTAAATGGTGTTCACTGCAAAAATACCATCTTAATGAGATTTTAATCTTCTTTGACTCGTTTCCAGTTAAAGTGAAATGTACTAGAGAAGCAACACAGCTTGTTGTTATAGTTATTATACAATACAAGTCTTTTTCTCTTTTTGTTGTTTTTTATTTATTATTTAATACTTAAAACAAGTGGAAAAATCCAGTGCAGCTAGACAAATACACACGTAAAATACTATAATAATAAACAACATATTTATTGCTTTTTATTGTGCTTAAAGTTGAATGTGCAGTACATAAAAGCACCAGAGAGAAAAACATCCGCATCTGTTTCCGCATTGCATCTTTCTGTCGCCTGTGTTTCCAAGACACCAAAAAACCTCTGATTTGAGTTTCTTTAAATAGCCTTGCAGTTTGTTTGTTTGTTTGTGTGTTGAATTGTTTGCACGTTTATCCACACTGACTGTTTGCACAGAGCCGCACGTCTGTCGCCAGAACATGCTTTTGTTCCCTTTGTGTTAACAGCCATAATAAGCCGTTTTTCAGGACAAGAGCCGCCATAAATGCAGGAGAGAAACACTCATTGTGTTTCTCTCTCACACACACACACACACACAGTGCGTTATCCGAGCGCAGCGTCTAATCAAATATTCATCAGTATGAAAGTGTTAGGTGCTTGTGGGACTGCTAATTAGCAAGCATAGCCTCAGTACAGTCATCTCATGAAAGTCAACGCCAACAGTTGGTCTGGTTTGCACTGCTTTGTCTTTCCCTTCTTCTGACTGAAGTTGCCAAAAGCTTCCAATTAACCAAATCTTCCATTTTTCTTTTGGCTGAACAGGGCGCTTACTGTCACGTCCTGTTATAAATGCAATCCAGAATCAACACACACAATATTTTGTCAAAAATATGTAAATTCTGCATGGAAATGGTGTTTAATAGACCATTATGTTGTGTTTTTAGACCAGTGAGATTTTGTTTAACTGCACTGACAGGTTTTTATTTTATTTGCTAGACAAGTTAAAAACACCTTCAAGATTTAAGTCTTATATTCTCATGCAATGCTGTATCTTAAGTACATTTGTCTTGTTTTAATGATTTGTTCGATATTCTAGGAAATGACACACAAATAATGAGTTTTGTGGGATTTGTTTTTAACGTAATATTGATTCAAATTCAAGAATGAGAGCATAAGGTCACAAATATGGATATTATTGCAAATAAAAAAAAAATGTGTTAATTGAAAAAAAGGTGAAAAAATATGAATATTAGATGGAAAACTTATTTCAGTTACAAATGTTGTAAATATTATGGGAAGAAAAAATTATGCAAACATATTTGTAATTTCATTTAGTTTAAGTTGAGGCACTAAAATTAAAAGTAAGTCAATATATAAAATAAACTGGGGGGAAATAATTTAAACAGAACTAAAACTTAAGTCAAAATAAATGAAACCTTACTACTAATATTAAAAAAGTCCAGAAACAAATAAAAATGATACAACTTTTAAAAATATATAACTAATAAATAATATAATTTTGTAATTTTAGTTCAGTTTTTATTTTAGTGCTTAAACTTAATTCAAAATGTTGCCAAGGCGACATTTCTATTTTTGTCATTTTATTTTAGCTTTATTATTTTTAAGTTGGCTTGTTTTAAATTTGTCTATATTCTCATATATATGGTCTTTCTAAGTGATCAGCTGTGTCCTATTGCATTAATTCTTCAGATATTAAAAGCAGGGAATGTGTCAGTTTTATCCATTACTTCTGTATTCTGAATCTTGCATTCGATGATGACACACACAAACCAGGATGAAGCAATTTGGATGCTAAAGGAAAAGAGGAAGTCAGTTATAGTTCTAGCAAAAACAAAGAGCATGGAGAAATCAAGAGTTTGGAAACCACCAGCGACACCAGCAACCAACAACTACCTGATCGGCTGAGAAAACAACAGTAGTTGATGACAGACAAATCATAAAAGCTGTGAAAATTAATCCTAAAAGACGTGTCTGTAAAATCACCAACAACTTCCAGAAAGCTGGGGTGATGCTCTGACAATCTACTGTCCTCAGGAGACTTTGACACAGAATTACAGATGCTACACAGCAAGATGCAAACCTCTGACCAGCACCAAAAATAGACAGGCAAGATTAGAGTTTGCAAAAAAGCACAAAGGTGAGCCAGAAGAGTTTTGAAACTGTATTTATGGACCGATGATACAAAGATGAACCTTTATCTAAGTGATGGGAAAGCAAAAATGTGGAGAAAAAAAGGGAACTGCAAATGATCCCAAGCATACAGCCTCATCTGTAAAGCATGGTGGTGGTGGTGTCATGGCATGGGCATGCATGGCTGTCTCTGGAACAGGCCCTCTCAACTTTACTGATGACTTAATGTATGCACATATATATATATATATATATATATATATATATATATATATATATATTTCAATTTTATGACAAAATTATTCAATAAAGTAATTTCTTCATAACAAAATTTCTAAAATTAATTAGAAGTAAAAGCTAATGCAAATTAGTAATACAAACTAAAAATAAATACATATAATTTAGTTTTTAAACATTATATTGTTTATATTTATTTGTATTTTATTTACTATTACTATTTTGCATTTAGCTTTTATTTCCAGTTCAATGAAATAAAAAGAAATGACAATTTATTTAAAAATATATATTTATATTATGTCATTTCATCATAAAACCTCTAAAATTTGAACTAGAAATAAAAGCTAATGCATAATAGTAATACAAATAAAATATAAACAATATAAATAATATTTTTTGTAAAATAAATCATATGTAAATAATGCTAAAATAACACAGGTCACAAACCTAAAACAAAAAGAGCACTCAAATCATAATATTTCCTAATTTCATATGATTTTTATTCATTCAAGGTTTTTAGATCCTAAAACTATATTTCTAAGCTTAAGCCTGGGAGATAGTTGGCAAACCCTGCAGTAGATACAAGTGATGAAATCCACAATGAGTTTCAGTAATGCATGTCTGCAGGGTGAGCGTGTAAACTCGTATTTTACTCATATGTCCAGGTGCGATATGCCACACCGTGCCGCTTCTCAAAGCGGTCGGGGCGCTGTAAGGATTTTAAATTGAATGAGGTGGAAAAATCCTTTTAGTTTCCCTTCAGATAAAGGTAAAAGTCCCCGTCTGTCTCTCTCTCTCGTTTCCAATCTCTCCCCATCAATCCTCATGGCTCCGAAGGCTCAATAAACCCTCTAGAAGAGGTCAGTCTTATTGATACGGGTTTCTTCCCTCGGATCCTACAAATCATATTATCACGGAGCGCCGCACCAAATCCCGCGGGTATTAGTGGCCGTTTCCCGCCTTTTTTTCTCCCGAGAGAGGGGATGTTGTTGGCGCCACCGATATGGGCTGTTCTTCCTCCATTGTAGTCGGATGGAAGGTTCTGGGCTTCTTCAGTGCGCCACGTTTCTCTCGTCTATGAGGTTGTTCATCTGGGCCAAGTTTATTGATTGGAGCGCTCCACCATCTGCTGCGTCTCTGTCATTAGCTGTATTTATTTATTACCACTGTTCTCACGTTTCTGCTGTTCATAATGTATATAATCCTACATTGCTCTGTTCATAATGTACATACAATCCCTACATTGCATTCCTATTTATATTCTGTATATACTCTGCTCAATACTGTATATAGCAATTCCACTGTACATTCTGTAAATCTTATCTTCATTTACTCTGCACTTATATGTATATAAAACACTATATTCTTGCACTTCTGGTTAGATGCTAACTGCATTTCATTAGCTCTGTACTTGTACTCTGCATAAATGACAATAAAGTTGAATCTAATCTAATCTAATCTAATAAACAATCTCTGCTGTCAAGATCTTTGTCTTCTGACAACAGATGGAAACAGACTCTTGAAAACAGATTACGGATGTTCCTGGTGAATCGAGTCCACCTGCGGCCTTCTGGGAAACCGTATTGACCTCGTGTTTGTTTTCTTCTGCTCTTACAAGCTTTTCTGGAGAGAGCAAAGGATGGTTTTATCATCTTTACATCTACAGTTTCATTTGACTGGTTCCTCATCATGGTTCCTCATGAGAAATCGTAGTTCCTTATCATGGTTTCTCATCATAGTTCCTCTTGTCGTGGTTTATCAACATGTTATCTTTGCATTGGTATCGTCTCGTATAACATGGTTTTTCATCCTGGTTATTTGACAGTTTTCCTCTTTTGTAGATGGAAAAACTTTTTAGATAATAGTTCATAGTAGATTAATCTTCATAGTTTTCTTGTTTCTTGTTCTTTAAAGTTCCTCATCTATCTCATCACGGTTCCTCAGGACATCTCCTTCTGGTTTTTCAACCTGGTTCCTCACCTGTTTGCCTCTTCATAGTTATTCATCTTCATACTTTTCTTGTTCTTCATCAAAGCTCCTCATACACTCTTAAAAATAAAGGTGCTTCAAGATGCCATAGAAGAACCTTTTTCACAAAAGGTTCTTTGTGGTGAAAGAAAAGTTCTTCAGATTATAAAACGGTAAGGAAGAGATGGTTCTTTGTGGAAGCAAAAATGGTTCTTCTATGGCATCGCTTGAAGAACCTTTTGAAGATCCTTTATTTTTAAGAGTGTATCTCATCATTGTTTTTCATCATGGATTATCATCATGGTTCCTCAGGACATCTTCTCATTTTTCATAATGGTTCCTCAACAGTTTTCCTCTTCATAGAGTGTCATCTTCATAGATTTCTTGTTTCTTGTTCTTCAAAGATCCTCATATCTCATCGCGGTTCTTCAAGACATCTCCTTCTGGTTTTTCAGCCTGGTTCCTTTCCTCTTCATAGTTTTCTTGGTCTTCATCAGAGCATGTCATATATCTCGTCATGGTTTCTCAAGATATCTCCTCCTGGTTTTCATCCTGGTTCAAGTTTTCTTCATAGCTTTTAATCTTCATAGTTTTCTTGTTCTTCATCAAATGTTCTCCTATCTCTTCTCCAGACATTAATAGTCCTTCATATACCATCTAACACCATGAAGGAGAGATTGATAACTGGATGGTGCACCAACCACCACCAGCTCAGTCGACATTTTCTGCACTTTCCCTTACTAAACAGAAGCCCAGAAAGAAAAAAACTCCATATTTCTGTGTCAAGTTTAATTGACTGTGTCATATTTCTCTCAAGTATTAAGTTTGAGATCTTTGTGGAGAACCACTCCGCATATGAAAGTTTAAATACATGACTAGCGTTCTCGCTTTAATAACAGCCAACCAAAGCGAACATGTTTCTTCTGGATCAATACCTGCTTCTGAGTAATGGACCCTCTGATAACTGATTCCATTGTGATGCAAGCTGCGTGTTTCCAACCAACCTTTCTCTCTCTCCTTCGCCCACGTTGAGGTCGTATAATGAAGCCCGGTCTCTTAAGCTCCTCTCAGAGGTTTGGGCATGTAACTCCTTTATTAGATTATATAGCGTGTCTTTTGAAAGAGGGAGATTTATACCTTTCATTATTGGGAGAAAGCATTTAATCAATAATTGTTGGGCGGGATTTATGATGCCGCAGTTGGTTTAAAATCCACAGAGTGATGTTATTTGTGGTGACAGGGTGCCGTTTGGACGCCATCCCACTTGAGGACGGAGAGGGACTATCCATGAAGGCCTGGTTTTGGGGTAAGCCGCAGTTTTTTTTAGTATGTTTTTTGGACTGTGTTTTTGCAGTTTCAATTTCAAATATACCGGTTCATCTTTTTGAATATCTGTAGATAATTTTCAGGGATCCTGGTTGTTGCCCCCATCATTATAATTGCTTGTGTTGAAGTTAAATGTTGTGAAGCAAAAATCACATGACCAATCGGGGTAACATGTGACTCAATGTAAACAACATTTTTCAATTTTTTTTAAATTAAATTTTTATCTTTTTTTTTTTTTACCATTTATCAATTGTAATTGTTTACACGACATTTACACTTCTAAGACTGGCTTTTATTTTAGTATTTACTCATTTAGTAAGGAATTTAATGTATCATTTTTAATTATTTGCACAAAATGTACAGGTATAAAACGAGGCTTTATTTTATAATTAAAAAATCAGTTTATAAATTGAATTATTTGCATAGTAAATATAAATCTTTCATAAAGGTTTTTAATTTTAATAAGCCATTTTAATTGCACAAAATATACAATTATAGAAATGTTTTGGAATGTTTTACTAGAAATTAATTTACAATATTCAACTATAAAACTTTATTTTAGAATGTAGTTATATTGTTCATTTTAATTATTTGTAAAGTGCACAAGTGTAAATCTGACTTATAATTAAAAGTAATGTTTAATATTATTAATAATTTTTCATTATTTTGACAATACAAGTATAAATCTAGCTTTATGTTATTTTTTTATTTTTATTTTTAATTGCACAAAATATCCAAGAATAAAATGGTTATTTTATTTGATTGTATTTTCATTAATAATTTAATTATTTGAACATAATATAAATATAAAACTGTATTTTATAACATAATTGTTTTAATAATTTGTAATTATTTGAACAATGTGCAAGTATAATTCTGACTTATTTTACAATTAATAAATTTTTTATGTTATTAATTATTATTAATTGCCCAAAATACACAAGTATAAAACTGGTATTTTATTAATTTTCATTATTTTATTTATTTGTAATTATTTGAAGCAACAAGCATGCAACTCTTTTTTTGTTATTATTTGAATCATTTTTTATTCACTTGCATAAAACTGAATAGAAAAAGTAGCTAGACATTAGAATGTCAACTATTTCAAAAAAGTTTTTTAAAGCAAATAACTGAAATGACTTTTTTTTGTGTTGTATATTTTGAAATGACAAATGTCGACTCTCCTGTAATCAAAGTTTAGTGGATGCTGAACCGTTTCAGACTTTTCTTATATAACACGAAGAATAAAATCAACAACTAAGACCCTACAACCTTTGACGTCCTCTGAATCACAGGCCAGTAATTGCGTCTGAAAGCATAAAATGGCTCTGCAGAATAGAACCGTGAAGATCAGCTCCTCGTCTCCAGAGTTTACAGTCCAGTGGACAGAACCAGAGACCAGCTCCTCTGCGTTCATGTCCGTGGGCGTCTTTGCGAACACGATGATTGCTTCAGAGTGATTGTGTTTCCCCTCTGGTTTATTTGCCGTGCCCCGAGCGCACATCACGCGTGGCCACCGTTTCCCCCCTCGACGCTTCAGTCTGTCTTTCGATTTGATTAATTTTTCAGCAATTTTCTCTCTGTGTACAGCGCTATCTGCCACCATGCTTGGCTAAACTGCTTGGGCACTTTCCCTCTCCGGTCAACAGCCTGTTTCCTCTGGAGAGACGAAGGAAGAAACACAAATCAGAATAAGAGGCTTAGAGCTCGTGGGAATTGTGGTTTGGCTCAGTGAGAGTCGGGAACTGATTTCTTGACGTGTTTTTAGCCTCTAGGGGAAGAGCCTCTGGGCTCGACAAGCCACTCGTACTTCCTGATGTCTGTCAGACTGTTTCGTATGCCATGGAGTGTTTAGAGTACAGTTTGTTGTCTTGGATGTGCTGCCTGACTGATTCTGATCACACCTACAGTGATAATACGTCCAGTTGTCTTTTTTCTGTCATTTCTATTCATATTCCGGTGGGTGGGGGGGGGGGGGGGGGGGGGGGTAATGTCTTGCAAGCTATGAAATCTTTAATTTAGGACTGGGTGAGTAATTGAACTGTTATTTCAGTCTGATTTGTTCAAAAACACTGATTCATTTGGGGCAGAAACGAATCTTTTATAAGTGAGTCATTGAATCATTCATTCAATCAAATTAATTTAAATACGCTTTCTCTAAGCATGCACACTAATAAACAGCGCCTGATTACTGGACTAAGTTGTCTTTCACGTCTAATACTGTCAAAAACATACAAGGTTTACATATGTCTAAAGTGAAAGTAAACAGATGCGTGCCTGTATATTAGATGTGTGCAGGTCTTAAAGGAACAGGAGACTAAACATACAGCCGCTTGTCATTAAAGGCATAGTTCACCCAAAAATTACATTTCTGTTATTTACTCACTCACTCACATGTTGTCCCAAACCTGTATTAATTTCTTTAATGTGCTGAACACAAAAGAGGATATTTTAAAGTATGTTGGCAACCAAAAAGTAGCTGGTCCACATTGACTTTGATAGTAGGAAAAAAAAAAATACTATGGAAGTCGCTGGGGACCAGCAACTGTTTGGTTACCCACATTCTTCAAAATAACATTTATGCTCAACAGAAGAAAGAAACTCATTCAGGTTTAAAAAACAACTTGAGAGTGAGTAAATGAATACATTTTTGGGTGAACTATCCCTTTAATGTTAATTAAACAGCAAAAACCAAGAACTTTAATACAGTTGCTTTAATAAGAATCAGTGTATAATTGATGTATTTAGTGTTTTATTTTTATATTTGTTAATTAAATTTATTGAATGCACCTACAGTGCACCAAGGTACAGTTGTTAAATACAGCTGCTGTATCTGAAAAATAAAGCACTTTTTGTTTTATTTGTATATTATGTGTATCTTTGTTCTTGTTTTTTAATAACAAAGACGATAAAATGACTCTTTGAAGATTTGGCCTAAACATAGTTTTTAGTTTTTAGTTTTAATTTATTTAGTTTTAGTGATTTTTGTGTTTTCGGCTTACTAACTACAGACTAAATGAAAATGAGAAACATAGCCTAGGCTAGTTGAAATATTAAGTTAAATAAGTTATTTTGAACATTTTAATTTACAGTAATTTTTAGGACTTTACTTGCTTTTTCTTTGTAATTCACTAACAATCTCTGATTGAAAATGTTTCCTATACAGCATTTTCTTTTTTTTGCTGTACATTCCTGTAGGTTATATTTGATAAAGCAGTAGGTGGCAATGTATTGTGAGTTATCAAATCTTTCACTGAACCAATTTGTTAATTAATTCAGGACCAGTTCAACCACTGAATCATTCATTCAGGACCGAAAGATGTCTTTGATTCATTGAGTCATTCATTCTAACATTCATTCTATCATTTTTAGTCTTGACCGATAAACATTGGATAACATACCTGGGCTAACATAACTTTTAGCTACCTAGGTAAGTTTGTTATAGCAAGCAATATTTTTAAAAAGCTTTTACTGTAGTTTAAATCGGCGATTACGTGCTAATGCATTTTAGCAATTTTTACTGTACATTGCAGTTAAAGCTTAAATGAGCCGCTATTTCTGTCACGCCACAAAACCATGTCAAAATAACACTTATTGTTTGAATTTCCTGATGAATTTGACAATCTGTAAACTTAAAATGTTGTTTCATTAAAAAAAGATATTCTTGACTTGTATTTATTTATTTCACATTTCTTCAAATCCCTTTTCCCGCACAAAGTAAAAATGCAAATCAGTGGGAAAAAGCTTGCAGCGCGTTCCCTTTTGAATGAGCAGTTTTTCTCTGGCACATCTCAAAACCATGCCAAAAACAACATTTAACGGTCAATATTCATTTACATTTGTGTCTATATGCACTTTTCTTGAGCTAATTTTTAGGCTTGACCAATAAACACTGGATAACTTACCTGAGGTAGGCTAAGTATAAGGCAGCAATACGTTGTTTAAAAGCTCCTTTTCTGTGGTTTATACCGACTGGATGTTTAGATAATACATATATGTACGTTTTACTGTACATTTCAACAACTTCTGACATTGATTAATGTTTTCTCGTGCTGTTGTTGTAGTAGTAGTAATGATGAATCAACAGAAAAGGGTGTAAGTTACAGGACGCTCTATTTATTTTATTTAAAATGACACTGAACTATCAAAATGCTGTTGTTGTTTATTTATTTTAAACCCCAGTTAACTGGAAATTTCTCCAAAAGCGGCTCATTTAAATGAACAGTGTATGATTTGCATTAAATAATACAGTGTGCACTGTACACGAAAACCTCTTCAGGCTTGTTCATCTTTCTGGCTATTTCTGTGTGGGTAGTCGAGAGGCGGCTCTTTGCTAGCACAAGCTAATTGGTTCAGGTCGCGTGTCCTCTCCTGACCCCGCGGATCAGACATCAGGTTAGTTCAGAGCTGTGTTCCCCGTGCTATTAACGCGGTTCCCGCTGCGGCGGAGACGATAGAGCACCCCAGGAGGCCGCAGAGAGCGCCCGCGCCGCTTCATGTGGAGAAAAGGCCACAGTGTAGATCACACACCGTGTCCTCAAGGACTCCCGCGCGCTCGCGCTCCAGTCAGTCTGTGTGTTTCCAACTCAGGTCGATTTGTTGCTTAAAGTTGCTAAATGACGTTGCCATTACATAACCATGACGCAAAACTGCATCATGGGATAGAATACACATTATAATTACTCGAATCTCAGCAAAGAATATAATTTAAAATATGTTAATTTAGATATATTATTTGCAGTGCTCGAATTGAGGGGGGATGGTCGAAAAAAATTACAAAAAGCATCCCCTCTGTAAAACCACCATCCCCCCATTACCATCCCCTTTGGATTATTAATTTTGTGCATCATAAACTTATCATGCACATCAAATTTTAAAAATCCTCTACTTATAATTATTTATGAACTAAATAACGGCGATTGGTCAATCAGAACTTGGTAGGCTATTGTAAAAAGCTGTGCACAAGCAGCAGCAATTTAATAATTTTTCGCACAAAATGGTTCAAGCGCAACTTTTGAAGTTCTTTTGAAAAAGATTTTTCCTTGATTAGAATCGAGATTAGAATTGGACTGTGAGGGACTGAGAGACAATAGGAGAGCTGACATTATCCAACTTCGAGAGAGAGAGAGAAAAAAAACCTATTGAGAGTCCAAAAGCATTCGCTGTGCGATGAAGCCCATTAGAATACAGTTAGAATGCCCTTATAATTCCAGCAATGAAACAAAAAATACCCATGTATGAGTTTTTATATTCATTGCAAAAGCAATGTACTTTTCTGTATTTCAGCACATGTGCGCAAGGCCGCAAGCACAAACATGCTATTAGTTTTATACAACAGTGCATAGCAACACAGTGTTTCATTCCGTGAATGAATCAGTTTTTGAACGAATCGAGTGAGCCGGTGATTCAGCGGTCCATTCACTTGTTTCCTTTCTATTGAATCAGCCGTTTTGAATGAATCATTTGATATGAATGATTCAGTAAGTCATTTATTAAAACAGGGATTTTTCTGTGGTTCTGCCACCTACTTGCGGTTTTATTGTCATATTTATTAATCAATGACAGACCTAAACCAACCAAGGTGCCAGCACAAAAACACATTTAGCAAAATATTGTTTAATTATCAATATTGACCAAAATTCCTCTATTACAGGCCCCAGAAGGAAAAAAACCTTATAAAATTTCATTTAAGAAATAATTTTTCATTAAATAGAACAATTTTGTAATCATTGTGTAAAATTAGCCACCAGAATGTTTAACTTTGTTTGTGTCATTTTGTGTATTTTCTAAATAAAACTACACATTAACAAATTATAATTTTAAGCAGTGTATTGGCAGCAAGTTAAATGAAAAATCCATAAAATATAGGACACAGTGTACTGTTTATTTTTTGTATTATATTTTAAATTACACATTGGATTTTCATGGATATATATATAGATAGACAGACAGATTTTTGAGATAAGTGTACCTATAACTGATTAACAATGTGTTTCCGTCCAAAGATTCGAATTTAACTTATGCGTAAAACTGTAATATCTACGGTGGCCGAGAGAGCTCAACACGCTGCAACTTCAGAAAACACATGCAAATAGAAAAAACACCAGCAAATTAAGAAAACATCTTCTTCATTTTCACAGCACATGCGCTGCAAATCCTCACAACACATGCAAATTAAGAAACGCTGCAAATCCTCACAACACATGCAAATTAAGAAACGTGCTGCAAATCCTCACAACACATGTAAATTAAGAAACGCGCTGCAAATCCTCACAACACATGTAAATTAAGAAACGCTGCAAATCCTCACAACACATGTAAATTAAGAAACGCTGCAAATCCTCACAACACATGCAAATTAAGAAACGCTGCAAATCCTCACAACACATGCAAATTAAGAAACGCTGCAAATCCCCACAACACATGCAAATTAAGAAACGCGCTGCAAATCCATCCAACATGCTAAAGAGAACAAAATCGTCACTTCCTGATAAACTGGCACTATATATCACTAAGAAAAGTAGGAGAAGCCACTAAATATAATAATGTTCATATACGATAAATCACTTGCACCTCAGAGCGAGCAGACAAAACAGAATAAACGCTGTCATCGCTTTCGGAGGTGGATGCGGTCGTGTAAGACAATTATACAGAAATATTTTGACACAATAATAAAAATATATTGCACAAGCATTTCAGATTGACCAAAACGATACTGGTCCATGGGTTAGTCCCATCGTAGTTTGTACACATTTTTTCTTATCGGATAAAAAGTTTATCCTACTCAGTAAGTTTTTTTTATGCGCATTTTTAGAATGTATGCACACCTTGGCGTTTCCATGCAGTGTTATTGTTTTTTTATGTGATATTCTAAAATGCGCATTAAAAATAGGTGGATGGAAACATAGCTAATTAGGAACAAACTAACATCTAAGGTGTAATTATTATTGAACGTGCAACTAGCAACTTGATTCACATGTGATGTGTTGTGCTGCTAGGCACCTCTCCGATTCTCTAGCAGCTGATGTGCTGCTTGGCTGGCTGTAGCTGTTCAATGCTTTCTTCTTTATGTGTGGTTAAGAGGAAACATGCATGCATCAAATAATTTCAGTCACTTTTCAAAAGTTGCTAAAAGTTTCCAAATACATGTTAAAAAATAACTAAATTAGTTGCTTGGTGCATAAAAAAAAAATAATGTTGCTAGGGTAGACTGAAAAGTTCCTAAATCTAGGGACAAAATTGCTAAATTGTCAACACTATAGTAATCCAGCACATGTAGAGTGTCGGTAGCACTGCATTTGCTAATCTGAAGTGGAAACACATTTGTCGCACCTGTTAATTAAATTGGTCGCACTTCCACTACAGAAACGCACTGGGAGTGATAAAGCGCAGGAACACTCAACCCCGGATGTTTGATGTGTTTATCAGTGTGTTTAAGTTAAGCATCACTTTACTGTTGTTCATATTCAGGGCAGTGCTGTTGTAGTATCAGTGAGATGATATTAGAAGTTTCATTCATATTTAATTGGCGTTAAGTTTTAGAATTGTGTGTATAATGTCTGTCCACCTTCTTTTTCCCGTGAGAACTCATTTGTAAATTCTATGGGTCTAGCTTCTGGTCTCATCCGCGTCCAGCTATTTTTAGCTGTACAAAACAGCTTGTTTTGCTGCTTGGAATTTGAAAATTGGTGTCTTACCATATTATTTTAATGTATTATCGTAATTATGAGCACACTAGTTTGTAATGCAAACAGTTTTACGGTTTACTGCACGTTGTTATTCTTTTCGTTATTTCCCCACAGCGGCTATCAAACCGGAAGTCTCACCTATAGGCTTCCGCGTTGAAGAAAAAGGATAGAATAGATAGAATTTATTTGTAGTTTTATGAATTTTAATTGAGTAAATCTTTAGTTGCAGTTTTAGTTATTTTAGTACATCGTCAAATGAAAAATGTTGCCTTGGCAACTAGAGAAATTAAGAAAGGCCCGGTTTCACAGACAAGGCTTAGCCTAAACCAGGATTAGGCCATAGTTTAATTAGGACATTTAAGTAATTTTTATAAACATGCCTTAGAAAAAACATTACTGGTGTGCATCTTGAGACAAAAGAAAAGCACTGACATGTTTTAAGATCTGTCAGAGCAAGTTTCTTTCAGTTGAAACAGCTTAGATTTGCAATTTAGTCTAGGACTTGGCTTAAGCCTTGTCTGTGAAACCGGGGGTTAATGTTTTATTTAATTTCAAGTAATACAAATATTTGCATAATGGTTTTAGATTTAGTTAACTATAACCCTGATTTAAGTTTCTAGTTTGTGATTTGAAAAACTCTAACCACTCAGTACACCCTAGCAACAGTATAGCAACATGTTCTTTACATTTAAAAATAAACAAATTAAAAAGGCAGCGGCTATTTGTAAAGTGTACAATAGCGATAGATGTTAGTTACACTAAGTGCAGATAGCATATTTTTAGCGATAGATGCTATTTACACCGTGAAAATAGCAGTATTTTATAACGATATGCTATTTACGCTAAGTGGAAATAGCTATAGATTATATTTACACTAAATTATATTATATTGTTAAAATAAGATTTTCTGATATTTATACTACTTATTGCAAATAGTGGCAATTATTTAAACCTCAGTATTGTAGTACATTATAAAACAGTACGCAATAATAACGTATTGAGTGTAAATTAAAGTTTTAATTGAAATTATTAAATGGATGCCACCTTATTGGCACAATAAAGCCCTCCCTACACCTACCCTAACCCTACCCGATACTTTTGTTTTCAACTTTTTGATTATTTTCTTAATTTTTATTGAAAATAAATGCCTTTCTGATGCGATATGAGATTTGAAAAGGGAGAAAAAAGTTCGGCAAAAGGCGGGTTTGAACTCGGGCCGATCGCGTCAAAAAGCACATGCCTTACCATCTACACCACTCAAACTGATACTGATTTACCATCTTTTTTTTTGTGTGGACTAACTCGATCACACGTTAGTGGGCGGAGTTAGTGTAAATAGCCTTTGCCAACAAGATGGGCTATTTGCACTTAGTGTAACTAGACACTCCGAATTAAATAAAAAAAAATTAATGTAATTAAAAATGTAAGAGATTTTGTTTGATTTCTTTATATCCACTCATCTAAAAGGATATAAAATTCTTATAAACCAGCACAGATACTGTGTGTTTTGCTTTGCAGTGATTTAGGTGTGAGTGTGTTGTGTTTGTTGCGGCGACTCCTCTGGTGTAGCCGGTCAGTTCTGGTTTGGGGTTAATCTGGTTTTGTTCTTAAATGTCAGCCTCTGACCTTTTTGAGCTAATTTTCCCCCCTGCGTCAACCTGATACAGCACTCGCTTCAATATACCCCTCAAGCGGGATTGATATTTCCCAGATAAACGCAGCACTTGGGCCCTATCTTGCTTTATTTGAAATGTTTTCTTTCGTTGGAGAAGATGAAATGGTCAGTGCAGTGGCAGAAACGCTCAAACTTTAATGTTAATTAATTTTTAAATACTCTTTATGCAACAAACTTCTCCGTGGTGGATAGATGGAGCCTGACAGATCTTCTGATGGCTTTAAAGCAGAGTGATTTTCCAGTGTGTTTATAATATTGATCGTCTGTGTCGACGCAGTGCTGTTTAAATGATTGACACATCAGAGTGAATCCTCAGAGGTACTAGTTAGTGCGGACGGATGAAGCGCTAGTTAAAAGCAGTTGTAGATCTGGACTGACACATTGGCTTTGACTGGATTTCTCTGCTGAGCTGCTCTCATTGAAATATGCGACTGACTGAACGATGATCACACATTTAAAACCTCGGAGAGCTGAGAATCACGTTCAGATATGCAGCTCAGCTGGATGTTATCGTGCATTGACTGGGTTTGTGTCTGTATAGTGCTTTAAAATACTGAGCAAATTGTAGATTGACATTCAGGCTGGTCAGTGTATGTGTCAGACATTTACAATGGTTTGGTTTCACTGCTTCAACTAATTTTATATTTTTGAATCATTCATGTATCTATCTATCTATCTATCTATCTATCTATCTATCTATCTATCTATCTATCTATCTATCTATCTATCTATCTATCTATCTTTATGTAAATGATACGACTTAATACGCGAATCATTTGCCCCCAAACACTCCAATTTGATATATATATAAATAAGAGCAGCTGATTTATTTGTCAAATATTCTCCAGAAGTCATTCATGTTAGTAAATGATGACAGAAGCTTTATTTTGAGTGAATTATCCTTCAGATGAGGGATGGCGGCCATCTGGGGGCAGTGTTTGCTTTGACTGACTAACAGCCTGTGAGAATCCAGAGCTCATGACAATCAGCAGGAACATCAGCGAGCTCGTTATTTATGACTTTAATGAAGCAGGGGTTATTTTTTTTGAAAATGCTAATGCCAGAGCGAGGGGAAGACGCATGATTCAGGTCTAAAACTGCGCAGCACGGTAATATTTCTGGCTGAGGTAAGAAGTGAAGGGAGGGTGATGTCTGAAAGAAAAAAGGACTGAGTGAATGAGACTCCAAAATCATGATTCAAGGGAGTTTAAGAGAGGATATAAAGTGAGCTTGTGCATGTCACCCCCCCCCCATATTTTAGTATGCATCATACACTTGTTGTTGGTGTTGGTAAGGTCAACACGACATACCAAGTTATAAGCAATTTGTCTCTGAAAACAACCCAGAAATATCTGTTTGATAATGTGGCACCAGTGCAGTGTCGCTAATGAAAAATCTGGATTTTGCAACATTGCTTCACTATAACCCTAAACAATCTAGTCGTCTTACTATCTACCATGCAAAGAGAAGATCCCCATGCATCCTCCAACGCATGTCCTTAATCTGGCAACAGTGCAGCATCGCAAAATAAAGTTATTTTTTTGTGCTAAGTTGCGACATTGTTTTTGCAAACAAGATGCTATTTTTATTATCTACCATGCAAGGGGAAGATCCCTATGCATGATCTAGCAGATGCTCCTCCATTCAAATGGAGCGTCATTAAATACACAGAGCTGTAGATATCGCGTTCGATTATGAACACGATATTGCGTAGCTTGTCAGTGAACTACGGCTCTGTGTAGTTAATGCCTCTCCATTTGAAAGCAAGTGATGGAGATTTACCGCTAATCACGGAACCGGCTTTACTGACGAGATGCGCATGACAGTCGCATGCGATATATCGCCCAGCCCTAGTTTGCATGCTTAATGCGCGTAGATGCATTGACGTCTTCTGTTCTGAATCATTTTCTTTCTTAAGCCCGAGATACACTGCATGATTTTCTGGTGTCGCAGATGAAAGACTGGCATCGTGAAGCAATCGCGGCGATTTCTGACTGGCCACGATTGTTTCACGATGCCAATCTTTTGTCTGGGACAGCCGGAAATCCTGCTGTGTGTTTAGGGTTTTAGACTTTCTTCACTGCTCTAGAGGTGGTGAGACATGACTACCATGCAAAGAGAAGATCCCCATGCATGATGTTAGTAGATGTCCCTCCATTCAAAATGCATTTAACCATCTATGAGAGTGTATTGCATGCACTACAGCAGGGGTGTCAAACTCAGTTCCTGGAGGGCCGCAGCCCTGCAAAGTTTAGCTCCAACCCTGCTCCAACACACAAACCATGTAGTTTTCAAATAAGCTTGAAGGATCTGATTAGCTGCATCAGGTGTGTTTAATTAGGGTTGCATCTAAACTCTGCAGGGCTCCGGCCCTCCAGGAGTTTGACACCCCTGCACTACAGGAACAAACATGCATTTCCTCACATTACAATGTAATTATTAATTAATTTTTCAGTTGTTCCTCTGACTCTCTGATTAATGATGCACAAGATGGGCCCACACCTCCTTTATGCACTTGAAGATGTCCCATACTGTACTGATGCCTTGCACCTTGGTTTGCATGCTTAATGCGCTCAGTTGCGACGTCGTCTGACTATAACTACAAACACCAGTTTTCTTATCAACCACGTGAAGAGAAGATACCAATGCATGATGATAGCAAATGTCCCTTCATTCCAGATGTGTTCAACCATCAATCAGAATGCTTTGGTTTAGTGCAGGAACAAACGCAAATTCCCTCACGATGCGACGCAGTTATTAAAGCATTTTTCAGCTGTTCATCTGACACTCAAAGTAATAATACGCAAGATGGTCCCAAACCTCCTCTGTTTACTTAGACATCCCTGCACTGTACTGACATTTTTTTATATAGTTCAATGCGCATTTAATGTGCGTCAGCGCACGCATTTTTTCACGCATACTGTATTTTTCTCACTCTAGGCTCTAGGGATTGTTCAATGCGACTGAAGATCCTCCAAAGCACTTTCATTAATCTGACACCAGCGCAGCTTCGCAAAAGGGCATAATAATGATGCACACGATGGTCCTACACATCCTCTGTTTACTTAAAGACATCCCTGTATTAATGCCTTTAATGCAATTCGACACGTTTAATGCGACACATGCATTTTTTTTAGTTCTGTCTTTCCTTGCTCTCAGACTTTCTCCAGGTCTCTAGGGGTTGTTCGACGCGACTGAAGATCCTCCAAAACACCAGCACAGCATCGCAAAGGGCAAAACATTGCGACTTTGCTTGACTATAACAACAAACAACAGTTGTCTTATCAACCATGCAAAGAGAAGATCCCCATGCATGATGATAGCAAACGTCCCCTCATACCATCAATCAGGAAGCTTTGGTTTAGTGCAGGAATCCTCATGCATTCCCTCGTGATGTGACGCAGTTATTAACATTTTTCAGCTGTTCGTCTGACACTCAAAATGATGCGCACGATTGTCCCACACCTCCTCTGTTTACGTACTGATGCCTTTAACGCAGTTCGACGCATGTTTAATGCGACACATGCATTTTTCTGTTCTGTGTTTGTTCCTCACTCTCAGACTTTCTCCAGGGCTGTAGGGGTTGTGCGACGTGACTGAAGATCCTCCAAAGCATCTACAACGCAGAGAACAAAGAAATGCGAGGAACTGAGGAATGCGCGCAGCCTGGCATTCGTGCGTATGTAGGGCTGTCAGAGGCATATGCATGAAAAGGGAGTTCAGTGTGAGCTGAAGTCAGTCAGAGATGTAAAGCAGACTTTGCCTGCTGTAGACATACTGTGAGAAACAAAATCATGGGCGTTCTTCACAGAAAGCTCCTTAATATTTGACTGAAGGCTTCTGAACATGGGAGAATGTCTTTCAGTCTTAAAAAAATAAGGTTCTTTGCAGTCTTTTAGATTAAAGAACCTTCAAAAACGGCATTTTGCCAATTGCTAAATGTTGTTTTGGAGAATAAAAAGCTCTTGATGTTGCATGTACAGGTTCTTCAGAATCAGATCAATATTTTGGTGTTTGAGTTCAAAGTCAACATGAATTTCGATGCCAAAAAAGTGACGCATTTTTTTTTGTGAAATTGCAAATTTAAACAGATGGAGACAGCATCTTGAAGAAGGTGTGGATTTCTGATGCTCTTTCCTCGTCTCTCCGAGCTGCCATTCAACGCCTCTCAGACGCCACGTTTCCATCCCGTCGATGTCAGATAATAATTCATAACACAGCTTTTGGCAGGAGGGATGCGTTCACTTTTATTGAAGTCGAGGAAGTGCAGACTCTGTCGCGGACTGCATGAAGATGCTTCGGCTCTTTTGATGAGGGGACGCGGTGTAATAACTGCTTCTCTTTGCAGAAAGGCATGCTGGGACAGCACAATAGTTTTGTTTGAAAGGACTGCAGCTGTGTTTCCTTCACGGCCAAAGGCCTCGGGCCCCCGCGTCTGTGAAATTGCTGCAGTGGGCTCTTTATTGTGATGTACGTGCAGGGGCCGCTCTATTATTTACAATCAATATATAATTATCCTACCCTCCAACCCAATGTCTTATTTATGTCTTATGATTTTAAAAAACGCAGCGTGGGACGAGCTGACGGTGGATGTGAGAGAATGAGTGTGGGTGAAGAGAGATTTGGACTAACGTTTACGTTACGGCAGGTTCACAATTGTTCTTTATTCACTTTTGATATCTTGTTTACCTTTTTTAATGAATGTATTTATTTTTTTAAAGTGACAATTATGTAAATCTAAATCTAGAAAAAAAATTATATATTTAAAAAATCGATCTATTTATTAATCTATTAACTGTATATTTATTTATTAGTATTAAATATATGTATTTATTAATTAATTAGGACTTAGTATTATAATGAAGTTATTATAAGTTATTTATGTATGTCTGTTAGTGTATATAATATTTTGAGAAAAATGCATATTTTGCGTAGTTTTTTTTATTTAAATATGTATGAAATCTAACTTATTTATAAATAACATTTTATTAATTTATACATTATTTTACCCCCCCCCCCCATATATGAGCTGCATCGCTGTCATTAATCTCAACTGTTCAGATCCATCATGAAGCTCAAGTATCAGTGTTGCCAATCTGCTGTTTTCCCGCAGAATTGGGCTACTTTAACACTGTTGCCGGAGGTTGTTTTTCATATCTGCGGGTTGAAGCGACCCCAATAACGTGACATTTAGCCCCTGGAATGCGAACTTTACCAAGGGAACCCTCCCAAAAAATGTGTATTTTACTCCCCGGATAGCAATTTTTACTGGGGGACCCCCCTCGAAACGCGATTGTGCTAGTTTTGAGTAGCAATTGGGCGTTTTTTTTTGTGAAAACCTGGCAACCCTGTCCAGTATCCTCTGCGTTACAGAACCACGTGACCCAGGGCTGTCGATCGACTTCACAAACATCCATGAAAAGTGACAGCGGTCAATCAGGTGTCAGGCGGATCGTGTTCGTTTCTCTAGCTTGACTCCCGTCTGCTCCAAGGTCAGCAGGATGACCACTGAGTGCTCTCAAATAATGAGTGTGCAACGGGACAGGAAGTGCGTGCTACCCGATAGCGTCATTAGCCGCAAACTCGATGTCTGGAGACCTTGAGGGTCAAACTCGAGTTCATCTGCCATCAGGCTAAAAACAGACTCAGTGATGGTCTGCTATCGATTGGAGGCCGCGGGGGACGCTGAGGTTTAACGGGGATGTGCCGGTGTCTGCGCGTCAACCATTAAATCGCCTGTCAGTTTATCAGGATCAGTCGAACCGAGAGTGAGAACGATGACGGTTTCTCTCTCAAAGCCATTGTAATGTTAAACGAGGAAAGAAATGCAGACCGACAGATTAGGAGTGAAAGCAGAGAGAAGAGCATTTCAATAAGTGCTGTAATGAAAGCACTCACATCAGGACATTTATTCACATTTAGACCCTATCTAGACATGCTCTACACAGAATGAACAAAAGAGCAATCATATCAAGTCATTTATGCAGGCTACACTGACATTATACGCAGTCATGAACAGAAATATTTTAAGATGTATTTAAAATGTATATTAAAACCGATCGAAGAGATTAGATTATGCACGTGAATCACTTCAGTAGTGAATCGATTCATTTATCATTTGGAACTGATGGAAGTGCATTGACTTTCCATTAAATTTCCAGTTATTTGTGATTTTACTGAATAAGGATAATAATTTTTTTTAATTCAGATCAATTTGCCAATGAACCATTCAACCAATTTTGTAACCAATTCTAGTAATTAATTTAAAAGAATCACCTTGATTCGATTCAATTAAACCGACACTTTGAACTGATTAATGGAAATGAATGAAACGTACTAAGAATCTGTTACTGAAGTTATGATAGATCATTAAGTTTCCATGACCTTTTTAGTCATTTGTGTTTACTTAAAAAATACATTTTTAAGGTCTTTTAAATTCAATTTGCTAAAGAATCATTCAGACCAATTCAAAAGAGCTGACTCAAAAGATTTGGCTGATTGAATATTGTAATGAAAATGACATCATGATTCAAATGAATCGCCAATCAGAATATTAAATTGGTCTATTCGCATAAACAGTTTGAACTGATTCATGGAAATTAATCAAACCAAGAATCTTACTCACTGATCCAATCCTGAAGAATTGTCATGAAACAAAAGAATCGTTAATCAGAAACTCAAACAGATTCATTTGAACCTTCATTGAATCTTTCTCAGAATCAATTTCTAAAATTAAGTTTTCATGAGTAATTTGCGAATAACATTTCGCTAATGAATCTTTCAGACCGATTAGGGAACCAATTGAAGTCATTCATTCAAAAAAGATTCACTCGCTAATCCAATTAAATATTGTAGGATTGAGCACTAAAACTAAAAAACTGTATATTCACTACAGCACATAACGAAAAAAGTTTTTTCCAAGTGTTTCATAAGTGTGTGAACCCTGGTTACACTCATTTTCGTGTCCAGACCACACAAAAGATCGTTTGAAAAGGTTGTCTTAAGCCTTAGCATTAGCCAGATAAAGTGAGGTTTCCTGAACTCAGAGATGGAAACTGCAGCGATTCATCAAACGAGGCCTGGATGAATCAACGGAGCTCATCCAGATCAGACAATGAAGATCTTCAGTCCATTAGCTTAGATTAGCAGGAACGCCACCAGTTCAAACAAGAGGGAAAATCTATGTCGCGCTCGGCTGAATTATTCAAATTGGCTGCGATACAAAGACATTTTTCTACTAAACGCCGGCGAAAGCGGTTCAGAACATGAGTTATTGTCTTTCTGTCGAGTCAGCGGAAAACAGATGAACTCTGGGAAGGTACAACAGGGACTTGAAGAGATTTACAAGGAGGGAGTTCATGAAGAAACTGCCTTCTTGAAGATTAGCGAGTGAGTTAAACACAGCCTAAACCAGCCGGAGGGGTTCACTGGGCTCTGAACCCCGGTCTGAGGGTTTTACCAGACTGGAAGACTAGCTAAATCATCTACACCAGCCAAAACAAGCAAATAGTTCATCATCTAAAATTAAATCAGTTTTATTTCTTCTCAAATTCTGTTAAAATTTTTCTGGATTCCATTTTAATAAATGAAATTGTAGTAATCAGAAAGCATGTCTGATAAATGTATATATTAAACTTATGCAATTTAACAGCTATATATATTAAAGCTGAACTAAAATTTAAGAGCCCTGTGAAATTATTTTATATTCTAATGTTTAATTTTATTAATTGAAATCATGAAGCTTACAATTGAACAACATTTTAACATTTTAACAAATATCACATTTTTAGAGCACTATGAAATCGTTTTATTTATTTCCTAATTTAATTCTGTTTTATTTTTTCCAGAATTTTATATTTTCTGTTTAAATTTTTCTGGATTCCATTTTAATGGTTAAATAAAATGTGTACTTAAGAGAAATCATCAATTTATTAAAAGTAAAAGCCCTATTTAGAGTTCCGTTTCCAAATTCCGTTTTTATTTTTTCTGGATTGTGTTTTTCTCCATTTTCATTTGTGTAGATTTCCATTTTCATTTTTAATTTCAATTTTAGTTAATCAGAAAGCATTTAATTAATTAAAATCATAAAGTTTACAATTTAACAACAACTTTTTAAAAGTTTAACAAATTTAAATTCTATGAAATTGTTTTATTTATTCCCCAAATTCTGTGATTTCAGTTTTAATTTATCTGGATTCCATTTTAATAGTTATATTTTAGTAATCAGAAAGCATGTCTAATTATTTGAAATCATTGAACTCATACAATTTAACAACAATTTATTACAAGTTCAACTAAAAATACATTTTAGAACCTTTTAGAAATTTCATAAAATACCCAAATCCCATGTTTTGAGTTTTATTTTTTCTGGATTCCAGTAATAGCCAACAATAATGTCTAATGGATCAAATACATAAAACGGCATTTATTTATTTATTGTCACAAATAAAGGGCGCTATAAATTTTTTGTTTGATTTTACTGGATTTATGATTTAATCTAAATTTATCATCAAATAAAAAATAAATTGTGATTATTCCTTAAGTTTTGTTAATTTAATTTTGATTATTATTATTATTGCTTTTAGAATGCATTGATATGCAATATCATTTTAAACAGAACTTTTTGTGGTTGCATATTCACAGAAACTACTCCATATTGTGAGCAAACCACCATAGTAAAGTTGAAAATGAAGGTTTCAGATGAATTCTTTGCTGAATTGTCTGTTTTTCTTCACATCATACAAACCCGATTCCAAAAAAGTTGGGACACTGTACAAATTGTGAATAAAAACAGAATGCAATGATGTGGAAGTTTCAAATTTCAATATTTTATTCAGAATACAACATAGATGACATATCAAATGTTTAAACTGAGAAAATGTATAATTTTAAGGGAAAAATAAGTTTATTTTAAATTTCATGGCATCAACACATCTCAAAAAAGTTGGGACAAGGCCATGTTTACCACTGTGTGGCATCCCCTCTTCTTTTTATAACAGTCTGCCAACGTCTGGGGACTGAGGAGACAAGTTGCTCAAGTTTAGGAATAGGAATGTTGTCCCATTCTTGTCTAATACAGTCTTCTAGTTGCTCAACTGTCTTAGGTCTTCTTTGTCGCATCTTTCTCTTTATGATGCGCCAAATGTTTTCTATGGGTGAAAGATCTGGACTGCAGTCTGGCCATTTCAGTACCCGGATCCTCCTTCTACGCAGCCATGATGTTGCAATTGATGCAGTATGTGGTCTGGCATTGTCATGTTGGAAAATGCAAGGTCTTCCCTGAAAGAGACAACGTCTGGATGGGAGCATATGTTGTTCTAGAACTTGGATATACCTTTCAGCATTGATGGTGCCTTTCCAGATGTGTAAGCTGCCCATGCCACACACACTCATGCAACCCCATACCATCAGAGATGCAGGCTTCTGAACTGAGCGCTGATAACAACTTGGGTTGTCCTTGTCCTCTTTAGTCCGGATGACATGGCGTCCCAATTTTCCAAAAAGAACTTCAAATTTTGATTCGTCTGACCACAGAACAGTTTTCCACTTTGCCACAGTCCATTTTAAATATGCCTTGGCCCAGAGAAAACGCCTGCACTTCTGCATCATGTTTAGATGTGGCTTCTTTTTTGACCTATAGAGTTTTAGCCGGCAACGGCGAATGGCACGGTGGATTGTGTTCACCGACAATGTTTTCTGGAAGTATTCCTGAGCCCATGTTCTGATTTCCATTACAGTAGCATTCCTGTATGTGATGCAGTGCCGTCTAAGGGCCCGAAGATCACGGGCATCCAGTATGGTTTTCCGGCCTTGACCCTTACACACAGAGATTGTTCCAGATTCTCTGAATCTTTGGATGATATTATGCACTGTAGATGATGATAACTTCAAACTCTTTGGAATTGGTGATCCTCTTGCCATCTTGACTTCTGAGAGACACTGCCACTCTGAGAGGCTCTTTTTATACCCAATCATGTTGCCAATTGACCTAATAAGTTGCAAATTGGTCCTCCAGCTGTTCCTTATCTGTACATATAACTTTTCCGGCCTCTTATTGCTACCTGTCCCAACTTTTTTGGAATGTGTAGCTCTCATGAAATCCAAAATGAGCCAATATTTGGCATGACATTTCAAAATGGCTCACTTTCAACATTTGATATGTTATCTATATTCTATTGTGAATAAAATATAAGTTTATGAGATTTGTAAATTATTGCATTCCTTTTTTATTCGTAATTTGTACAGTGTCCCAACTTTTTTGGAATCAGGTTTGTACATGGGAAAGCACCTCAGATATCAATCCTACTGTATCTGCTTCCAGAATCGATGCTGAAACGCAGACATGTCCAGTGACCTGTGCTTTTCAGCGTGTCCTGCGTTCAGTCTGCAGTCCATCGATGTGGACACCGTGAAATAATCCATAGCATCTGGAGCTCTTCTCTTTCTCCTCTGATGAGCAGCGAATCGATGTCAGCGGCACGAGTCCCCGCCGGCAGGCCTGAGCCGCAGCAAGGGGCGAGAGAGACGCTGCCGCTGTAATTCATGGCCCATTGTATCGGCCCGATCAGCTCCCAGAATGCTTTTGTGCTGGCTGGGTGGGAATCCTTCCAGCACGTTAAGTCAATGTTTGAGCTCTGAACCAAGACTGAAGGCTCAATATTACGGGTGGGATTCATGATTTGCTGGCCATGCGTCAGGTGAAATTACAAGCTTGTTAGAGACCCATAATTCTCCACCGGCTCCAGATCAAATAAAACACAACCTCCACTGCATTCCACTAGCTTTACTAACACTCATGGGATACTTAGTCCAAAAATAGGAATTTGGGAAAAAGCAGATGTTTCGAAGAATGTTCAAGCACAAAAATGTTTCCATGAAGCAATGTCTGATTGCTACAATTTTAACAGACAACGTAATCCAAATTTTCTATAAATGTTGTATTGTGGTCATAAAAAATAAAGTTAAAGGAACAGTTCACCCCAAAATAATAATTGTGTCGTCATTTATTCACTCTCATGGTTTTTCAGACCTGTATGAGTTTCTTTTTTCTGTTGAACACACAGAAGATGTTTTGAAGAATGTGGGTAATCAAACAGCTGACGGTACCCATTGACTTCTATAGTATTTTTTTGTCCATACAATGGAAGTCAATGGGTACCGTCAGCTGTTTGAGTTAATGTTGGGTGAATTATCCCTTTCAAACATTTTCATTGTGTTTTCAGTGAAATTTTAATGCACAGATTATATTTTTAAAGGCAAATGTTGCAGTTTGTTTTTTTGTCTTGTTTTGGATGTTGTTGTTTTTTTAAGAATGGTCAAGCACAAAAAATGTTTCCATGTCATAGTATATCTTATCATAGTATAGGCTATATATTTGTTGCATGAAGACACTAATTTTGCCGTACAAATTACATTTAGAATTGTAAACGTTGTACAACCCTTTGTTTGTTTTGTTTTGTTTTTGGTTCTTGGATGTCACATGACACTTGCATATATTCAGATTTGTTGCACAGAGGCAATTTTTTGCTTTTTTTTGTGTGAAATTTTTAAAATAACTTTTTAAAATATGTTTCACAAATCTTGTAGTGTGCCCTGGTTTTGTTTTTGAACACAATTAAGTTTTAATGCTCAGTTTTACACATGTAAACATTGCAGTTTGGTTTTGTGTTGTTTTGATTTGAGGTTATTTAAAGATAACAGGTAGGTATTTTCACAATGTTTTCAAAAGGTGTTGTTTTGCTTGAATTTACTAATTAAACCTCTGTCTTTTCTTCACACAAAGCTATCATGTGACTTCAGAAGACTTCTTGTTCTTTTGGGTGAACTGTCACTTTAAGACTGAACATCCTCTCTGGCTTGAAGCTCTGTAAGTCTGCTGTGTTTTACAAGCCTATAGTTTTTAATTATTCAAAAAACACAGCCATAAACACTTTTGATTGCTGCTCAACAAAATGTTAGTTTGCAAAGAAAATAAACCCTGCCTGAATGCATGAATACATTTACACTTTTATGTAAGGATTACATAAATAGAGGTGCCAGTCATATATTACCCTATATGATCAATATATATATATATATGCATTTTTGTATAATCTGTATTTTTATGTACCTTTTATATTTTCATATACAGTGTAGCTTTTTTCAAAATATATATTTTATATATTTCATAATAATTGCAGCCTGTTTTAAGAAATCTGTCATATTTTATATATATATATATATATATATATATATAGTAAAAAAGCTAGTCGTGTTTCACCCCAAACTATACATTTGTGCATCTTTAAGTGTGTGTGTGTGTACATTTTATATCTTTATGTATAGATTTCATATATATTTTATGCTATTTTTTATAATGTAATTTAAGGACTTTTTATCCAAATTATTTATCCATGATCCTCAGTAGTTTGTACTAATGCAAACAAAAAGTCTGTAAAACATAACGATAAAATCACTTTTTAATAAAACATTTAAATTTATGATATATAATATATCATATTTTTTTGCCTGGTTTTTGTGAGATTCCCCCTAATTTCAAAGCTTTTGTTTTTAGTCTATAGAAAATGACTGACTCTTCGCCACGGCGGCACCATGAGATTCTCCAGAAATCCATCTATAAAATCACGTCTGACTGATATGAAAGTTAATTTCTCAGCGTCGTAGCTGCATAATAAGTCGAATAATAAGCCGGAGCCATCGGCAGTGACAGTGAAGCCATTACAGTGATGTATCCATATATAATTCACACGTGTCGAGGCTGTTTACGCACCACAGATGTGATTAAACTCCAGTGAAATGTAGCGCCTGAAATTTCATTCAAACGTAAATTGCAGGAGCCTGGCTCTTCCCAAAAAACGCAAAGAAATATAGACGTGCGAGCTTTAGTACGTCACTTTCAGGAAACTGTTTAGCAAAGTGCGGCCTAGTAAAGCCTTTATGACTTCATTCCGTGACTATCAGTGTTTTTTGTCAGTTTAATGACAATAAATGTCACGTTATGATTGATAAGACTGTTTATGTGTATTTATCTGTGTGGGAAGCTGTGATACAGACATCAGGAGCTGGGAAATTGGGAGAGAAAGCCAATATGCCGGCGCTCTGGCATTTGACATTGGGTAACTTCATCTGGCCGAAAGGGCAGGGGGCAGGAAGATGCTCGCTAACGCCCAAACAATTACAGCTAATTGGATAAAGCAGAAGCATCCTCGTTCCTGCTGACGCTCTATTGGTGTCATCAGCAAATTAAGGAGCATCGTTGAGGGTCACGATGCAAGGTTGTCACAGCAACAGAGAGGATTATGGGAAATGGATGCGTAGATCATATATCTAGACATTATTATATTATATGGCCAAACATCAGGTGCTTTTTTTTGTGTACCTCATTTGCACATTAAAAATTATTAACTTAATATGTGAAACACATGGACTTGTTTAAGGAGATAGCAGTGAGAATGAAGAGCATCCTGGAAATTAAATAAGACATGATGTGAGAAGTAGTTAAGATTTAATTTGGTAAAATTCAGCAAAAAATCAGAAGTGTCAGAAAAAATGTGAAAATATATCACATTATATAAAAAAAAAAAACTGGTCAAACTATCCAAAGAAGAAAATATATTTAACTTAAATATTTTTAACCTAAAAATTTTTATGATTTTAAAATGGGGAATATTCAAATTTTAATAAATTATTTTATTTTTATTTTTTTTTAAAGCAAATTTTTTTTTTTTTTTTTTTTTTAAATAATTTCTTTGAAATTAAGTTATGCAAAATGTGAAAACATAAGTCACATTTAAAACAAATAATTTTAAATCATATTTATCTGCAGTGAAATTATGCAAAAATGTGGAAATATTTTACGTGTATTAAAATTTTTACATTATATAACTGAAGTAAAACTATACAAAAATAATAATAATAATAAAAAAACATTTTAAATATTTTAGTAATGAGAAATTGTGCAAAGAAGCCAAAATATTTCACTTTGTCATTTTAAATTATTCATCTGAAGTGAAAATATGCAAAAATGAAAATGTATTCAGCATCTTTAGTTTAATTATAATTCATTTTAACCAGTGTTAGATTGTTAACACCATTAATACATTTTAAAATTTTTGCATTTTTACATTACATTTGACATTTTTAGTCATTTTAAATAATGATTAAAGATTAAGTAAAATTGCACAAACATATATTTTCCTCTTTGCATTTTATATTTTACATTTATAAAATATATTTACAATTTTTGTAATAATTTTAAATAATTTATTTGAAGTAAAAATGTGCAAAAAAGTCAATTGCCATGTTAAAAAAAATATGCAAAAAAATGACAAGATGTATATAATAATCTGGAATTGAAAATGTCAGATTCAGTGTATTTTTTACAGCGTGATTGTGTAAATTACTATAATTCAGATTCTAGCGCCAATGAGGTTAAATAACTACCTGAAGAGTTAAGCTTAAATCAAATTCAGCGAGAGTTCATTTAATATTTGTGTTCCCGTCGTGACCTCGTGCTCTTTGTGAACGGCTCCAGTCATTTAACATCCAGCAGCTTTCGCACACGTCGTCCAGCGCTCTGTGATTAGGCCGTGATGATCCGCACTTATTTAACTGACAGCATAATGGAATAATAACTGTGCAGGTGCTAATCTATCGGGAGGGTCGAAGGCTATCAGCAGCGGCGCGGCAGAGGCCCTTCATTGACCGTACGACGACAGAACGCCCTCTAATCCCTGCGCTGAATGTCTCGCTATTGTGGACATGTCGTACAAGTCGTTCGGCCATCATTGCGGAGATTAGATTGCTTGTCAAACTCAAGAGGGTGAATTAAAAAAAAATTTCTCAGCGGAGTCGACTCACTTACCTTTGAGTGGGAGCTGCTGCCATGTCTGTAGCAGAATAATCAATGCTTGTTGACGTAGCATGAGTTAGCACGTTACGAAAATGGTTAGTTTGCTAAATTACAGGAGTGTTTTCTTTGGAAATACTGTCAGTTAGCAAACAGAAAAGCAGTATAATGGCTAGTGTGTTAGTTTACAAGTGTGTTTAATTTGTCCCTTACAGTTTTCAAGTTCCTCTCTGAGCAGCTGTTTTCTTCCGGTAGCCCTTCTATTCTTCTTTGCATTTCTTGAACTGATTCATTTACAGGGGCCTTGAAAAGATACATAAGCAGCATAAACATTCATTTTCTTTTGTGGTATTGTGTTTTGAAAAACTGGAATTGACAGTTTTATAGTATTTAGCCTACTATGTTTCGCCTGTTTTCTTGCGGACTTGTGTTTAATTAGTTGCTGCATTAAATGCTGTCCAGTCTTTGTTTCTGTTTATTTATATATATATATATATATATATATATATAAAAGACTGGCAAAAAGAGCATACTTACTGAGGCTGAGCTGACAGTCTTTTCAGCTTCATCTGAGCTTTTTCGGTTTTACAATTCTTCATTTAGCCTATACCGTGTATATCAGCACCAAGCTTTATCTTCCCAGTTAAACTATCTCTCTCTTTAAGCAGGTTTTCATCCAGGCCTGACTCTGTAATATAAATACACGTCAACAATAGGGATGTCAGTTGATTGAACTTAGTAGATTTTTGTTTTACTCATTAATATCCTTTTAAATGTAAAACCAATATAACAATTAAAAGCTAGGATAGACAATCTATATGAATGACAATTCTTACCTAAATACATGTAAAGTACAATACGGAACAAAAGTAGATTTCTGCAGCAGCACTCTTTACTTGTTTAACTCACACAGAAAACACATGATAGTGTATTATTATTATTAATCTATTAAATCATGAAAACTGCTATACTATGTACTGATCCACCAATGTAGTTCAGTTTACGAACATGACACTATTGAGCTGGGCCTTTTTGGGCAATTTCTGTGTCCAATTTATGAACAAATAACTCTTATGAAGAGCTGTATGTTATTTCCAGTCGGTCTAAATCAAGTTTCGTTATATTGATACTTAAGTACTGATAGCACACGTACATCTCCGAGACGTCTATTTGATGTCTGCATTTACATCTGCAAGATGTATTTTTTAGGGTGTTTGCTCATCTACAATACGTCTATAGGACGTTTCCTTTTAGATGTCAAATAGACGTCTATTAGATGTTTTTAAGATGTTTATGATATAGAATGTATGTAAAACTGACATCTGAAAGACGTCTGTCAGATGTTTGTAGACAGCAGATGCTTTCCAGATCAAGAGATCTTTAACAGACATCTTGCAGACATACTTGTGCTATCTGTTACTATCTCATCTAAATAGAGTGATATGTGCTAGTTAAACTGACAATTACAAGATGGTTAGCATAACATATGCATATAAAAGTACAGCAGAAGCACTTAATCTACAAAATAACTGAGAGTCTGGTTTCTCACAGCGGGCCACCTGACGATTACTTCCTCGGAGAAATACCATTCTTCCTTAATGTTTCGTCGTGAATGTGCGTGTCTTCAGTAAACTCGATAGACCCGTTTCGACTGTGTTTTCTTCGAAAAAATTCAATAATCAGAAACGCGACATTTTACAAACTGTCTGGTTCAAGGTTGGTGGTTGAGAAAGGCTTGACGTCACGGTTCAAAATCCTAAAGTGCGCCAAAGTCTGAGAGTCGCCATTGCCATGGAAACGGGCAGCAAGCAACTCAAGGCTAAATGTCTGTGTGCATAATATAATTGTTAATGTTATTATATTCATGTGTATAATTATAATAATTGATTATTTTGTGTACTATATATATATATATATAACACAATACATACTGGACTATATTTCATATCTTAGAAATATTGATGTTGTCATTACATTATAGCTGGTATAGTTACAATATAACACAACTGTCATAAATTTAATTTAAATCATAAAACCAACTTTTTTGTGAGAATGTACTATCTGTGCTTGGGAATTAATTTGTAGTTTAATCAAATTTTCAATTATGATAAAGTGAGATCAGACAATTGTTTATATTGTAAAATACTTTAGCAGTTGATTACAGCTTAGCATTTTTATCATATATTAATTCAGATCTTATAGTAACCTTAAAAATATCACATTACGTTTTTCACATACTGCACTCACCTGCATTATATTTCTGCCAGCTAGATGTCCTTGTTTTGGAAATTTCACACAAAAACAATACAAAAACCATTGTATTTTCTGTAGTAAGTTCATGCTATATAGAAAGTGCTATGGTAATCCTGTCATATTTAACTCTATTCAAATATTTCGGTAATGCCACAAAAAAAACAACAGAAAAACCACAAACGACATCCAATGGTAAATTCTTGTGATACTGTACAGAAAGTGCTATAGTAATCCTGTTATATGTAGCTCTGCTCATTTGTTGTGTGGTAAATTTATGTAGTATTGCTGCAGTACCACAGAACATTTTTGTAAGGGACTCTGTTAGCATGTAGAAATATGGGTTAATGGTTAGTTTGGTAGTTTAGGTTAGTTTTCTTTAGAAATACTGTAGTTATCATAAGCTAACAGTTAAAATGGCTAGTTTACAAGTCAGTTTCCTTTAGAAATACTTCCGCTTAGTATACAGAAACAAGCTAACGGTTAAATAAGTGGCTTGTTTGCTTGTTTTGTGTTTAGAATTACTATTGGTTAGCATACAAAAACATAGGCTAATGGTTAAAATAGCTAGTTTACGAATCAATTTTCATTTACAAATACTTGAAACATAGGTTAAAATGGCTAGTTCATTAGTTTCCAACTCAGTTTCCTTTAGAAATACTGCCATTAGCATACAGAAACACAGGGTAAATGTTGAAGTGCTAGTTTGCTAGATTAAAAGTGTGTTTCCTTTTAGAAGTACTATTGTTAGCACACATAAACATATGCTAAGAGCTAAAATGGCCAGTTTGCTAGTTTACAAGTCAACTAACGTTTAAAAAAAGTGTCTTGTTTGCTTGTTTTCTTTAGAATTAGTTGGTTAGCTTACAGAAACATAGGCTAATGGCTAAAATTGCTAGTCTGTTAATTACATTTTGGGGTGTAAACACACTATAATGGGTGATAATGAAAACACATGTCTGTTTATTTTATAAATTCTGTCTGTTAGCATACAGAAACATAAGATAACAAGTGACATGGCTAGTTTTTGTAAGTTTACAAGTTACAAGGTGAACACTCACTATTATGGAAATTTATTATTAAAGCACTTTCCTTTAGAAATACTGTCTATTAGCATACAGAAACACAACCGATAACCGATATAAGGCAAATGAGCAGTTATAGTATTTTCATGTAGCAAAAACATTTCTGCCCTATTTGTATATGGCAGAAATCATAAGAGTAGTATGCTAATCCGTACTTAACTATACATATTCAGTTTGACAGTGCCTGAGTAAACTTTTATATTAGCGTCTCGTTTAATATATTAGCTCGCACTCACATTCAAGGCTTTCCGTTGACCTCCTCGTCGCTTTGTGTCTGCTTCTAATATTCCTCCTCTTTAAGCTTTGTCTCTTTGACATGTAATAAATTAGCGCGCGTCTTAGCTCTGCGCTTTTGGGTGGCTCGCGCGCGCTGCGCCTGGGCGAGTATTGCCTTCCTGACCCTGGATTATCTTCTGGTTATTATTGGCACGACTCTCACTCCTCCACCTGAATGCTAGCAAGAAACCTTATTAACATCTTCTCACAGTCAATTAACCTGTCACATGTGACTTAGCCACCTTTACCCACAATGCAGTGCTGTGGTCTAATAATAAACCGCTAACTCCTGAGCAGAAGTTGTTATTAAAACTGTTAAGACACTTGGGTGAATCTTGTGAAACGCTCCTCATCTACTTACTCCTTCCCTCCGAATATCTTGCGCTAGTTTCTTTGCTATATCTCCTCCACATTGTTTTTAGAGATGCTAGCTGCATGATTGGCAGATGGAAGGAGGTGAATGTGGCTGGATGAGCTCTACAAACCTCCAATAGTGATGGGACATCTCTCTTCCCTCAGGACCTGTGATATCGTTGTAAAAAAAAAAAACAGCTCGTTAATGCTAACAGACCTTCTGTGATTGATGTGAATCGTTCAGTGAATAAGTGGCGGAACAAAATCTAGTAAAATTAAAAAAAATATATAATACAAAATAAAATACATTTAAATAAAATGCAATTGTTTTAATTTTAAGCCTATTTCCAACCAAAATAAAACGTTTTTGGAATTATTTATTTACGTTACTCATCTGGGGGATAAAAAGATTAAACCAGTCTAAGGTGGCTTGCTGGTCTGTGCTGGTTTTAACTAGGTCTGGTTAGTATCTGAATTCGTTTTTATCTGGCTTATTGGTCCATTGTGGTTATTTTTACAAAATGCAATGCTATGTTGTAGTAAGGCATTGTACAAATTTTAGAAACACACCAAATTAAAAATAAAATTTTAGATTTTTAAACAGATATTTTAATATAATGCTACTAAAATATAACATTGTGGAAATGTTTAAAAATCTTAGTATGAATTTTTTAATAGAACACATTTTTGTTTGTGGAAACGTTTTCATTCCCTGCTCGAAACATTTTAAACCAGTCTGAGGTGGTTTGCTGGCCTATGCTGCTTTAAACTGGTCTAGCTTGTATCCAGGCTGGTTTTTAGCTGGCTCCTTAGTGCATTGATATCATTTTGACAACCTAAATGCAACCAAAATGCAATGTTATATTGCAGTATAGTGTTGTAAAAACATTACATTTTAAACATATTAAATTTAAATCAATTTAAATAAATTGAAAAGTTTATGTAAACATATAAAGTAACTTTGAAATGTTTTTAAATAAATATTTCAATATTATGGCTAAAATCAAATGTTTTGGAAACAAAAAAACTTTGGTTTTACCCCCTTAGTTTGGTAGTTTGCTGGCCTTGTCTGGTTTAAGCTGGTCTAAGCTGGTATAGCTGGTATCCAAGCTAGTTTTTAGCTGGCTCATTGGTGTATTTTGATCATTTTGACAACCTGCAACCAAAAACGTTTTAGAAAATTTCTAGAAAACACACCAAATTTTGAATACATTCAAATTTTATGTAAAAGAAGAATATTTAAAAAAAAAAATGTTATACAAATGTTTCAATATAACCAAAATGAAATGTTTCATAAATGTTGTGATTTATTTACTTATTTATTTTTGGTTTTATTACCAAATAACATCCATGCAACATTTGGGGAGCATTTTATTTTCCTCATCTGAAAAAAAAAAAAAAAACTCTTGCTCTTCTTTGCCTGACTCATTGGCATATCGTGGTCATTTTGACAAGCTAACCTCAACCAAAATGCAATTTTGCAGTACAGCATTGTAGAAACATCCAAGAACATTTCTCAAAACCAAACCAAATTTCAAATATTTTTACATAAATAAATATATATATATATATATTATATATATAATATTTTAGACAAGTGTTTTTATATACAACCAAAATAAAATATTGTGGAAATGTAAATTTATTTATTATTATTTATTTTTTTTAACTTAACATTTTGTTTAGATTTCCCAACTGGGAAAAAAAATCAGTTTAAACCAATTTAAAGTGGTTTACGCTGGTATTTATCTGGCTCATTTGTGATGGTTTTGACAAACTAACCTCAACTAAACTGTGACATGTTCGGCAACTTTATCCACACACAAACGATGACGTGAAACCAGTTGTTTAGTTAAGTCAGCGTGTTCTTACAGTAGTGTCACTGCTGAGAACAAACGTACGCTTTCTTCTGTTCGGTTTGTCCTTAAGTTGGCTATTCTCTGCATTTCGCTCTGCTGAACGGGCTTTTATCTTCCTCCGATGAGTGCAGGCCCCCGACGTCTCTCCATTGTGCCTTTCCTTGCCGATTTATTCCTGGAATTGATTGAGGGTGTTCAAAGAAGTAGTGCTCTTGAAAGCAAGTCCTTGTGTTTAGACGGTGTGGGCCGCTCAGACACACTCTACAATCGGAAAACACTTCAGTTAATTCTGCCAGTGACAAAGCCGTCGCCCGGGCTTTGCGGTAATGATACAGCGGTAAACACAAAGTCTTCTGAAGTCACATGAAAGGAACATATATGTAAATTATTTTCTGATAAAATTCCATTTTGGCCTAGTTTTTGTAAGTTTTTAATAAACCAAATAAATGATTGGTGCTTGAATATTGCAGAAATTGGATTCTATGTGGGCCTGAGCATCAGTTTTTTTCCTCTGATCTACTGACGCTCGACTTGTTGTTTCTTCGTAAATTCGCCACTTTTTAGTGCTTTGCTGTGGGGTTGAGGTATTCAGATTGGCATTTAGCACATTGCTGCATGGTTGCGAAAGTGTTTTGGGTGTATTTTTAGTGTGATGCGCAGTCATTTGCAATGGTTTTAGTGCATTGCATTATGGTAAGAGATTTTTAGCACATTGGTTTTCAAGTGTTGTTTTAAGCATGTTGCAATCATTTTTAATGGATTTGCTTAATGTTTGAAAATACTTTTAGCACATCCCTTATGGAAATTAGCCTTGATTTTACTACAATAAAACCAACAAAAACAAACAAACAAACAAAACATGGTTACTATAGTGAAACCATGGTCACCACACATTAACAATGGTTTTACTACATTATCCATAATTTAACCATCGTATTTGTAGTAAAACTGTGGTTATACAAATGGTAATCAATACACCAAAACATGGTTACTACACTTTTACTATAATAAAACCATGGCTAATTTTTTAAAAGGGATTTTTTTTAGCTTGTTGCTAGGCTTGTTCTGAATGTTTTTAGCACACTGCTATGCATTCAAGATGTTTGGATTGTCTTTTAGTACTTTGCTACATAGTTGTGAAGGTATTTTTGGTGTTTTTTAAGCATGTTTTAGCATGTTGAATAGTTGCAAAGGTATTTTTAGTGTTTTTTTAGCATGTTGATTATCCATTTTTAATGGATTTAGCACATTGCTGTATTTCAGCATTGCTACATAGTTGAAAATGTATTTTGGAAGGTTTATTTTAGCATGTTAAATAGCTATGAAGGTATTTTTGGTGTTGTTTTTAAAGCATATTTTAGTATTTTAACATGTTGAATAGTTGCAAAGATATTTTTAGTGTTTTTGTAGCATATTGTTCATCCATTTTTAATGAATTTAGCACATTGCTGTATTTCAGCATTGCTACATAGTTGAAAATGTATTTTGGAAGGTTTATTTTAGCATGTTAAATAGCTATGAAGGTATTTTTGGTGTTGTTTTTAAAGTATATATTTTGGTATTTTAACATGTTGAATAGTTGCAAAGATATTTTTAGTGTTTTTGTAGCATGTTGTTCATCCATTTTTAATGAATTTAGCACATTGCTGTATTTCAGCATTGCTACATAGTTGAAAATGTATTTTTGAACGTTTTTTTTTAGCATTTTAACATGTTGAATAGTTCTGAAGGTATTTTTGGTGTTGTTTTTAAAGCATGTTTTAGCATTTTAACATGTTGAATAGTTGCGAAGGGTATTTTCTGTGTGTTTTAGCATGTTTTAGCATTTTAACATGTTGAATAGTTACAAAGGTTTTTTTTTTTTTTTTTTTAGCATGTTGAATAGTTGTGAAGGGTATTTTCATTTTGTGTTTTTTTTAGCATGTTTTAACATTTTAGCATGTTAAATAATTGCAAAGGTATTTTTGTGGGGGTTTTTTTAGCATGTTGAATAGTTGCGAAGGGTATTTTCATTTTGGTGTTTTTTTAGCATGTTGTAGCATTTTAGCATGTTAAATAGTTACAAAGGTATTTTTTGTGTTTTTAGCATGTTAAATAGCCTAGTTGCAAAGGTATTTTTGTGTTTTTTAGCATGTTGAATAGTTGAAAAGGTATTTTTTTGTGTTTTTTAGCATGTTGAATAGTTGCGAAGGGTATTTTTGATGGGGTACTTTTTAACATGTTGAATGGGACATTTTTAATGATCTTAGCTTTTTAGCGTGTTGTGCTGAGTGTTTTTAGCATACTGCTATGCAGTTGATGTCTTCAAATGGGTTTTTAGCATCTGCATGCTTGGGAATGGGAAATAGATTATTTTTTTTAAACATGTTGCCAAGTTGATTGAAATTGCTATGTTTGGACTTATTTTTATTACATAGCTGCATGGTTGTGAATGTGTTTTTGCACATTACTATGTGGTTGCTAGCATGTTTAGAATGGTCTTAGCTATTTAAATAGTTTTGTAGCTCATTTTGGCATGTTTGCTGTGTTTTTTTTAGCATAGTGGTTGACTTAAAATTTTCACCAAAACTGAAATCTTTGCAGAGTCATAAGAAAAGGTTCTTTAGCTTGGGTTGAACAAATAATTTTTGCTTAGATGGAACAGCAGTTACGCTAATTATGTCTCTATTTGTTTCTGCCACGGGATTAACATCCCGTGGTAACTAGGAATGACAACCTTCAGTCTGGATCCAACCCTTAAATGATCTGAGATGACCGAACACCTGAGAAAAGATGATGCCAACCCCTCAGAGGACTTCAGAGGATGCCAACGCTCAGACAACATACAGAATTACCAAATTTTGCCATAAGTTAAATATATTAAGGTTCTGCAATATATAAATATATTGTGGATACTTAAATTCCTGTAGAGCTGCTTTGCAACGATTTGTCTCATAAAAAGCGCTATACAAATAAACTTGAATTGAATTGAAAAGGAGAACCAGTGCATCTTCTCACAGTAAACACTAAAATCCAATTTAACTTTTTTTTTTTTTTTTTGCAAGCTTAAATATTTATTCAAATGCATGCACTTTTTTATTACATGTATAACCAATCGTAAAAAATAATAAAAACATTAATATATATATATATATATATATATATATATATATATAAAAACATTGGCATAATGTGTACTGGTGTGCAACTTATGAACTGGAGAGAAAAATATAAATATAATATGATTGACTCTTGAAAGATAATGGGAGCAAGACCGTACTAACACGTTTCTCTCCTTCATTTTATAGTTAATTTAGCTGGAAATGACAGATTGCTGTTTAAATACTCTCTGTCTGATAGTATGATTCAAGTTTTTCAGAAACGTATCTTAAAAATCTACGATTTGAGGCAAATATGCGGTGGTTTCATGCAGTGACTCTGGCCTGTGATGTAAGATGACATGCTGCTGGCTTTGAGGTTGCAGACGGTTTAAGCTGAACCTCTAGAGAGGCGTTTCGCAGAACTCGAGGCTGTTTTTCTGTGTCGCGAACCTGATGATGACGAGGCACTTCTGTCAGGTCGCGCTCACTGGATTCGTGTCGAAACTCTTCGAATTCACAGGCGGTTGATCAAAGCGGCTCTGGCGCGCCAATGAGACTCTTCGCTGACTTTCATCTCCACGCCGGGGTCTTTTTTTGTTTTGGCTTGTCATTTCACAATGTTGCTTTCAAAGAAAAATCATCATTATTTATCACAGGAACCTTTCTGATTTCTTTTGACTAGAGAATAATGACAGCGCCGTGGCAATAATTCATTAGGTTTTTATTTTCACAGCTCCAATCTGACTTGCATGTCTGCGGTCCATTGCGATTCTTTTGGTAATTCAGACGGAGCAACAATTACAGTGGATCTCAGATAAAGTTTGGCCCAACTCTTGAAATATGAAGCGCTTTGAAGTAGTTTTAATATACACTCAATTCCAGTACACGTCAATTTTAGAAAGAAAAAGTATGCTACATAAAGAGTTTAAGTCGACTACATTAGCAAACAAACTGAATGAAACTTTAGATGAAACATCAAACTTTTCCTATTTTGCTGTTAAATTAACAAATATGAATTGTTTTTGTTGTTTTATTTTATTTCACTTCTTGTATTGTTTTTTAATTGTTTTTGTTGTTATACTTAATTTATTGATTTAATTTTTTTTATTTTTTATTTATTATTATTATTATTTTGTATTTTGTAATTTTATTTTTTCTTTAATTTGTTCTTGGATATTTTTGTATAGTCATTTTTCAGTTTTCTGTTTAATTTTTTATTTATTTTGAATTATTTTTAAGATTTTTATGTATTATTTGATATTTAATTTGTATGTTTAATTAAAAATATATATATATTAAAATTTAAAATCAAAGTTAAAGTTAAAAATTTTATAAAGTATTATATAAATACACTTTTTATAAATGTTATATTTTATAAGTAAATCTAAATAAATATTTTAAGTATTTTATAAATTTTAATGAATTAGTAGTGTTTGGACTGGCATTTAGTGCATTGCTGCATGGTTGTAAAGGTGTTTTCTAGTGGTTTTTTAGCATGTTTATATGTGCTAGATTGTTCTGATTGCTTTTATTGCATTGCTCTACATTAGCGAGGGTCTTCTGAGCAGCTGCTTCCTGGTTTTGAGGTGAAAAGCCGCTGAGATGCGGTGCGTTTGAGCTAATCTATAGCTGCAAATCCCCGGCCAATACATGCATTACAGAAATCACATCCTACAGACTCTACATGATGGCTGTTAGGGGCTTAACGTGTGCAGCTAAATATTTTATGGATTATCTTCATTAAAGCCTGATCAGTCCTCCGTAGCAATTAGCACGTCACTGTTTCATCCGCATATCGCTAGCGTCAAGCTCACAGGCCTTCAGACTCTCCAGTCAGTCATAAACTGGGTTTATTTATCTGTGTTGTGCATTGTGCGACTTAAAAGAAAGAACATTATTGGAATGGGTGATAGAGCAGGAAAATATTAATATTTTTCAGCCTTAAGACATTAAGGCTGAAACTATTAAGACATATTTGATATGCATCTCAATTTTAATTACTTTTTTTTGTTGTTGAATCCAAAGAACCGTCATTTCAACCAAACCAAGACGATTCACAAGGTTTAGAGCAAGTAGTAAACTGCAGTCAAAATATAAGTAAACATATTATTTTTTAAAGTATATTTATTAAAAGATTAATAGTTTTTTGCTAAAATGTTATTTGTAAACTTTGTTTATAGAAATATTATTCATTTATACAAATGTTATTATGTTAATGTTAATGTGATTTGTTATAATATAATAATATAAATATTATTTTTAAACTTTGTTTTAAACTTATTTTTCATAATATTTGTGATCGGATTATTTAAAAATACTATTTATATTTATAAAAATACTTTTGACCTTTTATATTATTTGTGATTTAATTAAACTGTATTTTTTATATTATTTATTTTTTAATTATATAAATATTTTTAACTTAAAGAACTATTTATATGTTTTATTTATAAAACTTTATAAAAAAGATATTATTTATTTTAACATTATAAAAATATTATTTGTATAATTTATTTATAAAATTCCAAAGTCCTCTTTTCAGATTAATACATTTTGCATTTCATTTGGAAATCAAGGTCCCAGAGTCTGGAGGAAGAGTGGAGAGGCACAGAATCCATGTTGCTTGAAGTAGTTAAAGCAAAAGGAGCCCCTACCAAGTATTGAGTACATATACAGTAAATGAACATACTTTCCAGAATGCCAACAATTCACTTAAAATGTTTTTTTATTGATCTTATGAACTATTCTAATTTGTTGAGATTTGGTGGGTTTTTGTTAAATGTGAGCCTAAATCATGACAATTAAAAGAACCAAAGACTTAAACTACTTCAGTCTGTGAGCATTGAATTTATTTAATACACGAGTTTCACAATTTGAGTTGAATTACTGAAATAAATGAACTTTTCCACGACATTCTAATTTATTGAGATGCACCTGTAATATAGATGATAATAAATTAAAATAAATATTAAAACCAGAAATGATTCACACAATTGATGAACTCACAGATTGTGCTTCAGTGCTTTTACTAACTGATATCACACCACATGATGAAAACAGGTGCTGCTGCTCTATAAATACGTGTGTTCTTGCAGGCAGAGGAGGAGGAAGAGGATGATGAAGACGAGCAGCATTAGTCACTCTATCAGCTGTAGATCTGTGGATTCAGAGCCTGACCGAAATACTCCCGAACCGCAGTCACTCACCCACTGATGCTGCAACCGCTCACATCAGGAGTAACGAGGTGAAAACCTGATTATTGCTTTATTTAAAAAAATAAATAAAGTATGAAATTAAAGTATGTGTGTATATGTATTAGGGCTGTCAGTCGATTAAAATTGTAATCTAATTAATTACATGATGTGTCGATTAGTTAATATAATTAATCGCAAAATAAATTTGAATGAAAATAACCAAAAAAGATTATTTAAAGCTATTTTTGTGTTAAATGAGAAAGTATCAAGAAGACATTACAAATTGTAGTTCTAGAAATTCATTAAACATTAAAGACAAAATTGCTCTGTTGGCTGTGGAGTCAAGACATTTACAAATATGATTAAAAGATGAATATGAGACAAAACTACAGAATGTCACATTTTATTATTGGGTGATTCAACACATAGATGTTTTACCAGCTAAGAAGTTCAGCACTTTTAGAGTTCATCCCTCTATCTGATGTGAGCATAAGTATTGAGACAGTTGCCTCTCAGGTCTTTCTAAGTGATCAGCTGTGTCCTGTTACATTAATTCTTCAGATATTAAAAGCAGGGAATGTGTTGTATCAGTTTTATCCATTACTTCTGTATTCTGAATCTTGCATTCGATGATGACACACACAAACCAGGATGAAGATGAGGGAGCTGACTTTGAGAGAAAAGCAAACAATTTGGATGAAAGAATAAAGGAAGTCAGTTAGAGTTCTAGCAAAAACAAAGGGCATGGAGAAATCAAGAGTTTGGAAACCACCAGCAACCAACAACGACCTGATCGGCTGAGAAAACAACAGTAGTTCATGACAGACAACTCATAAAAGCTGTGAAAATGAACCCTAAAAGACGTGTCTGTAAAATCACCAACAACTTCCAGAAAGTTGGGGTGATGCTCTGACAATTTACTGTCCTCAGGAGACTCAGTGACACAGAATTACAGATGCTACACAGCAAGATGCAAACCTCTGACCAGCACCAAAAATAGAAAGGCAAAATTAGAGTTTGCAAAAAAGCACAAAGGTGAGCCAGAAGAGTTTTGGAACTGTGTTTATGGACCGATGAGACAAAGATGAACCTTTATCTAAGTGATGGGAAAGCAAAAATGTGGAGAAAAAATGGGAACTGCAAATGATCCCAAGCATACAGCCTCATCTGTAAAGCATGGTGGTGGTGGTGTCATGGCATGGGCATGCATGGCTGTCTCTGGAACAGGCCCTCTCAACTTTACTGATGACTTAATGTATGATGACAGTAGCAGAATGAATTTGGAAGAGTACAAAACCATCTTGCCTACCAATATTCAAGAAAATGTTACCAGATTCATTGGGAAGTGCTTCATATTGCATCAGGACAAAACACCCTGCCAGTTCAGTCAAGGAATTTATAAGGGCAAAGAGATGGAAAGTCTTAGATTGCCCAAGTCAATCTCCAGATTTAAATCTGATTGAACATGAATTTCACCAGCTGGAGAGAAGAGTAAAGGCAGAAACTCCCCAAAACAAGCAACAATTGGAATTGGCTGCATTAAAGGCTGGAAAAAGTCTTTCAAAGGATGAGACCAAGAGTCTGGTGATGGCTATGGGTCACAGACTCACTGCTGTGATTGTGCTCAAGGGATCTGCAACTAAATAATAGCTTTTAATCTTTTATATCTGCCTTATGTTCAACTGTCCCAATACTTATGGAGGGGACTGTATATGTACTGTATATATATACTTTTTTTGCATTACTCATTACTCAGACTCATTATCATGAAAATAATGTCAAATTCTAATGCCAGAAATCTGTTAAGCTAAATGATCAGATAAAACTAGCATTCACCTGAAGGCCAGGAAGAACATAAAGTCAGTAAAGTATTAGCTCTGACCAACTCCAGTCATTCTTATGAACTCAGCGGTCTGCAACAGTGAGCTTAAACTATCCCAAAAATCCTTTCAAAACCGAGTGTCAGTTTATTGTTTGCCTGCCGAAGTGTCTCCAGAAGTCGGACGAAGCAATAAGAAATCCCATCTCGTCAAAGGCGGATCTGTTGCGCTTCAGTAATGGCTCCTGTGGTTTTTTGTTCTCGGGGGTTGTTCCTCCTCAGTTGTTACACCACTGGAAGAAAAGCTGAGGCCGGCAAACATTTCCCCGGCTCATCGCCACAAACAGGCTTCTGGAAACATCTAACACCCAATATCTTACTAAGCGCTTCTCCATCTCCGTCTGTTGGCGGCTTTATTCACTTGTGAGCTCACATCCGTCAGAGGATGGGAAGATTAAAGCCCTTGCTCATATTTCCAGCCCTGATCCAATTTCATGCCAAAAATAGAATTCCAAGTTCATTACCAATGTTTTACATCAAGAAGTGTTTTTGCTAACTGACAGTGTGAAAATCACTGTCAGAGTCAAACGCCGTCCGCAACCCGGATTTTTCTTTATAAATCAGGAGATTTAATTTGACTAAAAAATTATACTTTTGTTCTGTCGGTAATTGATTGTGTGATGAAAAATGGCCATTTCGTACCAGGATGGACGCAGTAAAAGTGATTGGTGATGTCAACCGAAAAGCACAGAATGTTGTGGAGCAAATTATTGCATTTGGATTACATTTTGTGTTAAACAAAATAAAAAGGTCAATTTTATTTCATGTTGACTTGAGCGTAGAGAGAGCAGCTACTGGAAGTGTTCAGTTCATCAGATCTGTGTTGAATTTGAGTTGTTTTTTTGTCTGTCTGTCAAGCCATAAAAAAATATCTTATGTCTCTCCATCAGTATGTCTGTCTTTCTAAAAATAAGTCTCTCTGTCTTTCTAAAAGTAAGTATCTCTGTCTCTCTAAAAAAAAGTATCTGTCGGTCTGTCGGTCTGAAAAAACTGTTTGCCCATTTGCCTCTGTTCATCTGAAAAAAGTCTATCTGTCTGAATAAGTGTCTGTCTGTCTCTACATCTGTATAAAAATAAGTATCTGTCTGTCCATCTGAAAAAAAGTCTGTCTAAAAAAAGGTTGTCTTTTAGTCTCTCCTACCGTCTAAAAAAGTGTCTGTCTGTATAAAAAAGTATGTCTCTTCATCTGCCTGAAAAGAGCATGTCTGTCTATCTGAAAAAAGTGTCTGACTGTCCATCTGTCTCTGTCTATCTAAAAAGTGTCTCTTTGTCTGAAAAAAGTATGTCAGTCTCTCCATCTGTCTGTCTGAAAAAGTGTCTGTCTATCTCTCCATCTGTCTGTCTGAAAAAAGTGTCTGTCTGTCTGAAAAAAGTGTCTGCCTGTCTGTCTCTAAAAAGTGTCTGTCTGTCTCTCCATCTGTCTGTCTGAAAAAAGTGTCTGTCTGTCTGTCCGAAAAAAAGTGTCTGCTTGTCTGTCTGAAAAAGTGTCTGTCTGTCTGTCTGTCTGTCTGTCTGTCGGTCTGTCTCTCCATCTGTCTGTCTGAAAAAAGTGCCTGTCTGTCTCTCCATTTGTCTGTCTGAAAAAAGTGTATGTCTGTCTGTCTGTCTGTCTCTCCATCTGTCTGTCTGAAAAAAGTGTATGTCTGTCTGACTGACTGTCTGTCTGTCTGTCTCTCCATCTGTCTGTCTCTAAAAAGTGTCTGTCTGTCTCTCCATCTGTCTGTCTGAAAAAAGTGTCTGTCTGTCTGTCTGTCCGAAAAAAAGTGTCTGCTTGTCTGTCTGAAAAAGTGTCTGTCTGTCTGTCTGTCTGTCTGTCTGTCTGTCTGTCTCTCCATCTGTCTGTCTGAAAAAAGTGTATGTCTGTCTGTCTGTCTATCTCTCCATCTGTCTGTCTGAAAAAAGTGTCTGTCTGTCTGAAAAAAGTGTCTGCCTGTCTGTCTCTAAAAAGTGTCTGTCTGTCTCTCCATCTGTCTGTCTGAAAAAAGTGTCTGTCTGTCTGTCTGTCCGAAAAAAAGTGTCTGCTTGTCTGTCTGAAAAAGTGTCTGTCTGTCTGTCTGTCTGTCTGTCTGTCTGTCTGTCTGTCTGTCTGTCTGTCGGTCTGTCTCTCCATCTGTCTGTCTGAAAAAAGTGCCTGTCTGTCTCTCCATTTGTCTGTCTGAAAAAAGTGTATGTCTGTCTGTCTGTCTGTCTCTCCATCTGTCTGTCTGAAAAAAGTGTATGTCTGTCTGTCTGTCTGACTGACTGTCTGTCTGTCTGTCTCTCCATCTGTCTGTCTGAAAAAAGTGTATGTCTGTCTGTCTGTCTGACTGACTATCTGTCTGTCTGTCTCTCCATCTGTCTGTCTGAAAAAAGTGTCTGTCTGTCTGTCTGTCTGTCTCTCCATCTGTCTGTCTGAAAAAATGTATTCCTGTCTGTCTATCTCTCCATCTGTCTGTCTGAAAAAAGTGTCTGCCTGTCTGTCTCTAAAAAGTGTCTGTCTGTCTCTCCATCTGTATGTCTGAAAAAAGTGTCTGTCTGTCTGCCTAAAAAGAGCATGTCTGTCTATCTGAAAAAAGTGTCTGACTGTCCATCTGTCTCTGTCTATCTAAAAAGTGTCTCTCTGTCTGAAAAAAGTATGTCAGTCTCTCCATCTGTCTGTCTGAAAAAAAGTGTCTGTCTGTCTGAAAAAAGTGTCTGTCTGTCTCTCCATCTGTCTGTCTGAAAAAAGTGTCTGTCTGTCTGTCTGACTGAAAAAAAAGTGTCTGCCTGTCTGTCTGAAAAAGTGTCTGTCTGTCTATCTGTCTCTCCATCTGTCTGTATGCCTGTCTGTCAGTCTGTAGAAAGTTATTGTTTGTGTTCGACTGTCTGAAAAAAAGTTTCTGTTTGTCTATCTGAAAAAGTATCTGTCTCTGAAAGGTGTCTGTCTGTCTAAACAGGCATTTCTTTCTGTCCGTTTCTCTGTCTGACCATCTGAATAAGTATCTGTCTCCTTGTCTGTCAGTCTATCCATTTGTCTAAAAAAATGGGGGAAAAATGAATCTGTCCATCTGCAGAAAGTATATTTATTTGTCTGTCCATCTGGAAATCTGTCTGACCATCTAAAAATACTTGTCTATCTGAAACAGTATGTCTTGACAGTTGCAGTGCTTCATGGGGAAAGGGAAAAGGGAAGTGGTGTGTGGCCAAGTATGGTGACCCATACTCTGAATTTGTGCTCTACATTTAACCCGTCCAAGTGTACACACAGTAGTGAACATACACCCGGAGCAGTGGGCAATCAGTCGTGGTATTGAGGGTGGAGAGAGTGTTGGTTATTCACTCCTCCACCTACAATCCCTGCCAGACCTGAGACTCGAACCCATGACCTTCAGGTTACAAGTCCAACTCTCTATCCATTAGGCCACGTCTTAAGGATTGTGGGTAATGCTGTTCTTCACTAGGAAGCTGAAAATTTCCTAACTAATGTAAATGTTTTTTTTTTTTTTTTTTATAAAATAACATTTTTTACAGAAACATGCATCACTGAACAACCTCATTATCATACAAATATGAAGCAAATATTTGGTTTCTTTAGTATCTGATTGAAATAAACGAGCTCGTTCTCTAGAGAGTGTCATTTAGCTTGTTATTACAGAGGTTTGTTCTTGTACGTGTGAATGGGTAGTCCTCGCGTTTGTGATTATCTCTTCAGTGTGGAGAGAGAAGTGCAGTAACAGCACCATCTGTTTGGGTGTTCGGTGCTCAGGTACGCCACACCCCCTGTCTGCATCTCTCTCATCGCTGTCATCTCACAGCAGCCGCTGTCCACATCTCAAGCATCAGGGTGTTTTTAACCGAACATCGCTGAGCGGAGCGCTGACATGCATTAAAGAGACGCTCAGACAGATGCCACAGGAACACGTGCTGTTAGCACACACTACACTGACACCTAGGAAGAGTTTGATTAGCCTGTCTGTCTGAAAAGAGGATCCGTCTGTCTGAATACAGTATGGGTTTATGTGCTTTTCTGTCTGAAAACAGTATCTACCTGTCTGTCAGTCTAAACATCTATCTCTCTCTGTCGTTCTGTCCATCTGTCCTTCTTTCTCTTTCTCTCTCTATCTATCTATCTATCTATCTATCTATCTATCTATCTATCTATCTATCTATCTAGTGAAGTGACATTCAGCCAAGTATGGTGACCCATACTCGGAATTCGTGCTCTGCATTTAACCCATCCAACGTGCACACACACAGCAGTGAACACACATACACACACACACCATGAACACACACCCGGAGCAGTGGGCAGCCATTTTATGCTGCGGCGCCCGGGGAGCAGTTGGGGGTTCGGTGCCTTGCTCAAGGGCACCTCAGTCGTGGTATTGAGGGTGGAGAGAGCGCTGGACATTCACTCCCCCCACCTACAATCCCTGCCGGCCCGAGACTCGAACCCGCAACTTTCGGATTACAAGTCCGACTCTCTAACCATTAGGCCACGACTTCCCCCATCTATCTATCTATCTATCTATCTATCTATCTATCTATCTATCTATCTATCTATCTATCTATCTATCTATCTATCTATCTATCTATCTATCTATCTATCTATCTATCTATCTATCTATCTATCTATCTATCTCTGTTCGTCTGTCCTTCTGTATCTATCTATCTATCTATCTATCTATCTATCTATCTATCTATCTATCTATCTATCTATCTATCTATCTATCTATCTATCTATCTATCTATCTATCTATCTATCTATCTATCTATCTATCTCTGTTCGTCTGTCCTTCTGTCTGTATATCTATCTATCTATCTATCTATCTATCTATCTATCTATCTATCTATCTATCTATCTATCTATCTATCTATCTATCTATCTATCTATCTATCTATCTATCTATCTATCTATCTATCTATCTATCTCTGTTCGTCTGTCCTTCTGTCTGTATATCTATCTATCTATCTATCTATCTATCTATCTATCTATCTATCTATCTATCTATCTATCTATCTATCTATCTATCTATCTATCTATCTATCTATCTATCTATCTATCTATCTATCTATCTGTCCTTCTCTGTCTATCCGTCTATCCATCTGTCTGTCCTTTTCTCTCTCTCTCTCTCTGTCTGTCTCTCTGTGAGTAAATTAGTTTCTGATGCTGGACTATTAATTACATTTGCATAAAGGAACGAAATGGCTCTTTGATGTCAACATTCATGTATAGTTAGGCATAGAATACAATCTAATTTAAATGTCTTAAGTAAAACAAAAAACAAAGAAAACAGCAGAGCAATTCATTCCTGCAGCATGTTTTTGACCCCACTTTTTTTAAATAATATTTTTTGCCCCAGGCCCTTGTTAATTTCCAGGCCTGCCTCTTTCCAATTAATTACTTCAAAGGCTCAATCGCGAGCATGCTTTGATAGTCTACAGTGTGGCGAGGGCATTCCACAACCCCTGCGCCACATTTCATCATAAAGGGTCACTTTATCAAACATCTCCGGCCGTTTTGGAGGCCTACCAAATGTGCAATTAACAGCGGATGTGAGGAGGAGAGCGGCTGCATCGCTGATAACGTCTGCGGCGGCCAGATGTACCATGATGACTTTGCTAGCTGATTGCAGCATGGGGTGATTTTAATGACTCAGGTGTGGAAGGAGGAGAGTCGAGAGCCGGCGCTCCTGCCTTCTGCTGTCTCCCGCTATTGATTTTGTCTGGAAGACTTTAGACGGAAGCGTTTGTGTCTAGGGATGAGGACGGATTATTGTATTATGGGTTATTGATTTGAGTTCACTTAAGGATATGAATACAATGTTTGAATCACTCTTTATGCAAGAACATAGACGTGACCGCATTTCACCGGTTCATTCCCATTGAACGTGCTTGATGTGTTACTAAAGCATCACCAAACCTTGAATACTCAATTTCTTCTTCTTAAAATAACTTTAAAATCAAATATTGTAATTAATTAGCAAATATTTATTATTTAATTATCTGAGCTATACTTGCTATGTGCTTGCTACTCCAGTTGTTTATTTATATTTATTAATATTAAAATAATAAAAAAATATATTTATAAATTATTTAATTACATAAATGATTATTAAATAAATGGTGGTTGTTGTTGTTAATAATAATAAACAATTTATTTTAGTTGTAATTAAAATATAAAAATTTATTTAGATTTTTATATAATTTATCTAATTTATTAACTCGTTATCATTCATAATAATAATTGAAAGTATTATTACATAAGCAAGTAATTTTATTTATAAAATGTATTATTATTATTATTATGTTGTTGTTGTCATTAATAATAATAATAATAATAATAATAATCTTTGTTATTTTAATTGGTTTATTATTTTTAGAATTAATCAAATAATGATTTAATTTTTATCATTTAGTAAATTGCTGTTGATGTTAACGTAATACAAATAGCAATTATTTACTGTCAGTTTTAATTTATTAAGTTATTATTGCAACAACAACAAAAAATAAATGATTTATGCAATTTATTAACTTTATTAATAATAATCATGCTTATTTTTTATTTTTAATAATAAAACATTTATAATTAATTATATCTATTATTAAATAATCATATTTCTATATGTAAATTAAAATGTATATTTAAATATGTATTTGTTGCAATCTTTGAAAAGTTTTTGAAAAATGATTTTTATTTAAATACATTTGTATTGTATTATTGTGGTGTTGATTCACATTAATCAATTTGTTTCCTGCTCAAATAAAGTAGGAAATGCTGCATCATCATCAGCTCAGCAAAATGACACCGATATCCACCGCTGCTAGCCATTATCGCTAGCTAGCGTCCGTCATCAGCCCGCCCCAAACCACAGACTGAGCAAACCATTTCCTAATTAGCCAGGAATGATCTGGCACCTGGAAACTCTCTTTTCTCTTCAGACTCTCTGTGTTGATGGATAAAAGCGGGGCAAATCAAACCTCTAGGCCGCTAGTTTTGTGTCGTAATGACGGAACAGAAGTAGCCTCCTCTCCCTCGACGCCTCGGCTAGATGGAAATGAAAGCGACGGGTGTGAATATCAACACCCACCCGGTGGCTCAATTTCACACTGACACACAGGAGATGGTCTAAATTTATACTCTCCGTCTCCTTGCAGTGCTAGTATTAGCCGCTAATGCTCCGAGGGACTCTCCAGACCGTCACGCCCACCGCCTTCATGTCACGCTGCTTATTGTTTATATTTACACGTTTCTCTTCTCCAGCACCTGGGCTAAAACAGTCCTGTAATCTCGCCTCGCTCGCGCTATTAAATATATCATGTGAGAGGTAAAAATGTAAATGTACATGTAGTCGGCTGTTTAGTTTGAGAAAGCATTCAAAGCGACAGCAACACCGATTGTTATTTATTGCACACGCTTTCATTTTAAGCTAACAAACAGATTTGGTCAGATGCATTTTGCTTGGTGGGTGATAAAACTCCTGCTGCGTGTTATTTTCTTCTCTATCCTTTTTATTAGTCAAATTATTTGAAATAATTAGGCTTTTTACTGATGGACATAATTAATTAAATTTTATTATTATTATTATTATTAATAGTACATAATAAAATGTACAACCATTTATTGATTGATTGATTTATATCATTTCTATTATTTAACTGGAGAACTATCAACATTATTAGTAAAACTCATAATAGTCAAATTGTTTTATGATTATTAGTAATGTAATTGTTTTACTATTGTTTTTTTATAATTTTAGATAATGTATTAATATAATTCATAAACAATGTTACTAATAAAATGTAAGTTATTAAATAATATATAAATTGTTTATTTTTTATTAAAGTAATTTAATACAATTTATATAATTAAATTAATAAAATAAATTAGTGGTGGTAGTATTCATAATAAAAATTAAATAGTTTAAAATAATTATATAATGCAATTGATAAAAGAAGAACTTTTTGTTATAACTGTAATTGTTGCTGTTGTTCTTATTATAATTATTATTATAAATAACTATATAAAATATTGAAATATTTATATTTTAGTCATAATTAAATGTATGTTGTTATTTTTAATGTAATTAATAAAATAAAAATTAATAAAATAGTAATTTATTATTATTATGGTGTGTTCACACCAAAAGCGAAGCAAATATTTGCACCACATTACTCACTCTAGATTTGTCATTCGTGCAAATAAAAACCAGAACAATAAAAAACATTTTCTGATGCGACCAGACGCGTCAAACTGGGCATGTCAATAAGCTCTTCGCCGATTGGCTTACGCGACAAGATATCATGCGAATTTTCCACTCGTTGAAATTTCTCAACTTGCGCAGAAGATGAGATTGAGGCAAATATTGTGCATTCACATTAAACATAACGCCCAATCCAAGTCATTTGCGTGCCTGGTGCAAATTTGCATCTAATTGTGTCTTTGCATTGACTTTGTGTGTAATCTACTCCCACAAATAATTCAATTAATTAATAATGAATTATAAAAAAAATATTATTGTTATTATTTTTATATTTGGATGGTAATGTGCATGTTTTGTGTATTCTTGTATTCTGAGTCTGTCCAGTAATTTAAAATATAAAACGTGAGAAGGAAAAATCCATTATAAAAGCATGTAATTTGTGTTTTAGCTTGATAAAGCACTGAAAATGACGTTAGCAGCGCCGTTAGCAATTGTTGCCGCTTGATTTGCGTACATTTAAGCTAATAAACATAATTTTAACTTCCCTGAATTTTACAGGTTTTCCATGACTTTTGAAACCCTAGAAATCAAATTAACACCAAAGCTCGTAGCGCTTTTATAGTAGTGTTGTAGTTAGCATATGCGCTAATCGCATAACAACGGCTTCTGACAGGAAGCGTTCATTTTATTTAGCTTTAGTTTCATTTGACTAACATTAGCCGCTTAGTTTATTGTCTCAGAAGCTGAACAAAGGCTTATAACGGTATAAAATTGCGAAATAAAAAAATATTTTAACCAGTTTTGCTGCTAGCGCTAGTTCGAAAACTTGAAACGGAAACCAAACAATGACATAACTTTAAAGTACAAACCGGGAACGCTTCAGGACGCTTCATGAATGTTTAATTCCTAATAGAGTTTCTTTGTGGATTTCCTCACCTGCGGGATCCATAGAGGAATGCTTTGATGCCGGGGGCCGCGAGTCACAAGCGCCGGTTCTCATTATATTCCCTCTCTTGTGTCGTGTAGCCTATAGCTGTGTGTTTGAAATGTATATATGCTTTCACAGGAGCTCTTAGAGGGAAATACGTTCCTCTGAAAGCGTGAAAGAAGAGAGTTCTTCTGTTTGAAAGCTCAGCTTTTCTCACAGGAACAACAATTGGACAAAAAGAGACGCAGTCAGCTTTAAAACACAAGAAAGTGGAAAGAATAGAGCAGCTAAACTACAATAACACTCTTTTTTTACGTTTTGCTTTATTATACTGAAACATTACTTTTAGTTTGAGTCATTTCAATACTTCAACTTAAACTGTACAAAACATTGGAAATGTTGCAAGAATACTGGTACATTAATGATTAAAAATAAGGCAACTAAAACAATACAGTAATTAATAGCTTTTTTTAATCTTGTTTTGCTTCATTAAAACATTAATATTTTTAGTATAATCTGTTATTTTTGTATGTAACGCAGTAGGATTAATTTTTTTTAATTATCTTTATATATTCAGTTTTCATTTTAATATTACTTATTTTGTTTTTGACCATTTTATTATTAGTTTTAGTCATTTTAATACTTGCAACTGAAAATGTTGCAAAATACTTTGTTTTGCTTTTTTAAAAATGTGATTATTCTAAAAAATAAATGTTATTAGCATGTGTTAATATTTTGAATTTGTTTTAATTTTATATTTTCAGTTTTCATTTTAGTTTCTGTAATTTTGTTTAACCTTTATTGTATAATTTTTGTTTTTTAGTTTGTAATTTTAATAAGTCAAATTAAACCATATGTAACTAATTGATATAAAATAATATAATTTTCTAAAATCTGAATTTAGTTAATGTTTATTTCAGTTAACGTAAAAGATTAATAGTTTTTGGATTTGTGAATGTTACTGATTATGATTTAAATATATATATATATTGAGTCAATTAGAATTTGAATTATACCTTGTTTTGCTTTGAAAGTAAAATGTTATTTTATATATGATCAATATTATTTTAATATAGTTCATGTAGTACTTATTAACCATTTAGATTTTTTTTTTTTTTTTTTTATCGATTTTAGGTTTAGTATTTTTGTTTAATGTTTTTTTCCATTTTATTTGTTTTTATGGCTTTTTACTTGACAATTCATGTAAAATATGGAAAATATATATTTTTAAATTTAGTATTTAAATGATACATGCAAATTGTGAATATTTAAATATACAATTTATTGTTACATTTTTCAAATGTTTAAATTGTTAATATATTGTTAAGATAACAAGATAATTACATTTACATTACATTTAGTCATTTGGCAGACGCTTTTATCCAAAGCGACTTACAATTGGGGAATACAAAAAGCGATTAATCAGACAGAGGAAGTGCTCGTAACACCAAGTCTCAGTCATTGTGCAAATAAGTACAAGCTAGCAAGTGGAGAGAAAGATAGAGGGAAAGAGTTTTTTTTTTTTTTGAGTTTAGGATGAAGTCAAGTACTGCCGAAAGAGATGAGTTTTCAGTTGTTGCTTGACGATTGCCAGGGATCCGGAGTTCCGGATAGGGGTGGGAAGATTATTCCACCAGCCAGGAATGGTGAACGAGAATGTTCTGGAGAGTGATTTTGAGCCTCTCTGTGATGATACCACAAGGCGTCGCTCACTAGCTGATCTCAGACTTCTGGAGGGGATGTAGGTTCGTAGTAGTGAGTGGAAGTAGGAGGGTGCTGAGCCTGTGGTAGTTCTGTATGCAAGCATCAGTGTCTTGAACTGGATGCGAGCTGCCACTGGTAGCCAGTGCAAGGAGATGAAGAGAGGTGTAACATGCGCTCTTTTGGGTTCGTTGAAGATCAGTCGTGCCGCTGCATTCTGAATAATTTGTAGAGGTTTGATTGTGTTTGATGGCAGACCAGCCAGAAGAGCATTGCAGTAGTCCAGTCTAGAAACAACAAGGGCCTGGACAAGAAGTTGCGCAGCATGCTCTGTCAGAAAGGGCCTGATCTTTCTGATGTTGTGTAGTGCAAACCTGCAGGATCGAGCAGTCTTTGCAATGTGCTCTTTGAAGGTCAGCTGGTCATCAAAGATTACACCAAGATTTCTGACCGAAGTTGATGGGGTAATCATTGATGAGCCTAACTGAATCGTGAAGTCATGCCGTAGAGTCGGAGTGGCAGGGAAGACCAGAAGTTCCGTCTTTGCCAGGTTGAGCTGTAGGTGATGTTCTTTCATCCATGCCGAGTTGTCCGCCAGGCAGCCTGAGATCCGTGCAGCTACCGTTGGGTCATCTGGTTGAAAAGAGAGATAGATCTGTGTGTCATCGGCATAGCAGTGATAGGAGAAGCCATCTGCATGTATGATGGGACCCAGCGATGTAGTGTATGTGGAGAAGAGGAGGGGTCCAAGAACCGCTCCCTGAGGAACTCCAGTGACCAGTTGATGTGGTTTGTATACCTCCCCTCCCCAGGCCACCCTGAAGGATCTACCGGTGAGATAGGATTCAAACCAGCGAAGTGGAATCCCAGTGATGCCCAGTGATGAGAGTGTAGACAGGATAATGTTTTCCATTAGATGTTGGTTTGCGATTAATAAAGAGAGATGAATTGAAGAGTGATTTTTCATGTCTAATCTGAACACATGATTATTTGTAAGGACGTTTAGTGTAATCACTCACACGTCTCAGTCTGTCAGTCTGAGCTGAAGCTGCTCTCCTGACCCAGACCGGCTGACGTAGTTCAGTCTGGATCGAGCCGGTCTGACTCACCGAGTGCTGCGTCTGTCAGGCGTGAGAGAGATGCCGAGTTTGGCTCTTCATCAGCTCCATCACACTCCTCTGTGTCTCCACGTTACTAACGCTCCCCGTGTTTCCAGAAGAGATGTCGCACCGGGTCAAAATAATATCGTTCAGAGCCAAAACACAGACAGCCGTCATCGGCATTTACATCTCGTTGTGTTATTACACTCAGAAATACCAGTAAATGTAACTAAATTTTTATGAACATTATAAAGAGGCATTTCAGTTCCCCTCAAGCCACAACAAATCCTTACCATGTATTCAGAACAGCAATGACACATTTATGTATAAAACAAACATAATTTGGGTTGTAATTTCCTCTCCAATCAAAGCTATTATTAATAATAATTATTATTAAGCTGTTGAGTATGGAATAGTGTTATTGTCAGTCCTGTCTCTCTGTGTCTTGTGTTTCCTGTTCTCGTTTTTTTCTCCTCATTAGTTTATTAGTCTCCAGCTGTGTTTCCTTAATTATCTAGTTTACGCCTCGTTTATTTTTAGTACTTAAGCCCTGTTTCCCTGCCTCTGTGTCCAGTCTTATCGTCATTCAATGTTGATCTGTGTCGCCAGTGACCCCTGAGTTTGGTAAATAAAGTTTATAAGAGTTTTTGGAAGAAGTTCCTCGCCTCCTCGTTCCCTTCTCCTAAGTGTAGTGTGACAATTATTGAGTACTAAATATTATTATAAAGCTGTTCAGTACAGCGGTAGGTCGTGACTTATATATGGAGAGCAGGTTTGGTCATTGTTGTTCATATTATTTATTTTAAATATTTATTTTTTAAATTATTTTATTTACATTAAGATTGGTTGATCGATTATGGACATTATGTAACTAATTGATTTTTATGTACATTATATAAAAGTAATTGTGAATTATTTTAATTCATTTATTTTGTCAATTATAAATTATGTAATGAGAATTATCATTTTAAAAATATTACTAATAATAGCTTATTTAATATTCACTTGATTATGTACGTTGAATACAAAATTTATTATTATAACCCCCAGTTTCACAGACAAGGCTTAAGACTAGTCCCAGACTAAAATGTAAATCTGAGCTGTTTGAACTGAAAGAAACTTGCACTGACTGATCTTAAAACATATCAGTGCCTTTGTATTGTCTTAAGATGCTCACCAGTAATGCTTTTTTTCTAAGGCATGTTTATAAAAATTACTTAAATGTCCTAATTGGACTATGACTTAATCCTTCCTTAGGCTAAGCCCTGTCTATGAAACCGGGCCTATATATTACATTAATTATGCACATTATATATAATTTATCCATTATCCATGATAGTCTCACTACAATAGCTTTATAAACAGAAAATGGACAAACTACTACTAGCCACACATCATTTCTCAAAGTAGCTAAAACAAGAACATTTATTTATTTTGTACAAAAAAAGTGCTGTCACTTTTTCCTTAATACTTACATTAAATGAATATTTTATTTTAATTTTATTTTGGGTTTACTTTTTTATTGTTTTTTATTATATTTAAATTTTTTATTTTGGTTTTACTTTGTTTTTTAATTTATTTTTGATTGTTTAGTTTATTTGTATTTTAGTTTTACTTTTTGTTTTGTTTTATTTTGGAATATTTTGTTTTATTTAATCATTTTTATTTTGGATGTTTTTCAATATTTTGTTTTTTTGTTTATTTTATTTTAGTTTTATCTTTTAAAAAACTTATCTTATCTTTTTATCTTTTATCTTATATTTTTTTATTTAATTTTGTTTGATTTTAGTTTATTTTTATTTTGGGTTTACTTGATTTTATTGTACATAATCTTATTTTGTTTTTATTTTATTTTAGATTAGTTTTATTTTGGTTTAACTTTATTTTATTTTATTTTGTTTTATTTTTTATTTTATTTTGGGTTTACTTGATTTTATTGTACATCATTTTATTTTGTTTTTTATTTTATTTAGATTATTATTTTGGTTTTACTTTATTTTATTTTATCTAGTACACTGAGCCAGAACTGGCCAGAACAGAAATTGTGCACTGTTGTACTGTAAAAATGTTATCTCTAAAGTTATATGTGTATATGTATATGTATGTTGTGATGTAACCTAATTGCAACCAAAATGAAGCATGTTTGTTCTGTTAATTTGTACTCAATTACGCCTCAAATCAAAGCGTGACATGATCAGATTCCAGAGGCTCATGGGAAATCATTCCACCGGAGGTCAAAGGTCACGGCTCCTGTCTGCTTTGTTTGATCTATGGATTGATATTGATTTCTCTTCATTAGAGTTTGCATAATGAAAGTGCACAGGATTGATTGGCCATTGATTCCATTCGTTTACCTAATGCTAACGGCATTGAGTCACTCAAACGAGCGCTAGCATGTGGTTTTTGTGTTTCCTCTCACTCAAACCAACAACAAAACTGAAATATATAAGAATTAACCAAATGATGTGTATAAAGCGACTGTAGATTCAGATTAACTCTTGTGTATAAATGAGGTCTGATTAGCTTTTGTGCTACATTGTGTTTGATCAGTTGTTGTTGATTGTAGGCTCAAGTTTATATTGAGTTTGTGTTTTTCTGTCAGTTAGCTTAATTTTCTTCTGTATTTGTCCAGGATTATGGTTTCTCGTCGATCGTCAGGGCTGGGAAAGATTGTGGCGGCGCTAAAGGTCACATGACCATCCATCTCGCTCAAGTGTGGGTTTCCTCCTGAATAAACATGAGCCACTTTGGCTTCTCCTTTGCTCTGATCAGCCGTTTACAGTATCTTAATGGAAATATTCGATCCCAAAGCTTGAGAAATATTCAACTTGATCGTTGTTTCTCATGCTGGTACGATCTGTTATGTTTAGTATCAAAAGAAGAATGAAAGACTTCCATGTGTGTAGATGTTAAAGTTGAATATTTAGTAGGGGATGATGATAAACTCTTAGTTCTTCAAGTTGTAACAACAGTTTCTGACATGAATAAATAAAGGAGAATATACAGTAATAAAAAAGAAAATCTAATAATGTATAAATAACTTTATTACTAATATTACTAAAAATAAATAAATACTGCAATATAATGGGAAACCAAATATCATTAATTCATTTTTTTTTTAAATCGCTCAACCGTGTCCCCAGTGTTTTTTTTAAAATAAATAAATATACAGTTCTATGCTTTTATATATATATTTATATATTTATATTAACATTTTTGTATTTTATTTTTCTTCTTAATATAATTGTTTACATTGAAACATACTTTAATTATATAATAATTATATTAGTACAGCCTGACGGTTAAACATATTATTAAAATGGAATATATTATTGTCATTGGAATTAAACTTTTTATAAAGTAATTGTTATCATTTATTTTAATATTTTTATTAACTTAAATTATAATATTAATAATAATTTGCATAAATTATAATAATTTTATTAATAAATAAATGCACAGTTCTATACGTTTTTTCTGCTGTTCTTTATTTGTATTAAGAACAAATAAATGTAATTTATTAAAAATCGTTATATTTATTCATTATTATTTATTTTATTCAGTTATCTTCATGTTAAAATAATATAGTAAATGCCTATTTTTTTATATTTTATTAATGTAAACTAATATTTTATAAACATTTTATTAATTTTGCAACCTGACAGCTACACTGTAGCTAAATTCCTTTATTCGTTCATTAATATTTATATATATAGTGCTGTCAAACAATTAATCGCGATTAATCGCATCCAAAATGAAAGTTTTCGTTTACATAATATATGTATGTGTATTGTGTATATTTATTATGTTTATATAAATACACACACTAATAGTATATATTTAGAAAATATTTACATGTATATAAATTTAGATATTTATATTCTTATATTTTATATTATATACAAATATATTTAATATATAAACATAACATATTTTTCTTAAATATATTCATGCATGTGTTTGTATTTATATGTGCTTAATAAATATACACAGGACACATACATATATTATGTAAAGAAAACCTTTTATTTTGGATGCGATTAATCGCAATTAATTATTTGACAGCACTAATACACACACATACTGTTACATATTGAATGTAATTATTACGCTTATTTAATTATTATTTATTTATACTTAAATCAGTATTCATTTAAAAAACTAATTATTACAAATTGAAATAAACGATGTAAGATTTTTCGAAACACTAGCTTGACTGTAGCTTAGGCTAACTCTGTTAGCATCTGTGGCGTTCAGGATAATGCTAACAAATCCTTCATGAGTTTCCCGCTCACGAACACATTTGTGTTCGGCAGAAACTCCAGTGGCGTTCTGTAGTGATTCATTCACCTCGGCTCGCGTTATTAAAGGCCTTTCAGTTGTTTCAAAGCTTCCCCTTTTCCTCGCATGACAGTTTCATTTCTGCCTTTTGTCCCAGGCGCTATTTATGGCCGTAATTGAACGGCGTCGGGTCCGCGAGTTCAATTGCAGTCAAAAGAGGCTGGAGCCGGCGGATATGAAAAATGAGGCTCTTTTAAATGCTAATCAGCGTGGTTAGCACGTAGCTCCTGCTTGCCTGGCAAAAATAATTGTGTAAATATCCATGAGAAACTGCAGTGCTTGTGTAAAAAAGCCACGGTGCGTCCCTGCGATAAATACATGTGATTTCTCTCCCGCGCTCAGCATAACGGCATCATGTCACGTGAGTCTGTCTGAAGCGTCTCGCTGGCGTTTGAGCGGGAAATCTTAACAGAATATGCCTTTTATTGTATTGATGGATCAAATAGCGTATTGTTGACGTGTTGTGCAGCTCAGTGGTGGATGATATTAAACACATGACTGTGTTTTCTGGCCTTTTCTGTCAATGTTTAGCTAATAGGCAACTGATCTCTGAGGAGGAAATGCTGGGAAAAAGTACGTTTGAAGTGGTGATTAATGGACTTAATGACTTCAGAGACCCAAATGAGTCAAACTGAATGTGCACCGCAGCTCAGATGACTTGATTTTTGAAGAGATCTAAAACTCTGGTGAATCTGAGCACAGTTTGAGACACTTCTGAGATACTTCTGAGACTCCAGAGGAGACTCGTGTGAGATTACTGCCATGTTTTTCCTTTGAAGAGACATGTTGTAGATTTGAGCGGAAGTCTCCATTTGCTCTCCATTTAGTCTCATCACAGTCTGGGATTAAATAATTAAGCACATTCAATAATTGTTTATTTAATAGTTATTTATACTTTTATTATTAAATTATTTAAAGAAATAATAAGGCTATATATAAAACATGACTGTTACATTGAAGCTAAATTATTATTATTATTATTATTATTATTAATAATAATAATTTAGTAATGCTTATTTTAAAAAATCATTAGCTATTTTATCATTATTTAAATACATTATTTTATATTTATATTATACAATCTGATGCCTAAATCACAGCAAAATTATTATTATTATTATTATTATTAATTTAGTGGTTACATTTATGCTTATTAAAATAATTAATTTATTATTAATGTATTTATATTTATTACTAATAATAATTACATTTTTATAAAAATTATATTATTCCTCAATTTTTTTTGGTTTATATTTTGTATTTCTCATTTGTAAGTTGCTCTAGATAAATCATCTGCTAAATGAATAAATGTAAATGTTATGTATATTAATTATACAACATGATGGCTACATTGCATTAAATATTATTATTATTATTATTACATTTTAATTATTATGAAAGATTTTAACAATTATTGAAATTACACAATAATCATATTAATTATACACCTAACAACTAACTTTTATCAATTAAGATCAAGAGACGAAGGAGCGCGGTGCACACAACGTTGTTGAAATATGAATATTTCCTCATTTTATTTTTATTTATATTTTATGTTTCCCATTTGGCAATTGCTTTGGAAAAAAGTATCCACTAAATTATATAATTAATTAATATATTATATAATTAATTAATAATTATGTGTATTAATTGTACAACATGACAGCTACATCAATGCTAAAATATTATTATTATTATTAAATTGCTTTATTTGTATTAAATCATCTATTATGACTATAATTTAAGTATTTTGATGTATTATTAAAATAATTTATTACATATACAAGTATTATATTATAAATTGTACATTAATTGTATTAATTACACAACCTGACAGACAGTTTTAGTCACTTTCTTGAAGCTCTGTCTGGTTGTAGCTTGACTGTGTTTGTGTCTGTGCCAGTATTGTTCGTTTGTTTAGAACGTCCTTCAGGAGTGTGTGAGGTGCGAGACACGGAGTGAGCTTTCACTGATCGATTGTCTCAAACGAGTGTGTCGCTGTTCCTGGAAACTCCTGCTGAGACTTTAAGAGAGCGACCGAGACCAAACGCACTGCAGAATAAGATGAAACGCAGCAGATTTAACTGGTTGATAATCAGATTTGCTCTCAGAGCTGAAGAACACCTGGATCTCGCTGATAACAGCACAACAACAGAAACCACATCAGACCATACACTGAGCACAAATCACCAACAATACATATTTCCATTGTGCAGGAAATATCTCTACATGTATATAAAACAGACCGATAATTCTACATGAATCAAGATGTCTTGGTGAGGTTCAGTAATTATAAAACTTTAGCAATCATTTGCATTGCAGCAAAGTTGAGTGAATACAGCATGTCTGTAACTTTATTCAAAAGAGCAGCAACCTCATTTAAATCACTTTGTGTGTATAGAAATAATTATTTAATAAATAAAAATATATAATATACACAATTATATATCAAATAAAGTAATATATACAATTATTATATTAATATATATCAAATTATCAGCATTTTAATCCAAATTTTTGTATTGATATGTTTTATTATATTAATATTATTATACACACACACACACACACATATATATATATATATATATATATATATATATATATTTGTGTTTGATTATATTTTTGCCAAATATAATCAAACACAGCTGGACTCAAATGAAGGTGTAGAACCATCTCAAGGATGATCAGAAGAAATGGACAGCACCGGAGTTAAATATATGAGTGTCACAGCAAAGGGTCTGAATACTTAGGACCATGTGATATTTCAGTTTTTCTTTTTTAATAAATCTGCAAAAATGTCAACAATTCTGTGTTTTTCTGTCAATATGGGGTGCTGTGTGTACATTAATGAGGGAAAAAAATGAACTTAAATGATTTTAGCAAATGGCTGCAATATAACAAAGAGTGAAAAATTTAAGGGGGTCTGAATACTTTCCGTACCCACTGTATGTATATATATATATATATATATATATATATATATATATATATATATATATAATGTTTTACAATATTTTATTTCTATTTATTTATAAAACCTGACTAAATAGACTAATTTACAAAATACCAAAAATGTACAAAAATAATTGCATAATGATATAATGTATAAAATATTTCTGTTTTTACTGATTTACTTTTTTTGTAAGAATTTTGTGTGAGAACAGTGATTTTTAAAAACCTGATTGAACCAGTTTATGAGGAAACAGTCTTGTGCAACGAAAATTACATTTCCCTCAATTTTCCTGCATAAAAATGCATGTCTTTTGGGCTCATTTTGCTGCACTACAGCTAAAAAAAAGCTTTTTAGTAAGTCAAAAAGCGAGAAATACATATTCTATTGGCCAATATGTAAATTTCGCAGCTGAGCTGGTAAGAAGAGACTTGCGTCAGCTGCAAAGTCAATAAAGTGGTGGGAAAGTGATTAGAATTTGATGAAAGATTATGAAAACAAACATTTGCTCCTTCAGAGTAACATCCACGTTTGATTCGGTGGCAGTACATGTGCAGTGTTCAGGAGGTGAACTGGATGAGTTTTGATGTCTTGTTATCTTGTGAATCAGCTAGATGTTCCAGACGTCAGGACTCCTCCATCTGCTGCGCTTTAGCTGTGGAAACTGACGGCTAGTTGGCCGTCGCTGGGGTTTTCCGCTGGCTTCAGGTTCGCTGACACCTGTCACACAGTGTTTTTGACCTGAGGGTGAATCCAGCTTTCTGAGCCACCGTTGGCTGTTTTTCACCAGGCTCTGATATAGAAATCACAAAAAATTTGATGCTGTGTTTGTTCAGAGTGTCCGTATATACAGAAAATGTCTTATTGAACCTGTTCGTGTCAAAAAATCAAAGACTATACCCAAGAAGTGTCACTCGTATAGTTTTGAATGGGAAAAATGCAAGCTCAATATGGCCACTCTATCGAACAAAGCCACGCCTTCTGGGTAAAGGAGCCAATCACTAGCACTAAAGTTAGTCCCAGTTTATATAGAAACAGTCGGCGTTCTGAGACGTATCTGAAAGAGACAGGAGCTGCACTTGCATGCCCGAGAGGCATTTCAAAGATGGCCGCCGAGTGACATGACTTGTCTTAATGGCACTTAAAAAAACTTAAGCCAACCTGGAACCTAGTGGTTAGCGCATATGCTAGTTTTGCGCACTGTTAGCATTGAGTGTATTTGCTAACGTCCTTACAGGGTTTTAATGTGCTAACAGTCACTTAAGCATAAACCTGTTTATGGTGTTTTCGGCAGGATGTAACTGAATCACGAATATAATGGTATATTAATCTAAAGTTTATGGGTAATTTGGAAAATATAGTAAAAAAAAAATCTAAATTTCAGTGTATTCAATTGTCGTCTTGAATGTTAAAGCTAAAATTGTTAATGTTTGGAGGAAATACACAGCTAAAGATCTTAAAGGAAACATTAGTTTACATGACAATTTCTGTATCTTAAATGGTTTTCTTCCAAACTGAGCTACACGCTAAAGCTAGTTTGTTAACAATCCTTGTCGTCTCTCTGCTACTTCTTCGTTGTTTAGCAGCGACTTTTTCATTCTCTTTCTTTAAATAATGCAACATCAGACATGATTTATCTGTATTTTATCATTACTTTCTCATTGGCTTGCTAAAGCTAGCTTTCAAAGTCTGACTTTGTTTTTTTGCTAGCATGAGGGTTATTCATTCATTTAGCACAGTCTAACATGTTCGATTTCTCTTTTAATTCCCCATTAGCTTGGTGAAAAGCTATCTCTTCTGATTTTATTAGCATAAGTGTTCATCACATGACAATAAAATGCGGAACACACAACTCTATTATTTATTTACCACACTTGCTTACATTTTAATGTAATTTTTTCATTTCTAATTTGCACATATCAGACCTGTACATACATAGTTGTCTATATTATATATTGTGTTTTTGCTGTTTTGTACATTGCCTATTTGGATATTTGTTTACTATTCTTCTATTATCTGTGTCCTGTCCTGTTGCTGTCTTTCTGTTGCACTGTGGAGCTTCTGTCACTACAACAAATTCCTTGTATGTGTAAACACACTCGACCAATAAAGCTCATTCTGATTCTGATTCTGATAAGGGTTGTTTCTTCATTTTAGCACAGTTTAACATGTGGTATTTTATCTTTAGCCAAAAGGTCCACAGCTAAAAACAATTTGCTTCTTGCAAAAGCCTGTAACTGTCAAATCCACCTGAAAAAAAAAAAATAAACATTTAAACATATATTTTAGCTTTTCTAAGAACTTTATCAAATATGATTGTCAACTTTTAATTTTTCATTTTCGAATAATGTGACATTACCCAATATTTCTCTCTATATTTCCCATTGAGCTTGCTAAAAAGCTAGCTTTTCTGTTTTTGTTAGCATGGGGGTTGTTTCTTCATTTTAGTCTAATGTGGTGTTTTAGAATTAGCATTAGCCAAAAGGTTGCTGCAGTTAAAAAAAAGTGATTCTGTCACTGTATGCGGCGAGTTGGTGAACACTTTGTGTGTTCCCCAGAGATTTGCAGTTTTTCACTCAAAGTGGACCGTAATGAATGGCTCTCGTACGATCAGGCAGATTAGCATAGCAGAATCTTAATTTGCGTATCGAGGGGAATCGAGGGGAATGTTGGGGCGAAGTAATTGTTTGTACACTAATCATGTAGAGCAGCGTGTGGGCATTTCCACTTCTGCCTCTGTCACGTTATTAATAATGACTTGATTTGGCCCGGTTAGCCTCAGAAAAGGGCGGCTCGTGCTAGCGTACACACAGGTCTGTTGGGTGCAGCGACTTCTGACGCCCGAGGCCAATGTGAGTAAAACATATCATCAGTTACCGCTAAAGCTGCGCTCTACTTGGACTTCACCTGGTGGGGTTTAGAGGAAATTATAGTGGTACAAGTGGGTTTCGTACTTAAATGCTAAAACCTTATGCTAACACAGGAACACAAATGCTCATATGTGGAACGCATTGCTATTGATTGCATAAATTTGGCCAGTTTTCTCTTTCAGGTTAAGTACGACAGTTAGTTAAACTATAACGTTTTTTTTTTTTAAATATCTAACTACTTTAATTGCACACTTTAAATAATCTCTATCACCCCTTGAGGACTTGAGAAGTGATGACACACGCATGCACCCGGAGCAGTGGGCAGCCAATGCTGCAGCGCCCGGGGAGCAGTTGGGGGTTCGGTGCCTTGCTCAAGGGACTCACCTCAGTCGTGGTATTGAGGGTGGAGAGAGCGCTGGACATTCACTCCCCCCACCTACAATCCCTGCCGGACCTGAGACTCGAACACACAACCTTTGGATTACAAGAATCCTCATTTTGCTGCACTACAGTTAAAAAAGGCTTTTTAGTAAGTTAAAAAGCGATAAATACATATTCTATTGGCCAATATGTAAATTTCGCAGCTGAGCTGGTAAGAAGAGACTTGCGTCAGCTGCAAAGTCAATAAAGTGGTGGGAAAGTGATTAGATTTTGATGAAAGATTATGAAAACAAACATTTGCTCCTTCAGAGTAACATCCACGTTTGATTCAGTGGCAGTACATGTGCAGTGTTCAGGAGGTGAACTGGATGAGTTTTGATGTCTTGTTATCTTGTGAATCAGCTAGATGTTCCAGACGTCAGGACTCCTCCATCTGCTGCGCTTTAGCTGTGGAAACTGACGGCTAGTTGGCCGTCGCTGGGGTTTTTCGCTGGCTTCAGGTTCGCTGACACCTGTCACACAGTGTTTTTGACCTGAGGGTGAATCCAGCTTTCTGAGCCACCGTTGGCTGTTTTTCACCAGGCTCTGATATAGAAATCACAAAAAATTTGATGCTGTGTTTGTTCAGAGTGTCCGTATATACAGAAAATGTCTTATTGAACCTGTTCGTGTCAAAAAATCAAAGACTATACCCAAGAAGTGTCACTCGTATAGTTTTGAATGGGAAAAATGCAAGCTCAATATGGCCACTCTATCGAACAAAGCCACGCCTTCTGGGTAAAGGAGCCAATCACTAGCACTAAAGTTAGTCCCAGTTTATATAGAAACAGTCGGCGTTCTGAGACGTATCTGAAAGAGACAGGAGCTGCACTTGCATGCCCGAGAGGCATTTCAAAGATGGCCGCCGAGTGACATGACTTGTCTTAATGGCACTTAAAAAAACTTAAGCCAACCTGGAACCTAGTGGTTAGCGCATATGCTAGTTTTGCGCACTGTTAGCATTGAGTGTATTTGCTAACGTTGTATTTGCGACTCTCTAACCATTAGGCCACGACTGCCCCATTTAACATGTTTTTGCAATGTTTATTTTGTTTTTCAAAAAAAAAAAAATTGTTTTAAATTTATATAATCATTATATCACATAAATGTTGAATTTGAAGTAAAATGATGCATGGATATTTTATTGTATTTTTTAGAAGTTTTTGTGTTATTGTATAGTTTAGGTTATTTATTTGAGTGGGAAACAGTAGCCGGATCCTCATGAATGCACAGGAATGCTCTGGTGTACCTGTCTCACACACAGGTGTCAGTGTATCTTTGGTGCTCAGACAGTCGCGCGGCGCTGCATGTTGTGTTCTGGTGCTCAGACTCGCACGCTGCACAGCTGATGTGACAGTAGCCCTTTCACAGCCCTGATTCAGTGTGGCACTGAAGAGACTAATTACCTCCTGTGACCTGACCTCACAAACAGTCCTGCAGCGTACACTGATACCCACCCGCTCCAAAACATGCTGAGAACATACACTGGCAGTGCTTTTATAGGCACTAGAGATGGGTCACAGAATGCATTGTCTATAGGCCGCCAATAACTATGAGTTTGGCCTAGGTTATAATGATTAGAATATTGTATTTAGAACTGTATAAATTAAATTCATTTTCCAATGAAAAACCATCAGACAAACTTAAACTGATCAATGACTCCAGAACACAGAAGGAAATATATATTTTCACAGGATATAAGGCGCATACATACATAATTACACATAAAATATGTACATAAATATATAAACATCTGTTTGGGAAAATGCATTGTAATATTTCCATGAAAATGATACAAATGGTATTAGGTCATATCTTAAGTTATTTAGAGGCAAATTCAAAATATTAGATTTTTTTAATTTAATGTTATTTTTTGTGGCTAATAAATGTTAATTATTTTAATCTATTAACAGTCCTAAATAATAGTTTTTATAAAGAATTGTAGGACTTTGTTTTCTAAAGAATGCTTTTTTTTTTTGTGTAAAATATATAACAGTAATATCAAGTACTATCATGAAGACAAATATCATTATAAAAACATTTACTTTTTTTCCTCATTTAACAAAATTTTAAAAAACAATGCAACAAATGGGGAATACAATAAAAGCTGCTTTTCCACTGTCATTTCAAAGAAACAATATCCGTCCCAGCTGGGCCAGATCAGCACGGAATGGAACGGTTTAGTGAAGACAACGGTTTGGCCCAATGGTGAAAAAGCAGCTAAAGTGATTCATTCTAAAAGAAATGCTACAATCTCAACATTTGAGATTGAAAAAAGGAAAAGAGGATTATTTTAAGTGTGTACAGTTAGTTGAATGTTTGTGTAAAAGAGTCTTTGAAGTCTTTAGATGTTTCTTGAACTTTATAAAAGGACTCAGTTCTTGGGTAAGGCTGAGAAGGTCCTTCCACTGGTGAGGAACTGTAAAGCTAAAGGGTCTGGAGTGATTTTGTGCATCACTCTGAAGATACCATGAGGCACGGCTCACTCAGATTATCTGGAGGAGATGCACCAGAAGGAGTGGATCATCATACTTTTTGTAATATGGGTCGTGCTTTTTGCCTGTGAAGAGAGATAAACAGAAGTATAACATGCTGTCGTGAAATTTAAACAACATTATTAAGGGATTCACATATTTCACACACAACACCAGAATCCTTATAGTTTGATCATTTTAGAGAATAAAAAAAAAAAAAAAAACATGGAACTGATAAAACAGCAACAGGTTCACATTCACTGCACTCTTCTTCATTGTACTGCCACAAATAGAAACAGACGTAAAAACATTTGCACTTATGATGGGAATTATATATCACAACAGGTCATTAGTACTTACAAGGTTTGAGTTTTTTCCAGCAGCAACCAATTGCAATCAGTATTAAAATACCTGGGATAACTGCATAAATGATATGTGAAGTATATTCAAATCCTAGAACACACAGAGAAACATTCACAAAATACGCAATGAATAATATGGCAGAAAAAATCCTCAAAAACAACAAAACAAATAAACCTAAAAACAACAGAAAAAAGTAAGGCATTCTTGTGTTTGGTGCCTAAAATAAGCAAAATGTATATGGATAAAAATGAACCAGGTTTCAACTTACCGCTACTCTTGGTGTTATTGACAGTCTGAATCTTCGGGATTGACTTAGTAAAACTCTGTCCTGGTAAATGTGATACTGTTTTCTTAAAAGCAGCTTTGGAGAAATGTAAGAACTCTTTCAGCCAGTAAATGCACTCATAATTGTAGTATTTCTTCAGTGATTCAAGCTGTGCTGTGTTTTTATTCCACTTCTGCACTGTGGCAAATGCCTGTGGTACAGATGTTTTGTATCTGCTGTTCTTCATTTCTAGTGTGATGAAATCTTCTCCATCATAACTGTACCGATCAAACCCAGATTTGATGTCAGTCTCATCATCCCATTCACATCCATACATCCTCTGATAGGTATGATCACCTGAATGAGAGAGAGATAATGGGATGCTATTCTTTATTTTCTTTTATAGTGTGCAATATAATCCTTATGATGTTTATGAATATATATATATATATATATATATATATATATATATATATATATATATATATATATATGTATGTATGTATGTATATGTATATGTATATGTAGTATATATATATATATATATATATATATGTATATGTATGTGTGTATATATATATATATATATATATGTGTATATGTATATGTATGTGTGTATATATATATATATATATATATATATATATATATATATATGTATGTGTGTGTATATATATATATGGTGGGCCGCCTGGACCAAAAAATGCCAGGGCCGATTTTTTGTCCCAGTTCAGCCCTGCAGCTCACATATAGAGGAACATCACCAATTTTGTCCTCCTACCTTGTTTTCTTCCTGAGTTATTGCATGTCAAATAAGAAAGATAGGAAAAATTTCCCTTGAATAAACTTTTATTTATTTATTAGCAGTTTCTCAGCATGAGAATGCCCAAATTGAACCTTTTGAATCTTTTGCTATAGTTTTGGACTTACAAGTCTTTACTTTTTTGTATGCCACTCAGAAAAAAAAAAACTCTGAAAATGCCTTCAGGGCTAAAAGGGATCAAATCTTACTTGTTTATTATCTTATAATCCATGAAAGTGTACAAAACAATAGTTCTAGCAACAAGACGAACACTTCAACAATATTACCATAGTCCTCTGGTTTTATTTTACAGTTAATAGAGTTGATAACTGAGGCTGCACTTGAATGAAATGAGCAAGCATGTCTATTCGCATCATGATCCAACAGACATTTTACAGTCACTTTACAGTGTTGCTACTGATGACGGTCATTATGGCGAATAACAGACCTCAGAATGTAAAGACTGACCAATCAAAATCAAGCATTTCAGAGAGACATATAAAAAAAAAAAAAAAAGTATTTTAACTCACCGCGTGACTGATTGTATCGCTGCATTAGAACATGAATATTGTTTTTGTAGATCTTCTGCACTTCTTCTCTGATCTCAGTGTCTTCTTTCCACATGTCTGTAGATGTAAACTCCTTCATCCAGTCCTGTCTGGGAATCAGCTTCTTTATCTCACTGTCATAATAATCAATCTGTCGTCCATCCAGAGTAGTTACAGCAGAAAACTCTGGGATTCCTGCAATCGTCTGTCCATTTATTCCAGTGTATGTAGTGATGAAGGAGTGTAACTCTAAAAAAAAAATATAAAAAAAATAAATAAATAAACAAACAACCAACATCACAACACCAAACAGCTCTAAAACATGGTTAAACACCACCTAGTGTCGTAAATCAAATTACTGTTTGATGCCAACTAAGACAAGTCTTTTTTTCTTCTAAAGTCAGCATGAAATTAAAATTCAGTAATTATCTTATGGAATATTGTAGTATTTATTATATAATTATATATATATTCATGTTCCTCGGAATCTTAAATCAAAATGACTTCCTCTTGCAGTGACATCTCTTCTCTGATGTCGAGGACGGGGTAACCTGTCACTCACAGAAGACCAAACCACAGCCGTCCAATTAATTCCACACAGACAAACTTGATCCTCTCTCTACGTTTGTTCTTGTTCCAAAAGACATTTCTTTTGCTTCATGTTGACTATAATTTAAAATCATCTTTCACAGAACTGTGGCACACAGACATACCTGCACAGCTAATTTACATTAAAATGTGCATAGATTCAGTCATTTACTAGGGTTATTCTCAGTCTTGTCTCATTTTGCCTTTTAAACAGACCTGTCTGCATGAGACGATATTGAAATAACTTCAGTGCAGCTTCAACAAAACAAAATCCTGCTTTAGCTCACAAAGGATCAGCAAACACTAAATCTGTTAACTAGTTCTGTTTGAGAAAAAAAAAAATTACTTAGATTAAAAAACATGTAATGATTTTCTGTGTGTTCAACACACGGAAGTAGCTAAAGGCCTTCCTGACAGAGAATTCATCATTTAAAAGACTTTACAAAACGCATCTCACCTGAATGAACTAAAGGTATGTAGATGCAGAAAATTAAGAAGTTCATTGCAGACAGAAATCCATGAATGTGACAATTCTTTATTGTGTAGTCGTCGAAGAGCGCAGCTAAAACACCTTAGCATTTGCCACACCTGAACCAACAGGAAAACAGATTCCTGAGCAAGTTACGTCAGCCTGGGAGCAAAAGTCCCCACCCTAAATGTCTGTATTGAGACTGCAAAGACATGTTCTGCGGCTGCGCTCAGTACCTGTTTTTTCCTGTTGGTTCAGGTGTGGCAAATGCTAAGGTGTTCGACAACTACAAAATAAAGAATTGTCACATTCATGGATTTTTCTCTGCAATGAACTTGAACTTAGTTTTCTGCATCTACATACCTCTGGTTCATTCAGGTGAGATGCGTTTTGTAAAGTCATTTAAACGATGATTTCTCTGTCAGGAAGGCCTTTAGCTACTTCCGTGTGTTGAACACACAGAAAATCACTATGTTTTTAATAGAACAGATTTGGTATGGTTGATTATGACAATGTATGTGGTGTTTAATCATGCTTGAGAACTTTGTCTTTGTTTAATATTTTTTCAGCATCACACTCCTTCATCACTACATACACTGGAATAAATGGACAGACGACTGAAGGAATCCCAGAGTTTTCTGCTGTAACTACTCTGGATGGACGACAGATTGATTATTATGACAGTGAGATAAAGAAGCTGATTCCCAGACAGGACTGGATGAAGGATTATGTATCTACAGACATGTGGAAAGAAGATGCTCAGATCAGAGAAGAAGTGCAGCAGATCTACAAAAACAATATTGATGTTCTAATGCAGCGATTCAATCAGTCACGCGGTGACTTACAATACTTCATACTAGAAATGTCAAAGATGACCTTATACATTAAAAAGGAGCAGATCTTATGGCATCTCCTTTTGTTCTTCAGGTGTTCATACGTATCAGAGGATGTATGGATGTGGTTGGGATGATCAGACTGGATCTTTAGAAGGGTTTGATCAGTACGGTTATGATGGAGGGGATTTTATCTCACTAGACCTGAAGGAGCTCAGATACATCACACCTGTACCACAGCGATTCATAACAGCAGTCAAGTGGAATAATGACACAGCCCAGCTTGAATTTCTGAAACAATACTACCAACATGAGTGTGTTTACTGGCTGAAAGAGTTCTTGAAGTTAAGGAATGTGGATTTAGAGAGAAGAGGTAGCCTGTTTTTAAGAAATTCACTTTGTTCAACAAGTAGATAATTTAATTTTCTCTTTCTTTTTTCATACATTGCTTCATTAAAACAAACAAAAAACTTAGCACAATTTAATAAGTTTTAAACTGAAGTATTAAACATTTCTTACATCTATTTCTCTTTTTTAGCTCCTGAAGTGTCTCTGTTACAGAAGGATCCCTCGTCTCCAGTGGAGTGTCATGCCACAGGTTTCTACCCATCAGCAGTCACTATCACCTGGTTAAGAAATGGAGAGGAGCATGATGAAGATGTGGATCTTGGAGAGCTACTACTAAATGAGGATGGGACCTTCCAGAAGACATCTACCCTCTATATTCTACCAGACGAGTGGAAGAAGAACCAGTATGTTTGTGAGGTGGAGCACAAGGAAAGGACCATCCAGAAGATTCTGACTGAGGACGAGATCAAGAGTAACTACAGTAAGTTGTTAATAGTGCGCTATAGTGTTTATAGTTGTTGTTTTTTAATACTTGCTATTAATGTTTATCCTATTCTTACCGCATTTGGATAATAGGTCATTTGATTACAATATTTTGAATTACAATATTTTCATTTGTTTCAAAGGTGAAGGAAAGTCTTACAGGTTTGAACGAAATGAGAGCGAGTAAATGATGACAGAATGTTAAAACTTGACTGAACTAACCCTTTAAGATCAAACTTGTCAAATAGATTTTTGAAATCAAAATCAAATATTAAGAAGGGATAGTTCGCCTGAAAAAGATCATTCTGTCATCATTTACTCGCTCTCATGTTATTCCAAATCTGTGACGCTCTTCTGCGTATCATAAAAGACAACATACAGCAAAATATCTTTATATAACATATAAAAATATCTTTTATTCAATGAAACTGACTAGGAAAAGAGTTAGAAACATTTTGAAATGAGTCCATATGACTTGTGGGACATATTTCAAGTCTTCCAAAGTCATATGATAGCTTTGTTTGTTTAAATTTAAGTTATTCATCGCAGTGCACGAAGGCAACATTGGTAACATTCATTTACTTTACATTTTTTAAATCAAATATTTATATTTTATTTTATTTCAGCTTTATTTCCAATTAACACTTTTATTTTGTTAATGATAATATCCCTGGGCCTAACTAATTAATAATTTATTATTATTTCATCAGTAAGTTGTTTCAGCCTTATATTGCTGTATATTATTGTGTGTTTAATTTTTTTTACAAGTGTTTTTTTTTTATTTTATATTTAAGGTCCTATAAAACTATACTTCATAATACTTAGGAATGTGATAGGATTCATAGTCATCCTCACAGTCCTGGTTATTGGTACTTATAACATGAAAGTAAAAAATAAACTTAAACATTTAATAACATAAGCAGTTCTCTTTTTTCTTCAATAAAATTTGTACATAAGAAAATATAAAACAGAAAAAAATACAAATATGGAAAGTAGGCATAACGCTGCTAGTTTCACTTTCGCTTAATTTGTCATGATTATACTATGCGGCCCCTCACTTACAGTATATTAAAAATAAAAAATAAAAATAAATAACTTGATGTGGCCTTTGAATTAATTAGTATTTGCCCGCCCCTGTTCGAGTACATCACTGCAGCTCCAGGTGTAAAAGGCAGACTCAAATGTGGAAGTACATCCCCTCAGGAGATAACCTGCTTGATTCAGATTTGCCTAAGTTTCCACAGTACTTTGCACTTAAACTACACTTAAAGAATTCATGTTTTTTTGTCCATAATGTTGTCATTTTCTTCATACCATTTGTTTACTCAGGTGAGATTCATTTAATAACGTCACTTTGTTTAAACCCCCAGCTTGCTTCCTTGTGTTGAATTTACATAAAATCGCTTCACATTTGTCATATTTTCTCAAACATCGTAAATAATATCCAGGCTAACAAATGGTGTGTAACAGATTAAGTATCGCTGGAACCTAGGATAAATGACGCAAGAGGAAACCCTCCATTGAATCAAGGGTGTGTAAATAAACATAATGAGAACATGAAGTTCTCAGATACCACGTGGCATTCATCATTTACAGCATCAATAAAATTAGCTTATATATATGGGCACATTAGTTTGAATGAGGGAATCTTAACCATAACTCACACTGTAAAAAATGACCGTGATTTTAACGGTAAAAAACTGTGAAAATGCTACTTTAAAAAACCTGTTAAATGGTTAACGGTAAGTTCCTGTAAAATTTACTGGGAAAAACTGTAAACTGACGTTCACAGAATTCCCTGCGTTGCATTTCACATTTTGTTTGAATTTGATGTTTTTTCTTTGAAATAACTGTTTCTTCTTAGTTTTTTTCTTATCAGTTATGTTCATTAGGGTTGTGTTACATGTAATGTTGTTAAATTAATGTTTATTGCATATTTCAGTTTAACTCTTTCCCTGCCAGCGTTTTTTTTTTAAGTTGCCAGCCACCGCCAGCATTTTTGATGATTTTCACCTAAATTTGATGGCCCTTAGAATGTTTTCTGCTATGAATATATGAACAAATTATATATCAAAATAAAGAACCAAGCCTCTGCTTTTAATTAAAAACAAACTATTTTATTCTATCTTCATGTGTTCATGTTTTATTACCACTTGAATGCACATAGGTTTCATCAGAAATACAACATTTTGGACAAAAAACTGATAAAAATTTATTTTTATCAAAGTAGTGCATTTTCAAGACATTCAAATGTCATATTCTTTCACCTGTAAATAATTATATGAGTAACTGAAATTGCGTTCAATAAACAGAACAGACAGACACACACACACACACACAGGCTGCAAACATACATATACATACTGTACATACACACGCGCGCGCACGCACACATGCACACACACACACACACACACACACACACACACATGCACATACACAAACACGTTTATACACGCATATAGGCTACATACATACATATACATATACATACTGTACACACACACACACACACACACACACACATGCACGCACGCACATACATACACACACGCACACACACACACACACATATATATATATATGTACACTCACCTAAAGGATTAGGGGTGTGGTCCTAGTCAAGACAATCTCCTGAACTCCAAACTGAATGTCAGAATGGGAAAGAAAGGTGATTTAAGCAATTTTGAGCGTGGCATGGTTGTTGGTGCCAGACGGGCCGGTCTGAGTATTTCACAATCTGCTCAGTTACTGGGATTTTCACACACAACCATTTCTAGGGTTTACAAAGAATGGTGTGAAAAGAGAAAAACATCCAGTATGCGGCAGTCCTGTGGGCGAAAATGCCTTGTTGATGCTAGAGGTCAGAGGAGAATGGGCCGACTGATTCAAGCTGATAGAAGAGCAACTTTGACTGAAATAACCACTCGTTACAACCGAGGTATGCAGCAAAGCATTTGTGAAGCCACAACACGCACAACCTTGAGGCGGATGGGCTACAACAGCAGAAGACCCCACCGGGTACCACTCATCTCCACTACAAATAGGAAAAAGAGGCTACAATTTGCAGGAGCTCACCAAAATTGGACGGTTGAAGACTGGAAAAATGTTGCCTGGTCTGATGAGTCTCGATTTCTGTTGAGACATTCAGATGGTAGAGTCAGAATTTGGCGTAAACAGAATGAGAGCATGGATCCATCATGCCTTGTTACCACTGTGCAGGCTGGTGGTGGTGGTGTAATGGTGTGGGGGATGTTTTCTTGGCACACTTTAGGCCCCTTAGTGCCAATTGGGCATTGTTTAAATGCTACGGCCTACCTGAGCATTGTTTCTGACCATGTCCATCCCTTTATGACCACCATGTACCCATCCTCTGATGGTTACTTCCAGCAGGATAATGCACCATGTCACAAAGCTTGAATCATTTCAAATTGATTTCTTGAACATGACAATGAGTTCACTGTACTAAAATGCCCCCCACAGTCACCAGATCTCAACCCAATAGAGCATCTTTGGGATGTGGTGGAACGGGAGCTTCGTGCCCTGGATGTGCATCCCACAAATCTCCATCAACTGCAAGATGCTATCCTATCAATATGGGCCAACATTTCTAAAGAATGCTTTCAGCACCTTGTTGAATCAATGCCACGTAGAATTAAGGCAGTTCTGAAGGCGAAAGGGGGTCAAACACAGTATTAGTATGGTGTTCCTAATAATCCTTTAGGTGAGTGTATATATATATATATATATATATATATATATATATATATATATATATATATATACACTGTTATGTTTTAGCCGAAGACTATCCAGCTTCTGCTAGAAAGCTATGGCCCGGGAGCACCACTCTGACTCCAACAATCTGGGGAGTACGAGAAGTGACACCCCCTAAATGAGGAGCTGGAACATCGGCGCTGGATTTGATGGAAAGGAAGAAGATAGGGGATCGCCCGTCTTCATTACCTCGACCTGATCCATCTGCGATCCCCACGAGCGCAGCCGCCACCCCGCCCTTTTCGGCGAAAGCGGGGCTGGTACCACGAGGAACGCTGGTGAAAGCTCCCTCCTCAAAGAGAGCCCTCTGAGAGCAAGCATACGCAGTGACAAGCGCTCACAAAGAGGGCAGTCAGATCCCTCAAGAGCTGATTATGCGTGCTCTGCTCTCAAGCAGACCACACACGGACTGTGTGCATCCCCAGCAGTGAAGAACAAACAGCCTGTAATGCGATCTGCTTTTGACCATGTGCTAGTTCCCTGCACTTAAAGACATTGTGGAGCTTATTTCAAGTGACTGTAAAACAAACAACACTAAATAAGACTTACCTCATAGATCGACAGACACACACAGAGTAGCGGTTGCTGAATGACGAAAGCTGATGCCGGTTTCACCGCACGTGCTTTTATACCAGCTGGCCATTATGTCACCTCACCCGTGGTGTCTCGCCCATCCTTTGGACAGATTTCACTTGTATTCAGAGCCGGTTAAGCTGAAGGCGTTCCACACAGCTCGAGTTCCTGAAGAGGAACTTACTTGTTACTAAATCATCAAACATCCTTCCTGATGAAACATCCTTCTGCCTTTCCTTTCCCTTAGCAGAGGTGCCGGAGTCTACAGTGGGATGTCTTGATTCAGCTTTTTCTCCATCCATTTGATCTACCACTTTACATTTCTCCAAGGAGACTGCGCCTTCATTTTCCGTGGTCAGACTTCTGGTGAGAACTGAAGAAAATGCTTTCCTCAGAAGTTTGTTGATACTCTCCCTTCCTGCAGTTGCAACCTCAGCAGCTGATTTCATTGGCCATTTTTCCACTGGCCATTTCAGGAACACTGGCTCACTCTGCCATGTAGAATTTTCTTTGAGGTCTTCTGGGTTACCTCCCCTTGTGATAATATCTGCAACATTTAGATCTCCTGGGATCCACCACCAGTCTTTAAAAGGTGTTGTTCTCTGGATCTCCCCAACTCTGTTCGCAAAGAAGTGACTGGTAGCCATAGCTAGCCCGCCGAATAGCTCCCAACACTGTTTGGCTGTTGACCAAATGGAACCACTGATTGAATTTCACTTGGCAATGCTTCTCAATGTACTTTCTGAGCCTGGCTGCATAAACTGCAGCACACATTTCAGCCTTGACTGCTTCTCCTTTTTGATCCAAGGGCGTTAATTTGGCTTTGGATTCAACTAGCCTCACCTCAATGCCATGGTCCGTTTCCCACCTGAAATATGTTACAGCTTCTTAGGATTTATCGCTTCCATCAGAGAATGTGATTCCCCTTGATTTTCCTTTCCAACCTAAAGGTGTTAATCCTCCGAGGAACTTTATTTCACCAGGCTGAACATACTCATCAAACACATTAATGGCTTCTTCTCTAAGGTTTTCTGACAGTGGTTTGTACCATGTGTCTTTGGTCAAACTTCCATGTCCTGCTTCCTGGAATGCCTTTCGTACAAGGATAGCTCCTTGACAGGAGTGACCAGACCAATTGGATCATACAGTCCAGTTACTTGACTCAGCAGTTCTCTTCTGGTCAGAGGATTAGGGGTCTTGATCTTTACCTCCTCCTTTTTGAGGTTTTCCGCTTGGAAAAATTTGTTGATGTCAAGTTTATCTTCTTCCGCTAGATATCCAACTCCAAGTGCCTTGTTTTCTTTATCCCTCAACTGGTTTGGAAGTTTCAAGATCGTGTCTTCTACTGCTGACTTTGATTCACCATCACCAGGTTTCCAACTGTTTTCTGATCGAACCCAGTGCTTCAAGAAAAATACTCCAGCTTGTAGGATCTCTTCAACACCTTCTGTGATTTGATTCAATCTCTGTAGATCATTGTGGGATGTCTGATTATGTTGCTGTTCCTGGAAACTCCTGCTGAGACTTTAAGAGAGCGACCGAGACCAAACACACTGTAGAATAAGATGAAACGCAGCAGATTTAGCTGGTTGATAATCAGATTTGCTCTCAGAGCTGAAGAACACCTGAATCTCGCTGAACAGCACAACAACAGAAACCACATCAGACCATACACTGAGCACAAATCATCAACACTACATATTTCCATTGTGCGGGAAATATCTCTACATATATATAAAACAGACAGATAATTCTACATAAATCAAGATGTTAGACTTTGTCTCTCTGTGTCTCTTGTTTCCCCGCTCTTGTGCCCATATTTGGTCTTCCTATTCCTGTCCTCGGTCCATGTATTTATCAGTTCATTAGTTCCAGGTGTGTTGTTAATTATCTAGTTGAGTCTGTCCTTTATAAGCCCTGTGTTTCCTTGCCTCTGTGTCTGGTCTGATCATTTTATGTGTATCTGTATCTCCAGCGATTCCTAAGTTTGTTATTAAAAGTCTATGTCAGAAAGAAGTTCCTACGAGTGTGTGTTGTGACACAAGATGTCTTGGTAAGGTTCAGTAATTCTAAAACTTTAGCAATCATTTGCATTGCAGCAAAGTTGAGTGAATACAGCATGCATTTCAAAGATGGCTGCCGAGTGACATGACTTGTCTTAATGGAGCTTAAAAAAAATTAAGCTGACCTGGAACCTAGCGATAGCGCATATGCTAGTTTTGCACACTGAGTGTATTTGCGCATTCTGTATTTGCTAACGTCCTTACAGGGTTTTAATGCGCTAACAGCCACTTAAGCATAAACCTATTCATGTTTTCGGCAGGATGTAACTGAATCACAAATATAATGGTATATTAATCTAAAGTGTATGGGTAATTAGGAAAATGCTGTAAAAAAACAAATTGAAATTTCAGTGTTTATTGTCGTCTTGAATGCTAAAGCTGTTAACGTTTGGAGGAAATGCAAAGTTTAAAATTTTAAAAGGAACATTGGCTAAAGTGATATATCTGTATTTCTTCCAAACCAAGCAACATTCTAAAGCTAGTTTGCTAATAGTCCTTGTCAGTTGTCTTTCTCGCTACTTTTTCATTGTTGAGCAGCGACTTTTTAATTCCCTCTCTTCAAAAATGCAACATTAGACATGATTTATCTCTGTTTTTCTTCATTGGCTTGCTAGAAAAGCTAGATTTCAAAGGGTTATTTTATGCTAACATGAGGGTGGTTTCTTTATTTAGCGCAGTCTAACCTGTGGCATTCTCTTTAATTCCCCATTAGCTTATCTTTTCTATTATAACGAGGGTTGTTTCTTCATTTAAGTACAGTTCAATGTGGTATTTTAGCATTAGCCAAAAGGCCTCCACAGATTAAAAAAACAAATGAAATTGCTAACTTCTTGCAAAAGTCTCAATGTCAAATCCATCTGGCAACAAAGAATAACAAACATATAAACAGCTTTGCCAAGAGCGAAATTAAATCTGATTCTGTCAGATTTCATAGTTTAGCATAGACTTTTTATTCATCATCAAATAATGTGACATTTTCCTAGATTTCTCTCTGTATTTCTCTTCATTTTCCATTTAGCTTGCTAAAAAAGCTAACTATTCGGCACAGTATTATGTGATATTTTAGTATTAGCTTTAGCCAAAAGGCCTCCACAGATAAAATAAATTAGTTGATTGCTAGATTCTTTTAAAAGCCTTTAAAACATCGAACACATCAGGAAAAGCGTAATATCAAATGTAGCTGTTAGCTTCTGCGATAGCTCAGTCGATTCCAATTGTCAGGTTTAATAGTTAGCGTCGACTTTGTTATTCTGTCTTCAATGATGTCTCTTAGTTTTTCTCTTTATTTCTGTGTTAGCTTGCTAAAAAAGCTAGATTTTCTGTTTGTGTTAGCATGAGGGTTGTTTCTTTTTTTCATTTTAACAGTCTAACATGGTAATTTAGCTTTAGCATTAGCAAAAAGATATCTGCAGATTCAAAAAAAAGGAAAATAGTTGATTACTAGCTTTTCAAAAGCCTCTAAAATTAGTAAAATAAACAGCGTTTAGCTACTCTGATTCTGTCACTTCTGTCAGTATGCTAACGTTTTAGCTCATTGTGAGCGCTGTGATGAACCAGCCACACGGCGTCAGATAGACAGCAGCTGTATGCGGCAAGTGGGTGAATGCTGGTATGTTTGCCAGAGATTTGTCGTTTTTCACCCAAAGTGGACCGTAATGAATGGCTCTCGTACGATCTGGCAGATTAGCATGGCAGAATCTTAATTTGCGCGTCGGGGGGAATGTTGGGACGAAGTAATTGTTTGTATACTAATCATGTACAGCAGCGTGTGGGCATTTCCACATCTGCCTCGGTCCCGTAATTAATCGTGACTTGATTTGGCCCGGTTAGCCTCAGAAAAGGGCGGCTCATGCTAGCGAGCACAGGTCTGTTGGGTGCAGTAACTCCTGACTCCAGAGGCCAGTGTGAGCAAAATATATCATCATTCACCGCAAAAGCCACGCTCTACTTGGACCTCGCCTGGTGTGAGTGTGGGACTGAGGGGTTTAGAGGAAATTATCGTGGTACAAGTGTGTTTTATGCTTAAATTCTAAAACTGTATGCTAATACAGGAATGCAAATGCTCATAAGTGAAATGCATATGCTATTCATTACATGAATATGGCTTTTCTCTTTTGAGTTAAGTATGACAGTAGATAAAGCAGGTTAGTTGAAGTTGGTTAAACTATGAAGATTTTATATCTAGCTACCGTAACACATTTTAAATAATCTCTATCACCCCTTGAGTACTGGGGGACTTATTTTGGCACAGTAGTGCAAGAACATATTTTTTTTTTTTTTGCATTGATTATCAGCAATGCATTTTTCTTACTCTATATTGCCATTTCCCTCGTGTTAGGCTTAAATCTAACAAAATTAGTTCTAAAATGTAAATTGTTATAATTAATGTTATTAATAGTTATATTTAAATAGTTATATTCCTATCTCAAAAAATTAGCATATCATGAAAAGATTCTCTAAACGAGCTATTAACCTAATCATCTGAATCAACTAATTAACTCTAAACACCTGCAAAAGATTCCTGAGGCTTTTAAAAACTCCCAGCCTGGTTCATTACTCAAAACCACAATCATGGGTAAGACTGCCGACCTGACTGCTGTCCAGAAGGCCATCTTTGACACCCTCAAGCAAGAGGGTAAGACGCAGAAAGAAATTTCTGAACGAATAGGCTGTTCCCAGAGTGCTGTATCAAGGCACCTCAGTGGGAAGTCTGTGGGAAGGAAAAAGTGTGGCAGAAAACGCAGCACAACGAGAAGAGGTGACCGGACCGAGGAAGATTGTGGAGAAGGACCGATTCCAGACCTTGGGGGACCTGCGGAAGCAGTGGACTGAGTCTGGAGTAGAAACATCCAGAGGCACCGTGTACAGGCGTGTGCAGGAAATGGGCTACAGGTGCCACATTCCCCAGGTCAAGCCACTTTTGAACCAGAAACAGCGGCAGAAGCGCCTGACCTGGGCTACAGAGAAGCAGCACTGGACTGTTGCTCAGTGGTCCAAAGTACTTTTTTCGGATGAAAGCAAATTTTGCATGTCATTCGGAAATCAAGGTGCCAGAGTCTGGACGAAGGCTGGGGAGAGGGAAATGCCAAAATGCCTGAAGTCCAGTGTCAAGTACCCACAGTCAGTGATGGTCTGGGGTGCCATGTCAGCTGCTGGTGTTGGTCCACTGTGTTTTATCAAGGGCAGGGTCAATGCAGCTAGCTATCAGGAGATTTTGGAGCACTTCATGCTTCCATCTGCTGAAAAGCTTTATGGAGATGAAGATTTCATTTTTCAGCACGACCTGGCACCTGCTCACAGTGCCAAAACCACTGGTAAATGGTTTACTGACCATGGTATTACTGTGCTCAATTGGCCTGCCAACTCTCCTGACCTGAACCCCATAGAGAATCTGTGGGATATTTTGAAGAGAAAGTTGAGAGACGCAAGACCCAACACTCTGGATGAGCTTAAGGCCGCTATCGAAGCATCCTGGGCCTCCATAACACCTCAGCAGTGCCACAGGCTGATTGCCTCCATGCCACGCCGCAATGAAGCAGTCATTTCTGCAAAAGGATTCCCGACCAAGTATTGAGTGCATAACTGAACATAATTATTTGAAGGTTGACTTTTTTTTTTTGTATTAAAAACACTTTTCTTTTATTGGTCGGATGAAATATGCTAATTTTTTGAGATAGGAATTTTGGGTTTTCATGAGCTGTATGCCAAAATCATCAATATTAAAACAATAAAAGGCTTGAACTACTTCAGTTGTGTTGTAATGAATCTAAAATATATGAAAGTCTAATGTTTATCAGTACATTACAGAAAATAATGAACTTTATCACAATATGCTAATTTTTTTGAGAAGGACCTGTATATGTGTGTGTATGTATACAAAATATGTGTATGTCAGAGGTCGCGTTAACAGAAAATGTTCTGTCATTTACAAACATTTTTTTAGCTGCGACAGAAAAATCTGAAGGCCGGTCGTCACTGATTACACTGAGGGTGATCTATTGTAATTTATAACCGTAATTCTCACCCCTGTCCAGTTGGTGGCGAGTGCGCTCCAGTGGGGCAGTAGAGCATGGGATCATCGGCCTCCAGAACAAAAATAAAACTGTCATGAGTCTTTTGCTATGCCTTGCGAGTATCCACTAGTAAAGCGAAAGAGATGATCACTTCACGTTGCGCCACATTAAAGAGCGCCAAAGTGTTCAAGTTATTACTTGAATTTCCTAATAAAAGGGAAAGAATTTGAAATCTGAGACTTTGCTTTATATCCAAAAGTAAAAACGCACAAAGCTTAGCCTATTGCGATTTATTGGATTGGAGGTGCACTATACGTACAGTTCATTCATCAACTGAAAACAGAATCGATTGGAATTTAAGAATCGACATTGGTTCATATGAATGAATGAATGAATGAATGATGCATGTATATAGTGCTTTGTGTATTGCTGTACACCAAAAAGTGATTTACAATCATATGGGGGGGGGGTCTCTCTCTTAGTTTTTTTTTTTTTTTGTGGCCTCCGCTGTCACTGCGAGGTGTGTGATGTTGAACATGGAAAAGTGATGCAGTCTCTGTTCATCTGTTCTCATCATAAATAAATGCATAGGCCTGTATGCTTGTCCTGTAGGTTCATTATTAAAAATGAAAATGTGAACAAAAATACAAGCATTTAAATATTATAATTGAAATATGAAAATTTGTATGACCCTGTCTGTCAAAATGACGGACAATGTTAAAGTCTAATGCAACCTCTGGTTTATTATTATTATTATTTACTATATATAATTTTACTCTTAATTATTAAATTATTGCATGATTGTTTAGTTATTTAAAATGTATTTCATTGTTTACACTATATATGATTACTTTTTAAAAATTATTTTATGTACATAATGTATTACATTTATTTAAATTATACTAATTCGATAATAATTTTTCATATTTTTATTTAGATATAATAAATACACTTGTATTTAAGTTTCTAGAATTGACATTATATATTGTTTATTTTATTAAAATATGTATATATGTAATTTGTACTTTTATATGAGAAAATGTTACGTCTGAAGTAAAATGATACATGGATATTTTATTGTATTGTTTAGAAGTTTTTCTGTTATTGTATGGTTTAGTTAGTTTATTTGATTGTGAAACAGTAGCTGGATCCTCATGAATGAGCAGGTTTTCTGTGCTCTGGTGTTACCTGTCTCACACACACAGGTGTCAGTGTGTTTCTGGTGCTCAGGTCGAAGCAGACAGTCGCGCAGCGCTGCATGTTGTGTTCTGGTGCTCAGAATCGCGTGCTACACAGCTGATGTGACTGGCCCTTTCACAGCCCTGATTCAGTGTGACACTGAGACTAATTACCTCCTGTGACCTGACCTCATAAACAGCCCTGTATCACAACATCAGGAGAACACACATACAGCACTTTCACAACTGAATAGTCATCCAGCAACTAGTTGATAAGTGAGGTTGATATGGTTTATGTATGGAATATCTATCTAAACACAGCAGCAAAATATATCAATGTAAGCTTCTTTCAGTTTGTTGTCAAGGCAACATTTTTTTACAGTTTAATTTTTATTTAGTTTAAAAGTTAAGTTTAGGTAAGTTTTTAACTAATAGTTATTGCTATATTTATTATTAATTTAGTTCTATTTTACCTTTATTTTAATAAACAGATTTTTAAATAGTTTTAGTTGTTGATAATATCCCTGATATCTGATTTTTTATCTAATTTTCTCAAATATGAATCCCCCTTTTTCATTTTTTTAATCTAGTCACATATGAATAACTAAAGTGTTGAATATTTTAATGTAAATTACCCTGTTAACCCCCCACCTTTAACATAGATCCATATTGAACATAGAAATTCAGTATAAGTGTCAAAAAATGAAAGTGTAAAAAAGTTCTAGAAGTTTAAGTTTACTGTAAAGTAAATGTACCGAACAAAAGATTTTAGGCAAACTGTTTTATTTTTGTTCAGTTTTAGTTTTATTTGTTTTAGAAATGTTAATGCTTTAACTTAAACCTATTTCATTTTCATGTCATTTTCATTTAGTTTATTTTTTCATATTAAATTTTATTTTATTTTTGCTTTATTTAAATGTACATTTTAAATTAATGATAATATTCCTGGACCCAGCTAATAACTTGAAAATTTTAGTATTGATTATTATGTATTTCATTGACTACTTGTTTCATCCTAATATTGCTGTTTCTGTATACTATTGTAAGTTTTTTCAGATTTTATTTTTTATATTTTTGAATGACTTCCAGATCTATACTTCAAAATACTTGTGTCTGTGGCGGGAGTTTCCCTGTTCCTGTTTATTTGTCTTTCAGTCCGAAGGATGCTAAGTATGTTTACCTGTATTTTTTCTGATCTTTCTCTGAACTTCTGTTATTTCTCATTATGGCTTCATCAGTGTTAGGATAATGGGAATGTTAGCAGTGATTACATAAGCATTCAGAAGTCTAGATTTGCAGATATTTTACTGTGTATGGGTTTAAGTTTCAAAATCTACATTTACAAAAACGGTCAAGGCCAAATGTTTAATTTGGCAACACTCTTTAGGCACAGAAATTGATTGGGGAATTTGCTGTATTTTTATTTTTTATTTTTTTTACAAATCCCCAAATTCTAGATTTGGAATGTTCACATGTTGTTTCAGTGCTTTTACAAAAAATATATATCTTCAATTAATATGTATGACATTACTTTGCAGAGCTGAAGTATGAGCTGGAAGTCTGTCAGAATTAATAGTAGAACTAAATCTTTGAAGAGTTTCCTCCGTTCATCTGTCCAGATCCCAGATTTCAGTCCAAGTGTGTTTAGTGTTGAATAACATCCAAGAGAACATCATAAACCTGCATCAGTGGCAGTTTTTGCTCACTTGGTGCCTTGGACAAGATACGACACTTAATGAATAAGAAAAAAAAAAACACTTTCTAACATACAGTATGTGTGATGTTGGTACTAGATGTGAAGGTACAAATGCAAAACAGCTAAAGAACATCCTGTTTATGAAACTCATGTTAATAGCAGCTGTAATGGGCACCTTAGATGTGTTACTGGGTGGGATCTTGTCTTTCCATTTGTAAATACAGTATTTCAAAAGAAAATGTCCTGTAAACCGTGCTGGTTACTGATTACAAGTTAAATTGGTTTGACTGACAAAAAAATTGGGACTCTCTGCGTCACATGAACACAAAATTTATAAAGAGAAGAAAAAGAAAGAATTAGGGAGAATTTATAAATTATGAATAATTTATTGCCATTGTGTGAATAATTTGTAATCATGTGTGTTTGAGCTTTTATGAGTATTATAAGCATTTGATATCATATATGTTTCTATAGGTCCATAATTTTAATTGGGAGTGTATATAAAAAAATAACTTAATATATATATATATACCTTAAGAAAACAAATGTGCTATTCATTGCGCCTAAAATATATAATTACAGAAAAAAATATTTACGTTGTATTGAACATTAATGGAGCAACAGATTTTGTGTGAAAATAAATCATTCAAGTTGTTTATTTTGTTTAAAAATCTTATAAATGTATGAGGTGGCAAGAGGGTCCTTTTACTCCACACACAGTATTGATACAAATACTTCAGCTAAAATAATGCATAAGTTAATACTTGTTCAAAACAATCACTTTAGCAAAGTTTGTACTATTTTCTGTTTATTTTTAAAAATAAAATAATTTTTGATCAATAAATATACTGTCATTAAAATGTTAATATACTGTATATAAAACAATGTTTTAAAATACAGAAACAAAATCATTTTAATAAGTAAAGATTCTGAAAACATTGAAGGAGATCCAATGATAATTGAATATATATCTACAGTAGTAACAACAAATTATATTTTATTATATGATATGATTAATATCATGTTTTTAAATATGATGGGTTCATTCTAAACGGTGATTATCTCTAATATGGACACCCAATATAATATATGATATTTATCATCTGAATCTAACCATGTCATGTCAACAAATGGAAAAGTGAGCGATCTATTAATTATCATGTTAATTACTGTTCCTTTAGCCCCAACAGCAGGGGCGCTTTTTTACCCCAAATACCATACTTCTACATATTCTTTCGTTATTAAAAAACTATTGCTTTAATTATCTTAAACAAAACTAAAAATCATAAAGAAGACATTTATCTCATTCATTTTAGCGATTTTCATTTGCTACTTAAATCTACAATATTTAAAAAAACATTAAAATATTAGATAGAGTAAGCAATCAAACAACTTTGTGCTGCTGCACACGATCACTTCAAAGATCAGATAAATATACACATGCATCCTGAAAAGCAGATGTTTTGGAAAGTGCTAAGCCATGTTTTTGTGCTATCTAGTGATTTAGATGAAAATAATATCAAAGGTGCCTTTTACCCCAGGGCGACTTTAGCCCCGTTGTACCCTATAAGTGTATATAGTGTAGGCTATATATATACGATTTCTTCCCTTCCAGGTCAGTCTCTGTCACCACTCTCTTGAATGGCGGAGAAATCGTTGAATAAAGTTGTTATTTTTGTTTTCTTTGTGCACAAAATGTATTATCTTAGCTTCGTAAAATTACGGTTGATTTTAACGATGTCCTTACTATGTTTCTGGGCCTTGAACGTAGTAATTATGTTGCTGTCTATGGAGGGTCAGAAAGCTCCAAGTAGGGCTCGTTGCAGTCCACAACATCCATGGGGCATGGTTGGATCTACATCTAGGAGGTGGAGATTGGTAGGTTTAGGGGTGGAGAAGGGTAGGTATAGGTATAGGCAGGTGGGAGGAGTTGGATCTGGATCCATTCACGCCCCCTAGATCTTGTAGGCTGCAGCGAGACGCTTCTCGAAAGCTCTCGGATTTCATCAAAAATATCTTAATTTGTGTTCTGATGATAAACAAAGGTCTTACGGGTATATAATATTACTCATCCCCACAGGCAGGGGCGCTGTATGCGTTTGCTCTACCAAGGGGCAGCTAGTAAGCTATTGCACAACAAAATTGCCCCATAGCTCCATCTAGTAAAGTCGTGACGTATTGTCAAGTATGGTCTCTCTCACACACACTCTCTCACACACACACACACACACACACACACGGATTCACTCCCCCCACCTACAATTCCTGCCGGCCGGGGGCTCGAACTCACAACCTTTCGATTACGAGTCCGACTCTCTAACCATTAGGCCACGACTTCCCCAACAATCTAGAGTTGTACACTACATTGTAAGTATCTTTCTAACACTATAAATATAAATCAACACCTAATTATATAAATATTAAAAACAAAAATGAGGAAACATTTAAGTGAGATATTATCTCACCTAAATCTATCATGTGCTACTAAATCTTCTAAAAGTCTATAGTGCTCTAATGACTGCTAGTTGACATGTAGTTGTTAAGTTACTTATAGTTAGTAGAATGTCTAAAGTGGGCCATTGAAATAAAGTGTTACCAGAAATAATCAAATGTCTGCATGGGAAAAAAAGTCACTGAATGAAGCAACGTCAGCTTGTGAGTAAAAGAAACAAGCATCCGTATTGAAACTGTTTATCTAGAGCAGCATCTTCCCTCAGTAACCACATCTTTCTGTCATTGTGCTGAATACTACACGGTTTTTGCAGCGCTCTTTGGCGACTACACTTATTTCAGAGTGATATGCACGGATTTGCATCCATAATGAAGTTCATCTTTTTCTTAATCTATGCACCTTTTGTTTACTCAGGTGAGATTAATTTCATGATATCATCTAAAGGATGAATTCTCTGTCTGCTAACCAAATTAATCCAAATTTGGTTTTAAGGTTTTAAGAAAAAAAATGAATCTTAAACAGCTAATTTAGTTTTATTTTTGAATAACTAAACTTATGTCTATAGCCATAGAAGCTGACATGGCTTTAAAAAAATATTTCTGTCAGCAGTCCCTTCAGCTACTTCTCAGTGTTAATTTAGTTTTATTAATATTTTGAATTAGCTTTTATTTTTATAGTTTCCATGTTAATTAGTTTAGATTTTAGCTATTTAATTTTATTCTTCTTATTATTTGTAATTATGTAGGTTTCATTTATTTATATGTCAGTTTTAGTTATTTCCCTTAATAACTAAATAAACTAAATAATATTAGTGCTTCAACTTAAACTTATGCACACTTTTAATGTAAATTAACCTGTTAACTGTCCCCTGCCTTTTTTGAACATAGATCTGAATTTAAATGGTTGTAATTCATGAATGCTTTAGATTACAGACCTAGGTTGGTCTTTTTAAAGAAGACACTCCATAAGCATATAAAAATTAAAGAGGTCATATGATGTTGCTAAAAATAACATTATTTTGTGTATTTGGTGTAATGCAAGGTGTTGGTTCAAAAACACATTATTTTCCACATACTGTACATTATTGTTGCTCCTCTATGCTTCGCCTTTCTGAAACGATTTTTACAAAGCTCATCATTATGAGAAGCGTGGTGTGCTCTGATTGGCCAGCGATCCGGTGTGTTGTGATTGGCCGAATACCTTAAGCATGTGACGGAAATGATACGCCCCTCACCGTATTGTGATGCCGTGTCCCAGCACGACGAGACAAAAACAATAAATCATTATAAACAAGGCATTTGTTGCATCCAGTGGGGACATAATTACTGATTATAATGACTTATACTGTCATTTTACGCATTTGTGATCGGAGAAATGACAAACAACAAGCACTACTCTACACAGCTCAAAACTCACGTTTGAATCATCTGTGGCAAATTCTGTAAATATGAAAACATACTTACAGGCTGTGTCAGAAGCGCCAGACTGTCCTTGCAAATTTGGAATTGCCCCACTTTATAGAAACAGCCTTTGTGCAAGCCAGCGTTGTAGGCTACTCTTCCAGGTTCAGGAAATAATCCTCCGTAAAATGCGCTGCACACACTCTAATATTTGGGTTGAACTGTTCTGGAACAGTGTTGTAAATACAACTTAACTACTGATTTCTAGTTGTGTACTCATTTGGAAGCTCAAACAAAGAAGTTTCGCTTTCACAACGAAACACAGCGTCTCCAGGACATGGCGCAACAATACTACAGCGAGAACAAACATTATGCCCTCTTTCATTGAGTATACATTTGGGCTGTGTTATGCAAATCTTCCCACACCGTGACTTAGACATGTGGGGGTGTTTTTTCAATGAGCCGTTTTAGGAGGCTCTGGACGAGTCTTAACTTTTATAAAGAATATTTCTTTGGGTTTGAGACTTTAGTCTTTGCAACTTCAGGGATCTTATCTATGCACAAACAGCTTGTAACACTCCAAAGAGAAAGGAAAACTTGAAATCGCACCATATGACCCTTTTAAAGTCTTTGGTCTCATTAATCTATTATTTGTTCCAGAGCAAATAGATTTGGTTGATGGCAGAATCTCATCACGTTATACCTTATATAAATTTAATGCTGTAAATCAGAGCACTACCTTTGTACTTTTGACTGAATAGCCTGTCAACTTTTATGTTGATGTTCAAGATTCAAGATTCAAGATTCAAGAGTTTTTATTTGTCACATACACAATTATACAGAGTATAACCAGCAGTGAAATGTAGGTCAGGTCCGCTCCAAGGACAGTGCAATTATAAAGTATACAAATATTAAAAGAAGAAAAGTAGAAAAAATAAAATAAAAGAATAAAATAAAATAAAATAAAATAAAATAAAAGATAAGATAAAAAATATAAATATAAATGTGCAGGTCAGTATGTTGTTGACTTAAATAGTAATAAGAGGAATGTGCAAAAATAATGTGCAAAAAAGTTGTACAGGGTATTTGAATAGCAGCAATATGAGGTAGAGAAAAATTATTAATAGCTTATTGATATGGTGATATTTACATGGAGTCAAGTGATGTTATGACACAGAGTTAGAGTTTAGGAGCCTGATGGCCTGGGGGAAGAAGCTCCTCCTAAGTCTCTCAGTTTTTGCCATCAGGCTACGGAAGCGCTTACCAGATGGAAGCAAAGTGAATAGACGGTTACCAGGGTGATTAGAGTCCTTGAAGATTTTAACAGCTCTATTTTTGCAGCGTTTGAGGTAGATGTCCTGCACAGAGGGGAGAGCAGACCCTGAGATGCGCTCAGCTAAGCGCACAACTCTCTGTAGTGCTTTGCAGTCCTGATTGGAGCTGTTTCCATACCACACTGAGATGCACTGAGTCAATACACTTTCTATGGTCCCTGAATAGAAAGTTTTCAGGATTGCTGGTGAGACCCTGAATTTCCTCAGCTGTCGCAGATGGTACAGTCTTTGTCTGGCTTTCTTGACCTGTGTTTGGATGTGTGTAGTCCAAGTCAGGTTCTCGGAGATGTTTACACTGAGGTACTTGAAGCTACTCACCCTCTCCACAGGGGTCCCACTGATCATAAGAGGAGTGTAGGGCTGCTGCTGTCTCTTCCTAAAGTCCATGATCAGCTCTTTAGTTTTGCTCACATTCAGAGAGAGACAGTTGTCCTGGCACCATGATGTGAGACTCTCTACCTCATCCAAGTATGCGGTCTCATCGTTGTTGGAGATGAGGCCCAGAACCACAGTATTATCAGCGAATTTGACAATAGATGTGGAGCTGTGAGAGGACACGCAGTCATGCGTGTAGAGAGAGTAGAGCAGGGGACTCAGGACACAGCCCTGTGGGGCTCCTATGTTCAGAGTGATGGAGTTTGAGGTGAACTGGCCAACTTTCACCACTTGAGGTCTGCCGGTGAGGAAGTCTTGAATCCAGTAACAGAGTGAGGAGTTTAGGCCGAGGTCTGTGAGTTTAGATGCCAGCTTGATGGGGACTATAGTGTTGAAAGCTGAGCTATAGTCAATGAATAGCAGCCTTACATAATTCCCATTGTTGCTGTCCAAGTGTGTGAGGGAAGAGTGGAGAACGTGAGAAATGGCATCGTCCGTGGATCTGTTTGGGCGATAGGCAAACTGAAGAGGGTCCAGAGTATCAGGGATGGAGGAGCAGATGTGGCTCTTTACAAGTCTCTCAAAAACCTTCATGACTATAGATGTGAGGGCAACTGGGCGATAGTCATTCAGGCAAGAGGGTTTATTGTTCTTTGGCACAGGGATAATGATGGATTTTTTGAATGAGGTGGGAACCACGGAGGTAGCAAGGGACTCATTAAAGATAGACGTGAACAAACCAGCGAGCTGATCGGCGCAGGACTTCAGAACACGGCCGGTTATCCCATCAGGTCCGGCTGCTTTCCTGACGTTCACTCTCTTTAGCGCCCTCCGAACCTCATCCTCTGACACGGTGATTACAGGATCATCGCTGCTCTGCCTGCTGCTTCCTGACGCGCTGGTCGGCAGAGATGCGCCGCCGCCGTTGCCATCGAAGCGGTTTAGAAGAACATCATAGAAGATGTTTAACTCGTCGGCCAGCAACGGATCTGCTCTCACCTCCGCGGAGGATTTGTTTCCGAAGTCACAGATGGTCCTCAGTCCCTGCCACATCCGTCGAGAGTCGTTGAGCTGGAAATGAGACTCAATTCTCTCTCTGTATCTGTGTTTAGCGGCTCTTACTGCGCGTCGGAGAGCATAGGACGATGCTTTGTAGTCGCTCGTATTCCCAGACAGAAGAGCCTCATTGTAAGCGGCAGTGCGTGTGTTAACCGCGGCACGGATTGTTCTGTCCACCCACGGTTTCTGATTGGAGAATGTCCTTATCGTTATTGTTTCTGTAGCTTGCTCGGTTATCGTGTTTACGAAGCTTAATGCTACATCCGTGAACTCGCTGACGTCAGAAGAACTCGCCCGGAACATGTCCCAGTCGACGTCATCAAGCGCCGCCTGCAGCATAGTCTCTGAGTGGGAGGACCAGCGCGTCACTACTCTCTGAACCGGAGGTTCCTGAACGAGCCTTTGTTTGTATCCCGGTGTTAGAAAAATGGTGGCATGGTCCGATTTGCCAAAAGCCGGTAGTGAGCGGGCTTTGTAGGCATCCTTGAACTGAGTGTAGCAATGATCCAGTGTGTTTGGTCCTCTAGTTGGACAGGATACGTGTTGATGGAAGTTCGGCATGACCTGTCTGAGGTTGGCTTTGTTAAAGTCCCCCGCGATGATGAAGGCAGCGTCAGGATGTTTGTTAATGTAGCCGCTGAGCACATCGTGAAGTTTAGACAAAGCCAAGCCGGTGTCCGCCTGTGGTGGAATGTAAACAGCAGTAACAATGGTCGATGAAAACTCCCGGGGCAGATAAAATGGGCGGCAGATAATGGAAAGATGTTCCAGATGAGGCGAGCAGGAACGTGACAGAATGGAGATATTCCTGGGATCACACCATTTCTTGTTGATCATGAAACATACTCCTCCACCCCTGGATTTACCGGCCTCTGCTGTTCTGTCCGTCCGAAAGACAGATAAGTTATCACTTGGCATTACAGCAGTGTCCGGGACCGAGGACGAAAGCCACGTTTCTGACAAACAAAGGATGTTACAGTCCCTTATGTCCCGTTGGAAACTAATCCTGGCTCTAAGATCGTCCATCTTATTTTCCAAGGATTGGACATTAGCGAGGAGAATGCTTGGAAGAGGAGGACTGTGAGCCCTTTTCCTGAGTCTGACTCGAATTCCAGCGCGCTTCCCGCGGTGTTTCTTGATCCGTCGCCTCGGGGGGGGTATTGTTTATCTCCGCGTTCCGAAGAATCTCCAGAGGCCACGCAGGATTCGTGGATAAAGTGTCCTGAAGCAGGTTGGTGTAGCGGTTTCCAATGTCCAAAAGTGTTTCTATGTTGTAGGTGATCAGTGCCGACGTGAGATGTGTAAAAAGAGAAAGTAAAACTAAGTAAAAAAGAAAGTTGAAGCAAAATCTCAGCGGAGCGACCCGAACGGCGTCCGAACACAGCGGCGCCATCTTGATGTTGTTTATTAAATATTATTATTCAATACATAATATTTTATAGCAATAATAGCAGTATTTAATAATAGTATTTAGTCTTGAGAAACTGTGTGTGTTTGTGATAGTGATTTTAGTTACATTGTTCAGCCTTTAGATGGCGACAAGAGACTGTTTTTAATAGCGAGTCAGTGTTCATTACTTCTAAAGTTATGTATAAGTTATACTTATATATTAGTGTGTTTCATTCTTATTCCGAGGTCACCGTAGCCACCTGGATCCAGTCTGTATCCAGATCAGGAACCATGTCAATTAGATGAGCCCCAAAGACAGTTGCTTTATGAAGGACTGGTGATGGCGCAGTGGATAAGACACATGCCTTTGGTGTGAGAGACCCGGGTTCGAATCCACTGTGAGACACCAATGTGTCCCTGAGCAAGACACTTAACCCCCTAGTTGCTCCAGAGGCGTGCGACCTCTGACATATATAGCAATTGTAAGTCGCTTTGGATAAAAGCGTCAGCTAAATGAATAAATGTAAATGTAAAGACCTCGTCACCTAGACGGCCATCAGCACAAGACCACGGAACCCAACGAGTCCTTTGCACAATTCTGACTTGTTTTGCAGTAATGAATTAAAACCAGACCATGCTGGTTTTGTCTGGTCAGAGGAGAACTGTTCCACCGATTGAGCCTGGCTTCTCCCAAGGTTTTTTTTTTTGTCACTTTTGGCTCGTTTAGTTGGGGACATTTAATTTTGGGCAATGCCTATCAACTTGATTCCAGTGTAAAGATTCAAGAGATTTTACACCATTCAAGATCAAGAAGATGCAAAAGAGAACTCATCTCAGCACTCAGACCGTTTACTGTACCACATACCCAAAGCACAAAGATTTCACCTTACTGGACGAAAATTATTTAAAATGGGTTTTACCCATTGGTGGGTTAGGAAGAGGTAGCAACAATGGCTAATATCAAACTAAATTAAAACTTATAAAAGGTTAAACTTGTTTATTTTTTTCTTCTTCTTTCTCTATCCTTTCTGTCTCTTTCTGTTCTCCCCACTTTTTTTTGTTTTTTGTTTTTAATTATCTTATTATTTTTTCTCTCTCTCTCTCTCTCTCTCTCTCTCTCTCTCTCTCTCTCTCCCCTGTTCTCTTTTCACGCCTCTGGGCCTCGGTTGGCTATGGCCTCTCATTTCCTGCCCTGTGTGGTTTGGTTTAGTGGTTGGTGGGTGTACTGTGGGGCGCACAGTACACCACTCAATCATACACACACAGGGTAAGTGGGACGTGAGCATGGGGGCCTGGACTTTACACTGGGCTGGTTCGACGCTGCACGTCACACTTTTTTAATGCATCATACACTCAACAATACATATACATATACATATGTAGGGTAAGCGTGGCGGCCGGGGGTGGGACTTTGGGAATTGTGCCCTGCAGCACCTCTCCTTGACGGCTCGTCTTGGGCCTAATTTATGCCTTGCTCACGGAGGGCCCAGAGGCAGCCTTACAATATCTTACTATTTATAGCTTTATTATTATTATTATTTTGTCATTACTACTACTATTACTACCATTATTATTATTATTACTATTTGTCCTCTTCCTGATCCTCCAACCACCCCCCTGTCTCTGATGAATAAGTCTATAATCGTTATTGTTGCTACTATTACCAATTACTATTTAATACAATTATTATTGATATTTGTCATCCTCCTCACCCTCCAACTTTCCCCTCATTTCTGATCAATTGTGTTAATTACTATTATTGCTATTATTATTGTTGTTATTATTTATTAATTAATATTATTGCTGTTACTATTATTACTTATCACCTTCCTCGCCCTCCATCCTATAATTCTATTATTATTATTATTACTGTTATCATTACTATTATGTTTTCTTACTATTGTTATGTCTGTTTTACTTTATTTTTTATTTAATTGTTTTGTTTATGTACTTATGTACCACTTACACACACACACATACACTCACTCACACACACTCATCTGTCTTGAAACTGTTTATATAGAGCTGCAGCTTCCCTCAGTAACCACTTCTTCCTGTCGATGTGGTGAAGGCTAGAGAGTGTTTGCAGCGTTCTTTGACAACTATACTTATTTGAGAGTCAAATGCATGGATTTTTGTCCATAATGAAGTTCATCATTTTCTTCATCTACGTGCCTTTTGTTTACTCAGGTGAGATTAACGATGAATAATTAGGGATGAATTCCCTGTCAACTAACCAAGTAAATCCAAATTTGGTTTTACGGCTTTTTTGAACAGCGACAAAAAACTCTTATATATCTAATTAAATTTTTATTTTTGAATAATTAAACTCTGCTCTCGCCATGAATATAGCCATAGATGCTGGTATTGTGTTAAAAATAAAGATTTCTGTCAGCAAGGCCTTCATCTGCTTCCATGTGTTGAACTCTGAGTTTCTTTAGTTTTGTTAATATTTTGAATTAGTGTTTATTTTTCTATTTTTCATTTTCTTGATAATTTTTGTTTATTGTTTTGTAATTTTATTGTGTGCTTTTGTCATTTTATTATAATTATTTTTTTTTTAATATTGCTATTTCAATTTGTTTTTTATTTCCAGTGCATCAACGTAAACTTAGCTCATTGCCAAGGCAATGGCTTTAATTTTCAAGTTTTCAATTGATGTTCATATTATATTTATTATCAATTTTGTTTTATTTCAGCTTAATTTTAATTAACAGAAATGTTTTTAATATTTTTGCTTATCGATAATATCCCTGGATGAACTGATAGGTGTTTTAATCAGATTTTTTCTAATTGTTTCTAATCTAAATTTCTTGAATACAAAACAGTTTATTTTTTTATTTATTTATTTACTTATTACTTATTCTGTCCCTTTTTAGTTTATTATTGATCTAGTCCAATATAATGTAGCACTATATCCGGGTACTCAAAATGTATTGCGATACCCTGTTTTAAAAAATGGTGCGATTCCTCATTTTATTAGTACTGTTAATTTAAGAATGACATTGTTTTCATAAGAGCCATATTTCCTGAGTTTTGTCGACTTGCGACAGCAGGACAGTGTGTGTTCAGCACTCTGCTTCCGCTTCCTGCATGAACACTGGCTGTCCCAAACTTCGTATATCCACATATCCACGCAGCGAAGGAGTGCTTAAAGTTATTGACAATTTAGAGTGAAAGATGAACATGCATGAATGAGAAAGTAAAGCGAGAGTTATTAAGCGCCAATAAAGAAAGCTGCCTTTCTCACAGACAGCATGAGATTGCAAATTCAGATATCTTTCACTACTTACTGCACTTCAATGGTCAAAAATACCCACACAATTATGTTAAAATGCCCGTCTTATCTTATGACTTAAGTGATGGAAACGGATGAGAAAGAAACACGTGTATCAATAAATTGGATCCATGCAGCTCTTAAAGTGACAGCAGGCTAATATTCCTGCTGCTGTCTGTATCTGTATTATTAATCAAACAACAAAATAAAAAGAAAAATCACTCACTGATCTTGACTTTGGTAGCTTTAATAAGGATCAATGAATGTTTAATACAGTGAAGATTACGCAGCGCTTTTTTACAATTTGATGACTTTATTCAATTTCTGTATTATCTCTTGCTTGAATACTACTGTAAATTAGACCTACTGTACCCAAAAATGTTGTTTATTTCATTTGTCTTTTTTTTTTGTCCTTTTGTTTGTAATTTGCATCTATGCTCTTATTGCTAATAACAAAGCTAAAGAAAATTGCCTATATCATAATATAAATTGTTATCATGAAATAAAATTACTCATATCTTGAAATACATATTTCATATATATTTCCAATCCCTAGCTCATGCCCTCAAATAATATAAGTCAAAAGAGTTTGATTTATATTGTGAACTTTTTCACAGGGCCGTTGAGGTGAATAATAACTGTCTGGTTTGGCTTCGTTCTTTTAACTATCTTACCAGTGTTGCAAAGATCTATATTTGCCTGTAGGCTTGGTTCTATCACAGACTGGTGTCATGCTAGAAACATGCCAAAACATGTTAGTGGTGTGTTAATTCATGCTAGAAGCATGGCAAACATACTAGCCATATTGTTACTGACAAAAAAGGAATGTATTTTCACTATTTTTGTATTTTATATTCTATTTAAATCAATGTTATAAACAAGTTATGTTAAAAGTAATCAAAAATATATCACAAAGTAATCATATTACCTAAACATAATTACCTAAATTTTTTGTTGTGTAACTTAGAATCAGTACCAGAATACAATTTACCCAGACATGGTGGTGTTTAACTGTAATTGTCTTGTTGTTTGTTTAGAGTTGCACACCTTCATCACTACATACACTGGAATAAATGGACAGATGACTGAAGGAATCCCAGAGTTTTCTGCTGTAACTACTCTGGATGGACGACAGATTGATTATTATGACAGTGAGATAAAGAAGCTGATTCCCAGACAGCACTGGATGAAGGAGTTTGCATCTACAGACATGTGGAAAGAAGACACTGAGATCAGAGAACGAGTGCAGAAGATCTACAAAAACAATATTCATGTTCTAATGCAGCGATTCAATCAGTCACGCGGTGAGTTACAATACTTCATACTAGAAATGTCAAAGATGACCTTATACATTAAAAAGGAGCAGATCTTATGGCATCTCCTTTTGTTCTTCAGGTGTTCATACGTATCAGAGGATGTATGGATGTGAATGGGATGATCAGACTGAAGAATCCCAAGGGTTTGATCAGTACGGTTATGATGGAGAGGATTATGTCACACTAAACCTGAAGCAGCTCAGATACATCACACCTGTACCACTGGGAGTAATAACAACCCACAAGTGGAATGACAACAGAGCCCAACTTGAATTTCTACAACAATACTACCAACATGATTGTGTTAACTGGTTAAAATATTTCTTGAGGTTAAGGAAAGTGGATTTAGAGAGAAGAGGTAACTTGTCTTCAAGAAATTCACTTTGTTCAAGAAGTAGATCATGTTTTATCTGTGCTACTCTTTCTTATGGACTGCTTCATTAAAACAGAATGTACATACAATAAATGCATAAATTTAACCGATCTCTTCTGAAGTATTAAGTATTTTAATCACATTTATCTCAATCTTATTTGTTTTAGCTCCTGAAGTGTCTATTTTACAAAAGGATCCCTCGTCTCCAGTGGTGTGTCATGCCACAGGTTTCTACCCAGCAGCAGTCACTATCACCTGGTTAAGAAATGGACAGGAGGATGATGAAGATGTGGATCTTGAAGAGCTACTATCAAATGAAGACGGGACCTTCCAGAAGACATCTACCCTCAATATTCGACCAGACGAGTGGAAGAAGAACCAGTATGTTTGTGTGGTGGAGCACATGACAGGGACCATCCAGAAGATTCTGACTGAGGATGAGATCGAGAGTAAAAAAATGCTTTTTTTGGTTCCTATTTTTTGTCAGTTAATAAGTAGCTGATATTAAAGGTTAATAAAATATTACAACTAAAACTAAAATGACTAAAATTGTTACATGCTTGATTTTATTATAGAGAGATGATTACGTAACATTTAAGGGAGATAGAAATGCTGCTGCAAGTGCAACAAACAGAAATAATCAAGGAGATGCGAATAACTTGAAGTGTTAGGAATGAACTTGATTAAAAGTTACAATCATAATTAAAATAAATTTTATATGTATATCATTTTATCAGTTGTTTATTAATCATGCAACAATACATATTACTGTTATAGTTTTCATGAATAATCATTGCTATATAGATTTAATATAGCTATATAACTTTGTCTAGTGCGCTTATGAATGTTTTTAGCATGATTTGTGAAAACTGAACTACTATACTGAATGAAATAACATAGACGTCTTCATTGCTTGTTTTTGCATAGGCTATTATATTTATTATACGATTCATTCGCAAATGGGAATCGTTCATTCCCTGGATAAAAGAGACAGTATGCTTGGTATAAACTATGCGTTTCTTAACATGTCGCTGACCCTAAACTGCAACTTCCCACTTTATACATTTTTTAAAGTGTCAAATTAAGTGGAAAATATGCTTATAATAGCTGGATCTGCCTGCGCCCTCACTCACAACTCTCCCAAGCCTCGTTTACTGCGCCAGCATCTCACAGCGATCATTTTCATACCATGGATGTGAAACATTCTTGTCTAAACTTACTAATACACACAAACATTCATATGAGGAGTTTTAAACAGCAAATTACTCATTCAGAGAACAAATTTTATTTTTGAACATGAAAGATTTTAGCGATGTCCGGACCTCGGTGACCTCATAGTCATAGCTGGCTACGGCCCTGCCTATACCCTATATAGGGCACTATTTGAGGGGACCACTACTTGTAGTTGCATCTGAAACCATAGTGGACGTCAGGGCCATGGCAGGCCTTTTTAAAAGTGTGTGTGTGTGTGGGGGGGGCAGCTGTCATGTGACGTGACCCTCAATGGCAAACTATGTACATAATGTACAAATTAAGTACATTCATGTACATATTATAATAAATTCTAAATAGAATAACAATTGCTGTTTTAGAGCATCCTAGAGGCAATTTTGGGAACATGCCATTTTTTGTGTTGCATTATCGCAGATCCAGTGATGACGCGATGTTACAGTAGGCTAAATCATAACATGGAAGTTTGATCGCGTGATTCGTGTCATCGCAACATAACACATACTTTACAGTGTGTGTTTGAAAAAATGACGTAATCGTCCTGTTTTTTTTCTGGGGTGCATTGTACCAAATGCCCCTTTGTGTCATCTGGTGGTGATTTTGTGAATGAGTTTTTAAATTTGACTGTTGTATTTACCACGCCAGCAGAAACAGTCATTTTGGTTGACTACTTATTGTATTTCCTCCATGTTCCTCCAGACAATTTGAAGATGATGCAGTATTTGCAGGAAGTCGTGGCCTAATGGTTAGAGAGTTGGACTCGTAATCGAAAGGTTGCGGGTTCGAATCCCCGGCCGGCAGGAATTGTAGGTGGGGGGAGTGAATGTACAGCGCTCTCTCCACCCTCAATACCACGACTGAGGTGCCCTTGAGCAAGGCACCGAACCCCCAATTGCTCCCCGGGCGCCGCAGCATGGCTGCCCACTGCTCCGGGTGTGTGTTCACGCTGTGTGTGTGTGTGTGTGTGCATTTGTTCACTACTCACTGCTGTGTGTGTGCACTTGGATGGGTTAAACGCAGAGCACCAATTTCGAGTATGGGTCACCATACTTGACAATACGTCACGACTTTCACTTTCACTTTCATTTTTGTGTGGCAGAGCTTAAGGGAAAGGCCATCCAGAGGATACGCGATCGAGAATAATAACAGTAAGTTGGTAATAATGTGTTATAGTGTTTTTACGCTTGGTTTTGGGTGAGCTATCCATTTAATGTAGTGATTTAGAAAAAAAGTCTTTGTTTGCTTGTTTTTAAACAGTATAATTCCAAATATCCTCTTTTAATCGTTATGACATTACTTTGCAGAATCCAAAGTGTGAGCAGACAACCTGTCAAAATAAAAAGCCAACCTGCAATTATAAAAATCTTTGAATCTTTCCTCCAATCATCGGCACTTTTCCAATATTTCAGGAATCTTCAGGATGTGGGAGAAAAAATGATTCCAAGCATGCATGTGTGACCAAAACATGTTTTTTTAGAAAATGTCCTGTAATTATGTAATTATATCCTGTAAAAAATGTTCTGTGAATAAGTTCACTGATTATGTGTAGTTTTGAGGGCTTTTATTATTTGAAAGGTTATTTATATATACAGTGTATGTATATAATAAATAAAATGATTGTAAGAAACATGAGCTTAAAAAAAAAGCACGTTTCAATGGAAATTTAATAATGGTATGTGCAACATCAGCTAAATGTGTAATTATGTAAAAGATATGCGCTTTGTAAAGTATGTGTTTTATCTTTATCCATAACTTACAATTTAGATTTTTCGTCTTTTTATCCTGTGATTTAAAACACACACACACACTCACACAAAAAGAAAATATAAAAATCCATGGCATGAATGCATGGCGCAGATTACTTTTTATTGGTTTATACATAAATTACCAGTTGTGAGTTTTGTTCATGCATTTTGTCACATGTTGGTTTCTGTTCAGTTCCTGTTTGTCCTTATTTGGGTTTTCCTGTTCTAGTTAAGTTCATGGTGTATGCCTTTCACCTGTTTGGCATTAATCATCTTGTTAACTCCTTTGTTCCATTTCCCTTTTAAGTCCTCAGTTCTGTCCTTTTCTTTGTCTCAGTTTAATGTTTAATAAATGGAAGAGTGTGTTGATGCTAGTTCGTCTTTTGTTTAGCCTACAACCACAAATCCGTAACACATTTACAGTGGCATTAATAGAAAAAATAAATAAATATATATAATTGACTTGCTGAGTGGTGCAATTCTGTTGCATTTGTCTTTTAAACAACAAATCCAGATGGTGAGTAAATGATGAGTTTAAATGTTTTGTGCACTGTTCTTTTAAATAATACACCACCCCTGCTTCATTTACAACTTTTTCTAGTCATAGTTTTACTTTGTTGGTTGACACTGGTATTGGGTGTAGCAATATTCATCCATTCATTCATTAATACATACATTTAACTTTGGAACTCCCCAATTACTCAACTTACCTTGGTGTACTCGGTTTTTTCTTTTACTTCGGTACTATAGTACAGATCTGTAGTCTTTTTTTTATAGGTCTCTCTCCATCCCTTCAGTTTCTCTCAGAAAATGAAACTCTTGTGTTTCAGATGATAAAACCCTAAATCGTGTAATTTTCCGCCTCACGGGGCCGGTGTGGCCGCCGCTGAAATATTGTTCTTGGTAATGAAAATGAATCGACACTCGACACGTGAGGCGCCCTGGAGCTTCGGGAGGAATATAAACAACCTTCGCAGTGTGTTTTGGCTCACCTCTTCACCTCTTGTTTGAACCAGCGAGGGTCCCCCTCTCTCTTCTCCCAGCAGGTTTATTCTCGCTCTCAGGGGTCCAAGCGCTTGCAGCACGATTCCAGCGGCCATTAGCTCGACGAGAGGTAGTGAAGATGAGCGCGCTGGCCGGAAAACACACACACACTCCCGCTGCTCGCCGCAGGCTCCATCCGAGACTCGCTGAAGATTTCCAAGCCCAAATTACATCTTCAGTTTCTCTCATCCAGCAGCCTGCAAACAAACCTGCGGCTCGAGGAGCTTCACAATGTCATCTCTGACCTCTGGAAGACAACCACTTACACTCATGCCTGTGCTTCCTCAAAGCAACAGATTTAGCTGTTCAGTTCTGTCGTGTTATTTATATACCTTTTTGACACACATTTTAGATAGAAACTGGGGTTTTAATGTTATTTTTTTCTGTAATTAAACTGGTGTTGATAGGGCATTGCTAAGGTGTCGCTATGCAATTAACCATTGCCATAGAGCTGGATTGACAGGCGATCTGACCAATCATAATGCCGAATCCATTTTTTCCTGTTTTCCCTCTCTCTCTCCTATACACACACACACATTATATATACATATATATTCTTTATTTTTTATTTACCATGCTGTCATACTTATCGTATTTTATAGGAAATGAACAGAGACATAGCCTAATAAGTGCTGTAACAGACCCAAATCATCACTGCTGCATAGTTGCATTTTTCCAGTTGCCAAATATGTTAATGTAGTGATTACGTCCATTTCTGGCGGTATGGCATTTCTGCACGGTGTCTGAGATGTTAGCATGTCTTTAATAAGATCAGTCACAAACATGATCCCTGCACGATCTAATGTGTAGCGTCTTATTAACAAATAAAAATCACAAAGTAAACCACATTTAAAAACAAATTCATGACCAATCTCTGTAAAGATCCATTGATTAGTAACAACCCACAATAGGTACATCATCAACTTCAAAAAAACAAAAAACAAACTCATACACATATGCATGTAAACATAATCTGTACATGCATACTAGAACGCACATCAGGCCCAGATTACATTATAACATCACATTAAATAGAGCTTCACCATTCATGCCGTTAGGTGATAATGTCTGAGGGGTAAAAATCCAAAACCGCTCATGTTGCTGTAAGAGCAATTCAATTAGCACATTAACCCTTTCAACACCACAAACATGTAAGGTAGAAACATCACGATTTAGGGCAAGAAAATGGGCTGCAACTGGATATTTCACATCTTTTCTCCTGACAGAACTCTCATGTTCACTAATTCTTTAAGTTGACGTGATGTTTTTCCAACATAATCTAAACCACAAGGACACGGAATCAAATAAACAACATGCGTAGAAACACAGGTAATAACAGAATTTCTATTATTTTCTATATTTTTTACCAGTTCTTGGATGACAAAAGAAAGAAGTTTTTGATGTATTATTGCACTGAGCGCAATTACCACACTCATAATTACCATTTGGTATAGGGTAGGGGTGCTCCGATCAGGATTTTTGACGCCAATCACAAAAAGCAGTATCTGCCGGTCCGATACCGATCTTTTTAAAGCCATCTTTTTATCATGTAGAATTATTTATAGTGATACTCCAATCAGTATTTTTAGACATTTATTCAGGGGGGGAGGTTGAAGCCGGGTCATGCTCCCTCTTAAGGTTTATTTATTTGTTGGTTTGCTTAAATGTTTATTTTTGTAAAATGGTCTTTTGTGCTATCCACCACACATGCAAATTTAGTTGATTGCGTAACTGCAATAAAGTAAAAGGCTAGTTAACAATTACTTGTTTACATAGGATATAATGTATTTTATATTATTTATTATTTAGACACTAGGCTATAATTTGACAGAATGTTCTAATTCAATACGGGAAGTCAATTTAACATTTTCTTATATTGATATTATTTCTTACTCCTTAACAGTTCACCAGGCTCTTAATGATTTAATCTGTGCCATCACTGGAATATCTGAAGGTTTCTCCATCACTCATCATTAGAACCCATTGGCTCTCGATTCTGACTTGTGCTTGCTCTTATGAAAAAGCACCATAGTTCTTAACTGTAGCATTTGTTATAATAAGGCTAGCCTATTAATCATTACCAGGCCAATAATAACTTTTTTTTATTATTCTATATTGCATTTGTTATGAGAAACAACAGCCTTTAGATCTTTAGGAGAAATTATATTCCCTTAACAGATTATCTATTATAAATTCTACAAGTTAGACTAAATTTACCACACTAAATAAGCCTACAATAAAACATGATAAATTATAGTAAAGTGGTCATGAGAAATTTAAAGATAAAGATTAGAGTTTGAGGTGAACTTTGCCGGACAGTCGATCGCCAGGAACAGGATTGGACACCCCTGTGCTAGAGTGTTAAAAGTGGTTGCTAGGGTGTTGGCAGGGCAGGGCTGTTCTGTTATGTTTGTAAGGGTGCTATATTCCATACTGTTGCTAGGGTGTTGGGGTGGTTGCTAAGGTATTACTACAGTATGTGGTTTCTAAGGTGTTCTGGGCTGTTGTTAAGTAGTTGTGCTTTATGGGAACTTACTAGACATTTCATTGCAATTTCTACAGTGCTCTGTATAGTTACTTGGCCATTGCTAGGCAGTTGGTAAGATGTTGTGGATTGTTGCTAGGGTGTTACTATGTGGTTGCTAGGTGTTTTCCTCCCTGTGTGAAAATAATTTCCCTATTACCGCTTGAGTCCCTCCTTCAATTTAAGTCTATTGGCCTTTGTCAGATTTCTATTGTGCGGCGGGATAATTCGAGGCATCTTCATGTGTGTGGCTCAGATGGTGAGCTGAAGTCTAATAGACTAATTCATTTTGCACAAATTGAACCTGAAATTGAGTCATTCTAAAACACCTCACAATGATCACAATATAAAATGACACTTTTTCTGCTACGAGCTGAACTCAATCCGCTCTCATGTCATCACGCAGCCATAATTTGATTGGCTGTGAAGTGTTTTTGACACATCCAGACTTAAGAGCTGTTGCGGTTGTTGATTGGCTGTCAGCACCTGTAGAGTTTTAAGAGGAAGAGGAAATCAGGACTCTTAATTAACAACTTGGTGATGGCCTCAAATCCATGTGTGAAGATGACACTGTATGTGTTTCATTTGACTAGATGTGATTGTGCGTAAACATCATCCTTAGATATGTGAGTTTAATGCTACTGTATATAAACGTGACCACGCCCAGTTGATTGGTAGGTTTCCATGTGAAAGAGCTTAGATACAAGCTTTCACAACAATGTTGTAAAAACGATTGTAATACTGTTTTTATCATAAGCTTCTTTAATGTGTGATGCTGTTTGTTGTTTTAACATAATACTTATTTTCATAACATCGCAGAAACGGTATGATATTGTTCGCACATCCTTTTGCAATATTTTATTAAAATTTTTACAACATCTATAAAAAAAATTATTTAAATTTAAATGTTTTAAACCCAAACAAAACATTCCAGAAACATTGTCGGTTTTTTTTTTTGGGAGGGAGGGGGGGGGGGGGGGGGGGGGGTTGTAGTAAAATTACATCGGAATGATGTTTTCAAATCTATTTATGATCAAAAATGCATATAAACAAATGCATTTTCACTGTTCCCTTTAACGTTTAATTTTAATGTGCAGATTGGTATTACAAACCCAAAAGAACATTCCAGAAATATTGCTGTTTGGTTTTTCTCAGGAAATTTATACTAGAATGTATTTATGACTACAACAAACTTTACCTATATCAAACCTATAAACATAAATTCGCACTGCTTAATTTAACATTTAATTTAAATATACAGATTGTTACTATAAATGCAAACGAAACGTTCCAGAAAGTTTTTTTTTTTATTTTTAGGAAATTAGGTTCCAATGATGTTTTGTAATGTATTTATGACTAAAATATTTCAGAACTTTACCACATAAAATCTATAAATGGTCACACTGTTTAATTTGATGTTTAATTTAAATATGCAGATATTATTTTAAATCTAAAAGAAAAGTTTGTTTGGTTTTTGCAGTAAATTTACATTATAATGATGTCTCAAAGCTAAATTGTGGGGTATTTTTTACATTGTTTCATAATGTTTTTTGCTGGTTGTATAAAATTAAAATGTTTTCATGAATAAATTCACGAGAACTAACGAGTGCTGCGTTAAAGACCAAAAAGAATGAGAAGAAGATGAAGGACCACAGACTCCTCTAAGGTGGGTGTATTTGATTAATTTGATTTATCATTTCATTTACCAAACCATCATTAAACACATGTTTATTACCTAGGGGCCTGAGAACAGATTGCAAGGCCGTAAACTGCTGTCAGAAGCCATTTGCGAAGAGGACAAGAGATTAAACGTGAAGAAGAACAGCAGAATGGTGCCAGTGGCTGGTATATATAGATCTTCACCCATGTATTATGAATCCAGACAAATGGGCTTTTGCTGTTTCTGCTGCACAGATGAGGTCATAAACTCTTGTTCAGCTGCGAAACAACAGCCTTGTGTGTGTTAATGAGCTTTAAACTTGGAAAGATGATCATGAGATGCTCTGGTGTCGCAAATGAAGAAAGACACACCATTTGGTTTTAGGTGAACTAGTCCTTTCAAAAGAGGATTTTTGGATTTATTTTTTTTGCTGGTCATCGGCTCCTCCATTTGTTATGATTTGATGGCTTTCAGAAACACTTCTTTCTTGGTTTTAGCTTAAGTCCAACAGATTTTAATGTGTGTGTGTCTGTAGTAAAATTACATTAGAATGATAATTTGATATGTATTTATGACTTGGCATGCTTAACAACATGCTTAATGCTTAACAGCTTTACCACATCAAACCTATAAACAAATTTTAAATTTTTCATTTAATGTTTAATTTAGATTACTTTAAATACAATTGAAACGTTGCAGAAACATTGCTGTTTTTGTAGTAAAATTACAGTAAAATGTTTTAAAATGCATTTGACTAAAATGGCTAACTTTACCACATCAAACCTATGAATAAATTCATTTGTTTCTTTTAATATTTAACTCATATGTGCAAATTGCTACTATAAATCCAAAAGAAATGTTCCAGAAGCGCTGTTTTTTTTTACAGTAAAATTACGTTAGAATGATGATTTGTAATGCATTTATGACTTAAATGTTTAACAAATTTACTATATCAAACCTATTAATATATACATTTTCAAATTTAAATGTTCAGAGTGTTACTTTACAAATAAAACGTTCTACAAATGTATGTTTTTTTTGTAAAAAATTATGTAGAATGATGTTTGAAATGTACTTATGACGTAAATACCTAACTTTATCACATCAAACCCATAAACAGATGCATTCTTTTTGTTTGTTTTGTTTCCTTTAATGCTTTAAATGTGCAGAATTTTGCTATAAATCCTGTACAAAATGTTACGGAAATAAAATTGTTACAATGATGTATTGAAATGTATTAATGTCTTAAATGTTTATTAACTTTACCATAAACTTATAAATCACTGTTTAATGTGATTTAAATGTGCAGATTGTTACTTTAAATACAAGGAAACATTCCAGAAACTTCATTTGGTTTTTGCAGTAAAAATATTTTTTAGAAGGGGTTTTAAAATGTGTTTATGACTTAAGTCTAACAACTTTACCACATCAAACACAATTTTTCCCTGTTTAGTTTGAATGTGCAGATCCACAACAGAGCTCAGTTTTAAGCAGGGAAAGACGATTGTGAAATGCTGGTGTCTCCAAATAAAGAGACTCGTTCAGTTACGTCCCAGCAAGCATAAAACAGTCGTTTTTTGTTGAACTGAAAGAGGATTTTTGGATTTATTTTCCCGCCACGGCCATCGGTTCCTCCATTCGTTATGATTTGGCGGCCTTCAGAAGCAATTCCTTGCTTTCAGCTTAACTCCCACTGACTCGCGCCATTACACCAATGCTTTTTCCGGCGGGAAGTGTAAAAAAAAAAGCGATCTATCGGGTAAATGGTGACCTCTGCTTGCTTGCTCTCTTGAGTGTAAGCGCGGGAAGATGAAGTAGACTTGTCGCCCGGTGTAGCCGCGCTCATCTGTGAGGACGCTTCTGCTGGGCCTGTTGTCTTTTGTTTTTTTTCCTAAATAAGAGTGTGATGCTGAGAGGAAATACATCACCGCTCCAATAAATGTGATATATTTATAGATATAGAGGTATTTGTCAAAGCAACACCAACCGGCCATGTTGTCCAAGTGCAGCTGTGATGTTTCACTTGAGGCAACTGGAAGACATTGGTTTTATTTACAGTTTCTGCTTTTGCAAGGAAACATCACAGTCTCATATTTCTAATAAATCTACTTAGAACATGTACGGGTCACAAATTAATGCAAGACTAGTGCCATTATATGTAACTGAAAAATTGTGCTTAATGTAAAAAAAAAAAAGCTATATTAAATTTTAATTTTATATAATGTTAGTTAAATGTAACTAAAAATATTACATTTCTTTGTGTATCTATATCTAAAGTGTAATCTATATTTTTATTTAATATTAAATAAATTAGTCACTTTAGTTTTAAAGTTGAGAATGATTGTAAAGAGATATTATTATTACTATTGTATGTTAATATAAAACAATAAAATATTCAATTAATTTACCCCCCCCCCCCCCAAAAAAAATTATTATATTGATGTATTTGCACATTAATTTAAGAGTTTGTATCTGCATGTTTTGTGCGTTGTATATTGCATTTTAATTTAACAGAAAAATTGTATCTATTATAGTATATATATTTGTATCTATGCAATATTGTGTTTTGAATATAATATATTTAAATGATATTTGTTATTAAAATATAATAATATTTAATATAATAATAATATTTTTTATGAGATTCACCAGTTTTGTGAGAATAACCGTTTGGATTTATGTTATTCCTGTATGTTGTTTTTAGTTTTATTAGCGGTGTTTCTGGTTTTCTGTAGATGTGAGGACATCAGCGCTCAGTAATCTGGACCCTTTGATGCTCCATGACAAGATGACAAGCCGCAACAAAACTCAAAAGTTTGTAAGTCAATGCTGACATCTGCCATCAAACAAACAAACAGGCGAGAATGAGGGCGAGCCGGGCGACTGATGACAATACATGAATCAACATGGAAATTAGAGAGGAAGCCAGAGAGCAGAGAGAGAGAGAGAGAGTGCTTGTACATCTGAACCCAGAGAACAGTAACAGCTCCATTCACTTCCTGTCTGCATGCTTTAGTGTGTGAGAGATGAGCATTAGAGCGTCTCAAATCATAGTAGGAAGACTACATATAAATGTCTTACTAACTATTATGACAAGGGTGTCTTGTGATAATTCATTTTTATTTAATTGTAGCTTTTTATTTGTATTTTTTAGCAATGAATAATATATAATTTAGTTTATTTGTATATTTTTAAACATTGTATAATTTTTAATATATTTTAAATCCATTATTTTATATGAATTTGTATTTGTTTATATATATATATATATATATATATATATATATATATATATATATTATAAATTACATATTAAATGGATTTTAAATATGTTCATATGAATATTTTTTATCCTTGTTTTTAAACATTTGTACATAGTTTTAGATTTATTTTTAAATGCATTTTAAAAGTTTGATATTGATTTCTTATTAGAGACTTTTATTATTTTACATGCATTTTAAAATACAATAATATACTTTAAGTTTGTTTTTAAATTTCAATATTTTATACGTATTATTAAATATATTATACATGTATTTTATGTACTTTTGATGCATTTTACATATACTATACATTTTTTAACATTTTATATTTTAAATATTGTATATATATATATATGTATATATATACATACACACATTTTGTTTTATATAATTGTTGAAATTATTTTATACTTTACTTTTTAATATAGTCTTAAATGTTATGGTTTTATAGTTTTTTTTATCATTTTGTAAAATTTTTATTAACTAAAGCTAAAACCATAAAAATTGTTATCACTTAAAAAAAAAAAAAAAAAAAAACTTTCAATTAGTTGTCAGCAAAAGTAAAATTTTCATATGGACATTTAAAAAAAAAAATAATAAAAACTCCACAAAAATAGAAATACTAAGAAAACTAAGTAATTAAATAATACTAAAGTTAAATGCGTGAACACAATGAATGCATTTGAAATATTTGTATGTTAATATGTTTTTAATAGTTTAGTTTTTAGATTTTATATTTATTTTAAATATTTGTATATATTCTATATTTTAGATGTAATTGTAATAAATGACTTGTCATTAGTTTGTGTTGGTCAGAGCAGTAGTTTGGTGTGTTTTAAGTGAGTTTGCTGTCAGTGTGATCATGTCATCTGTCTCAGATCTCTGCTAATGATCTGTGTTTGATTGGTTTTGAGGTCACGTCTGGTCCTGGATGAAGGTCCGTGTCGCTGTCTGACCCGCAGAACGCCGCCGAACACCTGAGAGCGACCCGCAGAAACGCCTCATTAAGAGAACAAACGACTGCTGCACACTAACGAGCGCAGATCCATTCCGGCTGCGGTCATTAGTGCTCCGCTGAGACTCTTCCTCTTCCTCACCATCTACAGGTGAACGTCTGCGATTCACAAGCAGCTTAAACAGAGAAACAAACATCACATCTTTTCAGTTATATAGCCTAGTATATGATTGACAACTATTAAATTAATTAAACTAACAAACTTGTTTGTATCTGACCCAAATATATATTGTAAAATAGTTAATTTTCATTCAGTATTTTATTTTTAGTCATTTTGATCAATGATAATATTATAAATGTAGCTATTTATTGATCATTGGTTTATTTTCTGCTGTTGCTGATGTGTTATTAAAGTCACACTCAGCTCATATACATAAATTAGCGCTGTAATTACGGCATCTAAATGTGTATTAAATAAACGTTAATGCTAATGTGATTTGCTAAAGCCCATGTGAAATGGCTTTAGGAGCGGCGCTGATCTGAAATCTGTGACTGGAATATCTGCCAGATGTTTTTCTGTTAATATTTCACACTGTTTATATGATGGGATTCACACAGAAGAGCCTTTGAATATTCAGTCATCTGTCAGAAGCATTATTTACGATTAAAACCAGTTATTCCAGTTCAATCTAATAAAGCCTGCTTTGCTTATCAGCTTTTCCTAGATAAGACACGCCCACTTAGACCAAAACAGAAAGTTTGATTGACATATAAAGTGACCAATCAGAGTTTGCCGTCTTGTTAGGGGCGGGTTTACCTGAAGTAATCACAGAGTCAGTCCACAGATGATAAATGTGTGGATTTGTTTGCTAGTCTGTCTTGATCTGACAGTTTTATGTGACTTGAATCCTCTGGGATACAGAAAATTTAAAAAAAGTGTTGGACAAGCAGTGTTGAGTCAGTATAACATTGAAGATCATTTTGTTATTTTTAAGGTTAAATATTGTGTTTACAGTAAGTAAATAAGATTTGTATTTTTTTTACGTGAAATTATATTTAAAATAATTATATTTTAATTTTTTAATTTATTTGATACATAGCTAATATTTTTATTCTCTCGAAAACGTGTATTTGAATGTTTATTGCATCTAAGCCTCTATTTTATGTGCTGTTGGGTAAAAAGTGATTGTGAAATTTATTACTTTTTAATTATATAAAATTATTTTAAAATGAATCATTATGTTTCAATTTATTTATTCATTTTAATATATATTTTAATCTGTCAAAATAAAAAAAAAACTAAATCATATTTTTTTTAAATTAATTGTTAATGTAAATTTATTTTAAAATAATCAATTTTATTATGTATAGTTACTATATTATGCCAATAAACCTCCATTGTAAGTAATTTAATGTAAAAATAATTGTTTAATTATTTAGTTTAAAAATATATATTTCAGTTAGTTATTAATGTAGTGTATTAATGTAAAGTCATTTAAAAATAATAAATAACAGTTTAAATGATTTGATATATATTTAATATAGTTAATTGTCAAACTGTGTATTTGAATGTTTATTGCTCCATAAACCTCCATTGGCGCACTTTAATTAAAAAAAATATATATTTAATTTAATAAAGTATTTTAAATTGATATAACATTTTAAAATAAATAATTAATACATTATTTAAATTATTTAATATTTAATATACTTCATTATGTCAGCTGTATATTTGTTAGATATGTATACTTCAATTAAATTCATTTTATTTATTTGATATTTATTTATTTGATATTTTAATGTATTTTATTGTTTATTGCACCATAAAGGAGGAGAAATTCACATGTGACTTTGGCACACACACACACACACACACACGCACGCACGCACGCACGCGCACACACACACACACACACAGCAGGTGACTTTGAAGCTGGAATAGCCTCTAAACGCTCTGGGATGCTGTGTCTCTCTGTTGTGGGTATTTGGTTTCAGTCGAGAAAAAGTGTCCAATTAGAGAAGCCGCAGTATCGATCTGCAAAACCAGTCAATCTCACACACAAACACACACACACACACACACAAACACACACACACACACACGCAAGTTTAAAAGAGCAGCTCAGTTTGTCTTCATGCTCATTTACTGCTCTCAAACACACACACACACACACACACACACACACATATATATATATATATATATACATATATATATATATATATATATATATATATATATATATATATATATAAATATATATAAACATGCAATACATTCAATTTACCACTTTATCTAGCCACCAAAATTGCTAACTCGTATGCTAGTCACTGTAGCTGCCTTCAAAACTCAATGCTAATTGGGTGGTCATTTATGCTGACAGGACAGTTTAGTTTGTTGACATTTATATACGGACTAAAGTGGTTTAGTGGCTAGCATTAGCATTTAATGCTACATTTTAATCTGTGAAAGTTTTTTTGCTAGCGCATTCCTTTCAGAGGAGATGATCTCTATGCTATCAATGTGAAAGAATCTCAAGCAGGAAGTTGTTTATTTGTTTTTAAGCACTTACTAACATTAACCATGAAAACAGGAAGTTAGCTGCCATGTGTAACGGATTAGCTTATCGCATTCTCTAAACAAAAACAAACATGGTGTAGCTACAAAATGCATACAATCACATTATACACATGATGAATGTGACTAGCATTATCAGTAAATTATGTCTGAGCTGCAGCAGAGTGATAGTCATGCTAAAGTAATCAGTAATGCTAGTGCGTAGCCACGAGATAATTGTGTTGACGTGGTGCGTGCGAGTCAGCCTCGTTTCCAAGAAACTCAAAACTGATAGTTTTTATTCTAGCGCTGTGCGTTTGAAGGGTGTTGTTGTGTGTGTGATGGGATTAGCACAGATGTTGACCCACTGCACAAACAGGAAGTTAGCATTTGCGCTGAGGACACCGTAGCTGTTCTCTAAGAGTCTCTGAGCTGCGATTTAATGGCACTAGGGATGTGGGAAGCATCTACACCCAAGAATTTAATGTCAAAGTGCTAGTTTTGCTAAGTAATTAGCTGTTCTTGCTTAGATTAGCTTCGCTTGCACTTATACCTAGGGTTAGAGGTTTGAGGGTGATAAAACTGGCAAGAAATACGCTTCATAATCACTTTTAATATGATAGAATCATAGCAACATGCTAACAAATAACAAAATCGTGCATTTTAGCATAGCATAGCAGTGCGTTAGCAACCACTAAGAATGACTTGGCATTGTGGCTGTTTCCTGTTTTGGTTTGTTGCCGTCTAAAATTAGAGTTGTTTTGTTCTTGTAATGTATTTCGTATTGTGCTTGCACTACACACATCTGGATTGTAATCAAGGCTAGCGGCACGCTGGGAAGCTTTTTTAATTTTCCTCCCATCACGTCTGGCTTGTAAATGACTATCATGATTATTTAACGTTCACTTGGTCCTCTGTTCCATGTGTGTGTGTAATTACAGGCCTGTCTACGCTTATCAAACCTCCCACAGCAGCTTAACAGCTAAAACAACATGTCTTAAGGCGTTTGTACTCACCGCTATTATGCTAAGAATCACAGATGCTAACTTGTGGCTTACATTTCAACTTGAACCATTTAAACCAGTTTAGATTTGTTGCAAAACCAATACAGCCAATAATTGCTGGTGTTTTTGTGCTTTAAAGTCAGTTTAGGTAGGCTAATGGATAATGTTAGCCAGTAGCTAATTAGCTAAGTAGGCATTGTTTTAGTAAATCCAAATCCAGTTATGTCTCACCTTCTGCACATGTCTTGGTTTCTAGTTGAAGATCCTGTTGCATTACAAAATAAACTGAGTTGTGAATGCAGTTTCATGTGTTTTCGTCATCGTTAGCATGCAGCATTCACGCTTGATTCTTAGCACAGGTCAGTATTTTTATGATATTGCACGGCTAGTCCATTCACAGCTTACGTTTTTCACACCAGCTAACGAACAAGTCCCCTTGGCGTGCTAGTATAGTTCCTTGCTAAACACAATCCTGTTTCTGAGTAACATCATTTGGAGTGTCATGGTTGGCTAGTTTCAAGACTAGCTTCTTGCTATCCTGAATTTCTGGATGTATAAAGAGAAATTATGAGAAGTTCTCAACAGGACAGCTAGCTACAGGCTATCATGCTAATCTCATGAAATCACAAGCTATTTCTCATTTAAATCATTAACTGCGTTGGCTAACCAAGACTTGTCATAGCGCTTGCATGTTGTTGCTCTTTTGTTGATTTTGATTACTTATGTCCTTATTTGTAAGTCACTTTGGATAAAAGCATCTGCAAAATGACTAAATGTGAATGTAAATCATGATATAGTAATCAAAACCAATTTTACTTTCGTAATGTGATGTATTTCTGGATGTATACCCTGTTGAAAAAAACAGCATATGCTGGGATATGCATGTTTTGAAGCATGGCTGCTGGTTTGAGGTGGTTTATGCTGGCCATGAGCTGGTTTAAACTGGTCATGTGCTGGTCTTAAGCTGGTCCTGAGCAGGAGCTAGTTGCAAATGACCAGCTAAGAACCAGCTTAAACCAGCTCAAACCAGCAGCCATGCTTCAAAACGTGCATATGCCAGCAGGGTAAACAGAAATTATGATGACAAGTTCGCAACAGGGCAGCTAGCTACCTGCTATCATGCTATTCTTGTCACTTCAGTACAATCCTTAAGCTTTTTTTCTCATTAAAGTCATAATATAATGTTTTCAACCCATTTTTTTCTTTCGTAACGATGTATTTCTGAGTGAAACATATATACAGTAAGGTAAAAATATGGTTGACTTGAATTTATCCATATTTTATAAGATGGTGATGGCCTTTTAACTTTGGATTGACATACACTAGTAGATTGGAAGTAAATAGCATCAGTTTTGATTTCATGGTAGTGTTTCGTCCCAAATCTTTAAAGGTGCCATAGAATGAAAAACTGTCTTTACCCTGGCATATTTAAATAATAACAGTTCTGTACATGGAAATGACATACAGTGAGCCTCAAACACCATAGTTTCCTCCTTCATATGTAAATCTTGTGATTAAAAAAGACCACTGAAAAACAGGCGAATCAGAACATAACACCGACTGTGACGCAACAGTCAGGATCACTACGCCCCCAACATTTGCATAAACCCGCCCTTGTTCTAAGCCGGCCGAACCATCAGAAGCTCTGCAGGTATTGTAAATAAACAAGCGCGGACAACAGCGAAAATAACACAATAAATGTTATGTTCCAGGCCGTGCAGGGGGTGTGAAGTGCAGGGATGGGTTGGTGTCTGTATTCAGAAAGGCACAGAAAGCAAATAACGCGAGCCACTAAAGGGACATGGTTAGCTCCTTACTAGCGGTAGCCTGTTACAGTACATAAGATTTCACTCTCAGTAAAGAGAGATGAGGATGATGGCGAATGACTTACAGATCCTGAGCACCACTGACAAGCATCTGATCTTGTGAAATGTGTGGTAAGTACTGTTGCTCCATAATGTAAACATAGTTTGTGTGATCGCGTCTTTTGTAAGTGAAACTATAACGCGATCGATGGATCGTTCAAAAGCAGTTTCAATGCCTCGCATATTAATAACGGCTCCCTGATGCCCGCGTTTTATATACAGTATAATTACCCGACGATATAACTGTGAGAGAAAGTATTTAAATATATATTTTCCTCCCTGTGCTTCCTTCTTGCTGATGAGCCGTACTGTGAAACAGCCAATCAGAGCAGAGCTCATTATTATTCATGACCCTGCCAAATAAGCCAATAACAGACCGTTTCATTCTAGGGAGAAATCCTAGGGTTGTAAATGGACATGTAAAATCGTTTCTGGAGATTTTTTGCCCTTACCTAAGCCACATACCTTCTGTGTAGATATCAGAGAACAATTTAAAATACTGTATCAATGCATTCTATGGCACCTTTAAGGTCATGTTGTCAGCTAGCATGTAGATTAGATTGACCACCAGGAGGGGCTGCTGTGCCGCTTGACTGCGGTGCCCCGACATCTTGTTATTAAGTTATAATGAATTCCTTAACTATTTATCTTCTAATTTATTTATGATGATGTTGTAGCGGCGTGTTTGCCAAGCCTGGGAGTCATTAAGGGACTAATTAGTGGAGTTTTCGTGGCAGCCATGTTTGGTGGCGGGGAGAGTTCATGGCTTCTGCGTGGCAGACGAGGCCGGTTCTGACAAGCTCCCGCTCTCTTCCCCGGGTGCCGGTCGTAACATCGGTACGCTGGCGCGTTTCCAGGCCACCTGGTGCGTGCAGAGCCACGTGTCTCCAGGGCAGGTTAAAACCTGGCACTGCGCTTGCCGGAGCTCCGAGGGCTCACATATATACAAGCCACACACGCTGATGCTCCTTTCAGATGCAAATCACAGCTGCCGGGTCACCGCCGCTCCGGGCGCCATCGTTACTGACCGCTGCTGTTACATTATACTCAGAGACTGGAAGCTTATAGCACAGCTAGTGTTTGTTAGGGTTCTTAGAAACATTATTATTATTATTATTATTTTAATTTTGGGGAAGCTTTAGAGGATGTGTGCATATGTGTGTGTGTGTGTGTATATATATATATATATATATATATATATATATATTAGTACTGTCAAGCGATTAATCGCATACAAAATAAAAGTTTTTGTTTGCATAATATATGAGTGTGTTCTGTGTATATTTATTATGTATATATAAATACACACACATACAGCATATATTTTGAAAATATTTACTAAAAACTAGTGGTGGGCAATGATTAATCGCGATTAATTGCATCCAAAATAAAAGTGTTTGTTTACATAATGTGAACTGTGTATATTTATTATGTATAAATATAAATACACACACATGCATGTATATATATTTAAGAAAAATATGTAATATTTATGTATTAAATATTTATATATAATATTGAATTATATACATATACATATTTACATGTAAATACATGTAAATATTTTCAAAATATATACTGTATGTGTCTGTCTTTATATATATACATAATAATATACACACATATACACAAAAACCTTTATTTTGGATGTGAGTAATCGAGATTAACTGTTGCCCTGCACTAGTAAAAACACACATTGAAGTTACAATTTTAATATTTAAAAGTATTATTTAAATTTTTTTAAGTATTATGTTTATTGTATATTATTTATCTTATATTATCCTATTTTTATCTATTTTCATGTTTATTTCGATTGAAATTTTTTTTATGAATTGTTTATATATATATATATATATATATATATATATATATATTGTATATAAACAATTCATATACATTTTTTCAATCGAAATAAACATGAAATTAGATAAAAATATTTATATATATATAAATATATATATATATATATATATAAACATACATATGATTTATTTTTATATATTTATTATTTAGTAATAATATTTAAAAAAATTAAATTGTTAAAATAAATAATATTTTAAAAACATATTGTAAAGATAAAAATAGTAAAACAATTAAAATTAAAATAAATTTTAAATATACTGTGTATAGTCAGACAGTCATTTAAATTTCTTTATTATTTTGTATTAATTTGTGTAATTTATATACTTATGCATTCTTTTATATTGTCGATAGAATTTATTGTATTATATATTTTAGATTTAAACGTGGGTATATGTATATTATTTATTTTAATATATGTGTATTTTATTAATTTAAAATATTTACAAAATTTCATATGAAAAATAAGAAACATACACAAATATATAACATATTGTCATAAATGTGAAATGTACTGTGAAGACGTATGAAGATGTGTGTTATTGATGGGCTGCAGCTCCTGTGTGTCGGTCGTGATGAGACGCGGCGATCGATGCGGATGCTGTGTGTTATTCAGACTCTGGCTGGAAACAGCTGATGTTATCGCTCGCTCCGCTGACCTGTACTTAGTACTTATTGGATCGTATATTTCAGCAGACAGACAGATATTGTGCGTCTGTCTGTGGCGCGTGACTGATGTGGATCTGAGCAGTGATCGCTCACGCTGGAGTTCAGACTCAATCATCTGGACCAGAGCGACTCTACAGAGAAACTGCAGCACAAAATTCTGCACATAATGCTTGATTAACCCGCTTCTTCTGTAAGATCCTCTGACTTACCACCAAGTGGAATAGCAAAACTGTATAGCCGTTGATCAATTATATATCTATATACATACATATATACATATATATATATATATATATATATATATATATATATATATATATATATATATATATATATATATATATATATATATATAAAATTGTATCTTATTTTATTTTATAAGCCTGTTTTTAATTTTATTTATATTTTTATCTCTTTTTTTCATTTTATTTTTGGTATTATTTTAATTTAATTATTTTTTATTTAAATGCATTTCATTTTTGTTTATTAATTTTATTGTTTCATCTTTATTTATTTATCCTATTTTATTTGTTTATTTAAATTGTCTTCTTGTTTATTTTAAATTCAATTTAATATTGTTTTATTAGATTTATTACATTATCTTATCTACATTAACTGTTTCCCCTTTTCCTTTTAATTATATTGTTTTTATTTTATTTTTTATTTTATTTTTATTTTTGTTGTTTTACATTTTAATGTTTGTTTTATACTGCTTTTATTTTTTTATTTTATTTTATTTTTTTATATTTTTCATTTAATTTAAGTTTTTAATATTTGCTGTTTAATCTTATTTTTGTGTTATTTTCCAATGTTCTTCTTTATTTTTATTTCATTGTATTTTTAATTGTTCTGTTTTTTCCTAATGACATTATTTCTTATTATTGAGTTTTTTTTATTTGAAGTATTTTATATTATTTTTAAATGTATCATTCTTATTTTAATTTTGTTTATCTTATTTACCCCATATTCTTTTATTTTTAGATTTGTTTTATTTTTTTATTTTACTATTATTACTTCATTTTATCTTTTTTTAAATTATTTTTTAATCTTAATTGAATTTATTTCTTGAAAACTATGTGATGCAAGCGAGCTTTAATAGCACGGGAAGCTCCATACTGATAGCTAGTACACATTAACAGTCAGAATAAAATGTAAAAACAAATATGTTTACCGAATGTGCGTTTACTGGCTTTCAAAAGTAAATACACATCCAATAAATATATTTATTTTCGCCACATTTTCTCACACACATCCATTTCCAAAGACTGACCCCATACTGCTACTTTCTTGGACGGCAAACGCATCGGTTCTCCTGCGGCGAGCGTCGCATTAAACACTAATGACCCCACATTATCGACTGCAATAATCCACAAAGCTGAAACGAGCATGTGTCATCTGTCCGTAGGGCTGAATATTAATAGTTTCATCCAGACGATCGCCGCAGGGAGAACGTGACCTGAACGACCCTCTAGAGACACTCAAGACTGGAAAAACCGGCCTGAAAAGCCACCAAATGGAGTTAACTAACATGATTTATATTATTAAGAAACACTTCAACTCACTTTCACCAAAAAGAGGTGCATTTGATTTCTGAGGTAAGCAGTTCACTGGCTTTTGTCATTAATTAGGACTCGGAATGTTTTAGTTTTATTCATATTTATATTTTTAGTTTTCTTCTTTTGTACTTTTCATTTGGTACAATTATCCAAGTCCAGTTCTGTCAGCACATCATTAATTAGGACTTTGAATATTTATATATTATTATAGTATTATCTATTTGAATATTTTGATTATATATATATGTTTTTTTTATTTGATATATCTTACATTTTTTATCTTTTTTTTTTAATTTTCTTCTATTTATATTTTATTTTATTTAGTTTTATTTTATAAACCACTTTCTTGTGTATGAACCTTCATTTAAATATTGTTTTGATGAAGCTTGTCATTTTTGCATCTTGTTTTTATTTTTTTATTTTATTTAATTGTATTTTTTGTTTTTATTATTTCATTTTGTTTATTCTTTTTTTCAGTTTTCTTCTTTTTAAAAAAAATTGTACAGCATTTTCTTGTGTACACACCTTAATTTAAAAGTTGAAAACCGACTTGATCGGTGTGACCGAGAAAAAAAACAACAACCAAAAGTTTTAGTTTTTTTGTACCGTCATGCATAAAAATTACCCAAAATGAGTTGTATTTGAGGTGTAGTTAGGTTTTGTAACAAAAATGTCTCTGGTTTTCATTCATCTTTGGTATTGTTCTTTTGGACGTATAACACTTGATTGGCTCTATGACTCTCTCCTCTCCACCTGTAGCTGGTGTGTGGTGAGCGCACTGGCGCCGTTGTAGTGTGGCTGCCGTCGCATCATCCAAGTGGATGCTGCACACTGGTGGTGGTTGAGGACAGACCCCCACCCCCCATGATTGTAAAGCGCTTTGGGTGTTCATTCATTCATTCATTCATTCATTTTGGACATATAACAGCGTGAGCCTGGTTCTGCGAGGCCATCATTAATTAAGCTTGTGGAAGTGGCATTAATTCACACACGGCAGTATAAGCTCACTCTTACTACTCCCTCATGCGTGATTATGGAGCTCCTTTGAACAGATTAAGTGTTTCTTCCACCATGTGGCTTTGGGACCACAAACACTCTGCTCACAATAGAGGAAGTGTGTTTGTGAGGTGAGGAGCCGTGTGTTGCTTTAGTCTGTCTGGCAGGATTCCTGACGACCCTTCGTCAACATCTGACACCAGATCTCCTGCTCCTCCTGAGCTCATTGTGTTTTCACATCAGCGTTTTGGCTAGCAAAATGTTTTCCTCAGATACACTTCATCGACATTAGACCATATTTACAGTCATTTATTCCCAAATATTCTTGGTTTAATTTGATTTTCCCATTAAGTAGTCATTTTTTCACAATCTTTGTACAAATCAAACAATTTTCACTTTGTAAATTCATTGCACTTTGAAAATAGCATTGCATTGCTAGCTAACAATAGCAATTATGGCTAACAATGCCATTGCTAATGTTGTTTCATGCTGCTGTAGCAGCGCTAGATGCATTAAATCACTGTATTAGTGTATCACATTCAAGTCAAGCCCAATGCTACATTATTTCTCAATAATTATTCTTTTTCACTATGAAAAAAGTATTTTGTTGATTTTAATTCACACAAATTTAGCAGTGCTAATTGCATTAAATCAGTGAATTAGCGTATCCAGCCGAGTACCACTCTGTTATTTTTCAGTAGCTATTCTCTTCTACAAAAAATTGCAAAAAAGGCTTATGTTGCTATGTAGCTGTAGCAGCACTGGTTGCGTTAAATTGTTGCATTAGTGTATTGCAGTAAAGGCAAGGCTCATGCTACATGATTTGACCATAAATATTATTTTTCACTACAAAAATGAGTAAAAACAAATGCTGATGTTGCTAATTCATGCAGCTGTACCAGCATTAGTTGCATTAAATCATCATGTTAGCGTATCACAATCAAGTTCAGTCCCATACTACACGATTTCACCACAAATATGCACTAGGAAAAATACTGATGTTGCAAATTCATACAGCTGTAATGAATTATTGTAATAATTTGCATTAAAGGGGTCATATGATGCGATTTCAAGTTTTCCTTTCTGTTTGGAGTGTTAGAAGCTGTTTGTGCACAGATAAGATCCCTGTTGCAAAGACTAAAGTCTCAAAACCAAAGAGATATTCTTTACAAAAGTTAAGACTTGACCACGCCCTCCTAAAATGGCTCATTAATGTCTATGTCATGGTGTTGGAAGCTTTGCAAAACACCACCCATTAGCATATCGCAATCCTTTCAAGGATCATGCTACATTATTTTGCAGTAAATATTGTTTTTGTGCTCAAATGTCGATATGTTGTTGCTAATGTTGCTAATTCATGCTGTTATAGCAGCACTAGTTCCATTAAATCAGCATATTTGCGTATCGTAATCCAGTCGAGTCCCATCCTACGTTATTTCACAGTAATTATGCAGTGGTTTCAGTGCTAGTTGCACTAAATCGCCACATTAGCATACATATGACAATCCAGTCCCATCATACTGTACATTATTTCTCAGTAAATATTCTTTTTTTATACTAGGAAAATGTCAATATGTTTTTGCTAATTTTGATAATTCACGCTGCTCTAACAGCACTAGTTGTGTTAAATTGCCACATTAGAATATGGCAATCCGGATGTTATTTCGCATCACAGTAACTATTCTTTTCGTACTTGAAAATGTCAAGATGTTGTTGCTAATGTTACGAATTCATTCAGCCGTAACAGTGCTAGTTACGTTAATTTGGCATACGACAATCCAGTCCAGTACCATCCCACATCATGTTTCAGTAAATACTGTTTTTTAAAAGGAAAATGTCAAAATTGTGTTGCTAATTTTTAAAATTAATGCTGCTCTAGCAGTGCTAGTTGCATTAAATTTACATATTAGCATATTGCAATCCAATCGAGTCCCATCCAACAATTTCTCTCAGTAAATATAATTTTTTGCTGAGAAAATGTCAATATATTTCAACATTCTGCAGTAGTAGCACTAGTTGTGCTAAATCAGCAAATAACAAATCTGAAATTAGCAAAAAAATAATCTAGTCGAGTGTCACCAAACGTTATTTCTCAGTCATTTTTCTTTCACTACAACAATTTCAATGCCGTTAGCATTAGTTGCAATAAAATGGTGTATCAGCGTATCGCAATCCAGTCGTGTTCCATCCTACATTAGAAATTCTCAATATGTCAACAAATTTCAGTATCCTGCTGTAGCAGCATTAGTTGTGCTAAATCACCTGCGATATCTTTACCTTATTCTCGTCTTTCAGTTTCGTTCGTATGACATTTCCGTAAAGTTGTCTGCTTGCCTCCAATACAGTGATTGATGATCTAAGCATTTGCTAATCCCGCATTAGCCAGCTAATTCTCATCCAGCAAAAGTATTCACCCCCGCAATTAAACGCTAACTTGCATTTGGATTCCTGTAGCGCAGTCGAGCACGTGAACAATTTGGGATGGTACAGAGTGATCCGCTGGCAGCAAGACGCCGTCTGAACTGGGGCTACATGGCAGTTAGCCTGTAAATACACCATGACTAATGCGCAGGTAATGGAAAGCAAATCTGTTGTTGCGCGAGATTATCCCACAACCTGGGTTCAGCGGGACGCCGGGCCAACAAACGCCAACCTCACGCTGAGAGGAGAATATCTGTGACCAATCCACTGAGTATCTGTGACTTGTTGTCTTTAGCCCCAATTACGAGCGTTGGACAGATATTTTCAATATTCATTTCCCAGTCTTGCGTGGCGGCGGCGGCAGTCGTCATGGAGCCGTTCCTCTGGAGAGCCAAACAGGAGGCGAGACGCAGATGGTGCCATCTTATCGGCTCTCACTACCCAAACACCATCTTGAGAGACATCCACTTGATTTCTCCTTCCTTTCTCTTGGCAGTACGAGATCAAGACGTACTGCATCTGCATAATTGGGCAAAACTAAACAATCCACAATATATGTATACAAATCTTGTGTAAGCTTTGAAATATATTATATAGAATATGTTATATTTTAAGTAATAATTTAAATTATAATTAAATATATTATATTAAATATACAAATTTTAATATTTTAATAAATCTAATAATTATTATTAAATAATTGTATAAATATTAAAACTTATTTTCAGAGACTATATCTTATATTAAGTTTACTTTTCTTTCCACTTTTTGCTATTTTTTTTTTATGCTTAAGACAAAAAGCAACAATTTGCTAGTGGACTAAATTACATGCTTATTTTCTAAAAACAATATTTTGCTTCAAGTATACATGTCTTGTTTTAACAATGTTTAGATGATTTTTAAAATACTTTTTGGTTTACTTTGAATTTAAGATAAATCAGCATAACTTAAAATCAGTACAATATTAAATGAATTAAATGTATTTTTATTCAGTTTTTTTATGTTAGTTTTTAAATGCATTTTTATTTTTTATTTTACTTCGTCTACTGTGCTACTAATTTATTTTTTATATTATGTATAAGTTGTATTATTAATTCATAAATTCATTATTATCAGAAACAAAAAATAAATAAAAATAAACCAAGCTTATTTTACTTAATGCAATCTATAATTATTTATTTTGTTACTAATTTATTATACTATGCACCATACTGTTGCATATTTAATTCAGCAATTCATTATTATCATAATTTAAAATAATTATTAAAAAAATCATAAAGAAAATAAGCTTAATTTACTTTATGCAATATATAATTTGTTCTATTATTGAGCATATTGTGTTGCATGCTTAATTCAGCAATTTATTATGATCAGAAATAATAATCAAAAAGTGTCATGTTTAAAACAGGCTTAATTTACTTTATGCAATGTATAATTGCTTATTTTTTTGTTACTAACTTACTTATTATACTATGTACCTGTATGTATTATGTTAATGCAGCAATTTATTATCAGAATTTTTTTTTTTTTTTTTAAAAGGGTTCATTTAATTCATGCAATATATAATTGCCTATTGTTCATTAATTGTGGTATGAAATGTAAATATTCTTGCCAGGTTTTGTGTCCCTAATTATGCTTCCCACTGGAATTTGATTTATATTTCTGTCGTCTTCTTTGGGAAGTGAATTTGCAGCATGTTGTTCTCCTTGAATCTCTCAGTGATTTTCCAGAGTATAAATTGAGATCCCCTGTGTGATGAATGGAGTCGTCTGGATAATGAACACAGGTGTCTTGACAACTTCCATTGTCCCGTTCAGAGGAAAGAGAAGGTTTCAGTTACGTACCACATGACTTTGTTTTTGTCAACCAAAGCCTGAACAATAGAACGTAAGTGAATAGCTTTCACTTAAAGTGACTTTCATTTACTACATTTATTCACCGTTTTCACGCCTACCTGACAATTAAAGAACAAAAAGAGACGTTCAGCTCCTGAACTATAATGAATAAGCTCAAATCCAACTATAGTACATTTAAATAAAGCTTATTCTTTCCAAGCACCATTGTGCATTGGATTTTTGAGTCACTGTATGGTCCTTCATTCAGTTTTTTTAAAGAACCCCAAACCCCAAAAACCATTTAAAGACATAAAAACCCAATGCAAAAAGTTGCTCCAAATGTTGTTATTCCTGTAATTTAAAGAAATAATCCCATCACGATTGACCTCAACCTTTCGTAAACCATGTTTGATTGGTTGTAAATGAGATCTGAGATTTGCGTTGGTTCCTCAAAGAACATTTTAATGTTTTGTCACTTTAAAGAACCCAGAAAACCAATATCTGATGTGAAGAACCTTTCATGAGCCTTAAAGCACCAGAATGTAAAATAGGTACTTGTGGAACCAACATAACTCTCAAAATTTCATTTACATCCAATCAAATATGGCATAGCAAAGGTTGATGTCAATCACAATGGGATTATTTCACAAAATTAGAAAAAAATACATACATTTCAGTCTGTTCCCTCTGTTAAACATCACCTTTTGTTTTTCTTCCAGAAGAAAGAACATCAAACTGGTTCAAAACAACTTGAAGGTGAGTAAATGATGACAAAATGCTTGTTTTAAGATGGACCAACCCTTTAAACAGGACATAAAATGTAATTTTGCTTTGAGTTCTTGAGTTGCTGTTTGAGTTTTTTAAGTCTCATTAAAGGTTCTTCATCTCAGTATTTGGAAGCATCAGAACATAAAGTTAATGGTTGAACAAACACAACTCTTAAATCTCATTTATGTCCAATCAAATATGGCGTCAATCACGATGGCATTATTTCACAAAATTCTTTTAAGGTTCATTAAAAATTTAAAGTTCAATGTTTGAGGTTTTGGGTTCTTGAAAGCACCAGAACATAAAAAAAATATATATTTGTAGAAACAAACACAACTCTCAAATTTAATTTAGATCCAATCAAATATGGTATGTGAAGGGTTGGCGTCAATCACGATGGGAATATTTTATGAAATTACATGAAAAGAGGTCTTTTAAGGCTCATTAAAGTTTCAATATTTGGGGTTTTGGGTTCTTTAAAGCACCAGAACGTAAAAAATAATTTCTGGAGGAAACACAACTCTTAAAACTCGTAATTTCATCCAATCAAGTATGGCTGCCAAGGGCTGGTGTCAATCAAAATGAGACCCATGTCAAAACTTTATCTAACTATTGCACAAAATTACAGGAATAATAATGTACTATTCATGTTTCTTCCAGAAAAATGAACTTCAAACAGGTTTGGAACAACATGGTGGAACTAAATGCTAGTTTAAAGGAACATTAACTCTTCAAGCAGAACATTAAATATCTTCTTTTTTTTTTCATACCAACAATGGTAGCTCGACACTGTTTTATGTTGAAATGCAGTAGCTTATCTCAAGCAGTCCATCGGGAGATCCATGGATCCAGAGCGATCAGTGCAGAAGCGAGACCGTTGGAACAGGCCGATGCATGAGCGAGGCACTCCAGCCTGGACGGCGGAGGGTTAAGCGGTCTGTGCGTGGTTTCACGCTGGTAGGCGGCGAGTGGCGTGCCAGCATCTCCAGCTCCATCTGTGCTCGCGTTACAGCACTGACAGCTCTCCAAACACACGTCGTGCTCCACTCTCTCCTCGCAGACATGGACAGTGAAGCTTCACCAGCGCGTGATTAGAAGTTAATTCACTGAAGATGATCATGTACTGGTGGAAGGGCTCTTAAAGTAACTGTTTATGACATTTTCACAGTTTTTAGTTGCTTCCTAAAGAAGTTGCTTCCTAAAACTTTAGTTTGTGCAACAGGCGAAAGTCATTCTTGTAGAAATGTTTTTATAATAAATATTTGAGGTTTTTAAAGGTCATAAAGTGTCTCAGTCAAATATAAAAATGCATATAAATAAAAAATAAATACCCAAATAAATGGATGAATATATAAATCCACATATTTGTGCATAATTATATTAATTATATATGTAATAAAAATTATACATTTTAAAAACATAATATATACATATAAATAATTAATTGTGCAAGATATAAAAAATAATGACTTATCTAAATAAACGCACACGTTAGTGGAAATATTCTACAATATAAAACATGCATAAATGGTTGGGGAAATGCACAAAATTATTTTTAATTTTTTTATTTTTTTTGCTTTTGTCCACCATACACTGATAAATCATTGGCAGTAAGACCAGGAACAGGATGAAGTGAGTCTATTTTGATTTCACGTTTGTTTTATTGCGATTCAATCTGCAACTAAACTCTCGGCATTACAAACCTCCGCTGTTATCGCTCGGCCTGACATGATAACAAACCGTAAACAAGTCACGCGCCGTTGCAGGACTCTTTTAGAGCCTCCATAAAAATGCTAATTACGGACTCCCAGAATGCAGTGCGTTAATAAATCCGTCCGTTTTTGAGGATCTCCATCCAAATGGGTCAGATTTATGAGAATCCGTGTCATGAGTTATCCATCCTGTACAAAATTGGGGAAATCAATCGACCAGATTACGTTCCTGTCAGGATGAAATACTCGCACCCGTGTCGTTATTAAACGTGTGATTGTGAGATTCAACCCTCTCAATCCGGAAGGTCTTTATTGTGTTGTTTTATACAGCGGATTGCATCGTAATCACTCTCTCCTGCGGGTTTTATGTAACTAAGCAAGTTTGCAAATGATTGTTGTAATGCACTTGTGTTGAGCTGTTGGACAACAGGGGTTTATGGACCGTCGATGCCGTTGGTGTGTTTTACGGTGGGTTTGATGACGGATGGAGAGGTGAATCTGATTATTTATGTTTATGCTTTAGTGCATTAGAATTTCCATTGCAACGTCTAAAACTGTAGGTCAAATCTCATTCACATTTACATGCATTCAATTATACAACTCACACTTTCAGTCCTATTAATGCTGAAGTTTTAAGTAGTTAAGAGTATAAAATGCATAATTTTAAAATGCATGATTTAATAAATTATATTCTAGTTATACATAATTATACTAAATATAGCATTAAAAAGCATTTGAATAAAATGAAATTATTACAAATAAATAAATCTCCCATTTATATCCATTGTCTGGATGAGTGGAGCTTGAACATTATACTAAGCATCTCATTTTGCGTTCTACAGGTCATACATTTTAGGAATGACATGAGGGTCAGTAAATGAGGACAGACCCATCATTTTGGGGTGTTTTTGCCCAGTTGGAGCTGTATGCTCGTGAGGGATTTTCTCTGGCTATAATTCACCAAAAGTCATCTATTCAAAGTCAACATGAAACCATTTAAACAGTGTTTTCCATTAAATTGGCCTTTAGCAAACAGCTCAGTGGCTATTATCATTATGATGAGCGATGTGGGCCTGTGAATGTGGACCCGATATCCTCATTAGAGCAGGTATTTCTGGATGTTCAGCCCTGCTGAGAGACGCTGGGCTCAGGAATATTCGGCACCACGGGACGCACTTATAAAATTAAGCTGGAGAGGCTTTAATGGAACCCAAACCGTTTCTGCCATCCAACTGGAGACGAGAAGTTGGTAGGAAGGAAGGTAGGAGGGTAGGAAGGAAGAGAAAGTCACTGCTTTGTACTTGTGTCTTCTGTCTACAGTTGATCTTGCCAACCTTGTTTGGAATTAAATGAGTACATTTTTATAAATCTTTTTAATTTTACATAAAAATAAATATTGAAATATTAAAAAAAATCTAAAAATTAAATTAAGCAATTTTAAATATAACAGTAATACAATTAGAATAAAATAATATTAATTAAAATAAATATAAAATAATCTAATATAATAATTATAATTATAACAACAAATTAGAATAAAATAAAACATAATTACAAATAATTAATTAAACACAATAAAATACATAAAATAAACACATATAATAATATAATAAATATAATAATCCTAATTTTACATCATTCATGATGATGATGATAATACGAATTCATAATAATAATAATAAATTAGAATGAAATAAAATTACATATTATTAAATAAATACAGTAACAAAATAATCAATTAAATATTAGTTATGTAGTTCTGATGATAATAATAATATTAGAAAAAAATAATTAAAATATAATAATAATAAAATTTTAACAATCAATTTGAACAATTTAACAATCTTCTAATATATATATATATATGTGTGTGTGTGTGTGTGTGTTCATTAATAATAATCACATCCAAAATAAGTTATACTTATACGTGTGTGTACTGTGTGTATTTATTATATATATATATAAATACACACACACATGCATGTATATATTTAAGCATTTATGCAATTAATCGCGATTATAAATATATATATATATTTATACACACACACACACACACACACACACACACACATATATATATATCGCTATTAATTGCATCCAAAGCAAGGAATAAGAAAAAAGTATTTGTTTATGTAATATATGTGTGTGTGCTGTGTATATTTATTATGTATATTTATTCATTATTTTTATTTTATTATCCATATTTTTCCTAAATATATACATGCATCTGTGTGTATTTATATATACATAATAAATACACACAGTACACACGTATATGTATAACTTATTTTGGATTGTGATTATTATTAATGAACATATATATATACTGTATAATATATATATATATAATAATAATGCAATGAGAACAAAATAATAAAACATAAATAAAACAATATTTTAGTAAATAAAATTCTTACAATTATATATAATTCAAATTATAATAATTAAGTTAGAATAAAATAAACAGCTAATAGTTAGAATAAAAATAAATAGCTAATATAAAATAGTTATAATGAAGAAATATAGATAATAAAATAAAACAAATATAATGAATATAAAACTAATTACATTACTAATAAAAATGACACTAATTTGGATTTATAATGAATACAATTAATGTACAATGTATGATGTTTCGTTGATTATAATGGTAGTGATTTAGCATTGAATAAATTGTACAACTGAGCGTAATTGTACCAAACTGAATGCTTTGATGTACTCCCGACTCTGATGAAGGTGAACACTGTGGGTTTTCACGGCAGGTCTGGGGTCTTTTCTGAATATTTTAGCGTGCTGCTGATGAGATGTGTTTTTGAAGCCGTCCCTTCATCCATTAGCAGGAAGAGCCGCTCGGGCCGGTCACAGTTCATCCTGCCTCCTCATTAAGACGTCTGATTTATTCCTGAGGCTCAAAATGAAACTTCTCTCTGCATTTCCCATCATGCTCGGCTTCCATTCATGTTCCCTTTATATATACATGACTCTCAAGAGTCATGAATGAAACGTGTGAGAGCATTTCCCTAACATTTGCAAAATGTTTACATACATTTTCATAATGTTTCCTGTTATACAACTCATCCAGTCGTGCTGTTATAGAGGCGCTTCCCTTACTTCCAGACTCTTACAACTCTTTACAGAAGCATCTAAGAATGTTTCCCTAATGTTTGCGCAACCTTTACCTACATTTTCAGAACGTTTCCTGTTAGTTGACACTGTTCTTAGTGCAAACACCTTTTAAGAAACACTGAACTCATCCCGATATGCAGCTTTCCTCACTTTCGGTATCTCAAGAGTCATGAATGAAATGTGTGAGAATGTCTTCCTTATGTTTACACAACATTTACAAAGGTTTTTAACACGTTCCTTGTTAGCAGCCACTTTTCTTTAAGCAGAAACCGCGTAAATTGCAAACTCATCCAGACGTGCAGCTTTCTTCACTCCCAGGCTCTCAAACATCATGTTCTCTTCCTCTCATCGCTGTAATCTCTCAAAACTCCCTCATGAGAGCCAGGCATCCCGTGGCTGCGGTGTGAAAAGCCTGTGTTCCGCGGCTTGGTTTAGCTCCATGTCTGAATGCATCCATGCACAGGGGTCGTCCAGTTCGAGTGTGAAGTGGCAGGATGTCCCATCCGGGTCCAACAGGTGTGTTTTTTCATGCATTGAAGTGATTTCTCTCTCTCTGTGAAGTGCAGACAGGGGCCGCCCACTCCAAAAGCCTTTTAATGCGTGTCGTCGGCCCTCGGGGACAGCGGCTCTCACAGACCTGTCCATCTGACAGACATATCAGTCCAGCCTGGCAGAGCGACGCACTCGGGAGTGCCAGGAAAACGAAGAGGAGGATGACGGGGAAGTGCTCTTGCCAAATAAAAGCTTTTGCTTCACTGCTTTTATATTATGACATGTTGTTCGGGTAGGTGGTTTGGCACTGAACAACGGCGACAGCTAAACAAAGGCCTTTTCAGTGCTCGCCGAGATTCAGAGCTTAATTGGACGTTTGTATATGCGAACAATCTCACTTATAGACAGAAAAGATTTGAGTTGTGTTCACGTTTTTACACCATCATGCTTGTGGATTTCACCTGGTAGGCGATAAAGCAACAAAATGGGGTTTTATTTTTAATTCATAAATGATTAAAGTTTTTTGATAATTTATCCATTACATTTTATTTCTGACTTTTGCAGTGATGAATCATGCGAGTCTCTTACGGGCTATTTTTAACTTCTGAAGAATTTTGTAAACTTTTTAAACTTGATCAAATTTCATATTTTGTCTTTGACGGCCATTATTTTTCAGTGATATGTATTTTTAAAATGATCTTGAATAAACATCCAGTTATATTTATTACAAATATAAAAATTTTGAATCGTTACATTTTATTGATTATTTTTGGTGTGATAATTCACATTAGATCTCTTGCTTACTTTTCAATATTAGCATATTACAAATGTTAGCATGAAACATTTGGACAACAATAGTCTTACAGAAGCCAAGATTTTCAATTTGTGTTGAAGAAATTCCTGAACAATTTACCTGTAACATTTTATGCATTACTTTCGTTGTGTTGAATTACGCAAGTTGATGTGCATAAGCTAACATGCTAGCATGTTACAAATATTAGCATTAGATATTTAGACAATAAAGTCTCAAGTAAAAAAAGCAAAGACCCTTTTGACTTGTTTTTAATCATTTCGTAAAGTGGTTAAAAATGGTTATCTTTTACGAAATTTTTGGACGTTAATTTTCAGATGACGTTTTTTTAGTTTTAATGAATTAACATCAGCTTGTATTGTAAATATTTTACCTTTTATCAGTTTGTTACATTTAATGACATTTTCTGAGTGTTGTGTTAACTTAGCATGTTAACTTAACATGTTAGCATGTGAAATTCAGGATTCACGATTTATTTCAAAGAATTCTCTGTAGCTTTTTGCTTGTACCTTTTACATTTAATTAATTTATTGATTTATTTGTACTTTTATGAATTAATGTCACACTCTTAACCACCTTTTACCTTTCAGTATAAGTTAGCTTGCTTAACCTGACGTTGGTTTTATTATAAATGCTAGCATGCTAAATTTGAAAATGGCAAATTTGAAAATACCAAATGCCGAGAATAATGGCCTTTTCGTTGAATGATGAGATTCAAACCGTCACTAGCCATTTCTATACTTAATATTTAATTAATTCCTGTTTTCTACACTGAATCCATCTCAGATGTCTCTACGCTCGTACACTCACACGTACAACTCAAAAGGCCTTGGCACATCATTCACTATAACTCAATGCAGGCTTGAATTTTTAAAGGGCCTCGTTCCACCTCAGGCAGGACGGCAGTGCTGTTTATCTGAGATGCATTACGCTGTACGCTTTGTATTCTTCACAGGGTGTCGTTTTGGCCTGATACTGCCTAAATGTGCTTCTAAATCTAACCAAAGATCTTTTACATGATATCAGAGGCTGATTTGTGATTAGATGTGAAGACTGAAGGTCAAAATCACCCTTGAGAGCATCTCCTGAAGGTAATGTTTCTCTTTCAGATTAATCATTATTCGCTGTAAACTTTATTAAATATTAAATCAACATTAATTGGCATTAAATTACTGCATTAACTAAACTACTAAATTTCACCGAATTTTCACCGAAACCGAAAAGGAAAGTCATCTCAGAGGCGGATGATGCAAGTAATTGCATTCTAATGAATGGTTACGACAAAAAGATTACAATTACAACTTTTTTGTTGGAATAACATGCTCCGATAAATTTTTCGCAAAAAGACCAAGAACATGCATTACGACAAAAAAATGAGCACCACACACTTTTAAAAAAAAATATATTTTGAAACTATGCGATGTCAGACAAAAAAGAAGGCGACGCAAATGCTAGTTATTGCATTCTGACAAATGTTCACGGGAAAAAAAATCTTGGGAAATAACATGCCGATGAATTATGCACGGTAAGATCAAGAATGTGAATTTGAAAAGTAAAAAACAAAAATTACATTAAAGTATTGCATTGACATTTTATAACTGTTGCAGTGCCTTTTTTGTGTTAACTTGTTTAAACTAGCATGTTAGCATGCAAGATTTGTAAGAAAATTTCATAACAGTACTACATAAACCTTTTTTTTTACAAAACATTTTTAATATTTTTATGACTTTTGTCACATGTTGTGATGTTAACTTCATAAAGCTAAGATGTTAACTGTAAAATTAGCACATTATGACTTTTGTCGAATAATGTGATATTAATGCATTAACATGTAAAATCTTCACATTATGACTTTCATCCCATGTTGTGATGTTAACTTTATGCTAACGTGTTACCGTAAAATTCGTACATTATGACTTGTCGCATACTGTGATGTTAATTTTACGCTAACATGTTAATATGTACACATTATGAATTTTGTCCCATGTTGTGATGTTAAGCTAAATTGTTAACATGTAATAAAAGTTTTAAAAAGTTTGTGGTGCATAGATTGTACATGTCGTCAGTCAAAAAGAAAATATGCAATTTACTGCATTTCTATAAATGTTTACAACAAAAAGATTGCTATTAAAACAAACTTTTTTTTTGGAAAAAACATGCATCATTGCCAGTGTTGGGAGTAACTGTCACGGTTTGGTTTCTGTTTAGTTTCCCTTTTGCCCTTATTTGGTTTTTCCTGTTCTAGTTTCCTGTCATTAGTTAATCTTCGTTCATCCTCATCACCTGTGTTATATTAATTATCTTGTTTGCTCCTTTGTTCCCTGTTCTTCATAAGTCCTGAGTTCTCCCCAGTCTTTTGTCAGATCTTAAGTTTGCAATTGGTATTTTGTGCTGATGACTCATTAAAAACCTCCTTTTCTACTACTCCTCGTCGTGCGTTCATTACTACAACCATACCTGTAACAGTAACGCGTTACAGTAACGGATGACTTTTTGCTGTAACGCAGTAGTGTAAGGCATTACTAATCAATTTTCAGTAATATTTTACTCGGTACATGTTCAGTAACGCTTGCGTTACAACACACTTTTGGCCCAAAATATATATTTTTTTAAATGTAATTTAAAGTCAGGCTCCAACTTTTTTACATCCCTAATATTCACGTCATAGTTCAGATGCGGGCTAGTCCTCTGGCCTGTTTTAGGCTTCTCCTTATCAATAATTGATTGATGTCTAAAATATAAAGATGACAAAAATTGCTGCACTGCTGGAAACAACATGAGTCCGTGCTGGTGCGACTTTCAAGAGTTGCTCGGTGGTGTTTAGTGTCCCGCAGCAGCAGCGAGCCGTCAGCACAGCTGAAGAGTTCTGCTTCAAATACACGCAATAAAGCTTGCCATAAAGCCCCAGCAAAAGTAATTACCATGAATGTGTCCGGGGGAAATAGTAAGGATACGCCATCTCCTCATTAGATGCGGCTTTAGAGAGAAGTGCATCTTCATGGATGAGGATTATATTAAAGAGTTTTTGTTTTAATTTTTATTTATTTCGTTAAGTAGTAATTTAAATCTTTCTATAGATATATTTATCATGTCTGTGAGGCATGTATTCGCTGTCTTTCGGTTCATTTTTGTGAAGCGCTGCTGTTCAAGATAAAAGCACGACGTTTTGTTGACATTGTGAGTGCACACAAATAAAAGTAGACCCTTTACAGTTCCAAATGATGTATTACTGTTACCTTTATGAGCAAAAATTGCGGCGTAAGTTGTTTCCATTGAAAAAAAAATGCAATTGATTGCGCGGGTGCCTCCATGTCCTGCGCTTTAGCTTCTACTCGCCGCACAAACTACTGGATGCAGAGCACATTAATCTAGGTTTAACGTTTAAACATTGTTATATGCTTGAACTGTTTTAGTATATCTATAGATTTTATTTGAGGCAAGTCATGATGATTTGAGAAGGCTAAATTGATCAAACATAAGCTATGATCAGCCTGCCGGTCTGCTGCTGGCCGCTTGGTCATTACTTAAAAAAAACTTATTTAATGAACAAAAAATGCTCCAAACGTTTTTCTAAATGAACTTAATAAAAAAACAAAACGAAATATAAACACTTTGCCATTACATACAAAACATACATACACTGAACTATTTTAATAGCTGACACATGAGCCGTTTTGGGAGAAGGTAGGGAAAAAAAGCCAGGCTCAGTTCGGTAATTCCAACGCTATCTCAAGGCAATTCGTACATATTTTACGAGGTGGCTAATTCGTACGAATTCGTACGACCTCACTATTTAGTACGATTTGTCTGAACCCCAGTGATGGGTAGGTTTAGGGGCGGGGTTAGGTGTAGGTCGTTCATACAAATTCATACGAATTGGCAACTCGTAAAACACATGCGATTTGTACATTACACGTGCTAGTACATTTTGTCGTTTTAGAATGTGTAGTTCTACTTCTATAGATATTTTGGTGAAAGTAACTCAAAAGTAATACAGGAGTCATGTAACGCATTACAATTCTGAGACAGTAATATTGTAAGGTAAGGAATTACTTTTAACAAGTAATCTATAATGTATTACAGTTTGGCAGTAACTTGCACAACTCTGATCATTGCATTATGTGCAATATAACCAAAAACTTGACAAGAGAAAGCAAGTACAATTTAGATTTTATGCTGACATAGGTGCAATATTTCACCTTTGGTACTTCCTTTAAATCATCATACTGTACAAAATTTGTGATTCAACATACAAATGTGTCGCTTTGTCAGCTCTTGGAAGTGGGATTATTCCTCTCTCTCCTCCTGTCTCTCCCTTGATTTTCTGCTGTTCTCTTTCGACGTCTCGCTCACTCTTTGTACTCGTCGAGAGTTGAAGATCAAAGACGAGCGCCGTGAAGCTCCCAGGCCTAAATTAGATTCATGCTTCCTTGAAAGAACAGAGAAATTGGTAGGATGAAAACGGAAGGTCAATGTCAGCTCGCTCTCAACAAAATACCGCCTCCACGCGAGCTGGATTAGGTCTCGACGCCGGGGCTCCAGAGAGCAGGGGAACGAGGAGCGAGCGGAGAACGGGCGTCAGGTGGAGTGGGGCTCTTATCACCCGCGTCCACATCTGAACTGGTTCCACCTAAGAAACTTCCTCAAAGGCACATATTAGACAAGGCAGAACAGCAATAAGAGCTCAGGGCACTATTATAGATTAAAGAAATAACACGATACCTCAATAAAATATTTACAAAGGCTTGTTATATGTGTTTTTCTTTTTCAAACAAGCCTAAAAAATTCCCAGCTATTTTTCAGCCATTCAACGAACTCTAATACATTTCAGCCACGTGGCAAAGCATCTTAGCGGCAGCATAGAAAAGCTGTGGAATGCATTAGCATTGCCACTGTGACTTCTGAACCATTTTTCCAAAAGGTTGTAATTATTACTTCAGCTCTTGGATATTATGTGTACCATAACACTTACTGTACAAATGGGCAAATATTAAATGCTATTCATGCTAACCATAAATTATCGTCGCATCCTGAAACAGATTGCCGATGACATTGAGTGTCAGTAGACCTCAATGTGGTTTTTTTGTATGGACACCAAAGTAATTAAAAAGAATAAGTGGTGGCCAATAATCAGGGAAGCATGTAATTATGAGGTGTCTGGGCAGCACTAGCTTTAGCGCTTTAGCCTGTGACCTGTGATGGCTCAACTGACGAATTAATTAACAAGCGTGGTCCTCTGCATTTCATTACTGGAGCTTCTCAACCCGTCATTTCATTCAGCTATTAATTTATAAGATCTGTCTCACCACAGCTGGGCTCTTTCTATACTGTATGTTAATTGTTTGCTAATGCTAATCATGTAGCATGTTGTCTTTTTGCGTTGTCTTTAAAGTTTCTGTCCAGTTGAAGGTGTCCTGTCAAATGCTAATTACTGCCTTATTGTACCTTTACAAAACCAACTTTGACTAGCTCAAATCAGCTACAAGCTAAGGTAGTCAATATAGTTTCGCAGACTTGGTGGCTGATTTTAAGTTAATTTCTGCTAATGCTAATCATAACGCATGTTGTCTTTTTTTGTGTCGTCTTTAAAGTTTCTGACCATTTGAAGATGTCAAACCCTGTCAAATACTAAAGGTGACAGAAAGCTAAGCTAATAACGACTAAGCTACTTTAACTATTTAGTTATTCATCATAAAAACATCACAATACAAACAAAAATCCCCCAAATAGGCTTCATTTTAAAGTTAACATTGTAGATTGTAATTGTGCATCAAGCTTTTGTGTATCTTCTCCTTCCCAGCGCCTCTTTCGACTCTCTCATGTCTAATTAACACCACGCAGAACTGTGACAGAGCAGAACTTTATGTAAAACCTGCAGATGGTCAGTTTTTCAGCGCACTTCCTCCAGACAGTCACATTGAGACAGTAAAAGCATTTTGATAGCATACCAACATCACAGTTCAGACGCAAATGACACCGCACACACGATTTTGTTAAGCTAACTTCCTCACACCTTGGCTAGTGCACTGCCTGCTTCATCAGTTTGGCTCATTATTGTTATTAGCATTAGCAGCTAACCAACAAGGCACAGTAAAACTATTAACGTCAGCTTAGTTAATGTGACAATACTTTCAGGATATGAAGAAAGGAAAAGCTTCCTCACACATTGGCTAGTGAGTTGCTAGCTTTTTGCTAGCATTAAACGTTAACCTATACAGTTTAGTAATATTATAAATCAGTTACAGCTACTTAGTTAATATTAGCCTAGTTTGTCATACTGTATTTTATACTTTAAAGGTTAACTGCAGTTTCATGCATGCTTTACTGTTTATCTTATCTTTAGACAGAATCTTTATACCGCAGTGGCAGATGGGTAAAACCATACAACGCTAAACTGAACATTCATGTGTTTGGCAGATACTCTCTTACCCTGCATCTGAGGTGCGTTTTGTCGCGGCGTGTTTCCAGCTGTATCTCGCCCATCTCTGTTTGCGCAGGATGACGATGGCCGTCCGCCAGCAGGAGGCTGCAGGGGATCTTGGCTGGCAGAGCCGTCTGTAATCGCCGCTGATGGGCCCTTATTAGCCACGCTTGTCTGCGGACGTCACCCAGGAGCCTGTGTGGAAGGGGACAGGGACACATCTGCTAATGCAAACCACAATCTCACATGACTGCTAGCCGGCGACAAACGCCAAACTTGCTGCTCAGGTAGATGATTAGCAGGGGTATTATGGGTTTGGTGTTTGCATGCTCTGCTTTATTTCATCAGTTTGATGTTAGAGTTTGATATTGTACGCATACAAGTACGGTTAAAATGTTAGCTAAGCACTATAACGACATGACATTCACAAAGCAGTATGGAGTGAAATGATTTGTGCAGACGTAACCATATTTGGGTTGATTTTGAGGCGCATTACCATGAAAGATAAAAGTAATCCACTGAGTCCACAGTGGTTTAGATGTTGGTAGAAAATGAAGACTCTAATGTTCAGTCTTACATCCAAACATAGAACACCAGGATTGCTTACGAGACATTGTTGATATTACAGCTGCTTGAGCACAGAGAAATTTGAGGACAGCGCATAACTTGCTGAGGGCGGAAACTATGGAAAATAGGGCTGTCAATCAAAGGCCATGGGCGGAGCCTAAGCAATATGATGTCATATTGCTAAGAGAATCAGAACCGGTTACCTATTGAGACTGATTTATTTTAAAGGGGATTGAAAAATAAGGTGTGTAAAAAAAATAAGGATCATTATAGTGTCTCCCTGCCTCCCTGCCAACACACATTTATGTCCAAACACCATGTAAAAGTGGATTTTGCAAAAAAGGTGCCCTTTAAGTAACTGAGAAATTCAAAAATTGTAATCCTTAAATCTTTTTCAGGTTCAATAAAGTCATCTCTTAAATCAAGTCATTACTATTTTATTGGTATTATTTTTTTTAATGCTCTTGTGAAATATATAACTATAATATATAAAATAATCATGCTATATAATTTAACACATCATAATATCATAAAGTTTAATAGACATTTAAAATCTCACATTGTTAAATGTATTAATTTAAATTCTTCATGTTTTTCAGTTTAAATAAAGATGCCATGGTTTAATTTTAATTTATTATTATTATTATTATTATATTATTATTATTATATAACTATATTAAGAAATAATTAAATAATTTATTTAGTATTTATTGCATTCTATTTTTATTAGTTTTGAAGCCATAACTGTATTTTTGTTACTTTCTTTTTTCCTTTTCCTTTTTTAGGATTATAAAATGTATACTTTTTTATTATTAGTTATATTTTCATGCATTATGCAAAACAATCATTCAATATATATTTTTTTGCTTATGATTTTAAAATGGATAGCTCCTGTTTTATTATTATTATTATTATTATTATTATTATATTAATAATAATTTTGGGGCCATATTTTTTCTTTACACTTTTTTATGATTATAAAACTGCTACTTTTTTATTGTATTATTATTATTACTATAATATATCATATAACTATATAAAACAATCATTTATTTACTATTTTATTGTATTTTGTCTTAGTTTCTGAGCCATTGTTTTAGTATTATTATTATTTATATATTATATACCTCTATTAAAGAGCAGTTAAATTATTTAACTATTTTTCATTCAATTTTTGTTCAGTTGATAGATTTTGAGCTATAAATATTTTATTATTTACTATTCAAATCTTAAATATGAAACTCTATTTACTTTATCAATAAATGTCTTTTTGAGCAAAATTTTAAACACTGTTTTATAGAAGGGCGGGGGGTGGGGGGGTATTGTTTTTGTGAGCCAATAAATTCATAATGGACACAATTAAGTCACTGAATTATTTTCTATTCAGTGTTCTTTCACTCACAAAGGTGTTAAATTACTTGTGAATGCCATTTCTTATTGTTTTTTAAAAAGCACTCCAGTGGGAAGAAACAATAAGACCAGACAGTAGATGTTGAGATGTTAGCATTACATGGAAAGCTTTGTAGAGTCTCTGACGTCGTGTGGAAACAGATGGCAGGTACAGGTTCAATCCGCTGGGAACGATCTCACAGAGTCGCTTGTTGCACTTTTCACCGGAGAGGCATTTCAAAGAAACATTAGCCATAATTAAGTTTACAAATATTTGTTTTCACACAGCCCGGAGTTACATAACATGCAATATAATCAAATAGCATTTGAAAGCCCATAATTTGGAGCAATTTAACCCGAACTCGTTACACGAAAGCCCAGAAAAGAGCTTAAATTTCATGCAAGCTGTCAAGCCAGGCCTTTTTTTCCTCTCATCGAGCATTTCCCATGCCTCCGAAAAGTGGCATCCTGATTGTCAGAGCAATTATGTTGCGTATGATTGGGGTAGCGATTACACAGCCTTCATTTGGCATGATGATTCTTGTTGTTGGATTCGCCGTGTAATTATGCCAGTACGCCCAGGTACGGAAGACAGCGACGATGTATCGCAACGTTTATTTAATCTATTTTTCCCCCCTTCCATCTCCAGAGCATTATTTGAGATGTTGAAATGCTCCTCTCAGATAATGCAGGTGCTGAACTAACCGTGATTGCAACAATTATCTGTAATTACCCAACTTACGCAGACAAGAAAGTTTCACAGATGCATTTAGAAAAGTTTCGAAACGCAGCAATGATTGTAATAATTGGCAACTGAAAGTCCTTCATCCTTCAGTCCCAGAGTAATCGCAGGTGAAGAGGTGACGCTAACCTTTAACGTCTGGGGTTTTATTCTCACGTTAATGCAATTTCAGCTGTTCTGACTCGTTTTTCTCTGAAAACGTCTTCACTCTCAGGCCATTTATTATGTAGATGAGTTTGTTTCTTCATCAGATTTGGAGAAATGTAGCATTGCATCAGTTACTCACCAATGGGTGTGAATGGGTGCCGTCAGAATGAGAGTCCAAATAGCTGATAAAAACATCACAATAATCCACACCACTCCAGTCCATCAGTTAACATCTGGAGAAGACAAAATCTCAAACAAATCCATCATCAAGACGTTTTTCTTGATAATCTATAATAACTCTTCCTCCAGTGAAAAAGTGGTCTGATCTGAATCTGGAGAGAAATGAACATGCAGCTTTTGGCTTCTCAAGAGGTTAATTGATTTTCTGCTAAAATTTGCTAAAATGTGATTTTTCCAAGTACTGAAATCCGATTTTCTTGTTTAGACAGGTTTTTCAATATATTTCAGTATTTAGTACCAATTTTGGTTGTCATGTGGACGACAACACTAAAAAAATGTAATGTTGGCTCGATATGACTTCTCTATTTGAGCATTCAGGCTAAAAACAATTGTTGTTTGAATCACATTTTAAAATATAATTTAGTACCAGTTTCAGTAGTGATGATGACAAATAAATAAATAAATAAACAGGATAATTTGGCTCCATTTGCATGCTTTATATGACCATTTACACTGTAAACTATAATTTCTGAATTGTATTTTAAATCTGATCTGATTTGTTCATTTAGACTGGGTTGTCAATATATGTTAGTATTTAGTACCAAGTTTGGTAGTGATGATAATGCAAAAAGGCAAATTTGAGTCAGAGTCAGAGTTCCTAGTGTGTTGCTGTGTTAAATGGGGGTGGAAGAGGGGAGGGGGGGCAAGGACGGGAGGGAGTTCAGCTTCCTGACAGCCTGATGTATGAAGCTGTCCTTCAGTCTGCTGGTCCTCGCCTGGAGACTCCGCAGTCTCCTCCCTGATGGCAGCAGACTGAAGAAGCTGTGTGTCGGGTGGGTGGGATCGCCTGCAATGCGGAGGGCTTTGCGGGTGAGACGGGTGCTGTAGATGTCCTGGAGGGAGGGGAGAGAGACACCAACGATCTTCTCAGCTGCTCTCACTATTCGTTGAAGTGACTTGCGGCAGGATGCGTTGCAAGCGCCATACCACACAGTGATGCAGCTGGTTAGGATGCTCTCGATGGTGCCTCTGTAGAAGGTGCACATGATGGGGGTCGGGGCTCTGGCTCTTTTGAGTTTGCGGAGGAAGTAGAGACGCTGCTGTGCTTTCTTGGCCAGTGCTACAGTGTTGTTAGTCCAGGAGAGGTCCTCTGTGATGTGCACACCCAGGAACTTGGTGCTGCTCACTCGCTCCACAGTCGCACCGTTGATGGTCAGAGGGGCATGCTGAGTGTGTACTCTCCTGAAGTCAACAACAATCTCCTTCGTCTTCTTCACATTCAGAGAAAGATTGTTGTCACTGCACCACCCGGCCAGGCGGCTCACCTCGCTCCTGTAGTTTGTCTCATCTCTGTTGCTGATGAGACCCACCACAGTCGTGTCATCCGCAAACTTAATGAAGATGTTGGAGTTTTGTGACGGTGTGCAGTCGTGGGTCAGCAGAGTGAAGAGGAGGGGGCTCAGCACACATCCTTGGGGGGCCCCAGTGTTCAGTGTGATGGTGCTGGATGTGTTACTGCCGACCCGTACTGCTTGAGGTCTCCCGGTCAGGAAGTCCAACAGCCAGTTGCACAGAGAGGTGTTGAGCCCCAGCTGGGCCAGTTTGTGAGTGAGCTGTTGAGGGATGATTGTGTTGAATGCTGAACTGAAGTCTATGAACAGCATCCTGACATATGAGTCTTTTTTCTCCAGATGTGTGAGGGCTGGGTGGAGGGCAGTGGTGATGGCATCATCGGTCGAGCGGTTGGACCTATATGCAAACTGGAAGGGGTCCAGGGAGGGGGGGAGGACAGACTTGATGTGGTGCAAGACTAGCCGTTCAAAGCACTTCATGAGGATGGGAGTGAGTGCTATTGGACGGTAGTCATTGAAGCAGGATGGAGATGACTTCTTAGGGACTGGAATGATGGTGGTAGCTTTGAAGCATGTGGGGACAACAGCCTGGTTTAGTGAGATGTTGAAGATGTCTGTGAAGACCTCAGTGAGTTCCACTGCACAGTCTCTCAGTACACGCCCAGGAATGTTGTCAGGACCCGGAGCTTTGCGTGCATTGATCCTGCTGAGGGATCTCCTCACACTGTCCGGGGACAGCGTCATCACCTGGTCGCCGGGAGGAGGTGGAGTCTTCTGTGCAGTGGTGCTGTTTTGTGCCTCAAAGCGAGCAAAGAAGGCATTCAGCTCGTTCAGCAGGGGGATGGTGTTGTCACAGGTCTGTGGTGGGGGCTTGTAATCCGTAATGGTCTGTATCCCCTGCCACAGGCTCCGCGTGTCTCTGCTGTCGCTGAAACGATGGGCTATCCTCCTGGAGTACTGTCTCTTGGCCTCTTTGATGCCGCGGGATAGGTTGGCCCTAGCTGTCTTCAGGCCCTCCTCATCTCCAGCTCTAAAGGCAGCGTTCCGAGCCTTCAGAAGTCTGTAGACCTCCCCTGTCATCCACGGCTTCTGGTTAGCCCGGACAGTGATGGACTTTGTGACCGTTACATCATCAATCATACAAGCTAAAATCATTTTTAACCATATTTCAAATCATATTTTAAAATTGATTATAATTTGCTTGTTTCGACAGTGTTATCAATATATTTTCATATTTAGTATCAGTTTCAGTAATGATGATGACAAAATAAATGTATTTATTTATTTATTAATAAAAAACTGAACATTTGACACTATTTACTACTTATTTAATCCATTTAATGTGGTTTCTTGCTGTTCAGACTAAAACAAATTTGAGTGGGGTGTGCAGAAAAAGTCCTCTGGAGCTCATTCAGCCTGAGATACTGACACGTGTCTGCGGTTGAAGAACAATGTCTGGACGTCAGAGTGACCATTACTCTGATGTGTTTAGGTCACTCTGACGAGCTCTGCCCAACGATCTTCACTCTATTCTGAGCGAGCTGCCATAACCAATGTTTTTCCCACTGCTGTTTGTACCCTTTTTACCCTGCCTGACTCAGGTTTAGTGCAATTTATTTGTGCATTTGTGCCAAACGCTTTTCGGTTGTAAAAGTGAAGGCCACGCTAACGGTGTGATTTGCATTGAGCAGAAACACTGCGCATTGTGTTTATTGCGTCAAATGCTCAGCTTGCGAGACATTAACAAACACACACAAAGGCAGGATATTTTTACCTTCAGATTTGAAATGGCCCTCATTGTTCAGTGCAGTTCAGCAAGAATCAATTCTTGAATTGCCTTGTCCCTGAATTGCGTGGTCTCAAAAAGCTCTACTGTATTCGCTCTGCTTATAAAAGAAAAGATGACTACAGACAAACCGCTCTGTCATTCCTTCACTATAAGAATGCCAACACTGTTGATGTTGAACTATTGGCAGCCACAGTGATTTGGTTTGTTTAAGTTCCTCAGCTTCACAGCGAGCGTTTTAGATGTTGAAACTTTCAGAGGTGAGTGAGTCACAATGAAGAACTGAAGAACAAGTGCTGGTGCAACCATCTACAGTTTTTCAAATTAATTTTTAAAAGTGTTTTTTTTTTTGTCTTATGTTTTCCATTTTGCTGTAGCACCACTGCAGTTAACTAACATTAAATCAAATGTTCACGTCAGAACATCTAAAAAAATAATGAAAGACATAATAAAGAATTTAAAAAACAGTGCTGTTGAGTAACTTCACAACTTTCAGTTAATTTCAGTTTGAAACCACAATTAAATTATCTCCAAAAAAGAAATTGAAATTTTCAATTTTCAAAATTGAATGAGTTTGAAATTGTAAACATTTACGATAATGATTTTTTTTAAATAGAAGTTATAGTTAAGAAATATCATCTTGCAGCAAGGCACCACAGAACCAGCGTTAGTGAGTAACTACTTACATTTTACATTTACAAGATTTATAAACGTTACAATATTTTTTCTCCAGTGATGACTTTTTAAAACATTGGAGCCATTTTTAACAGGAGAACATATACAAATCTTATTTTTTTTTTTTTTTTTTTTTTAATTTTCATATTATTATGTTTTTCATTAGGGTAACAGCAGCTAAACTGTTTTAGTGTGAAAAATAATAACTTTATTTATTTACAAAATATTTACAACCTTTACATTTTTTACACAAGATAACTCAATATGTAAAAACCTGGCAGCGAGTAACTACTAATTTTTTGGTTGTTATTATTGTTTTTCAGTAGAGCAGCAGTTAAACTGTTGTAACTTTGAGATGTAACTTTTAAAATTAACTTTTATACAAATGAGATTGATCAGCTTTACAATTCTGGAGTCGAACGTGCGAGTGAGAACATCTAAAAACTGTGTAAAAGAAACAGCGAAGACCGTAAAATCAGTGTTGGTAAATAAATAAATAAAAGTTGTGATGTTACAGACTTTTTCTGTATTGCAACATCAATGCAATACTTTCAGTGAGAGTATATTTTACATTGTAAAGATTTACAAACTTTAAAAGCTTTTTTCCCATCTAACGCCTTTTTTTGAAATGTTGGTGTCCAACTTGCAAGTAAAAACGTCTATAAATCTTTGTAAAAGGCAGTGAGGAATAACAGAAACAGTGTTTGTGAGAAACTGCTTAAGTTTTTTTATGTTTTTCAATCGGGCAACATTTACATTTATGAGATTTACAAATTTTACAAGTCAGAACATCTAGAAAAATTGGTAAAGAACAAAGTGAAGAAAGCGAACGGGATGCAGTCATTTATAAGCACCTGGATAGATGACAAACCAAGAGGCGGGAAAACATGACGCGATGGGGGAGGTGTGGGCTCGCATTAATCCACTGAAAGGCTTTTAGCGGTATTGCTTTCCAACGGTGTGCCAGTGCTGAATACACCGCCCCCATAATTCCATTCCAGCAGTAATTTAATTTAGTGCGAGAGCTTTTCATTTTGTGAATGAATCTACCCTCCACTCCGCTCGGCTGCTTTCTACCATCCCGCTACAGCTTTTGCTCTCCGCGGCGCTCATTAAGCAAACTCATTTGATAGTTTCGGCAAGTGTGACGGAGCGCCGCCAGTGAAGCCTCCTCCCTCCCTCCATCCCGTGCGCCATCAGCGGAGGGTCTCTTTGGAGAATTATGCTGAGTCATTGAGCTATTTGGGTAATGCATCGGCATCTCCGTCGGAAGGACAGGCTCTTCCCTGTCTTGATTTACACCGCCATCATTTAACTGGGCTATACACGTCTTTTATGCATATTAAGAGATCTGGAGCGAGGAGACGTTTGAGAGTAACGATGGCTGGTCTTTTTTAGGCTGTAATCCATGAAAAGGAGTTCCCTGTACTCACCATGAAAGATAGTGTCGCTAACAAGAAAGTACCATGCCTTCAGTGAAGGGGAGTAGTTAACTAAAATTAGCAAAGTTCCAAGTAGTTCGAGTTAGTTTATGTTGCTTTTATGAAACAAACTTTTACTTTTTTACAAGTTCTTTTCTACAATAACGTGTTTTATGTTGGAGCAAAACATGCAGAACATCTAAAAACCTTTGGTCAGCAACTATTTTTTGCTAATTACATTTTCAGTATGTGTATTTTATACAAGTAAGGAGTTGAGATTAGGAGCACTCTCTTAAAGGGACAGCTCCTAATCTCAGTTTGTTACCTGTATAAAAGACACCTGTGCACAGAAGCAATCAATCAATCAGATTCCAAACTCTCCATCATGGCCAAGACCAAAGAGCTGTCCAAGGATGTCAGGGGCAAGATTGTAGACATGTAGAGGCCCGTCTGAAATTTGCCAGTGATTCAGAGGAGAACTGGGTGAAAGTGTCGTGGTGGAAATCCAGCTCTTTGGCATCAACTCAACTCGCCGTGTTTGGAGGAGGAGGAATGTTATTTATTTTATTTATTTAAAATAAATAACTAGTTATATTTATTTTATATTATATATAGTTATAAATACTTATTTATTTGATAAATAATTCAATGCATTTATTTATTTTTATATATAATTTGTAAATATAATTTTTTTGGCAATGTGAAGACAAATGTTTTCTTATTTTTCTTATTTATTTTTTCAATCAGAAAAAGAAAAGTTTGTTCTTTTTTCTGGAATTATTTTAAACAAGCTAAAATTGACCGTCATGTCCAGCTGTTGTGATGATTTTCTGAAAGCAAAGGCCCTGGAGATCTAGCGTTTGAGTGCAGTCCATTTTATTCCAATCGTTTGCCAAAACAAACCATTTTCTTGATCGGGGATCAAAATATACAGTATGTCCATGAAAATCTCACTTGTTGTTTTTATCCATCGTATATTTTTGGACTGACAATACCTTTGTTCAGTCTCACATATTCTACTTCAAACGTATCCATCCAGCCCAGAGGTGAGACAGTCCACAACATGGCAACCTGAGTGTCTGTGCACATCAAAGCTCACGGATCAAGCGACCCGTGGGCCGCCCTGACAAGGACGTCCCCGAAGCTTTGATTTCTCCTGATTCTGATGAAACAGTGAGAGCCCGGCTCTGCGGGAACCCCAGGCTTCTGGGGCTTATGCCATTACCAAAGTGCATCTGCAGGAGGAACAAACATCCCCAATTCACGCTTGACCTACAGGCATGAAATACGCCACACTACTGAATGTCCAAGTATGTGGAGGTTCAAGCTAAAGATTCAAAACTGGCTAGTCGGTCTTTAGGAACCAATTGTGTTGTTACAAGATGACATAACACTGAAAGATGTCAATTTTGTACTTTTAAAGGTGCCATAGATACAATATGTTAAATTGTTCTCTGATATCTACAGAAGGTATGTGGCTTAGGTAAGGGCAAAACATTTCCAGAAATGGTTTTACATGTCCGTTTACAGCCCTAGGATTTGTCTCTACAATGAAATGGTCTGTTATTGGCTTATTTGGAAGGGTCATGAATAATAATGAGCTTTGCTCTGATTGGTTGTTTCACACTGGGCTCATTTCAGTAGCTCACAGCAAGAAGGAAACACAGGGAGGAAAATATTTATTTCAATACTTTCTCTCGCAGTTATATCGTCGGGTGATTATACTGTATATAAAATGCAGGCATCAGGGAGCAGCTATTATTTGATTGTTAGATTTTAAATCAGGCATCAAAAGTAACTAAGCTGTTTTATGGATAGTAACTGTAATGTTATTACTGAAATCTTATTAGTAATTAGTTACACTACTAGTTACTGCAAAAAGTAATATTATTACAGTAACTAAATTACAGTAACTGCCCAACACTGGGCATGACACATCACCGATGTGGGATTAATTTGGCGAGATGCTAGTGTCAACAAACACTAGCTAGTCAGTGACACTCCAGGTTGTTAGCAAGACAAGGGCCAATATTACCTGGCATGTGACCTCAGGTGGCTGCAGATAAACTAGACCCAGCTCGGTCATTAGAGATTCACTGAGACGTTTGTGTCAACAGTTGGACAATGCGTTGCACAATTATTTCCCAGGCGGGGGCAAAATAAAATATATGCCATTTTTGGGATGTTTATGAGCTGAAACATTTTTAGACACTTGGTCTAAAATTATATTTCCCTAGAAGGCTGGTATAATGATGTGGATATAAACAGAAGAGGATGTTTTTACACTACAATGACAGGTAAGGTCTTGTATATTAGATCAAATGTGATTTTTAGGAAGGTAATCATAAATTACGCACTAATATGCAAATTTGAGACAGATGTGTGTTCTCAGCTATTATCTCGACCAGCGTGAAACCTGTCAGGTATTAGATCGCTACTGACAAGGTGTGTGTTAACTACATTTACACCATCTCTATCTGAAATAACGCATAATGGCATTTTATGACTAATAATCTATCTGTGTATTTGTTCGGTATTAGTGTCCAGAGCTGAGGTCACGCTCTGCTTTCAGCGCCGCCATTAACAGCTGAGTGTTTCTTTACCTCAGCGTTCAGGGTTGCTTTGCTGTTCATGGGTAAAGCGCTGCATTAAAGCTTTTATATATTATACATACGGCTGTCCGAGGGGTAATGGAACCTGTTTGACATGCTCGAGTACAGACAGGAGACCTACCTCATGTTTCCCATGTTAACGTACAGGAGAAGCTATGGTGGTTCATGGTGGAACGGTTACTATAGTTGAACCATGGTAACCACAAATTAACCATGGTTTTGCTACACTAACAATCCACAATCCTGCACAGCCGATATTCTGCAAACCCATAGTATGGTAAATGACGTCAAGTTGACCATTCCAAGATGGTGGACACGGACAGCATTGCCGGCTCAGAAAGAATTTGTGCCCCCTCACTTTTCTTAACAAACTTATTTATTTAAACCGTTAATGGATGATTAATTGGAGGAGCATGGGCACACGGTCTGCAGAACACTTAAAGTTGTATTCGATTTGAGCAGATCAATCAGCATCTGACTTGAAGCAGTGTAGCTAGACTATCAGTAGGCTACTGCAAGAGCAATTTGCGAGCAGACGCGTGTTACGGTCATCGCAGTTGGTTATTGCAGTTTCTCCAGCGTGGCTGGCTGCACAAGCTTTCCTCCATCCTCTCCCCTCTTTGCTGAGCGTCTTCGAAAGTTAAATTTATGGTGGCCGAGAGAGCTCAACGAGCTGCAACTTCAGAAAACACATGCAAATAGAAAAAGCACCAGCAAATCAGGACAACATCTTCAGCAGTTTGACAGCAGGTGGTGCAAATGCTCACAACACAACCAAATAAAGAAACACACTGCAAATGCTCACAACACAACCAAATAAATTTTATTCGCAGTGCATTTCTTTGTTTGGTTTTGTTGTGAGCATTTTTGCAGCGTGTGTGTTGTCAAATTGAGGAAGTTGTTTTCTTAATTTGCAGGTGTTTTTTTTCTATTTGCAGTGCGTTTCTTTGTTTGGTTTTGTTGTGAGCATTTGCAGAGTGCGCGTTGTAAAATTGAGGAAGTTGTTTTCTTTATTTGCATGTGTTTTATGTATTTGCAGCGTGCTGAGCTTTCTCTGCCACCGTAGAAATTGGAAAAAATAGCGTGAATACGAAAGCCATTGCACGCTTTCGCAAGCGTCAGCAACTGCGCGCGTTCACAGATTGCATTAACACCCCCCCCCCCACACTTGAAATGTAAATGTCCCCCGACTGAGGTGCCCTGGCAACAGCCCTGGGAGCACTTATACATACTGTAGCTATGCATAGACCTGCTCCGAAGTTCTGATCTAAATCAAATGATTCACTATATGTGCTCTGAAGTCCCATTGTAAATCAAATTATTTGCGATCCCGAGTGCTTCAAAACAGTGAATAATTTTAGATAAATGCAAAATATCCATATTCCATTCCGACGATAGTATTCTACACAAATCTATGAACATATTCAGGTGAGGTAACCGGTTTACTGCTAGTGAAACTCCATTAATACTGTATGATAAGCTGCACCTCAAAATACATGTTAGATGGAAACATTGTGCATTATTATCGAGTTTGTAGCTAAATTCACTATATTTGCTTTATCATTCAACTGAACTGTGCATGAATGTTTTAAACATTCGGCTACCTTAAATACTAACCTTTCAGAGTTATTATTTCAGTTATTATCTCAATTATTGCTATATATATATATATATATATATATATATATATATATACAGGCAAATTTGGAAATTTAGATATTGATATTAAGATCTAAGGTCTAATCTGTTCGCTTTTGGGATTTGATAGAGCATTTGGACCCAGAAACGGTGACGCATGATGTCAGGCTTAACAAGCGTAAAAATGTTATCATTATAGTTATCATTTTAGCTATCATTCTTGTTGTGAATGGGCATTTAGTGGCCCAAGACAGGTAAATGTTCCCTCTAGCTTCTATTATCACCATAAATGACTCCTCAACCGTAATAACCTCAGTCAGTCGTTCCGGTCGTCTTTTGTTCAGCCCAGTATGAAGGTGACTTTCAGCTTCCCGTGTTTCCATGCTCCGTCAGAGGTGTGAAAGCCACCGGCCACCCGACCGCCTTCAACCCACCCGGTGTGTCAGAGCACGTTTCCCCACAGCGAGCGACGAGCCCAGATCAGCACCCCGCAGGCACATCGGCTTGACGTGTGGCTCGAAGAGCGGCGTAATTAAGTCCGTCCTATGACAGGGTGAATGAGGTTGAAAAGCTTCAACCTGCCAGTGACTTCCAGAGCTTTTGAAATGGAAGCTGCTGCGTTTAGCTCGCCGCAGCCCGTTAGCTCGTTATGAGCAATTTTGTATGGCGAAATGTCAGAATTTCAGAAGGCTGATTGAACCGAGATACAGTTTAGGTGCTACGTTGTATTATAAGCCCCGTCTTTTTATATTGTGCGAAAATGCTCCAAATTAGCTGCAGACACCTTGTCCTTGGAAAAGCGCTAGCATAACCTCTAAAGAGCCTTAATTTATTGAAATTGAAAATGGGTTTCAAATGTAAGATGGTCTTGCTTATGATAACCAGCCAAAATGTACTGGAATATTGATGATTACGCACCAAATGTCTTATGCAACATGTCAAACTTGTGCTATTTTTTGCTGTTCTACCAAGTATATGTCATATTCCACTTCTTTTTCTGTTTAATATACTTCAGGAGCTGCTGACAGTGTGATGGACTGTGAAAAGCCCCTGTAGATCAATGTGTAGAAAGAAGGATTGTGGGATTGCATCTCTTTACTTCAGGGCCATGGTGAATATTCATGATCTAGTAAGTTTCTTCACTTTCAGATTGACAGGTCTTGTTGACCTTGTAAACAATCTTCAAATACACGGTATCGCAGTGTTTTTTTTGGATGTAGGTGATTCTGTTATGGATTCAACACGTTATTTGACAGAGCGCTCATCTGGCTTTTCACAACACGTGCTGTTCTGCATTCAGCAGTGGTTTCAGCGAGGGAAAGCACCTCTCGGGTTTTCAACGTAAATGGTCTGTTACGTTCTCTCTCGCTCTTTTGCATTGATGCAAAGTCTAAAGTGCCTTTTTAGGCGTTCGAAACTTATGCACGCAGTAATGGATTATTGAAAAGCAGTCTGAGGGTTGTTTTATGAGGGCTTTGACATGAACGGATGATTTTTTTCTTTCTTTCAGAGATTCAAACCCTGCTCCAAATGCTGGAGACAAAGGCTTTTGACGCGATTGCTGTTCTAAAAGTAAATAGCATAATGATTCTGTCTTATTTTGGCTAATTTTTTAGGCCCGGAAACGTGAAAACAAATGTTTTTATCTGCATTTTAAAGGCTAACGCCAAGGCAAACAGCCAAAAATCAAAGATTTTTAAATGTTGTATTCAAGTAGCAATTTCTAAATGATTTATATGTGTTTTTTCTTGTTTCTGAAATCCAAGTGGCCTTGTTTCATCCACAGACGGATGGATATCAGACGGCTGGCACTCAGCTCCTGTTAGACGGAAACCTGAATGCATTCTGACAAGTTTAACCTTGTCACAGGTGGTTACAGCAGCGCTCAAAGCTAAGTGTCATAAAATTGACAACATCTACCACTATGTGAAGTCCACACAAACTCTCTTAATGCCTCCTTACATCCTTTTCTATTCTTGTTTCCTCACTCCACACTTTTGTTCGGCCTGAAATTTTACACCTTCGGATGGATAAATTGGCATTTAATTAGCATTACAATTGAATGTTTTATGCCAGAATTATTTTTGATGACTTCCAATTTGAGGTGAATGGTTGGAGAAAGAGGTTGCCATGGAAACAGTGTTGGATATTTATTTATGAGGTGGTCCTTCGCTGTGACCTGCTCATAATATTGGCGTAACGTGGCATGCTAATTCAGAGTTATGCATTCATTATGTTGAACTCGCATGCGCCCGCGTGCATCCGATCGTGCCGCCAGTCGCCGTGCTCCGTGGTTTTTATGCAGAGGAATGCAGTTAGCGTATAACACTGACAGCGTTCACACACATGCATTCATTATGTAACACTACAGACACATTTAGTCCATTGTATATCTAACAGATATATACAGAAGCGCACGGATGAAGAGGACAAAATATCTCAAGAACACGTCAATAACAAGTTCATATTTCACTCCAGAATCAAAGAAACAAGTTTGCATGAAGAAAATTATTAATTAAAATTAGTTTACAATTACATACGTTTATTTGTTTGTTTGCTTGCTTGTTTATTGTCATTGTGATATTAATTTCATGATGCTTCAGCACTTGCATTAATGGTGCAGATGCATAAAACACACACACATTTGTTTCTGTGAATTATGGGGAATTTCCATAGACTTCTATTACTTTTATACTGTCCAAATGATATTTTGTATCCCCTAACTCTAAACCTACCCCTTACAGAAAACCTGTTTGCATTGTTACACTTTCAGGTAAACATCATTTACTATTTTTAACTATTTTTGCCTCTCGTGGTTGGTTTTAATTATTTAATTTTAATAATAATAATAATAGTAGTAGTAATTTTAATAATATTTCATATGTTTATTATTGTTTGTAAAACAAATTGAGAACTTGATTTTATAATAATAATAATTTTTTTATGCATATCTTCTAAGCATTAATTTAGACATTTTTACCTTTAACTGTTCTTCTCACAAAGTTACAGTATAACAATAACAATTTTATAGTTTTCTAAATAGTACATTCAAGAAGTGACTATTATTATTATTGATTGTTTTTTATTTCAAAACAATATATTCCATAATAATAGTAATAATAATAAGTATTATTATTATTGTTGTTATTGTTATATATATATTTTTTATTATTATTATCATCAGCATCATAATTAAATATTTATGCATATCATGTTTTTTTTTTATAGTTTTGCATTAATTTTACAAATCTGAAAAAAAACGTTCCTGATGCATTATATTAATGATAACAATACAATTTGTGGGGAAATGTGTATGTGTGTTGTCAGTAAAACAATGCCAGAATGCAAAAATCTTATTGGTTTTAGAAATTATTTTGTACGAGTGAAACACATCCTGTGCGTGTTTTTGGGTGATTCACCCATACATTCATTCATGACTGTTTTAAAGTGTTTTAAAGCGAAGCCCGATCGCCGTCTGCAGAGTTCTGCTTCACTTGAGCTGTAAATTAGCTAATTAGCTGCATAATTGGCCGAATTAAAGCTCCAATCAGTGAAGCTTTTGCTGTCAGAGGTCCTCCAGGTAACTTAAATCAGTTGTCACTCGAGACACTGAAAGGAAGACAAATTTGCCCAGCCGAGCGAGTAATGACCCGAGCCGCAAGCGAGGAGGTCTGAGGAGAGCAAACAAAAGAGCCTCGATTAACACAGGCCTCTTCAGAAGAGCAGCTTCGTGATGGTGTTCCTTCCTCTCAGACGCCACCGTCTGCTGCCTGCTGGGACCAGGACGAGACGAATCAGGTCACCTGTGCTTCAGGTCTGTTTCATGTCTGAGTTTGTCCTCTTGAGTGTTAGAGACGTTCACTTTAGCTTCCAGGGTCTTCAGGTTCATCAGAGTGAGGTTGTTTGGGTTTTGTCCATTAATGCAGTCGCTGTCAGTGATGAAATGTATAGATAGTGCGCTTTTAAATTTAAATTGATGAGGCAATGGATGAACAGATGTGCTTTTTATTTATTTATTGAAGAAAAGCATCCCATGTTTTTTTTTTTTGGAAGGAGGCGAGGAGACGAGGAATCGATTTCAACAGTCTTTAATATAATCCAAACAAGGGGAATTCACACAGGAAACCGCTTGAGACACACGAACATGACGAAGTAGACCCGACAAGCACTGACAGAAGGACTGGGGCTTTAAACACAGGATAATTGGGGAAGACGACGAGACACATCTGGAATCAAGTTAACACAATCAACATGAGGGAGAAACTGGGTCACAGGGAACACACAGGGAGCAAAAAACACACAAAACAGCTTTTTTATTCATTTTAGAAGTTTTAAATTTTTTGTATGCTCTATTTCAGAAGATTTAATGTAAAATGATCAATTATCTAAAATCCAGTGGTTCGTGTTAGTTTGTATCGACTAGCCTAGCGGTTAGCGGCTCAGCCCTCCTTTGGGCGCCATGTTCCAGTCTTATCTTGGGCTCTCAGAAAGTCCCGCTGTCTATGCGGTAAATCGTGAGCTCTCGCTCCAGACGGGATGTCACGCTAGCGTTCGTCGCTGGACCCCTGAAACAATGGCACTGCTCCTCAGGGGCCCGGAGACACCTCGAGCACAGCCTGCGGCGGCTTCAGCTGGCGTCTGGAGGAAGGACAGATGTGTGGACATTTCCTATGGTCACGTGCCGAGAAGACCCTTGAAGATGAAGATAGACGTGGGTCTGACGGTAACAACTTGACTAGCGGAGTCTTCAAATGTCAGAAATTGATAGTTCATCTGTCATTTTTAACCTGTATGCTTGTGTTTTTTGTTTGTTAGATCACAAAAGGAGACCTTTCCGTGTAGTTTTTTTCATATAATTGACTATGCAATCAAATCTTGTTTACAAAACTCAAGAACAAGCAAAGACGTTTGTCTATAATTGGTTTCATTTTTTTTTTTTTTACTGAAATTCACATTTTTAAACTTAATCTTTGTGGACTACAGATAATTGGCACCATTTGGTAACAAACTTAACTTATTGTTTGAATAAATAATTGTTCTATAATTAATATTTATTATAATTATTTGTATTTTAAAAGATGTAATCTAAAATTTTAAAATGCATTTAATATGCATTCCATTTTTTATAATAATATATATAATTTATATTATTATCAATTAAAATGCATGTCACTTTTGTCATTTAAGATTATTTTAAAAGGTTAATTTACAGTTTTGCATGCTCCTTTTTTATTATTCTGATTTCAGATGTAATCTAAAATGACAATATGCATCGTAGTTAATAATAATAATAATAATAATGCATGTTTTTTTCTTTTGTCATTTTAATTGTAGAAGTTTAAAATTTTGTATTTATTATTTTTTCAGATGTAATCTAAAATAATGCCAACATCATATGCATCATATGTTATATTATTAATAATAATAATAATAATAATAATAATACATTCTATGTTCTATTATTATTATTATTTATTTCTAAAATGACGATAACAAAATATATGCCTTGTATTTTATAAAATGATAATATTAATAATAACATTATGTATTTTTTTTGCTTTTGTAATTTTATAAATTTTAGAAGTTTAACATTGTGTCTAATTATTATTTTTCAGATGTAATTAAAACGATGACAAACAACATAGTTTAAAATAATGTATAAATAGTGTAACGCTTGTAAAATAATGCAACACTTATAATTTAATGTTATTTTTAAAAGTTGGATTTTTTTATTATTATTATTATTATTATTATGACTATTTCTTAAGATTTATGCAGCTAAAGATTTTAAATAAAATATAATGCATGTTGCTTTTGTAGTTTTGGTTAATTTATTTAAATATGTACATTGCATATGTCCCTTGCACAAATTATTATTATTATTATTATAAAATATAATACATATTATATTGCTTTTGTTGTATTTTTAGATTGTTTGTTTAAATTTTCCTCACTCTTCAGACTTTTGTTTTTCTGCACTCCTTGGACTGAGTTTGAAACAAACTGATGTAACACGAGTAAATGATTTTACACAAACTATTCCATTAACCTGATCCCCCAAACCTGCTTATGGCACCTGGATCATATATTCGGCTCTTCATATCTGCACTCATTCTGCTGGAGTCCCAGAATATGACTGAAAAAGCAGCGACTGAGCAGGTGTCTCCTGAAAACTCTTCTGAATGCACTGGTTAAGTGGCTTTGCCTGGCATGACAGTGGCGGTTTTCCCGTCCTCTCAGCTGTAATGGATAATTCCCAACCTAACGCTTTTTAATATTGCATTTCCGATATTAAACACTTTGTCAGCGTGCTGCCTGGAGGAGAGACACTACTATGACAGATGATAAAAATTTCCCGCTCGTTAAAAATGCAGGAGACTGTGTCTAGAAACGCGAGGTGACGCAGGGACACGTCGTCCATCACTGCGGTCCAGTGTTCAGATTAGGCCGCTAGTGTCCGGCTCTGGGATTCGGGTTCTTCGCGTCTGGCTGAGGTCAGCAGAACCGGGACAGCAGTTATTGTTGGGCTGCTTCATTGTTTAGACGACTAATAAAAGAGTCCACTCAGCCGGAAGGAGCAGTTTGCGCCGCTAATCAGGTGTGAACAGCTTCCGCTTTCTCTTCATTTTTTCACAGCTAGTCACAAAACAGGCCTTGGACACTTTAGTCGCACCTAAAAAAGGCTGAAAGTCTTTGCGTTCGAGAACAGAATATCAAATGAAGTGTCTGTAAGAGTTATCTAACTATTTGTGATTGACTTTTTAAGCAGCTGGTGTCAAAGTCATATTTGATTGATTTACAAAGTCATATGATTATTATAAATGAAAAGGCATATGTTGATTTTGTAATTTTAGATTCAGTTTAGAAGTTTTACATTTTGTATCTTTATTATTACTATCATCATCATCATACATATTTCATAACATTTGCTTTTGTATTTTTAATTCATTTTAGTATGTTTTGCATTTTTGTATGTTCCTTGTTTATCATTTCTAAAATTACATGCATTACATTTAAGTAATTAAATTAATAATAATACTAATACTATTCAATAAAATATGCATGTTGCTTTTGTAATTTGATACATTTTAGCATTTTTCAAAGTTGTATGTTCCTTGTACAAATGATAATTATTATAGAAAATTTCATTGTACTTTATATTTTAGAAGTGTTACATTTATGCTTTGTTTACTTGTGTGTGTGTGTGTGTGTGTGTGTGTGTGTGTGTGTGTATACACACACACATATTTAGAATTGATCCTAAATTATAAATATAATTTAGAAGAATATAATTATTTTTAGTATTACTACTTGTAATGGAGCCGATGGAGACGTGAGGCAAGCGGATTCAAGTGCAAGCTTTTATTAATAAACATAGTCAAATCACAGGCAGGGTCAAACAACAGCAAATGGGTATGGCACGGGCAAGACACAAAAGTAATCCTAGGGCAAGCGTGGGTCTTTGATCAGCGAGCAATATCCAGAGGGCTTTACAAGAGGGGTAATCCAAGTACATGAGCAATAATCCAAACAGGGGAACACAGTCCAAACGGAAAGATGAAAGGTAAATCCAAGATACACAGGCAGGAATCAGAAAACAGGAAACAAGGCAACATGGAATGACAAGACTAACTAGAACTAAACACTAGACTCAGTAATGCAACTATCACTAGGTGAGTGATAAATGTAAAACAGAAACACAGAATGGCTCGGTAAGGCAGCTAACACTAGGGGAGTGCTATACGCAGAACAATACTCGGCAATCTGTGAAAAGAAGTCCATGGTTTATAAAGGGTGTGTGATTGTGAGATGGTTCTCAGGTGTGAGCGTGTGATTGAGACAGCTGTGTGTACTTAGTGCAATGAATGATGGGAAATGCAGTCCAGGGTAATATGTAACAGTCTGTGTGGTGTGAGAGTCAATATGATGGAAGAGCGACCTCTGATGGTGAGTGGACGGAAGATCACGAACCGGATTTATGACACTACTACTATATACTAATACTATAACTACTATTATAATACTAATACTACTACTAACAAAAAGCATATTTTGCTTTTGCAATTTGAGATGCATTTTAGCATTTTTAAAATTTCTATGCTCATATTATTGATGATATTATTATTATTATTATTATACAATAATAAAATAAAATGTATAGTATATTGCTTTTGTTGTATTTTTTAGATTCATTTTAGATTTAAATCTAGTTTCAAAATGTTTGTTGCACATTTAAAGCTTATTCTTTTTCTGTACGACTTAACAATACTTTATCAAAACTTTAAATTTTTAGCTTGATATAATGCCATTTCTTCATGAGATTCACCCAAGTGGGCAGATGTTTAGAAGGAAAGCTATTACAGTCTTTTTAATAGGTAGCATGCTAGCTGAACAACCCACTCTACAGTCCATCATAATTAAAGTATAGTGAACAAAATAAAAGCCACTTAAAGACATTCACATCTAAGATTGCGTCAAGCAAGTGCTTTATATTTTTAGCTACCTGCCCTAGTAATTGCTAGTTATACAATATGCACACTTTCTTTGAGGACATATATAATGTAAAACTAACACACTGTCTACCTCCAGAATCACTGCCTGCCTCCGTATAGCACTTCATATGCTTTACCAGAGGTGTCAAAGGTCAACTGACTCACTGATGGAGCGACGAGGCCTGTAGCCCGAACCTCCTCTCAGTCCCTTGGATCCTTCTAGATGTGTGTTTTTCTCGACTCCCACAATGCAGAATGTCATCTTCACTTCTCCTCTCTGACACGGCGATGTGAAGCAGTGAGACAGCGAGTAATTAACGCGGACTGGACACCTGTGTGATGCCGCGCGGCCCTACGGCGCTAATTGGTGCAACAGCAAGTCATAAATTAGAGGGCAGGGTGAGGGTGTGAAGGACTGAATCAACAGCTCTGGCCTTTCGTGAGGAATTTCACGCCGCATGAACGAGCCAATCACTGGGCAGTACAGACGACTGCTCTGAAACAAGAAGTTATGTCAGCTCAGACCTCCTCTCAGTCCCTAGGATACTTCAATACATGTGACGGATGGATAGATGGATAGATTGATGGGTAGAAAGATGGATGGATGGATGAATAGAAGAGTAAATATGTAAATGGGTGGAAACATTGATGGATAGACGATTAATAGATGGGTGAATGATGGATGGATGAATGGACAGATGGATGATGGATAGATGAATGGATGGATGGATCGACTGATGGGTCGAAAATGGGTGGGTAAATGGATGAATAGAAGAATAAATAGATATGTAGATGGGTGAAACCATTGAAGGATGGCTAGAAAGATGGAGAGACAATTGATAGATTAATGGGTAGATTAATGGATGGATGGATAGATGGGTAGATGGATGAATAGAATAATAAATAAATATGTAGATGGGTGGAAACATTGAGGGATGGCTAGAAAGATGAACAGACAATTGATAGATTAATGAGTGGATGGATGGATGGATGGATAGATGGGTAGATGGATGGATAGATGATAGATGATGATTGACAGATGATGGATGGATAAATGGGTAGATGGATGGATGGATGGATGATAGATGATGATTGACAGATGATGGATGGACAGAAGAGTAAATAGATATTTAAATGGGTGAAAACATTGGATGGATGGATTGGGTAGAAAATGGGTGGGTGGGTGGATGGATGAATGGATAGATAGGTAGATGGATGACAGATGATGATAGACAGATGATGGATGGACAGAAGAGTAAATAGATATTTAAATGGGTGGAAACATTGGATGGATGGATGGATGGATGATGGATGGATGGATGGATGGATTGATGGGTAGGTGGATGGATGGATAGAGTAAATAAATATAAATAGGTAAATGGATGGAAATGTTGATGGAAAAATGGATAGTTGATTGATAGATAGATTGGGTAGATGAATGGATGATGGATAGATAGATGTGTAGAAGGATGGGTGGGTGGATGGACGGATGAACAGATAATTGATGATAGAAGGATGAATGGATGGATTAATGGGTCATAAATGGGTGGGTGGATGGATGGATAGAAGATATGTAAATGGGTGGAAACAGATAGACAGACAGACAGACAGACAGACAGACAGACAGACAGACAGATAGATAGATAGATAGATAGATAGATAGATAGATAGATAGATAGATAGATAGATAGATAGATAGATAGATAGATAGATAGATAGATTATAGATGGATAAATTGATGGGTAGATGGATGGATGATAGATACTGTAGATAGATGGGTAGACTGATGGGTCGAAAGATGGATGGGTAGATGGATGATGGATAGGTGGATGGGTCAATAGGTATGTAGATGAGAAAAAAGAATATAGAATGATGTATAGATTAATGAGTAGAAAGTTGGGTGGGTAGATAGAGATGTATCTATATATCTAAACGTCAAAGGCAGATAGAGACTCATAAGTCTTTTCTGCTCAGAGTCAAGTGATAATCGTCTCTCAGACGGCCTTGTCCTCACTTTTCTCTCTGCCTGGTTTTGAATACTGTGAATTTAGACATGTGAGTGTAGCAGCACTCAAGGGTCATTAGAGACGCGGCGTCCTCAATCAAACCCGCGACCCAATAACACAGCCAGAGAATAACTAATGATGCTGTTCACACAATGTCTCCACAACTACTTTCACCAAGGTTTCCATGAACCGCAGAGGAAAATGTCATGCTAATAATATTTCACCTGATATAGTAATTCTGTGTGCCTCTTTAATCTCTAATGTCAAGAGTTATTCTGCATTTAAACCACAAGAGACCGTGCTTAATATACCATGCTTGTGACGGCAACATTATTATAATGATAAAGTAATAATAAACTGTTTAATTTATTATTAATAATAATAATTTATTATTAGTACTAGTATTAAAAAAGGATTTTATTATTATTATTATTTGTTATTATTTGAACATGGCTCGTCCAATTAGAGTTGCTTTAAAATTGTAGTTTTTTCCGAAAATCAATGTGACTTAATTTCTTACCTGCAAAACTCTTTTTCTCTTATCAGCACACGCGAAGGCGCCAAAATATGAAAGATGCTGTTAGGAGATCATCAAGACGAACAATTAGAATCCATTACCCGAAACAATGCGCGGTGTCAACCGCGTGGCAATTAGTACCGCGCCGTAATTAACTCTGAGCTATTCTGGACGAATGCCTGGTGCGGGATCATGCAAATGTTTTTCTTCATTAATATCGCAAATGATCCCTGATGTGCATCATTTTGTTTGCGCTAACGTCACGACTGGAGAATTTTAGTTACGTGTGTTTATACAGTAAATCAATTTATTTTAGAGTTGCGTTGCAACTTTAAAGGAATAGTTCACCCAAATATTTAAATTTACTGAAAATTTACTTACCCTCAAACCAACCAAGATGATTGTTTCTTCATCAGATTTGGAGAAATGTAGCATTGCACCACTTGCTCACCAATATGGATCTTCTGCAGTGAATGGGTGCCATCAGAATGAGAGTCCAAACAGCTGATGAAAGCATCACAATAATCCACAAATAATGCACAATTAAGATGGTTTTAAGTAAAATACGAGTCTGTAGTCCACAATAACGCTTCTTCCAGAGAAAAAGTCCATCTCCTGTTGTCTCTCACATCAAATCCAGCAACATATTTGTTTAGAGATGTTTTGGCTTGTAAATGGTGCTCTATCTGTGAAGATTTCTCTCCTGATTCAGACCAGACCACTTTTTATTTTATTTTTTTTACTGGAGGAAGTGTTATGGATTATGGACTCGTATTTTAGTTAAAAATGTCTTAAAAGCTGCATGTTTGTAAGAAACAAATTCATCATTATCTCCGCAAGATATTAACTGATGGACTGGAGTGGTGTGGATTACTTGTGGATTATTGTGATGATTTTATCAGCTGTTTGGACTCTCACTCTGATGGCACCCATTCACTGCAGAGGATCCATTGGTGAGCAAGTGATAGAATGCTACATTTCTCCAAAAATAATGAAGAAACAAACTCGTATGCATCTTGGATGACCTGAGGGTGAGGACATTTTCATTTCTGGGTGAACTTCCTTTAGGTCCTAAAGCAGAGCCAACGCACGCAAAGCAAACAGAGTAATTTTTCCTGATGGTTTTATATGAAGGCCGCTACTCACTAAGCCCTACAGGAAATCAAATCTGTCTAATCTCAAGCCCTCCACCCCATCCCTTTCCACCGGCTGTATTTGTCTCTCTTATCACCTCCGAGTCAATTACCAGATCAAACGGGTCGGTTAGGTACAGCTGTCGGAGGCGGACACAAGCATTGGATCTGATACAAGATTCCATCAGTTATTCCGCGGGTCAAACGGGAGGTCGAACATCTTCTGTCAGCTACAGCTAATGCTCTGCTAATTACTCCAAGATACCGAAGCGCAAAATGGCCGAATACATGGAAAAATTCAGCAAATGTTTGGTTCATGGAAGCCGTTTTTAGCATAATGGCTTCAGGGCTAAAGGCTCTTATTAATGGGTAATGACCTTTTGTACCGCTTTAGAAACATACAGATCTACTATTTGTAGACATTTTCTTCTCTTTCATCCATCAATCTCTTTCAGTTGTACCTTTATAGAACTCTTGAGAGGATGTGGTTCATGGACAGTGCAAAAAGAGTCACAGGACTTTAAAAGGCATCTGTAGACCCTTGAGAAACTTCCTGAATCCAAGAGTTTTACCATCAAAGCAATCTGTATTTGTAATGTGGTAAATTATAGGCCGATTTAAATTCTATCAGTAGTGTCTAAAATAGTAGAAAAAGTAGTAACTGATCAAATTGTGAATTTCGCAGATATACATAATTTATTGTGTCCTATGCAATTTGGGTTTCGTAAACAGCATTCGACAGAAACTGCTGTATGTTATTTTATTGAGCAAATTCGGTCAAAATTAGATAAGGGTGGGGTTGTTGGTGCTGTGTTCCTTGATTTACAAAAGGCATTCGATACACTAAATCACAATATTTTATTATCTAAATTATCATATTTAAATTTTTCAGAAGAGACAATAAAATGGATTGAGTCTTATCTTACATCAAGGAAACAGTGTACCCGGATTAATACATACATATCTTCTTTACGAGATTGTCCCACAGGGGTTCCTCAGGGGTCAACCCTAGGGCCATTACTCTTTAGTTTGTATCTGAATGATCTTCCAGATGTTTGTCCTGATATGCATATTCAAATGTACACAGATGACACTGTGATTTATGTACACGACAAACAAAAGAAAAGGTGGCACAAAAATTATCTATAGCAATGACAAACATTTTAGATTGGTTTACTCAGTGCTGCTTAACATTAAATGTTCGTAAAAGTGCATGTATGTATTTTAAAATTAAAAAGGAGGAGGTCCAACCAGCTATATTAGTTAATGGTGAAAAATGACAAATTGTACCAGATTTTAAGTATCCTGGAGTTATTTTAGATTCTCATTTGACATTTGAAAAGCATGTTCGAACAATAGTTTGTGCAGTGTCACCTCAACTTAGAAATTTTAAATTTATACGGAGTCAACTTTCAATAGAAGCCTCAAGAGTTTTATTTTTAATTCTTTGATCTTTTCTCATTTCTCTTCAGTGGGAATCCAAGCAATCAGGAGTTTTGCGTTAAGGTGAAAAAGTTCCTTACGTGGGAATCCAAGCAATCAGGAGTTTTGCGTTAAGGTGAAAAAGTTCCTTACGTAGATTTCACAATATGTTCAAGTAGGTCCACAAAATTCACAGAAATTTCGCAAAGGTGGCCACACCTTAACAAAAAATGACAAGTCTGATTTAAATGCTGCCTAATTGCCACAATATGAACATAAAATGGTAAATATTTATAAATGAATGACTATGAAAATTAAAAAAATAATAAAATATAACAATAAAAATCAATTAAAATAATAAATTAAATAGTAGTGTGATGAGGGACATATTAAATGTAATAAATATACAGTATATTAAAATAATAAAGTGATCAAAATGTTATAACACTCAATGTTAGTAAATAATAAACAGTACATTAAAATAATTTGAATAAAATATTTTTAAAAAGTTTTTATATTTTAATACACCCAAATAAAAATATACCGTACAATAAAATAATAATATAAATGTTATAGTTTGATGAATTTGCATTTATTTATTCGGCCTAATTGTATGATGTTCTTTACATAATCTATTTCAGTATTCAAATTAGTTTGATTTATGCTCAGTAATTTATTGTATTTCCACTGACAAGACAAGAAAAAACTGAAATATGTTTTTTCAGCACTATTTCTGTTTACAGATTCCGAGGCTTCCCCTGGATCAAAATCAAACCACCTAACAACCACCCATAACACCCTAGCAACCAAACAGCATTGTCCTGTCAATACAACACCCTATCATCATAGCACAGAGCTTTGCACATTTCAGAAAATGCCACGGCCTAGTTCAAGTCTGTGATGTTTAATTTAGCCAAACGCAGGAGTTTGGGAGATTCTGAGAAGAGATTTCACATTAGCTACTCTGCTTCAGCGAGCACTTATAAACTCAAGCACTCTTGCCCCTTGTCGTTTCTTTCTCTTTGTTATTTGCAGTAACGCTCACTGATGTCTTCCGAGGGACCGACTGATCAGGACGCGCGCGCCAGTGTGGGTGTTGATGTCGAGAGAAAGATCAGAACAGCAAGCATCTGAGCTGGATCTCTGGACTACAGTGTGGATATTTTTAGAACACGGTTCCTTTGAAGAGAGAGAATGAAGCTCCAGCCTCTGTCTGATCTCGATGTGATTTCTCTCTCTTTCTCCCGCAATGACCGCTTCCTCCCCTCGCGAACATGAAAGACGCCTGAAACATTCATGCATTTCAGTCATTCTTGCAGCGCGGGGCTGCGTGGCCTTGCATTTTTAATGGAGAATAGAATGTAAAGAAAACGTTTACCTGCATCAAATGCATAGATCCAGACATGCATTTACCGAAGTGCGGCTACATTTATCTTATATAGCCAGTTCACAGCAAAGAAGGTTTTAATATCGTTCTAATTCAATGGCTATGACACAGAGTAAAGCTATCCTTGAATCACTTTCAAAATGATTTTTATTTTTAACCACTTAATCAAGGAGAACATTATGGACCCTTTTCACAAGACTGTGATGACACGTTTAATGGTCATCAGCATCAAAATCCTCAAAAGTTTTTAATGGTTGTTTTGTTTTGTTTTTTTAAATGTATGTACATTTATAACACTTTGAATTATATGTGACCCTTGACCACAAAACCAGTCATAAAGCTCAGTTTTATGAAATTGAGATTTATATATCATTTATACATCAAAGCTGAATAAATAAGCTTTCCATTGCTGTATGGTTTGTTATGATCGGACAATATTTGGCTGAGATACAACTATTTGAAAATCTGGAATCTGAGGGTGCAAAAAAAATATTCAGAAAATCTCCTTTAAAGTTGTCCAAATGAAGTTCTTAGCAATGCATATTAATAATCAAAAATTAAGTTTTGATATATTTACAGTAGGACATTTACAAAATATCTTCATGGAACATGATCTTTACTTAATATCCTAATGATTTTTGGCATAAAAGAAAAATTGATAATTTTGACCCATACAATGTAGTTTTGGCTATTGCTACATATATACCCCAGCGACTTAAGTCTGCTTTTGTGCTCCAGGGTCACATATTTCCTTTGCATCAAATTAACGCTAATGCAAGGGTGTTTCTGATGCAGCGTCTATGAGAGGGATGGCACATTTGACATTGTTCTGACTGCCTTATCAGTCTCCCTCAATTGTTTTCCTTTGTGACAATAGTGTCATGAAAACCCTACTGTGGAGTTTTTCTTTTGTTATTTGGGCAAATGGGAATGCCAAAAAATATATATTTGCTTACTCTCCCATTCACTGCTCTTCAAGTTAACCCAACTATGATGACTTCTGCTGCTGAGAAACCCGGAAATGTGGAAAAGGTGCATTGCCCATTGGTATGGACACTAATATAGTTAGTCATTTGTGTGAACAGGCTTTTATTATTCATACTGTGATTTTTATTTTTTTTATTGAGCACTTAATTGAGAAGTGAGCACCATAGCCTTCAGTATCATTTGGGCAAACTTACAGTTTTTAGCTGTAAAGTAGTCATAAATTTGCTCTTGACACAAGGATTGGATCAAAAGTTGATATCATATTGCGGCCAGAACTGATGTATCATACGCATACTTCCTGGAGAGGCAATCACAGAATGCATTGCAATGATCTCTGTGTGGAAACCATACAAAATGGTGGACGATGCATGTGTAAATAAATTGATAAATGACTAAAACTATTATTAAAATACTAAGTCTAATTGAAATGCACTATTTTACCGAATATGTGTGAGTATATGCATTTTTGTGCTAAAAGTGCTGCATTGTTAGCTTAGCAACAGGCTAATGTGAAACTCTTATTGACATTAAGTTGCGTTGCTGCAAATTTGAACACAAAAATACAAATTTGAATTGGCTAAATTAGATTACATGTTGTTAGGTTTGAAATTGCAGTGAATGTTTGCTAAAATGCTATATTGTTGTAAGAATAATCATGGAGCAAAAGTAATATAATGCACAGTTATCAATTTAACTTAAAAAAATATTTACATATAAATGAATTAATAACTTTAATGTACACTTAAGAGAAATATAATCTGGTGTCAATACGTTCTCCATTCCACACCGTATGCCATTTTAATTCTTCAGTTTGAAATGCAGTAAGTATGAGAGATTTCGTTTTAATATAATTTAATTTATGTGATATTAGAACTTTCCAAGGTCTGAAAATCTAACAAAGTTAGCTATTTTCTGTAGCATATGAAGTATTTCTTATAGTTGTTTTGTTCTGAAATATCTCATTGTCTAGACATGGGACTTAGACACACTTAGACTTTGTAGGCTAAGTGTGAAGTCTATAGGTCAAATGGGCAGTCGTGGCCTAATGGATAGAGAGTTGGACTTGTAACCTGAAGGTCGTGGGTTTGAGTCTCAGGTCCGGCAGGGATTGTAGGTGGGGGAGTGAATAACCAGCACTCTCTCCACCCTCAATACCACGACCCTTGAGCAAGGCACCGAACCCCCAACTGCTCCCCGTGCACCGCAGCATTGGCTGCCCACTGCTCCGGGTGTATGTTCACTACTGTGTGTACACTTGTACGGGTTAAATGCAGAGCACAAATGTTGGAGCCCTGGATTTTATATCCATTTAAATAAATGGCAAAAAAGTACATTGAAGTGAAACACACATGATCAGAAGACAATGAAGATAATGAATTGTACCACGTTTTATACTTCATTCCCTAGTGTGATGGTGTTAAAATGGGCCGTGATGTATCTCAGCATACAAGGTTCATCTTAATATTTAGCATATATTTAAATGCATGGACAGGACTGAAGAGAGAACTCGTAAAACTAGGTGCTCCAGAGTAAAACGTTTTTTTTTTCTTTTTTACATTCTCATTCTTCATAATCCTCCACCTGCGTGTGGCTTTTGATTGAGGTGATGAGCCTGAACGGGGGAATATTCTCTCGCACGCTCGTTTGCCATCCATTTTGTAATTCCTCTCTGTCGCTACACTTTTCATCGCATTCAGCTCCACTGTTATTGAAGCTACAATAATTCTATTACGGAGACAAACGCCAGGGATCCGTCAGGAAGGCAGTGAAGTGGATTGTGCTGAGGTCTGAATGAGAATATAGAGAACGCCATCTTCTTTCTTTATATAGACGTATATTGTGTGACTAACACTATTTATTATAGATTAGCCGTGTAGTACAGAAAAGCAAGTACAAAATGAGGGTGTTTATGTGTGTTTCTTCAATTTTTCAAACAATTTTTCAGGTGTTGAAGCATGTGTCTTGGAATAAGGATCTGTTCACGGCCTTGACTTCAAGTGGATTTTTTTTTTATATTATGTGTGACCGTAATGACATTTCCCTCATTTTTTTGGAAACCTGCTAACATGCTAACAGAGCAAGTTCGATAGCGGTCAGTTAACTCTGAAGTTATAAAAATGAGAAGAAATTGACTGTTTCTGAAGTAAATTGCTTATATATTCAAGCAAATAATTTGATTAGTTTGGTGATGATATCTAATAAAGTTGCTGTCAGATCGTGATTTAAATTGTAAAAGAATAATGATTTTAAGATTCACTTTTCATTTCCATCAAACCAATATAAACATTTGTGGACAAACTTAAATGCTTTCTGAAACAATTGTTTTTATCACCCGCTTCGAATGATATCAGTCGATTGAATGGCCGTTATCAGTGGTTATCAGGTCACAAATATGGACCAGAAGGGATCTGCTGAGCCTACTGGTAAGCTGAGAAGGCTGTTATCATCGATCCACATCCTTAATCACCTCACACATGTATGAAGGTGAAGTTACCACTGGAGTACCAGCAGAGGCGATCGTTTCCCCAACAACTGCACACGGACCAAAGACCAGTGAAATAGCGCATTAAACGATGGATTATGACTTCAGGACACATATACAGGTACCGTCTTGTAAAATACTCCATTGTTCCGTGTTTATGAATGAAGTTATTAATTTTTAATTTGCCTATGGTGGGAAAGGGATCATGTAAAAAGTCCACACATTTACCATATTTTTACCATAGTAACTGTAACTCGATCATGTCATGTGTAGTCAATGCACAGTAACCACAAAATATACCATGCTTCTCCCACCGTAATCATAGTTTTACTGTGGTATTTGTAGTTAAAGCGCAACAACTTCAATATTTACTATGAGTTTACCTCAGTAACCGTAGTTTTACTGTGGTATTTGTAGTTAAACACAATAACTTCAATATTTACTATGAGTTTACCTCAGTAACCATAGTTTTACTGTGGTATTTGTTGTTAAAACACAATAACCTCGATATTTACTATGAGTTTACCTCGGTAACCGTAGTTTTACTGTGGTATTTGTAGTTAAAGCACAGTAACTTCAATATTTACTATGAGTTTACCACAATAACCGTAGATTTACTGTGGTATTTGTAGTTAAAGCACAGTAACTTCAATATTTACTATGAGTTTACCTCGGAGTTGGGAACCGATACACCCTTGTTTGAAAAAAAACCCCACTCTAATCAACAAATTTATTGCTGCATCAGGTCAACCACATGATGCAATCTGTTGTTGTAGTTTTATATTGAGTGGAGACAAATAAATCAGTGGTTGGTTTCTGGTTAGGTACTAGGGTTTTCTGAGTGGTTACTATGGTGTTCTGCCCAGTTACTACAGAAAGTAATTGTTAGGGTACTCGGGGCAATTAATAGGGTGCTCTGAGTGGTTTCTAGGTGTTCTGGGCTGATACTATGGTGTTTGGGGTGGTTATTATGGTGGTTTGGATAGTTACTAGGGTCTTCTGGGTGATCTGGGGGATGTTACTGAAGTAGTTGCTAGGGTGCTCGGGGCAGTTACTAGGGTGCTCTCAGTGGTTTCTAGTATATTACTTTCTGCAGTTATTAGAGCATTTGGGGTGGTTTCTAGGGTGTTCTTCTGGACAGTTTCTACAGTAGTGGATACTATGGTGTTTTTGGGTGGTTTCTATGCTGTTCTGGGCAGTTAATAGGATGTTCTGAGGTGGTTACTAGGATTTTCTCGGCAGTTACTGTGGTTAGTTTACTAGATGGTTGTTGGGGTGTTCTGTACAATTATTCCAGTGTTTTGGGTGGTTACTATATGGTTGCCAGGGTATTCCGGGTGGTTTCTGGTTTTCTGGCTGGTCAGTAAGGGGTACTTCTGGTCAAAATCATCTTCCATTTTATTTATCCATTTCTTCCATTTGCATTGTTTTTCTTTTCGTGAGTCTGTGAGATTTTCACCTGTTTTATCACACACTTGGTAAAAACAACAACAAAAAAACAACAACCATGATTTAGAAAGTAAAAACAATTTAATAGCCTCATGATTTGAGGCATCATTCATCTCCGTAGCTCAAAATGTGCAGGACGAATTTGGCTGCAAAATGTGGTACTCCCTATGAGCAATAGTAATAGCAGTGATTAGCAAACAGTGCTAATAAACATCAGACGGCTTAATTAGAGTTAATCATGCAGTTTTCTTTTGGCATCAGCACTTTCATTTTAAGTTATTGTTTTTCTGTCTTATTTTGTTTTCATCTGTTTATTATTTTTGAGTCAAATCATCGGTTGTTTAAGACGGTTAGCGCCTGACAACCTCACAAAGCGCCAAATAATCACTCCCGACTTTTCAATGCCACTCACTGTCGGTCTTTATTAGCGATTCCCTCAGCTGAAACTACCCAAATTACACATAATGAAATCCAATTAACATTTGGAGTCAGCAATTAAGTTGCCTTCCAGAGGCCTGATGTGAAAAGGGAGCTCATGTGGCTGGACGCTTAGTATTAGCGTTAGCAGTATGTCTTCAAGCCAGCGCCCAAATGTTTACAATCCAATTAACGGCTCCGTTCCTCCTCTCAGTCGGATCTAAATGCCACATTTGCTGAGAATGTGAAGTAAATTCTGGGATAAACTTTTATATTTCCTCTTAAAGAAGCAATTTGGTTAAATTAATTTAAATTTGGTTAAATATTAAATGAAGGCTTTGTCTTTATTCGCTCACCTTCATGTTCTGTTCCAGACCTGTCTGTTGTTTTCATTCTGTACAACACATGACGAGGAATTTATGCAGCCTTGGTCTGTCGAGCCCTAAGAAATTTATGGCTTCAGAAGACATGACAAATAGCCCACAGGTAGTATTGATTACTATTATCATGGTTTTTGGTTCTTTTTGGAATTTGTCAGATGTTATCACCATGAACTGCCATTGTATAAAAATATACAGCAATTATTTCATTTTGAAATCATTTTATAAAATTATAAAAAAAAAATCTTTTTGTAGTGGTTATTGATTATTATTGATAAAATAATAATAAAATATTGGGTGATAATAAGAATATATTTAGATATTAAAAAGTGTTTTTTAAACCAATTTATCAAATAAAAAGGGAATAATAAAATAAAAGTATTAAAGTATTTCATTTGTTCCAAAGTATTATGATGTAACAACAATTACTTTTTGTCCTATCAAGAAAAATGCAAAAAATGCCCAAAATAAAAATAACTAAATAACCTAGACACATTTCTCATTTGTTCAAAACTAGTATACTGTTGTGTTCATTTATTTATTTATTTATATTAACAGTGTACAATTACTATTAGTTTAATAAATTACACAAATTGATTTTATAAATTAAAAAAATTTAATAAAATAAAATGTATTTTATTTGCTCCAAACTAGTATGCTAGTATGTTTGTTTATTTATGATTTATTTATGCAAAATGTAATAATATTACATTTTATTACAGCAGTGATTAAAAACAGACGCTCCCTGTTTAAAGTTTATTGGGTGTTCTGGGCAATTCCTACCCCAAGTAGTTGCGAGGGTGTTCTGAGTCGTTACTATGGTGCCCTGAGTAGTTTCTAAGGTGTTATGGGTGATAACTAGAATTGATGATTGCTGGTTAGTTACTAGGGTGTTTTGGGTGGTTACTAGGGCTTTTCTAGGGTGGTTCTGGGCAGTTACAACATTAAGTAGTTGCTAGGGTATTCTGGGCGGTTACTAGGGTGCTCAGAGTGGTTTCTAGGGTGTTCTAGGTGGTTACTATGGTGTTTTGGGTAGTTTCTATGATCATCTGTGTGATCACTACAGTGGTTGTTTTCTGGTTAGGTACTAGGGTGTTCTGGGTGGTTACTATGGTGTTCTGGCCAGTTACTACAGCAAGTAATTGTTAGGGTACTCGGGGCAATTAATAGGGTGCTCTGAGTGGTTTCTGGGTGTTCTGGGCTGATACTATGGTGTTTGGGGTGGTTATTATGGTGGTTTGGATAGTTACTAAGGTCTTCTGGGTGATCTGGGGGATGTTACTGAAGTAGTTGCTAGGGTGCTCGGGGCAGTTACTAGTGTGCTCTCAGTGGTTTATAAGATATTATTTTCTGCAGTTATTAGAGTATTTTGGGTGGTTGCTATGCTGTTCTGGGCAGTTACTAGGATGTTCTGAGGTGGTTACTAGGATTTTCTTGGCAGTTACTGTGGTTAGTTTACTAGATGGTTGTTGGGGTGTTCTGTAAAATAATTCCAGTGTTTTGGGTGGTTACTAGGTGGTTGCTAGGGTATGTAAATGGTCAAAGACATTGGTATAGTGCGTGTTTACATAGACCAGGGATTAAAAACAGACGCTCCCTGTTTAAAGGGCTATTGAGTAATTATTGTGTTAACCTCCAAATAGTCAAATGAATCATTCTAATAATCATTAGGTGAAAATAATTGCAATTCGAAGCCTGTTTTAAATCAGTGTGTCTCAGGGAGCTTGTACACGTGACAGACAGCATCTGATGTCACCGTCGATCTCCGTGAAGGACCGAGCCCTTCCCTTCATGGCTTTTAAAGTGCATTAGACCATCATCCCTGATCCTGCTCTCTTTTCTTCGTCCGTCTGAGACAGGAAGATCGGCGCGGGTTTAAAGGCTCGTGCCCCTCTATCAGTCCCTCTCCGGCTCTTTGTCGAGAGGCTCGGCAGGGAAAAAAGGGTTTGATGTAGTGACTCGAGAGCAATTGTCTGAGTCTTGAAATCAGTGCGGCCCATCTGATCTCCCGAGCCCTGGCCGGCGATGCCAGCGACCAATCAGGAGTTAGTATCAGCGCGGACACGATAGCACCTGACCTCCTGTCTCGAAATGCTGCCATTCCTCTGGATTTGTGTTGATAAATAAAGCCAGGGAGAGAGAGGGGGGCAGCATTCCGGGAATTAAAAAACACTCTTTTTAGTTTGACCGAGGTCGGCTCTGGCGAGTGTCCCAGGCTTCTTACTTCAGCAGGTATCGGCTCCATCTGGCTGATTCGTTTCTGATCGTATCGTCTCTAACGGAACTGGTTTATTTCGAGAATACATCAGGACAGCAGAGATGGCTGTAGATACTGAGCTGTGAGGGCCGGCTGGGGCTTATCAGGGCTCTATAGATCAGTGGGCGGGGCTCGAGGGTGACGGGCGGTGCTGAAGACCAATCAGAACCTTATTCCACTTATAAAAGAAGAACATATTGGTGATTTATATTGGGTTTTGCATAGTGTTTTGTAGTGTCTGGTCCTTCTCTGAATTCAGACTGCAAACTCACAATTAAGAAAAAAATATTTTATTATTATTGTTGATATTACTATTTTTATTTTCAGTTTTTGTTTTCATTTGGTTATATTTAATATTTTTTAGCTTAATATTATTATTAATAAAATAATAATAATAATAATAAAGTAGTAGTAGTAGTTATTATTTGTCCTCTAATGTCCCATTAAACTCAAAATTTAACTCAAAGCTCAAAACAAAATCTCAAAATATATTAATAATAATAATAAAAATCTCTAAATCAATTATCAAAATAAAGTCAAATAAAATGTAATTAGTTTTTTGAGATGATGATTATTATTATTAATAAACTTTATTGTATTATTATTATTATTAAACTAAACTTACTTTAAGATTTGTATTATTTATTTATGGATTTAGTCTGAGATCAATCTTATTATTATTATTATAAGTAATCTTATAATTAAAATTGTTAGATTAAATATTTATGTTTATTTTATGTTGGAAAAATATTAGTATTATTAAACTACATTATCTCGCTATAACTAAGATTTATTTATTACAATATTTTGATTTTATGAATTTAGTTTGATATTATTATTATTCCAATGAAACTCCTAATTAAACTCACAACTTGTATATATTTTTTTTATTATTATTACTATTAGTAGTAGTAGTAGTATCTCAGTCTTCTAATTTCATAAGAAAATATCTATTTAGCTCAGAGAATATTAATATCACGAAGCGATGCCTTAAAGTAAATCAACAGATTTTATTATAATACACACAGTGGTTTTTGGCGAGACTGATTTAAATGACATTATAACTGAGTTGGATACAACTGGAATATTTGAGAAGTAAAACTACAGGCAAAGATAATTAGATTTTTCTCCAATGCATAAACAAGATAAATAAACGACAGATTAGAAGGTTTTAACTCGACAAATTTGATCAAAAGCTAAAATTCATCAGTTAGCGCGTGTAAGACCTGAAAACAAATTACTTTGAAAATCATAATACAGTTGTTGTAGCTTTCATAGCTTCAAAAGCGTCGTCTGAATGAATCTCTCAGGTTCTTCATCTGAAACACTTTCAGCCACTTTCCCTTCAGAAACGAGAGCATTCTGTCATTAGCTCTCATTAATATTCAACGAGTGCACTTATCTCAGATGAACGCAGATGACGGATCTATCAGAAAGTCATAACGAATGATAAATCATGCTGTTGTCCTTCGTTTCTGCATGTTGCACGGTTTAATTAGTCGAGACTGGGAGCATAAGAAAATGAATAAAGATGATCGCTGAAGTTACGACAAAGCTCGGTGCCGGAGGGGCCACTGGTGGAACTGAGACATACTGACATTTTTAGCAGAGTAATTATTGTAATTAATGCTAGATGATGACCTGTGCGCACGGGCTTTGAGGTGTGAGAGATGGAAATGACTTAGTCACCAAAATACTACAGTTTTCAGTCTGTCAGATTGAACTACTTGTTGTAAAGTGTCGCCTGATTAATGTTGCGGACTGAATGAATTACTTGACATGAAATTCAGTAAGAGTGCTTGCTTCAATAGTAAGTTACAATCTAAGGAGTCAATTTTAGTTTAAAGCAGGGCTGCCCAACCCTATTCCTGGTAATCGACTATCCTGCAAAGTTTAGCTCCAACTCTGGTCAAACACACCTGCCTTTAATCATCATGCAATGCTGAAGACCTTAATTAGTTGCTTCAGGTATGTTTGATTAGAGTTGGAGCTAAACTTTGCAGGACAGTCGATCGCCAGGAACAGGGTTGGGCACCCCTGGTTTAAAGGGATAGTTCACCCAAAAATGAAAATTTGATGTTTATCTGCTTACCCCCAGGGCATCCAAGATGTAAGTGACTTTGTTTCTTCAGTAGAACACATACGAAGATTTTTAACTCAAACATTTGCAGTCTGTCACTATCTCTCAAATGGACCATGGACACTCCTTGAGATTGTAGATAGAGTGGCAATGGTCCATTTGAGAGATAGTTGGCAGTAATGCACTTATAAGTCTGCGATCCGCCTTAAAGCAAGAAGAAGACGCGCCACGTGCTGGCTGTTGTGTGAACGAGCTCAGGACAGTTGGACCGGGCGGCGGATCAGAGGTAAAAAAAAAAAAACCTAAATAAATACGGTTCAGTTTCTTGCACAGACTAATTGTTTTGTGTCTTTAGATCTCAATGTATTGTGATGAGCTGCAGGGTTTAATTTGGTTTTGTCTGTGTATGTTCTTTTCTCTCTCAAAACCGTGAGTACCATTGACTGACATTATATGACTGACAGACTGCAACGTTTGGCGTTAAACATCTTCGTTTGTGTTCTACTGAAGAAACAAAGTCACCTAAATCTTGGATGCCCTTGGAGTAAGCAGATAAATATCAAATTTTCATTTTGGGTGAACTGTCCCTTTAACTGGTTCTCTGAAATGAAACCACTCTTGAGTTGACTGGTTGTTTCATTTGAAATTGTGCTGTTCATTTCCTTTGGCATATTTTACATCCTTTATGAAGCTTGGTGGCTCCTGATGACATTCTGCGTGACAGAGCAGCGCGAACATGCTTCAAAACGTCTCTTTTTGTGTTCTCCATTAAGTCGTGCATATTTGGAATGACGTGAGTGAGAGTAAACCATGACAGGATTTTTATTTCGGATGAACAATTCCCAGAAATATGATTTTAAAGTCTTCAATTTTCGCTAATAACATCGCTCTCGTCCCACATTCACTTCAAACAAATGTGGTTTTGGGTAGCCGAGAAGCATTTGCCAAGGCCTCCTAACAAAGACGGATGTCTCTCGTTCGGAGGAGCTGATGGAGGGCCTGTCATATGAAGTGAGATCACGGAGGTCTGTTGGCGCACCAGCAGGGGAGCGTATTTTTTAATAAAGGAAGAGTGTGTGTTCCTCGAATGTCTGTTTCCCAGTCTGACAGGCACATGAGCCACGCTGAGCCTGTACGCCGCAGTCTGTTGCGTGGGCTCCTTTCTGAATGAGAGTGAACAGGCCCGCTCTATTTGCTGTCCATCTCTTGTCCGCTCTTTGTCATCAGCATCCCGAGTTTATTTCCTAGAGGTATTTCTTTTGAAGCGCTGAAAATTCAATTACAGGGTAATCCTCTGATTTACGTAGCATTTGGGCCGCTGATCTCCGGAAAGGCTTGGCAAGAAAATAAGAGAAGGAGATTCGCAAACTGCAAAATATGACTAATAAAGTGCCTGGTTATTAGCAAATTTGAAACTGTGGCTTCCCAAGCTAAGTTACTACAATATATAGCCATGCTAATGATATACTACAATATATAGCCATGCTAATTATATAACATAGACATGCAAATCAGAAAAGTATTTAGCTACACAACAAATTGCTAATAAAAAGCAGCTAACTACATTGAAACTCTTTATAATTATTGCATAAAAAGACTCCGATCAAAAGAGTAAATGTAGCGCTAGCAGAATTTAGCTACAAAAAGGTGCAAAATGTCCTTTACAATTAAATTTGGACTCAAATGAATCATTTTAACCAGTTCATTCAAATTAAGTATACGAATGAACTGGTTCACTAAAATGAATCAGACTTCCAAGCACTATTATAATCAGAGACATACAGAGACATACCGTTTTGTTGTGTACTTGTTAGCTAGTTGCGTGAAAAGTTGTGCTATTTTCAAAGGTGCTCCGCTACTGTCACGCTAATGAAAAATTTTGCTAGGTTAGTAGCATTTTCTTCTTATAGTAAGTTCAACTAAGGTCTAATTAATATGAAAAATGCTGCAAAGATTGCTAACATGCTAATGTTAGCTACTCACTGTAAAATCTACACTAGTAAATAGTCAGTATTTACGCTACTGAGAAATGTGGCTAGGTTATTAGCATGGCTTCTTCTCAACATTGCAGTTTACTTTCATCTAAGAGCTAAAAGAAAAATGCTACAGAGAAATATTTGCTAACATGCTAATGTTTAACTACTCAATTGATAATCTGTGCTTTATGTAGATAGTCTATAGTTACGCTACTGAGAAATGTAGATGAGTTATTAGCATGACTTCTCAACTTGCTGTTCACTTCCAGCTAATAGTTAAGACAAAAATGTTGCAGAGAAAGGCATGCTAACATGTCAAGACTCTAACGTTTAGCTACTCAATGGAAAATCTATGCTTTTTTCAACAGATAGTTACACTACTAAGTAATGTAGCTAAATTATTAGCATGGCTACTTTTTAACATTACCCCATTCACTTCCAGCTAATTATGAATAAAAACGCTGCAGAGAAAGAATGTTAGCATGCTAAGACTCAGCTACTCGCCAATATCAAGTTTTAAACAACAACACACTGGCTATTGCGAGAAATTTGGTTTGTAGATTGTGTAATTATCAGTCGTATTTGCTGACAGTTAGCAAGTTAGAAAACGTTTATCCTGGCTACCTTGATAGCATAGAGGATTCCTGTACCTTTCTCTCAGAGATATGCAACAATTCAGAGACATAAGTGGTGCATGCTTAGGTTCTGGAGCTAGCATGCTAGTTTTGCGCAGCTGGCAAGTTCAAGCCAAGTAAATGGAGTGTTTGTTTTGAAGGTTGTTTGTCAGGGTGGCGGAGGAGACCCATGTTGGGGCGTGTGATGCTGGAGATGGTGGGGTGGTCCGGCCTGTTTTGATGGATACAGAAAGCACGCTAGTCCCACAGCAATTAGCTGCTTCTCCGCTAGAGCTGAGCTGTCAGGCTGATGGAGTCTCTCTGGCCTCAGCTGTCAAGACGTCCTGAAGGAGTCCAAACAAATGCTTCCATCCATGTGTTTGCTTTGTGTTTGACCTGCTCTCTGGCTCCTCTTAACTGGATTGTAACTAAATTGAAGCGCACTCCTCAGAGGCTTTGACGCTAACATCACCCGCACAACATTTAGCCACTGTTCTCTTGTAGAGACTTTTATAGTGTTTTTATTTTCTTGAAGTCCACTTAAAAAATAAATCAGGTTCAAAAATATGTACATTTGTGACTAAATAGTTTGTTTATGATTAGGTTAGTTATAACGATTAGATTAGTTATTATAAATTTAATAAATAATGTCAATCATGATGTATTATTTAAATATTTAAATAAACTAAATATTGATTTTGTGCTGAGGATATTTTCTTCGCTTTTGGGTAGTTAGTTATTTTGTGTGACAATTTTCCCCTAAATTCTCATTACCATGCAAAGAACAATTTCATTAATATATTATTTAAATTGTAAAGTACATTACATTTAAATGTCTTTTTTTAATAATTGTATTACAGTGTTTTTTAATACAAAAAGAGTAGGCTAAAAATGTTAAATTTTTATTTATAAATTTTATTTATTTACTAACATTTATCCAATCAGATTTCACATGCTCATGGTTGATGTAAAATAATGTGACGAGTTCTTATATATATATATATATATATATATATATATATTTATTTTAATATTATAATTTTTCAAATATATTATTTAACGTAATAAATAATGTATATTTAATATAATATAAATTTTATATACTACAAATATTTTTGACAATATGATTTCATTGTGATAGAATCACAGTAAATTATAAATTATGTGAGTAAAACATGCTGTTTCAGCCTCGCCAGCACTAACTGTTCTTTTTTTCTTGCAAAAGCATCAGCTAAATCCAGCCTGCCATATTAACTGGCCGAGAGGACAAGTGAAGCACTTAATCTGCCATCCTGAATCACGTGCAGACAAGCGGATGGGTACCAGACTCCTGCCTGGAGCACATGAGGGTGGAACGGGGGCGTTACTGGTGTCCGGCAGCGGTCGATACTCACACCAGGACGACTGAAGGGTGATGCTGCAGGCCATCTGGTATTATGTGTGAATGTTTGCAGCTGACTGACACAAACCGCTGCGGATCTTTGAACTGTAGGTGTACTGATCTTATGTGAGTACATGGTGTTAAACAGCAGAGCGAAGAAGTGTGATGACTGCCAAGAGATGTCTGGAACAAACTGTTGTATAAGTAAAAATATGATCAGGGAATGATGCACTGTACAATTTAATATTAGGGACAATTTGTACAGTATATACAATTTGTATATACCTTACAAGAACATCTAATTCACATGTAATTCACACCAATGAAAATAGAGAATAATACATTATATTTTGCAAAAAGAAAATGAAGCCTGTTTTTGGCAGGACTTTTTTTTTTATTGTGACGTTATTTTCATGAAAATAATTACTAATTTTGACCTGGAATTAAATTTTTTATTTTTTTTATAAATAATAATAATTAATAATTTTTTAAGATAAGATATATAATGTTATGCACAAACAAAATTTATTTACAATTTAATTGTAATTTGATTGCACAGAATAATTTTTAAAAAGGAGAATAATATTTTAGGCCTAAAAACTTTCACATTTTCCATAATGTCCTGCACTGTAACATTATTTGCATGTGCATTAAGTACAGAAAATGGAAATGTACTCTATTTATTATATTTATTACATATTTTTCATCTTAAAACAAATATTACCATACAATGTATATATTATTATTTTAAGTATTTTTATGTACTTAATATCGAAGCAAATAATGCAGGAGATTATGCAAAACATTAAATTGATATCTTAAAAATAAATAAATTTTAATACATTTATTAAGTAATAAATAATAAATTCTAAAGATCTCATAACAATTATTATTGCATGCTGTCATTTAAATGTTTAAGATATTTTTTCCTACATTTCTTGGTAAACATTAACATTTCCTTGCAGTTTATTTGTCCTCTTCCTTCCACTATCCCACCTTGATTTCTCTTATATTGTCATTTTTAGCCAGAGCTTAAGTTGACATATCTGTTTATTGATGGGTTTAGTTGTGTAGAGTGCTGTGTAGTTGGAGCTGTTTAGGTATCGACCTGTCCGTTATGTGGCTCTCTGAAGCCTCTGTGCTCTTATCAGCATAGCGGATGCACGTTAGATAAGCGGCTATCTGATATTTCGCACACCATACCAATAGCATCCTCTGCGCTCCGCAAAATCGAAGCCCGACGCTGCTTTGAAGACACTCGTCATGTGAAGACGATGTTTGAGCTGAGAGGACAGGAAGTTCAAAATGACAGCCATTTTGAAAGCTTAAAAATTGATGCACACATTTAGCGATACAAATGCAATAATTGCTGTTTTTATAAACATTCAGCAATAATTGCTGAAAAACTTCAAAACACTTTTATTTTGTAGTTGGCATTGCATTGCAAAAACGTTCTCATAATGTGACAGTTTTTCGAAAGAAATGTTTTGCAAAAAAAGAAAAGTGTACGGAAATTATTTTGTTCAGTATATTGATTTCAATTGTGTTTGTTAGCATGTTGCTAAAATATTGACTCGCATAAGAATAAAAATACAGCACATAATATAGGTTTTGAGTAAATTTTTAACTATATTATTATTATATTGTTGAAGAGTGTTATGGGATTGCCTTTTTTATGAACGAGGCCTTATTTCGCATTAAGTACTTTGTGGTAATTTACATGATTTTTTTCGCAAGTACTTTGCAATTACAATAATTCTGAAAGAAGCCATCTGTGAAAATTACACACAAACAAATGATAACAGAATTCCATTTCCTCAAAATGTTAAATCAAAATCCCTTTCAAGGAAAGTCCGTTCACTCGGCCGCCATATTTGCAACACCTCCAGGCAGCTCAAACAAAACCAAGTCCTAACTGAATAAATGGGGGAATCCCGCTGAACTCTATTAAATAAAATTTACGCGATTAAATTACATATTTCAAATCAGCAACAAAATCTGCAATGAACTGCCCCATGAATGTTGTTTCTAATGCTCAAATAGCATTTAAAAAGCTTATTTTTCAGACTGGCGTGCGCATTGGCTGATCTAGCCTCAGGTTTCTATGGGAACCGGAGCTTCTAACGGCCAATGACAATGACTTTACCAATCAGCGATTGGCTCTTTTATTTAGAAGACAGGACTATCCCGCCATATTGCGCGTTGCACTTTCTCCCATTTCAATAAGTATAGGAGTGAACCGTCTTTGCATTTCTAGTCTTTGCTTAAATCACCTATTTCGCATGTTTTTGAGACAGGATACGAATATTTTGTCAGCAGTTGTTCTGCTTTTCAGACTGTACATTTACATTGTACGATGTCTCAGAGGTCTTCATTAATAGGTGTATGTTAATAAAATGTGATACTTTTCAACTTCAAAACATTTTTGATTTGTTGTTGACACTTGACATAGTGCTCACAATGTGACAATTTTTCATAAGATGTGGTTTTGCGAAGAAAATTTGTGCACAGAATTTGTGTTCTGCATCAATGTTGACTGTGTTTGTTCGCTAAACTAATGACTCATATAGTAAGAATGAAAACAGCACAATGTAACGCAAAATAGTCATGTACATTTTTTTTATTACAAAAATTGGATTTTAATTGGATTTATTATTTGGGTGAGTTTGTTTTGGTACTTTGTAGTAGTTTATGTGCAGAAATACTTTTTTATTTATTTTGGTTATCAGATTTTGCAGTTAAAATAACATTCACATCGCTTCCAAAAGAAACCTTCTGCGAAAATAATGTGCAAACGAATGTTCTCTGAACATTAAATCACCAATGTTATGTGTTTTTGATGCAGGAAAGAAATAGTCTTCTATGTTTCAGTTTGTATATTTATGTTGAACAATGTCTCAAAAGTCTTCGTTAATAGGTGTCAGTTAACCTTTTAGCAACCTTTTTAACTAACTAGGTTTTGATTTTGTTGTCGGCATGACATCTTAAAAATGCAGAGCTCGCGATGTTACATTTTTTCGTAAGAAACGGTATTGTGAAGCAAATTCGCACACAAAATTATTTCTGTTCTGTATTAATTTTGGATCGTTTGTTATTGACTCATGCAGAAAGACAGAAATATTGTCACGTAAATATTTTGGGTAACATTTTAAATTATTTTATGCCTTTCTTTTTACTCTGTCTGCCATCTTGGATTTTTTTCAGCACACTTGTTGTCTTATGGGATTGCTTTCTCTGCAAAAGATTTTTCATAACTCTCCATTTTCAAATTTGGTACTTTGGTAGTTTATGTGCATTTAATTTTCAACTATTTTGCCATTACGATAACATTGCAATTATTTCTGAAATTAAAACATTTGCTAATTTACATGACTATATTTTAGAGTTTATGAATTAATGTAATTCTATTTTATATTTGACCAAGTATATAAATATTTCGTCAGAAGTTCTTCTACTCTTCTACCTACTTGTCATACGATGTCTCCGTTAATGGGAGTCCGTTGCGTGTCCCATAGTTGGACAATTCTGTCTTTGATTTTCAGCTATTAGATATCTGGCTGAAGCGTCTCTCCTCATTGTGCGTCCCCGTGCTCTCATTATCACTCTTGCCAAATTACCTTTGAAGTTGTTTTTACTTTTCTAAATTTATCCCCCCTGCCAACGCAATTTTAACAGCTCATTAAGCTATGAAAGCGCAGCATACTAACTAAAACACTGCATAATTAAAAATGATCGAGCCGCCAGTCATTGCTTCTCAAAAGCCTCGTCTACAGCCAGAGCTTATAGAGCTGTTTTCCTGTTGAGTTTTGACCAGACTGTGTTTGTTTGACCAATTTAACTATTAGTCCTAATGTTCTGTTAATGCTTAGTTTTTCTCTCTGCCAGTCAATTCACAAATGTATTTACTTAAAAATTAGCTAAAATTAAACTATCAACACTCATTAAGTATACAGATGCATCTCAGAAAATTAGAATATGGTGAAAAAGTTCAGTTTTTCTTGTAACTTATTTCAAAAAGTGAAACTTTCATTTATTTTAGATTCACTGCATGTAAAGTAAAACACTTCAAAAGTTTTTTTTTTTTGGTTTTAATTTTGATGATTAGAGCTTACAGCTCATGAAAGTCAAAAATCAGTATCTCAAAATATTAGAATATGTACATTTGAGTTTCAATAAATGACCATACATACAGTATAAATTCTGCGTATCTCTTGTTCTTTGAAACCACAATAATGGGGAAGACTGCTGACTTGGCAATGGTCCAGAAGACAATCATTGACGCCCTCCACAAAGAGGGTAAGTCACAGAGGGTCATTACTGAAAGGAGTGGCTGTTTACAGAGTGCTGTATCAAAGCATATTAAATGCAAAGTTGACTGGAAGGAAGAATTTGAATAGGAAAATGTGCACAAGCAACAGGGATGACTGCAAGCTTGAGAATACTGTCCAGCAAAGTCGATTCAAACACTTGAGAGAGCTTCACAAGGAGTGGACTGAAGCTGGAGTCAGTGCATCAAGAGTCACCACGCTCAGAGACATCTTCAGGAAAAGGACTACCAAGCCACTTCTGAACCAGAGACAACGTCAGAAGCATCTAACCTGGGCTAAAGAGAAAAAGAACTGGACTGTTGCTCAGTGGTCCAAAGTCCTCTTTTCAGATAAAAGTAAATTTTGCTTTTCATTTGGAAATCAAGGTCTGGAGGAACACTGGAGAGGCACAGAATCCAAGCTGCTTGAAGTCCAGTGTGAAGTTTCTGAAGTCAGTGATGATTTGGGGTGCCGTGACGTCTGCTGGTGTTGGTCCATTGTGTTTTATCAAGTCCAGAGTCAATTCAGCCGTCTACCAGGAGATTTTACAGCACTTTATGCTTCCATCTGCTGACAAGCTTTATGGAGATGCTGATTTCCTTTTCTAGCAGGACTTTAGCACCTGCCCACAGTGCCAAAGAAAGATGAGAAACAGTTGATCCAACAATCCAGACGAGCTGAAGGCTCAATAGTGCCTCAGCAGTGCACCACAGGTTGATCGCTTCCATGCCACTCCTCACTGATGCTGGAGTTTGTGCTAAAGGAGCCCCGACCAAGTATTGAGTGCATAAATAAACATACTTTAAAGAACTTGAACTTTTCTGTTTTGCAAATCCTTTTTTTTTTTTTGATTGATCTTAGGAAATATTCTAATAATTTGAGATACTGATTTTTGACTTTCATGAGCTGTAAGCTCTAATCATCAAAATTAAAACAAAAACAACTTTGTAAGTGTTTTACTTTACATGTAATGAATCTAAAATGTATGAAAGTTTCACTTTTTGAAATGTTACATGAAAAAATTTTACTTTTTCACCATATTCTAATTTTCTGAGATGCACCTGTAAAAGCCCAAATATTGACAGAGATTAGCAGAAAATCTGGTTATTTGCGGTGCGTGGAACTTTTAGAAGCTATTCATGCTAATCTACTGTTAGCGCGGGTGAGTGACCCAGTGCATTGTGGGCCACGAGCGGTAGTGCTGGCCTTGGCGAGCTGGTTTTATTCACTCGCTGTGAAGGAGGTCGAAGCCTGAGGCCAGAGATCATCTTTTTGTTCCAGTGCTCTCTGATGAAACCCTGACCTCTTATTTCACAGCAGCATTTTAGAGCGCTTTCCTACAGACCTGGTGCTATTGTTGCCCTATTCACACGCATTTGACGGTTATGTGTTTGTGAGTGTATGAACGAGTGTGTGTGTGTTTCTTAAGAAAATACAGCAAAGCTGGAGCTAGAGGTGCGCAGTATGACGAAACTCTATATCGCAGTATGAATATTTCATATCACAGCAACAGTGTGTTTCATGAAATTGTTATTTTTGCTGGAAACTCAGTGTTGGGGGGGATTCTTCTTCTTAGGTTTTTTCTTTAATAGTGTAGGTAAATAAAAACTTCAATAATAATACTTACAATTTTAATAATAACGGTTATAATTATTATTTATTATTAATTGGATATTTGTTTAATACAGTCAAATTAATAATAATATAATTATAATTATTATTGTTGTTGTTGCTGTTGTTATTTAATTATTTAATACTCCAATTATAGTTATTTTGTTAATAATCATAATCATAATAATAACTAATAAATATTACTCAGATTATTAAATAGATTAAAAATACATTATGCACATAAGTAAAATAAAAATTATATTTTTCTTTATTATTGTTTTATACTGTAGTTAAAATATGAATGTATTTTAATTATAATACTTGAATAATAAAATGTAAAAATATATTAATAATAACTTAATAATAAAAATAAATAAACAAAAACAAAATCTGTACCAATTGGCATATTTCTGTGGTATCCAGCTCCAGCTGAAGACACATGAAGAGCTCAGGAGCTTTTCTTATTCACAAATATCGAACTAGGAGCATTTCAGGTCACGCATAATGATCCGTCTGACTTATTTATGAAGGGAAACATTCATTTCTTTTTCTTTCAATTGCTGCAGATGTTTTGTCTTGGACTGGGTCTGAACACACAGATGCATGAACTAGATTAAATGCAGTCGCTGATTCAATTGTGGTCAAACGTATTACAGAGCTTCTACAGTTAAAAAAAAAAGACCATATGACCTTGTTTCTTCAACATGCCCATGATGCATTGTGTCTGATTCAATGCTTTTGTCTGGCTGAAATTTTAAAGACTATTGTTGGTTGTAAATAGCATGAGACCAATCATCATTGTGAATGCAAAGCAACGTTAACATATGCAGTTGATTGTTTGCAGCCATCAAGATACGACACTCTTCATGAATAAATGCAGAGCAATTGCTGACCCAAATACACTGAACTACTTAAAAAAATTTTTTTTTAAATTAAACTGTGTTAAAGGACAAAACAGACAAATAAATGTTAGTTTTGGAGCTGGAGAGCTTCCACATTCATTCAGTTTCACTGTATATTTTGTTGTTTAAAAAAGAGCAGCTTGAACATTCCGCTAAACACCTCCTTTTGTGCCCCACAGAAAGAAAGATTAATTTTGAACAACACAAGGGTGAATAAATGAGACATTTAATTTTTGGATGAAGTATTCCTATAAATATTGATGATTTGATACTTAAAATTGTTTGCTTGCATACAGGAAATGGTATTTAAGTTCATGTTTTTATGCAGTATAATTAGCATGACTTATGAGTAATACTTAATTTAATTATTCAATTAAAATAGTATTTCATATAATAAATGTAAATCAGAATGTATTTATAATATATGACCATTCAATATTATATATTAACATAGAAATATATAATGCATTATTTATTTAATAATTTATTGTATGTTTAAAGTAAAATAATTTACAAATTATTTGAATATAAATTAATTTAATATATACATTTGATTATTCCAGTCATACATAAAATGTAATTTAATATATTATCATAAAGTTCAAACAAAACACAGATTATATATTATTATATAAATATATAATGTAGTAGTTTATTTAATAATTGAAATTGTATAATTTAATAATGTATTATACACACACACATATATATATAAGTGGAAAATTGGATAATGACTCAACATTATTATTGGTATTGGTTTAATATATGCAATTAATTTGTAAATTATTTATATTTGTGTGTACACAACATAATTTATTACATATAATAACTAATTGAATACATAATGAACATATATAGTGCTAGAACTTAAACAGTGCTGAAAGTGACAGATTCCCAAATAAAGAGCATTATGGTAAAACTTTTCTATATCACATGCTTGGCTATAATGTTAATAAGCCTGAAATTCACATTCAATCATTTAATTTTTGAGGTGGTGTGTAATTACATTAATTTGAAATCTCTTGGCTCGTGAAGCCGACAGACTCTTTGACAATGCGCCTCTTAAAATACTGAAGCAAAGACTCGCGCGCGCTGACTCACCGGCATTAAGCAATTAGCCGCCTTTGATAGACAAAACCTGCCGTAATCTCATTAGTCTTTAATAGACAAATTGCAGTGGTTTGAAAAGACTTGTAAAGTCTGCTTCTCGCACCGAGACAGAGTGAGAAAATACGGCTCTCTAAATTAACTTTATGATTTATTTGGGCGTATTAGCATTATAGTGTAGGAACATGGGCCTCGGCGGCATATATGCTCCATTAATAGCGGCATAACACGGCATTAAGCTGCTGAAATGTCCTGAAGCGCGGGATAATGCCAGCCTGTAGTTTCTCACATCAACACAAACCAAATAAGCAGCAGCCCCGGATCCTTGCGACAAAATATTATTGTTTTCCTCTCACCTCTAATGGGATTTGTTGGCGTGCTGAATTACTACCGAATAACGGCAATAACGCAGAAACACACGGACAGGATCTCTCTCCAGCGGGCCGTCCGGCGTTATGAGCGGCTCGTTTGCGATATTGGACCTTTCTATCATCCCGCTAGCGGAGAGCGGGCCTGGGAAGGTGTTGTAACGGGATAGGAGGCGATGATTGTGGATGAGCAGCGCCGCCGCGTTCAGCCGTTACTCAGGCAGTTTAAAAACTCGCGCGCTTTCACAGAGCGGGAAAAGATCGTGTGAAACTGAAGCTGCCTGTAGTTTTCATAACTAAAGTTTCACGCTACCGTCTCCAACATAATAGTGTTTACTAAAAAGTGATGTGTATAATTATACGTTTACTATCCTTTCATATTGTCTATATTGTGTTATGAAAATATCAAAGTATATTGTTTTCAATGTAATAAGAATGTGTATTTATAGCATATAGATTTCATGAAACAACAAAATGTATTCATTAAAAATTAATGTTAATATACTTCTAATACAAATAACTTTTTTATTATATTAACATAAATTAAATGTTATAATAATTATTTTTATGTGTATATCATTTTTATTGTATATATATATATATATATATATGTATCTTATAAATATTTTATTATATAAATTATAAAATACATAAACATTATATAAACACATGAAAATATCAATAATACAATTAAAAAGGATATGTAATACATATTTTAATTTCATAAAACAAATATAACATAAAAAAATATTTGTATACAAACAAACAATTTGTAAAATATTTTTTTAATTGTTGAATTGTATGTGTATACACATATATATATATATATATATATATATATATATATATATATATATATATATATAACAATAAATACATATACAATTTCTATAAAATTTATATTTAAAATACACTTCTTAAGCTTTTTAATGTTTCATGCCAGGGGTAATTAACTAATTTTGAGTGAGACTGAAGTAAAGTGTTCCCCGCTGAAAAGGTTTTGCTAGTTTTAGCTAGTCTGGCTTAGTTGTTCTCCCAACTTAACCAGCAGCTGAAATCTCTCTTAAATGATGAAAACAGCTCAGCTAGGCCAGGCTAGGAGAGCCGCTAACCACCTTTAGCTGTTTTTTGTCAGCAGGGAGGTAATGCTAATGGGCGAGTGAGAGAGATTTTAATTAAAACTTTTATTATCTTGCTTTTTTCCCACAGATATTGAAACGAGGCATAATTAACGTCGCTGTGGGAGTCATTCCAGTGAGCACAGAGTTTTATTGACACGACCGCCGCACATCTGTGCCGTAGCACAGCTGCCAATGCTAACGCTAAACTGAGCAGAATTATATTTGCACTGTAATTTTATTGTTATCTATTTCAATAATGCAACTCTCCGGTGTAAAATCACGTCTGTTATGGAGACAAAATCTCGCCTGCATTGTGTTATATTGCGAGCTGTTGAATTAAACATAGCCGAATCTGGAGTGCCGCGCTATTTTCTGAGGCCCAGAGCAAAGAAAAAAACAATTATGAACGGCACAAAACATAGAAACCACAATAAAGCGCCCACAAACAGACCAATTTACTCTCAAATGCTCTTCTTTTTCATTTTAAGAGGTGTAAAGAGCACAAAAGTAGCTTCAGCTTTGAGATTTTCCCCACAAAGGCATCAAAGGAGGAGAATCAAATTTAGTGCTGTACTGAACGTGACCTTGTGGTGTTTTGTGAAGGTCCTTGTGATTTTAATCTTCATGACTGGATCATAATTGGTCAAATCAGGTGGGTAAAACACGCTGAATAATCACAAACCCAATCATATGTAATTTAAATGATGTTGGATGGACGTTAAGGTCAAATGGCTCTCTCAAATGAGCCAAAAAGCAATGTTTATGATTTTTCTGGTGTATTTTTATGTTTGTAGACAGTTACTGATTTACTCCAGCGCTTTTTACTTGAGATGACAACAGTTTGAATTATACTATATCATAATGGTATATTTCACAATATATGATTGTTTTAGCTGGAATTTCAACAGAGTTTATATATTTTAATAATCATGTGATCTGTAAATTGTATGTGCATAATTTTAATATTTGTAAAGAAAAAATATTAATAATTTGTTTAATAATTGTTTATGGATGTGAATGTCAAAAATAAAATATACAATTATTTAAAAATGAAAAAAGTTACATTATATTTAAAATCATAAAAATAACAAAAACAATAATCCTCAAATTATATTAGAAAACATGGTTTAAATATTTTAATACTCGCGTGAAAATGTCTATTTTTGGAAACTTCTGTGAATTGTGTATTAAAAGCATTTTAATATTTTCAAATGAAAAGTATTAATAAATTCTATGAATAACAATAAATAGTTTTTATGGATGTAAATGTTAATAATTAAATATGAAAATATTTAAAAATGAAAAATAACTAAATAAATAAAATATATATAACAATCCACAAATTCTTTTTAGAAAACATGGTTGATAATAATTTAATAATCATGTGATAATGTCAATTTTTTGGAAATTTCTGTGAATTGTGTACTTACTCATTTAATAAATACTTTTATGGATGCAAAAACAAAAGGTATAATTTTAAAAATACAATTTAAAATTATAATTGTTTATATAAAATTATTTTAAAATAGTAAGAACAATTTTCAAATGATATTACAAAATGTGGTTTATATATTTTAATAATCACTTGGTAATGTCTATTTTTGCCTAATACAGTGAATTGTGTGCTTAATTGTAATAGCTGTATTTAATATTTTTTATAATATCTTTTAATATATTTATTATAGATGCAAAAAATAACATAATTTGTAAAAATTAAGTAGAATAAAATAGAATAAAAATAAATAGAAACATTATTTAATAATATTTTACGCATTGTTAGACTTCAGTTAATAAATAAATTAATTAATAAATAAAACAGTTAAACCAATATCTGAAACCAACCACGGTTAATATATTTACTTATTGTGTTATTTGACTAAACAACTAAACTAATATAACAAAATCCTATAGTAATAACTCTAATAGTGGCATATATTTATTTATTTATAACCTTTATTTTACCAGGAAAAAACACATTGAGATTAAAAATCTCTTTTACATGAGCATCCTGGCCAAGATTAATAGTAACACAGATCACGTTGGTTTAATAAATAACATCCATAAATTACACACATACACCCAAACAAGCATATCAATACACAACTAGTCAAAACATCTACAGCCCAATGTTTCTGTCTCCATGTTGTTTAAAAACCCTTTAAAAATATCTAGGGACACCAGCTCCTTAAGATGTAATTTAATTTGCAAATTATTCCAAGCAAAGGGAGCAGCAAATTTAAATGACTTTTTCCCCAGTTCAGTACGTACCACTGGAACAGACAATAAGAAAAAATCCTGAGACCGAAGGCTATAACTGCGAAAACATTTTTACAGGTATAAGTATTAAGATATTAGGGAAGTAAACCCTGGCTAGATTTGTAAATAAAAACATGCCAGTATTTTAACCTACGGATGGACAAAGCAGACGATCCAACCCAGGCATATAACTCACAATGATGAGTAATATATATGTACAGACATATTATACATACAGTGCAAAGGTGCATTTTCTTGTGAATGTGTACGTTTCTTAATTAAGAATTCAAATTACATAGCAATGGTAAGTGAAACTTTTCTTTATGCTAGCACACATGATCTTATCAAACTTGGCATCAACAGGCCCACATCAACACATTTAATCTTTAATTTAACGGCCCAATGCTCTTTTAACGAGAAGAAAACATTACTTCCTCTTCCTTTGTTTTGGCGCTGCGCTACAAACAAGCGCTAATGCTAATATGAAGCACACAGAAGATTTCCAAGACGTCTTTGAACTGAAAAAAGGTGACCACTGACAAAGACACAACCCTGGAAACCAATAACAGTCGTTATATAAAGTCTCAGACTCATCCGACGCATGTAACATCAACATTTACCTCATAATTGTCAGGGAACTGTGGTGTGTCTGTCATGTGTTCCTGCCCCTTGTGCCCATATTTGGTTTGTTTCCTGTCCTTGTCATATGTAATCATCAGTTAATTCTTGTCTAGCCGTGTTCGTCTCATTAGCGTGTGTATTTAAGTTCCTGCCTGTTGAGTTTCGTGCTGTCTGGTCTACTCGTTATCCCCGGTGTTGGATGTCTGTGTCTTACCCTGCCTTGCCTTGTCTTGCCCTGCCTTGATGTTCAGTAAAGTCTGTTATTTGAGTTTCTATCCTCGTCTGCGTGTTCCTGGTTCCTCCCTCGTGTGTGCACCGTGACAGAAGACCAGACCAAAACAGTAAGCGGCGCCCCTTCACCTCGTTTTGGTTTTCCGTTTTTTGTTTGTTCCGGTTCTGTTTGTCCCTCGCGGTATGGAAGTCGCCACTCGTCCTTCTGCCCTAGCCCGCGTCAAGTCGGCGTGGGAGTTCGGCAGGATTGCCGCGAGTCCGCTGGCCGCGAGCCTTCAGTCGGACGATCGCGGGAGAAGTTGGCCGTTGTCCGCGGCTCATCCAACCCGCCGATCGTAGGAGATATCCGCCGCCGTCCGCGGCTCCCAACCTCGCCGCTCACACCGAGCCCGCCGTTCGCGGGAGTTCACGCCGCCGTCCGCGGCACACCGAGCCCGCCGTTCGCGGGAGTTCACGCCGCTACCTGCGGTTCACCAAGTCCGCCGTCCGTGGGGAAAGCCAACCCACCGTCGGCGGCTTCACCGAGCCCGCCGTTCGCGGGAGATCAACGCTGCCGTCCGTGGGGAAAGCCAACCCACCGTCGGCGGCTCACGCCGCTACCCGCGGCTCACCGACCCCGCCGTTCGCGGGAGTTCACGCCGCCGTCCGCGGCACACCGAGCCCGCCGTTCGCGGGAGTTCACGCCGCCACCTGCGGTTCACCCAAGTCCGCCGTCCGTGGGGAAAGCCAACCCACCGTCGGCGGCTTCACCGAGCCCGCCGTTCGCGGGAGATCAACGCTGCCGTCCGCGGGGAAAGCCAACCCGCCGTCGGCGGCTCCCCCTGTTCACGCCGCCGTCCGCGGCTCCCCCTGTGCACGCCGCCGGTCCGCCTCTGACTCAATGCCCGCCGGTCCGCCTCTGACTCAATGCCCGCCGGTCCGCCGCTGACTCAAGCCCACCGGATTGCCGCTGACTCAAGCCCACCGGATTGCCGCTGACTCAAGCCCACCGGATTGCCGCTGACTCAAGCCTGCCGGCCGCCGCCTCTAACCCTCTCCGTGGATCAAGTCCACATGTCTCGGCCAGGAGAGCCGTGTTTGTTTGTTTGTTGTGCCCACAGGAACATTTTAAACTTACCTTGTCGTGTCATGTCTTGTCCATGGAGACTCGTCTGGGGCAGGCGGCTCCTTGAGTTGTGGCCATGGAGGCCAGTCGCAGCCGCTTGCCCCCCCTGTCGCAGAAGTGGAGGAGGTCGCTGAGGGACCCTGTGAGGGCCCCTGACTCCTCGTCATGCCCAGAGGAAGACTCAGCTTCCTAGCCAGCCCAGGAGGGCTTCTGGTTCCTGTGGGATGTCCTGTCGTGTTTGTCTGACCCTGGAGGGTTTCATGTCGTGTCTTGTACTGTTTTGTTTGTCTAGCCCCGGAGGGCTCCTGATACCCCCTGGATTCCCCATGGAAATTTTTGGGGGGGGTAGTAGAGCTCTGGGTGGAGTGGGTGGGCCGAAGAAGGATGCCATGGCCACAGTTACCACCTGCCATGGCCTCCTGAGCTCCCTGCTCCGCCATGGGGGTCCTGTCTGTCTGTTCCGCTCTGGAGGTCCCCGTCCTGTGGTCCGTGTCTGTCCTGAGAGGCCTCCAGAGCGCCCACCCCCCCTCCCCGATGGAACTGTTAAGGCTCGGGACGAGCCTTTCGGGAGGGGGGAGTTATGTCAGGGAACTGTGGTGTGTCTGTCATGTGTTCCTGCCCCTTGTGCCCATATTTGGTTTGTTTCCTGTCCTTGTCATATGTAATCATCAGTTAATTCTTGTCTAGCCGTGTTCGTCTCATTAGCGTGTGTATTTAAGTTCCTGCCTGTTGAGTTTCGTGCTGTCTGGTCTACTCGTTATCCCCGGTGTTGGATGTCTGTGTCTTACCCTGCCTTGCCTTGTCTTGCCCTGCCTTGATGTTCAGTAAAGTCTGTTATTTGAGTTTCTATCCTCGTCTGCGTGTTCCTGGTTCCTCCCTCGTGTGTGCACCGTGACAATAATCTGATGTATTTCCAAATGAAAAGCTGCCAGCTCGTGTACTTCACGCTAAAGGATGAGTTTCTCTTAATGTTATAGAGCTGCTTGAGTCAAACGAACATCTTTTAAATATGAAAAATACAACTAGACGTGATGTAACCATCATTATGAGATCAAGGACGATACTTTATTGGTTTTCAAAGCGCTTTTTTTCTTGATTCTTTCTTTAATCAACCAGCTATCATTCTTGTTGTTAGCGTCATCTTGACCCGCTTTGGTTTCTCTGAAATATCTGAGCACATCAGACGAAGCGGAGGGAAACCGTCCTTGAACTAAAGCACACAATTAGGTGTGTTTTATCAAGATTTTAATGATTTGCTGGTGGATTGAAGCTGGTTTATTTCCGCTCCTCTGGGGTTCGCTGGCATTAGCGATTGTTATTTGGCCTCTGGCCTAAACGAGATTCAGGAGCCCGAGAGACAGACCTGAACTCCACGTGAACCGTTTTGCTAATTCAGCTGTTTGATTTTAGCAACTAGAAGGAAAATTAACCATTTAAACTGATTGGAGATTGTGATTGAGACTCTCCCGGACTCATTTCCGTAGACTGTGCATTTGCTAACGCTATTTGTGTTACTTTAGTCTTGCCGACGACGTGTACAAGAGGAGAGCCTGAGACTGTTGGCTAAACGCAATAAAAACACATGTGAGTAAAGAGCTTATTTATTGTATTTATTTATTATTTTTTTAATGTCTCACGTGCAAGTCGTCACGTGTTTAAATGTTATCAAATTATACAGTTTATTCATTGCACTTTCTGTTAGTCAGTACAATAGTTTTATATTCATCTGTGTTTGTATTATTGTACTAAAACCACTCAGGAACACTTAACAACTCCTTAGCAACTGCCAAGAACACCTTAGCAACCACATAACAACATGTAAAAAACACTGAGAACACCTTAGCAATCCCATAGCAACATTCAAAAAACACTCATAACACCTTAACAACCGCATAACAACATAAAAAAACTGTCAGAATACCTTAACCGCATATCTACTTTCCAAAAACACTCGGAACACCTTAGCAACCGCATAACAACATAAAAAAACACTCAGAATACCTTAGCAACCACATATGTACGTTCAAAAGCACTCAGAACACCTTAGCAACTGCAAAAGCAACATGCAAAAACACACTCAGAACACCTTAGTCCACCCAAACAACAGCATATCAACCATTCAGAGCACCTTATCAACCAGGCAGCTACTCAGAACACCATAGCAACCACCCAAAACACCTTAGCAACCACATAGCAACATGCAAAAACAGTCTAACATGTTAGCAACAGTATAGAAACACCCAGGCAACCACCCAGAACACTTTAGTAACCATATAGCAATACTCAGGCAACTACCCCAAATGCCCTAGCATCAGAGCGGCGTTTTTTACACATAGAAGAATAATTTTCTCCAGAAAGTGAAAGAAATGTTCCATTATTAACATTATTATTGCTCTGTTTTGTTTTCCAGAATCCTGGCTGTGTCACAGAAGCCGTCCAAATGCCTGCGGATCCGAAGATGCGCTTTTGAACACGAGTTCTCACCCTCTTTACCTTTGAAACGCGACACCTGGCCCAGCTCGTTATCACCTCCTCAATAATTCACATGCGCCTTTGCATAATGTATTATTCATGCGCTAAAGGAAAGCACGTTCCAATTTAGCAACAGCATCCCCTCACGCCCCAAACTCCACAGCTGCTGGGCTGCGACGCACTGACGTCACTGCGATCCACCGCGGAGCTCGAGAAAAAGTGACAGGCGGCAAAAGCGTGCGATTGCCCTGACACAGCTCTCCACCGCCACTTTAAAAACCGTCCCATGGTTCATTTGTGTTCAGATACTGATAGAGAACTAATTAGCCGCTCCCGCAGGCTAACTCAGCCGCACATTATTATGAAAATTAATGAACGGACTCCTTGATGGATATCACTCAGTTGATTATGCGCGGAGTTACTTATGACTTCTGAGTTCCAGTGTGTAGGCGTCGCGCTTTTGGGTTTGCTTCTGATCTTTACATTATAAATGCAACAAATGATGACATCCAGAGCTTCATGAGAAACGCTGCAGCAGCATTAGCCTCGTGCTCACTGGAGTGATTCGCCTCACCAGGGCCTGTTATCTCCTCACATTTCGTGTCGCCCCACTGTTCATATTTGTTTATTTTTGAAATGACATAAAGCTGCTAGAAACGTTGAGGAAACCTGCTGCAACACCCAGAAAGCCGCAGCTCATTAGAGGGCCAGAAGTTGGCCAAGAGGCAACAATTACCACCGAGGGACATGGATCATATTTATAATTACACGGCATCGTGAACCATGAAAATCGTAATGTGGTTTAATCACCAGCTGTCTGTTCCCCAAGATCTCCACCTCTCCCTAAAAACGTCTGCTTTGATGACAAGCCTATCAAATGACGACTTGATGGCGAGACAAACCTGAAAGGGGGGAATTACTGGAAAGGAGAAATGTAGTTGTGTTGCCAAATGCTGAAATCGTATTAATAATAAATGTTAAACAAGAAAGAACAGGAAACATTTCATTGATTCCCTTTTTTTCCATTAACTAACTCTGTGTCTTTAAATAGCCATTAGCACACAAACAACTAGTCAGTAACTAGTGATTTATGAGTCTTAAGTACAACAGGCTTTTGGTTCATTGGGCCTGACATGTCTTGTGATTCAGTAAGTGAGTCAGATTGATTGAGAAACTGCTTCAACTGATTTTTGTGATTCAGTGAAAATAAATGGCTCATGAGAGTCATTAGCTCTAGAATCAGAGTTAATTTGCCTTGTCCAAATACCCATGTTTGCGGTCTTTGCACTTGACTACTTATATGATGCAGTTCCTGTATTTGGCCCAAGTGTTCAAGTAAGGATGAAGACCACAAGTGTGTGTTGAAGTTTTCATTACCTGATGGGACACACTTATAGTGTTGTAAAATTGCAAGTGTTTACATAGCTTTATTTTTATATAACGCTTTGGAATTTTGAAGACCTGGGACAGTCTTGTGCACTTACTTCCTGCCGTGTGCACGCGGTCCCATGTGACCAAGACCGCAAATGTGGGTATTTGAACAGGGCAATTGGTTAGTGCTGTTTAGGTCTATATTTGATTCACTAAAACGAACTGGTGATGTGAATCAAACGTTCATGAATTGGAATTCACTAAGATTGATTCACTAACAAGAGCTAATATAATCATTAGTTTGAGAATCGGAGTTCACTGATCGCACTATGTGTTTGATTCGCTAAAAAGAAGTAGCTCATATGTCAAATTGTTCAAGAATCTGAGAATCACTCTGTTTATGTTTGATCCACTAACAAGAACCGGATCAAATTGATTTGTTCGGGAATCTCTGTTCACTTGAATGCACTGTTTTTATTCACTAAAAAGAACGTACACCCAACGTAGTAGTGATTAACTCGGGAATCTGAGTTCATCTATCACGCTTTATATTCACTAAAAAGAACCGACTCGTATAGTGATTCGCTTGGGAATCGGTATTCACCGATCGTGCTTTATATTTTGATTCACTAAAAAGAACTGACGTACGTGTGCAATGTTAAAGATTGTTTGATCTCGAAATCATCTACTGTGTACAAACATCTGACAGACGTCTTTAAGATGTCACTTTTACATACATTCCAAATCATATACATCTTAGAGACATCTCATAAACGTCTATTTGACATCTGATAGGATATGTCTTATTCACGTATTGCAGATGAGCAAACACTAAAAAATACATCTTGCAGATGTCAAATGGATGTCTCTGTGATGTATGTGTTCTATCAGGGGTTGTATTCACTGAAAATAACCGACTCAGTGATTCGATTATATGTGTTTGCTATAAAGAACCGATCAAATGGTCATTAGGTCAGGAATCGGATCAAGTTCACTGATCACACTGTATATGTGAACCGCCTCATCATTAGTTCAGGATCGAAGTTCAGTTATTGTGTATGTTTGATACACTGAAGCAGCACTGATCACACTGTATTTCACGCTAAAAACCGTCTCATCATGTGATTCTTTTGCTTGGAAATCAGACTTCACATGTATAAGAATGCATGTGAGAGAACCGAACGTCATTATTTCGTAATATCTAGAATTTTTTAAAGTAGTTTTTGTTCCCAACCCTACTATTAAGAAACAGCTACATTGCAATGCATATTATACATATAATTCATATTACATAGGTTTTTTTTCTTTGTGTCTTTATTTAAAGAGTGTAGGTGATTGTAATGGGATTATTAAAGGATTCATTTCTTCTGCATTCCACCCTCCAGGCCAGACTGAAATCTTCTTTCTTTTTCTTTTTCTTTTTTTTTTTGCACAATGCCTTGTGGAGTGCTGCACAATAATTCCTCAGGTTATCTGCGGCACTAGCTTATCATTTTGCGAGGCGAAAGAAAAAAATATCTCATGCACCTTATCTTTAATTAGATGAAATTACACTGCCAGGGGTTCAAGACAAAATGCACGGAACGGAAAAGATAATACACGTGTACATGAAAACAACCGGTCTTTAGATGCCGTTAACCTGGAATAAAGACCTCAATGGAGATAGAGAACACACTTTTTTTTTCTCTCAAATAATTCATTATTATTGATTCGTAATTAAGTCATTCAAGCAGCGTTCGCTGTGTGGCAAAAAGTCAATATGCTCTACAAAGAATAACAGACAGTTAGCAATTTTTTGAAGTGTAAATACTCGAATGATAAGTACATGACAGTGTCATCTTCATCTGCTACTGATAAAAGCTCCTCCTCTTTATTTGTCTTTGACCGCTGTGTTTCCTTCTCATTTGCGTTAAACACCCCCCATCAGTTTTAGAGCAGGCGGGTTTACAGACAGCCGGAGGGGCATAAATTGCACACTTCACATGCGACTGACAGTGACATCTTAATCAAAGCAAGAGGCGCATCCGTACGTTAACACAAGCATACTATTGAACACTTGCGAGGAAACGGAGCGTCGCGCTGAAGGAAGCTGAACTCACCGGGCTTGTCTGGGCCTGACGCTCAGCCCGGTGCTAATGCACCGCCGCGGCAGGGAACATTAGTTTTGGACTGGCAGTGCCAGACACTCCTGGCATCATTTCTCTGATCGTGATGTGCTTGTAAAGCTAATAAGTGAGGAAGATGGTTTCTGAAGAAGCCGCTGTTGAGAGTCGGTTCAGTGTAACAGGCGATTGAAAAGGAGCAACGCTGTCTAAAACTTTAGCGAAACATGTACATTTGTTTCTAATATTGATTAAGTGGGAAATTGATGCTAAAAAGATACATTAAGACTTAGTTTGCCAACTGTTATTTAGGCCTTGTGTGTGTGTGTGTTGAATATTTGGCTACTTTAAAGGGAGATTTGCAATTTAATAGGCTATGTGGTTGACTGGGTGTTGCTAAGGCATTGCTAGGTGGTTAGTAGGTTAAACACAGATAGATAGATAGATAGATAGATAGATAGATAGATAGATAGATAGATAGATAGATAGATAGATAGATAGATAGATAGATAGATAGATGGACAGACAGATAATGTATAGGCAGATATCTAGACAAACAGACAGATGTCTAGACAGATATTATACACACGAGAGCCACGGCGGCATGAATTTTCTAGCGAGTGGGCTGGAACGCGGTGTCCGTCCCCTTCAGGCGCTCTGAACACACTGTTCTCATGCTGTCCTCTGTGTGGAAAGCCTGTCAGCGCCTGAAGATCTCGCACATGAGCTGCGCTGGTGTTTGTCACCCGCTGAGGTCTCCATCACGCTGTAATGACTGCTGGCGGTCGGCATGTCACCATGTTAACGTCCATGCTAACACACAGACGCCGTCTAATTTAATTAGCCACAGGATGAAAGTTCAGGGAGGTTTGATCCTACTGTTGTTTGGCAACAGTTCGCTTCTGTAATGGAGTGCTGTCGTTGTTTCTCAGCTTTGAAGCCTTTGGTAGTAACAGGGTGGTTTTTGCTTGGGTTGCAGTTTCTGGATTTGACGGAAGATCCCGGTACAATTGAGTCGCAACAACAATGTCTTTTACGGTCAATAAATGACGCCATCGGCCCATTTAGACATTACACTGATCAATTTAACCCACTTCATAATTGTGACAATGCGTCTTGATCTATGACTCAAAAACTCACAATAGGTTTTTATCTTGGTTTTAAATTTTTATGGGTTTTACTTTAATTTGTTTGCAGGAATTAACATTTTTAAACTTTAGCTTTTGTTATGTGAAAGTGAAATTAAAAACATATTATTACTTTACTAATGTTTTTATGCATTATTTTTATTTTGCCCTTGTGACAGACCCAGGCTATAAGCTATGAATATACAATTATGCACTTTGTTCATTAGTCATTTAAAATATTATGCATTTATTTCATTAATTTAAAAAATATGTATACATTTATTCTTTCTTACTTTTTTGCAAGTTAAATAGCTAATATAAGTGTACAAAATGTACATCTGTTAATTATTTATTCAAAATAAATATTAATTTAATATTTCATTAATATTTAATATATTAATTGTTTTATCTTTTTTTAAGTATTTGTTTGCAGTCATTTTTATAAATGCATTTATTTATTGAAAGTTGTAGAACTAGTATGTAGAAATAGGCTTAATTTAATCTTTTAATTTTACATTTACATTTAGTCATTTAGCAGACGCTTTTACCCAAAGCGACTTACAAATGAGGACAATATTTTAATAATATTTTACATAAAGTACATAAAGTACTTTTTTAATACATGTATTTTATTTTTAATGAGCTTAGCTGATTATTTGCATCATATAAATATTAATAATTGTTTTAACTATGATGATCTAAAAAAAAAGTAAAAATGTTAATTATTGATTTATGTTTTATATTTTGTTCCTATTTCCCCCCCAAAATTTGGTGTATTTGCAAGTTAAATATCAGTTGTATTACTACCAGTATCCTTACCAATCCACCTGAAATTTGGTAAGAATATGTGAAAAATCATAAAAATATTAATAATTTGCGAATAATTTGAATACATTAAATGCCAGCTGTGAAATTTGCTTTAGAAGATCAAGGCCATTTTATTACAAAAATGCTTTAATTGTCATTTCCATTAACAGAATGACAGGTAATTTCAGATGTGGAAGTGATGTTTGTCTATAATAAATAAGGATATGAAAAGTGCTGTTTAAGGAAGTTTAATTTTCCATTTTAAGTCCAAAAGTGCCCATAGAAGCACCTTTATACTTAGGCTCTTTCTGCATGCAGCTATATAAGCTGGGGCAGTAATGAGGGCGGCTTTTTGCCATCCAGCAGAATAAATAAAGCAAACAGGGAGAGGCCAGAGCCCCGTCCGCCAGCGAGCTCATTATGAATTAAAATATTTACACCACCGGGGACAGCGTCACTTTACATCACCTTTCCTGTATGCTAATAAGGCAGCTAGCAAAGTGTGCTGCAGCACAACCTCCATTTTTCAGCCTTGGCATTTTTCTGGGGGCTAGACTTCAACAGACACACGCACGCTTATATTTACGACTCCGTCCAAAGTTAATGCATGCAGGAGCACAAACCAAACATATGCTTTACACGCTCAAGATGTGCTGCCCTCCTGAAGCTTTAGGACAACTTGGTGGCAGAAAATGCCAAGTGACAGAATCTGATTGAATTCGAAACATGTCTGTCCCCTGATGTTATGCATTTGCGTCAGATTCGCAGATACAAACTTTAAAATTAGCATTAGCACGTAGGTGTGCATTACTGCCGCTATATGTCAATATGCTATATGTGAATTCAGCTCTTTAGCACAAGGCTTCACATAGGTGTTTAAGTGTTAGCTAGCATCTGTTTCGCTATGAAAGTAGGAAACTTTGGTTAAAGCGTCTGCAAAATTAATAAATGTAATTAATGTTAATGTAAAATGTGAATGTTCAGAGACTTCAATGCTAATTTCCTGACAGGAATATATATATATATATATTTTTTTTTTAGTTTCTTAGAACTGTTAGCCCCTTGTCTTTTTTTCAGTTATTTATTGATTATTTAAATGTTTTTTTTTCTTTGCAAATTGTAGACCTAATGTAAAATTATATTTATTTAATAACATTTTAATAATAATAATTTCATTATTTTATTTAATAATGTTGTACATTTTATTTTACATTAAATATTATTTTTAATGCATATTTTAATTTACTTTATGCAGTTTTTTATTCTTTTTTGCTGCAATATTGTATGTTTGATTGTTTGTCATTGAAGGAACACTTCAGATTTCAAAGACTCATGATTGTACAAATGATGCTAGAAACCCATGAGTTATTGTTTATCATTGTTCTCATTAGCATCCCTGTTTCCTAATGAATCCCGCACAATGTCAGGATAACGAGTCTTGATTGGAGTGGATTCTGATCAGTTGCGATTGTTGAGAACAAATTTTGACGATGCCAAACCCCACCTCCTAATGAACCTCTCATCTGATCTTCACATGTGCCAATGTTTTAGAAGGTAACAGTTATGTAGCACCCTTAAAATGCTCCCTATGAAGACAGTTCATTATTTTTGGAGCATACCCTCTGAGTTGGAAATTCAAAGCAATTAGCACCTAGTCCTTAGGTATTTTCCTTTAAAATTAGGAAGCCAGTGTTTCTTGCCACATCTGGTGCTAATAGTGACAGCTAAACGCTGGGTCCGACACCTCTGAATGTAAGCTTTGGGAATAACTTGGGTTGTATCCAGGCCTGTTTTTTTTCCCTCAGATCTCTTGACTTGGTGGAGCTCAAATTAGATGTTGCCCCTTTTAACCCCCCCTCTATTCCTCTGTGACCTTGGGTCGCTGCTAACCAAAGAGAGGAACGAGAAAATAATGAACACACATGGGATATATGAATATATTAACAGGGCTCGCTGTTCGACGCCTTTTTTTTTTTTTTGGAGTGGATCAAGAAGCGCTTTTAATTTCAGATTCAAATGGTTTCAGAGGAAATTTGTTGATGGGATTGTATGCGTGGGTGGAATGACAAATGAAACAAAAAAGCCCCCGAAGGCCGTCGACACAAACCAGCAACAATGATTCCAGCCATCAAGGCCTTCACAACTGGCAGAAAGTCTTTTGATTTTTTTCTGTGTTTTATATTGAATTATAGCATGAAACGCCATATCACTGATAGCGGAGGCAAGTTCATGCTTCGGGTTCATAACTCAAATGTAACCACAAAAATAAACAATGCACAGCTTGTAATGAATTTATTTAGTGATGGTTACTTGAGGATAGGCTTGCATCAATAAAGCCTCTTTCACACAGAAATTCCGGAAAATACATGGATAATGTGTCCCGGGATTGTTTGATTGTGGTTCATTCACACTGCTGGTGATTTTCCAGAATCTGTGTTTGTGTTCACAAACATCCCATAAAGATCCTGTAAAGACACGTGACATTATGATGTGACGTGTAATGTGACGCGTTCCGTTTCAAGCTTGTGAACGATCTCAGCTTCAGCGTGGATAGTGAGGAGCTCCCTGCTCTCTGCTTCATTACAGTTTGCACATATTTTTTCATCGTGAACATTGATCTTCTTTAAAAACACCCAGTAAAAGAGTTGCACGTTAACGTGCGTTATCACTACGACACACCCTTTACGGCATTGGTTCTGGCTTTTGTTTACACAGAGCTTGTTCCAGAAAATGCATAGAAACACACTAAAACCACTCAAAATGCCCCAGCAACAGCATAGAAACGCACTAAAACCACTCGAAACGCCCCAGCAATAGCATAGCAACACACTAAAACCACTCGAAATGCCCTAGCAGCAGCAGAGCAATGCACTAAAACCACTCGAAACGCCCCAGCAGCAGCAGAGCAATGCACTAAAACCACTCGAAACGCCCCAGCAATAGCATAGCAACGCACTAAAACCACTCGAAATGCCCCAGCAATAGCATAGCAACACACTAAAACCACTCGAAACGCCCCAGCAATAGCATAGCAACACACTAAAACCACTCGAAACGCCCCAGCAATAGCATAGCAACACACTAAAACCACTCGAAATGCCCTAGCAGCAGCATAGAAACGCACTAAAACCACTCGAAACGCCCCAGCAATAGCATAGCAACACACTAAAACCACTCGAAATGCCCTAGCAGCAGCAGAGCAATGCACTAAAACCACTCGAAACGCCCCAGCAGCAGCAGAGCAATGCACTAAAACAACTCGAAACGCCCCAGCAATAGCATAGCAACGCACTAAAACCACTCGAAACGCCCCAGCAATAGCATAGCAACACACTAAAACCACTCAAAACGCCCCAGCAATAGCATAGCAACGCACTAAAACCACTCGAAACGCCCCAGCAATAGCATAGCAACACACTAAAACCACTCAAAACGGCCCAGCAATAGCATAGCAACACACTAAAACCACTCGAAACGCCCCAGCAGCAGCAGAGCAATGCACTAAAACCACTCAAAACGCCCCAGCAATAGCATAGCAACACACTAAAACCACTCGAAATGCCCTAGCAGCAGCAGAGCAATGCACTAAAACCACTCGAAACGCCCCAGCAGCAGCAGAGCAATGCACTAAAACAACTCGAAACGCCCCAGCAATAGCATAGAAACGCACTAAAACCACTCGAAACGCCCCAGCAATAGCATAGCAACACACTAAAACCACTCGAAATGCCCTAGCAGCAGCAGAGCAATGCACTAAAACCACTCGAAACGCCCCAGCAGCAGCAGAGCAATGCACTAAAACAACTCGAAACGCCCCAGCAATAGCATAGCAACGCACTAAAACCACTCGAAACGCCCCAGCAATAGCATAGCAACACACTAAAACCACTCAAAACGCCCCAGCAATAGCATAGCAACGCACTAAAACCACTCGAAACGCCCCAGCAATAGCATAGCAACACACTAAAACCACTCGAAACGCCCCAGCAGCAGCAGAGCAATGCACTAAAACCACTCGAAACGCCCCAGCAATAGCATAGCAATGCAGTAAAACCACTCTAAATACCCCAGAAACAGCATAGCAACGCACTAAAACCACTCGAAATGTGCCAGCAATAGCATAGCAACACACTAAAACCACTCGAAATACCCCAGAAACAGAATAGCAATGCACTAAAACCACTCGAAACGCCCCAGCAGTAGCATAGCAATACAGTAAAACCACTCTAAATACCCCAGAAACAGCATAGCAACGCACTAAAACCACTTGAAACGCGCCAGCAATAGCATAGCAACACACTAAAACCACTCGAAATACCCCAGAAACAGCATAGCAACGCACTAAAACCACTCGAAGCGCGCCAGCAATAGCATAGCAACACACTAAAACCACTCGAAATACCCCAGAAACAGCATAGCAACGCACTAAAACCACTCGAAACGCCCCAGCAATAGCATAGCAATGCAGTAAAAACACTCGAAATACCCCAGAAACAGCATAGCAACGCACTAAAACCACTCGAAATACCCCAGAAACAGCATAGCAACGCACTAAAACCACTCGAAATACCCCAGAAACAGCATAGCAACGCACTAAAACCACTCGAAATACCCCAGAAACAGCATAGCAACGCACTAAAACACTGTTTAAGAACAGCAGAGCAACAGCTGTGCATCTTGAAGGTGAGTTTCTCCAAATATCAATATGTAGTATTTTAGAGCTGTAGTATTTGCGTGGTTTATGATTGGTGTCGTATTATGGGATGTTCAGTATTCTGCGCTTTGGCCTGAGGTTGTTTTTCTTTCTCAATCAGATACTCATTGATCAGAGGTGCATGGTGGGAAAGCAGTTTAATGTCAGCACTTCAGCCTTCCCTCCCGCCAACAGCTACATCTGCAGTCCTGACACAAGTTGTGGAAATGAACTGTTCATTTTTTCCCCACTGTCGTGTGTGTGTTTTATACTCACAGCTACAGTCACAGGAAGACTTTTATTTTGAGTTGAATGTGTCCGGATTCGTTCTGATTTAGAAATGTTAACTATTATCAAGGGACCGGATATGCAGATGAGTGTTTGACGCATGCTCACTGCTAATAAAGTTGAATGCACATTTACATTCAGCTTCCCACCCTGTTTAACCTAGATGCATTTCAAAAACAACTTCACTGACTGGGTTTACCCTCCTATATCTGTCTATCTATCTATCTATCTATCTATCTATCTATCTATCTATCTATCTATCTATCTATCTATCTATCTATCTATCTATCTATCTATCTATCTATCTATCTGTCTGTCTGTCTGTCTATCTGTCTGTCTGTCTGTCTGTCTGTCTGTCTGTCTGTCTGTCTGTCTGTCTATCTTCCTGTCTATCTATCTGTCCGTCTGTCTAACTACCTACCTATCTGTCTGTCCTTTGGTCTATCTTCCTGTCTGTCTATCTGTCTGTCCGTTCGTCTATCTTCCTGTCTGTCTATCTGTCTGTCCGTTCGTCTATCTTCCTGTCTATCTGTCTGTCCGTCTGTCTAACTACCTACCTACCTATCTATCTGTCTGTCCGTTCGTCTATCTTCCTGTCTGTCTATCTGTCTGTCCGTTCGTCTATCTTCCTGTCTGTCTATCTGTCTGTCCGTTCGTCTGTCTTCCTGTCTATCTGTCTGTCCGTCTGTCTAACTACCTACCTACCTATCTATCTGTCTGTCCGTTCGTCTATCTTCCTGTCTGTCTATCTGTCTGTCCGTTTGTCTATCTTCCTGTCTGTCTATCTGTCTGTCCGTTCGTCTATGTTCCTGTCTATCTATCTGTCCGTCTGTCTGTCTAACTACCTACCTATCTATCTATCTGTCTGTCTGTTCGTCTATCTGCTTGTCTCTATCTATCTATCTATCTATCTATCTATCTATCTATCTATCTATCTATCTATCTATCTATCTATCTATCTATCATTTTCTCCATTGTTTGTCTGTCAAATGAAGCCTCACCATCTGAATCTCATCATGTTCCACCCATATTGTCTCTCGTCTGCGAGTACATACCGTGTGCACAATGTGATTTGGTACGTAAATACTATCAAGGGCAAAATGAAAGGCCTGTCACCGCGAGCGCACACGAGACATCTGGGCTTTGTTTTGCTCGAGTAAACAGTTGTTTGTATCTGCACTGGAGGAGGAACTCTTGACAGGCAGTCGGATGTCAGTTCGAGAGAGAGTTTGTAATGCTAAGGATGCTGTTTTAACCTCTCTGAGATGTGATATAAGGGGCTGACAGGACCGGCCGGCTGTATGCAGGAGGACAGCTGTGTCCTTGAAGCTTTTCTCTCGGCCTTCAAGACACGACCCAGAAATTTGTCTGGAGTGTTTAGCTGCGTTTGAGACTTTATTTGAGGTGTATTCTTCTCAGGTCGGTTGTAGCATTATGTTAGCAAATAAAAAAAAAACAGGGATCTTTTATTCGGCGTCTGTCGCTCTCTCTGGTCGTTTATTAATTCATCTGTAGTTCAATCAGTAGCGTTGGTGAACTCATCATGAGTTAGTGTCACCTCAGGCGATGTGATTTGATCTCCGCTGGGCCTCCTTTACACTTTTTCTTGGATTTCGACGCTCCCTTTCTTTCTCTTTGCCATTTGAATTGATTTGTCGACACTCTTCGAGAGTATTTCCTCTCACCTCCAAACCATCGTGTTTGGGGTTTATGCGGGTTACATTCAGGAACAGCGTTCTTGCATCATTTCTGAAAAACACACCTGCCTTGACAAAACTTCACATGTGAATTTATCCATCTTCTGAAAGCCGCTACTTTTTCTGAGATCAATGAACAGGTGAAGCTTTGTGTCAGGATGTCACATTCATTAAACTCTGAGGACAAAGTGCACTTTAAATGCGAAGTGAACGCGAGAGCATTCAGGGATGTGAAAACAGATATGAATAACTCTCACAAAACATCATGAATTATTGAGGGTCCTGTCGGAGTGTTAAACTCAAGCATATTACCACAACTGAATAATTGTAGTGACTAGCAAGTGGAAGTGTTGTGGAAACCATATTCATTGGAGTCTTATTAAATTTCATGGAGACATTGTATGAGCTGAAACATCTAATTATATACGTATGTTAACATGTAGAAAAGGAATGAAACAACAAAGCCACCTTCTTATGTTTCTACACTAAAAAAGGTTAGTGGAGTACAATAAAATACCATTTCAGTTTTTCTACCTCAAAATCTCACATTTAATTCAATGTGTTTTTGGGAAAATTGTTTCTACGCCATTATTTTTCCCACTGTAGCATATTTAAATATATATAATAAATAATGTAATGTAATATAGATATTTTGCTATATTTCAGTTAATAGAGAGAATAAAAACAAACAATTTATTCAATTATATTTTAAATTATTTTTGTAGGCTTTGTAGATTTTTCCCCATCTACAAAGAAACAAAACTGTATTTATTTTTTCTACAACATTTTTTTCAGTGTAGCATATCTAAATATGGTGCCTAAATATTGTTATATTTAAATGTTTTATATTATTATATGATTTTTGATATAGTATTATTATTTTTGGTAGATTTTGTGTAGCATATCTAAATATGCTGCCTAGACATTTTATTGTTTTACCTAACAGGGAAAATAAAAACACATTGATTATTGATGTTATTGTTATTATTATTATTGTGTTATTTTTAATTATTTTAATTATTTAGGGTTTTTTAATCAAAAATATGCAAAGAAAATTAAATAAATAAAGTTAGCCAGACAGCTGGAATCGTTTTGATTTTTGCATATACTGTATATGTATATTTAGGGATATTGCAGACCATCTAAATCGCTCTTCCATTTGTAAAAAAAAGGACAAACTGGCTGTTTGATTTGAAAATGCAGTTTAGTTTCATTTACACATTGGCTGAGTTCCTCTATGGTTTATTCGGGCCTGAATCTAATGTATTCTGCTTGTATCTGGTGACGCAACATCTCTGCAGCCTCACACAGGCGGACAGGGATCTCCTCGTGTTCAGAATGCAGATTTGTGTGTGTTTTCTCATTCGTTCGAGTCAGAGTGTGTACGAGCAGACACAAACGCCCTTCATTATAATGATCCTCGTTGCCTGCATTCAATTACACGCCATGAAATATTTAGCGCACTTCCGTTCGCTGCTTTGATTTATTTCACTAAATCCTCCACCATTGTTAATAGGATGAAAGCAGTGATATCCAGATATTTTGTTATGACAGATTAATGAGTAATACCTTTAATACAAATGGCAGTGTGCTAATACATTAATCAAAGGAGTGAAATTAAACTTCTCATGATACAAAACCTCAGTGTTTTGTATTCAGAGATGGTTTCAGTTGTTTGCCCATGTAGGTCTCATAGTGTCACAAAGTCCTCCTAGAGAATCGATTCGTCAGAAATCAGTCCTTTCATAATGTAGCATTGCTGTTAAGTGACTCGGCTCATTCTAAACACACCTTTCTCACACCTATCATTCTAGTGAATCAATTCGTTATAAATGGTACTTGATGCTCTGCAAAGTCCGATGCGTTCAAGTGAATCGGTTCCTTCTAAATGGACCTCTCAGGCATGTTGAAGAGTTCGATTCATTCTAGAGAGTTGGTTCATTCTGAATAGTTCTTTCTCTCAGTCAGCATTGAAAAGTTGATTACACACAAATCTGGCTCTTAACCTCTCTTGTCTTAATTCATAGTTGAGCTATAGACAAGTAGCATATATGGAAAAAAGATGGTTAAATGGTAACCACAAATTAACCATGATTTTACTACACTAACCAGAGTTTAACCATGGTATTTGTAGTAAATACACTCTAAAAAAATGCAGGGTTAAATATGGACAAACCCAGCGATTGGGTTGTTTTAACTGTTTAACCCAACCTTCTGGGCAGTAACCCAACCGCTGCGTTTGTTCATATTTTATGCAGCATTTTTTAGAGTGTATGTGGTTATACAAAAAGCATTACACTTTTAATAAAATAAAAACCATGGTTAAATATCTTAAGGGTGTGTTAGTGAGGCCAGCAGGGGGTGCTCACCCTGTGGTCTGTGTGGGTCCTAACACCCCAGTATAATGATGGGGACACTATACTGTAAAAAGCACCGTCTTTCAGATGAGACGTTAAACCGAGGTCCTGACTCTCTGTGGTCACTAAAAATCCCATGGGACTTCTCGTAAAGAGTAGGGGTGTAACCCCGGTGTCCTGGCCAAATTCCTTATCGATCATGGCCTCCTAGTAATCCCCATCCACTTGATTGGCTCTATCACACTCTCCTCTCCACCTGTAGCTGGTGTGTGGTGAGCACACTGGCGCCGTTGTCCTGTGGCTGCCGTCGCATCATCCAAGTGGATGCTGCACACTGGTGGTGGTTGAGGAGAGACACCCACATGATTGTAAAGAGCTTTGGGTGTACGGCAATACACAATAAATGCGCTATATAAATGCATCATTCATTCATAAGGGATTTGTATTTATGTATTCTTTCTTTCTCTATTTCTTTGTAAAAAAAGATTTGCACTCCAAAGTCCCAATCTGAATCAAAAGATTTGCAAACCCGCTCTGAATCTCCGATCTATATAAAATGATTTGCAATACACGCTCCGAAGTCCCAATATGAATCAAAAGATTTGCGATCCGTGCTCCGAAGTTCTGATCTAAATCAAATGATTCACACGATCCGATTGGAGCAATCTGTGAATCATTTTGCGACATTACAAGTGATGTCAAAATTAAAAAATGAATGGCTCTTCTGATCTGTTTTTTTTTTTTTTTTTTTTTGCTAGTGAATCTCTTGAACTAAATGATTGAAGTCAAGAGTTTGAATCAATCGAAGCGTTTCCAGAGTAAATGACTCACTCAATTGATTCAGTTTGTCTCAGTGATGTTCACATGGCACTGTCAGTACTACCACTGGCTTAGGTCGCTAGTCTTATGACATTAACTGAAATAAGTGAAAAAAGTATGATATTTACAATTACAATATTAATTTTTCCATTCAAATGACAACATCCAAAAAAATCTACAAATATATTCAGGTGAGGTAACCGGTTTACTGCTAAATAGTGAAAAACGTTAGATGGAAATATAGTGCATTAGCCTATGTTTTAAACACTTCAGCTACCTTATATGTTAACTTCTCAGTTATTATTTCAGTTAATAATTAGGCCTATCTCATTTATTGCTAGGGACAATTTATTAATCGCTGGATATTGGTATGTCACTGCATCCTTACTAAATTCTACACTCTTGACAAAATAGTTCAGTTTATAAGTTAGTGTGTTTTTAATTTACAATTTTTTTTTAAATGTTCAAATTTTATAATGTTACACTATGAGAAATATGATTCTGATTAAACTATAATTTATATACAACCAGAATTCCAGAAATGTTGAGATGTTTTTTTTTTTATTTGAATAAAATGAAAACTAAAAGACTTTCAAATCACATAAATCAATATTTTATTCACAATAGAACATAGATAGCATAACAAATGTTTAAATTGAGAAATTTTACAATGTTATGCACAAAATGGGCTCATTTCAAATTTGATGCTTGCTACTGGTCTCAAAAAAGTTGGGACGTAGGCATATTTACCATGGTGTAGCATCTCCTCTTCTTTTCAAAACCGTTTGAAGACGTCTGGGCATCGAGGTTATGAGTTTCTGTAGTTTTGGTGTTAGACTTTGGTCTCATTCTTGCCTAGTATAGGTTTCCAGCTGCTGAAAAGTTTGTGGTCGTATTTGACATTTTTTTGTTTAATGATGTGCCAAATGTTCTCTATAGGTGAAAGATCTGGACTGCAGGCAGGCCAATTCAGCACCCGGACTCTTCTACTATGAAGCCATGCTGTTGTAATCGCTGCATTATGTGGTTTTGAATTGTCCTGCTGAAATACACATCATCTGGAGGGGAGCATATGTTGCTCTAAAAACTTTATATACCTTTCAGCATTCATAGTGCCTTCCAAAAGATGCAAGCTGCCCATACCATATGCACTTATGCACCCCATACCATCAGAGATGCTGGCTTTTGAACTGAACGCTGATGACAAGCTGGGAGGTCTCCCTCCTTTTTAGCCCGGAGGTCATGACATCCGTGATTTCCAACAAGAATGTCAAATTTGGACTCTTCTGACCATATAACACTTTTCCACTTTGAAACAGTCCATTTTAAATGAGCCTTGGCCCACAGGACACGGCAGTGCTTCTGGACCATGTTCACATATCGCTTCCCTTTTGCATGATAGAGCTTTAGTTGGCATCTGCAGATGGCACGGCGGATTGTGTTTACCGACAGTGGTTTCTGGAAGTATTCCTGGGCCCATTTAGTAATGTCAATGACAGAACCATGCCGATAAGTGATGCAGTGTCGTCTGAGGACACGAAGACCACAGGCATCCAACAAAGGTATTCGGCCTTGTCCCTTATGCACAGATTTCTCCAGTTTTTCTGAATTTTTTGATGATGTTATGCACTGTAGATGATGATATTTGCAAAGCCTTTGCAATTTGAAGTTGAGGAACTTTGATTTTAAAGTATTCCACAATCTTTTTACACACTCTTTCACAGATTGGAGAGCCTCTGCCCATCTTTACTTCTGAGAGACTCTGCCTCTCTAAGACATCCCTTTTATAGCTAATCATGTTACAGACCTGATGTCAATTAACTTAATTAGTTGCTAGATGTTCTCCCAGCTGAATCTTTTCAAAATTCCTTGCTTTTTCAGCCCTTTGTTGCCCCCTGTGCCAACTTTTTTGAGACCTGTAGCAGGCATCAAATTTGAAACGAGCTCATTTAGTGGATAAACGTGTAAAATTTCTCATTTTAAGCATTTGCTATTTTATCTATGTTCTATTGTGAATAAAATATTGGCTCATGTGATTTGATAGTCTTTTAGTTTTCATTTTATTCAAATTTAAAAAAACATCCCAACATTTCTGGAATTCGGGTTGTATTGGCTTATATGTTGTTATAAATTATATTGAGTTATTTGTACTTTAATAAAACTCTTCACAAACTCCAGTAATTGTACAAAAAATAACAACAGACATTGAGCATTTTCAGACTTTATTGCACATTTCTAAGCAGAAGTGTGAAGCAGTAATGCTCATGAAATATGTGTTTGCTTGTTTTAGCTATTAGATCAAAGCTCACTTCCAGACAGTTTCCTCCTCAAAACATGAAAGTGCTCTCCAATCAGAGCATATTGTCTAATATTTTATTTAAGTGATGAGTTTAGAGTGAATTTTAAACAGATTTTGCAAATCACAAAGACATGTTTTTATCTTGTAGCTCCATCTGCGCGTGAAGCTAGCGGACTCACAACGGAAACAATCCTCGAATCCTCGTAAGATTTCTGCTCTTGTGTTTCTGAACGTTCTCATTTGAGCCGTGTTCCTTCACAACATTATATCATTTATCGCAGCATTTGATGAAATCCTGTGCTCACGTGTTTTAAGGATCGCATTTTAGATGAGAAACGCACAGAAAGCAGATTTTAATTGGGATGTTTGTAGATGTTTATTCAGGTCAGACGTGTCAGTCAGATAATTTAGCGATCCTGCTAATTTAACGCATGAATAAACAATAATATCCTGGCCAGAGGAGAACTGGACCCCTGACTGAGGCTGGTTTCTCCCAAGGTTTTTTCTCCATTCTGTCACAGAGGGAGTTTTGGTTCCTTGCCACTGTCACCTCTGGCTTGCTCAGTTGGGGACACTTAATTTCTAGCGATTATCGTCAATTTGATTTCGCAGATACTATTTAAACTAAACTGAGCTAGACAATGACATCTCTGAATTCAATAATGAAATGCATTTAACTGAAAATTGAGTGTTTAATCTTATTATTATACATTACTGACACTCTATCCTCCAATTTGATACTGTTAAGTGCTTTGACACAATCTGTATTGTTAAAAGCGCTATATAAATAAAGCTGACTTGACTTGACTTGACAGGCTATGCTGGGAATAGCATATTAGCATACTGCTCTTGCTATTCCTGCATTTCTAAATGATTAATACGCAGTATGCAACAATAAATCAGATTAATTCAGCAAGCGGTGTCCAGTATTATATAGAGTAGGAAATAAAGGTTTTTTTACACATTGAATTGAGGGTGTAAAAATAAAATGTGGTGCATTTCTTTCACTCAGGTTCAAAATCAGTAAAGTAGTATTTAAACTTTCAACTTATAAGTCTATAAGAAGTCCATTGGAAAATTGGTAAATTAAGCAATTATGATTATAAATAGTTAAATATATATCCATTTTATGTTAATAGAGCAGCACATAATATAAAAAATATAAATATTAAAATTAACTTTATACACTTTTATAATTTTATTTGTTAATCTCCATTTTGTATTTTCAATGTATAAATGTTTTCATTACATTTATAAACAGTATTTTTACTCTCTTTATCTTTCTATACTCACTTTTACACATTTCATAATTAATAATAACCATGTAATTTAACATTATTGTTTACGTGATTTATCAGTGATTTATATTTTAATTGATTTTTAATTGATTTTAATTTTTTGGACATGAAAAATTAGGTTTTTATAGTGATGTGTTTTACCCCCCCCCCCCCCCCCCCCCCACCCCCCCACCCAAATTAAATTAAGTTAAATTACATAAAAATGTGAATATATAAAATAATTATACTATACAAATTAAAGTGAAAATAAAATAATAAAAATCATACAATAAAATAAATACAATAAAAATAAGTAACATACAATATAAAGTAAATAATTAATTGAATAAATATAATAAAATGTTAAACTAATTATTTTGATATATAGAGATGTAGAGAGAAAACATAACGTAAATGCAAATATAAACAAATATCCAAAATTAGGACATAAATATATATATTACAAAAATATAAATAAATAAACTAACTAATTTATTTGTTTGCCAGTTTTAATTTCTCACATTAGTATTAGACAAATGTGGGTTATTTAGGTGCAAAAAGAGTGTGTGTATGTTGTAAAGACTATATGTTAGTTTTTCTGTGAGTGTGAGCGAGAGAAATTCCCCAGAACAGCCAGAGATCAGCGATCTGTTCACCTGTTTATTGATCAGGCTTCACAGGCAGTAATGAGATTGCTGTTTAGGACTGTCTCTCTCTCTCGGTCTCTCTCTCTCTCTCTCTCTCTCTCTCTCTCTCTCTCTGTCGCACAGGTTCTGCCTGCCGCCGGCCACTAATTAACACACAACAGCGCTATCGATTTCTCATTGTCCACAATCGCAGGTGCTCTTTGCTGCGTCCGCTGCACTTTTCCTCAGACAGACGTCTCATTCCCTCTCTGTTTCTGCTGATATCTACAGCCACGGAGGAGTCTTCACACACATCTGATCTGTGACATGCTGACACCTGAAAACAATGTCCACTCAAGAAACATTTACAGTAACACACTTACAATGGAAGTGTGCAGTCATCATCGTAACAGACATTAATCAATATAATTAAATCACACTGTTTCTAAAATATTGAAATTCAATTTGACATTTATTGACAATGAAAATAATTGTAATTAATTAATTATTATTTATATTTCTAATTGCAAGTTTATAATAATGATCAATTTTTAAATACAATATTTCATAATAGACATTATTATTGTAAATGTATAACTGTATTAAAATACCTATTATTTTTACATTTAATTATTTTTGTTATTAATGCACTTACAGTGGAAGTATGCAATCAGAACCATAAGAAATGTTTATAAATGCAATTTATATATATATATTATGTTAATATAATAAAATTATTTTCATTATTTATATATACATATATATATATATATATATATATATATATATATATATATATATATATAATATATATATATATATATATGATAACATGAATAATTGTTTTAATGTTATTTTATTATTATAATACTGTTTTAAATTTTGTAATACTTTTTTTTATAATTGCTATTATTTTTTTTTACATTTTATTGTTTTATATTTATGATAATTATTATTATTACATTGCTAAATGTATAGTTATCTTTTATCTATTTTTATATTTAGAATTATTATTATTATTATTATTTTTACTATTACTGTTGTCAAATGCTTTAATTTTATTATTATCAATGTTATTATTGTAATATGTAATTATTGTTATATTTGAATATAAAATTATTATTATTGTTTTATTTCTAACTATTATTTCAATAATTAGTAAAATTATGTTAGCATTTCCAGTCTGGTCTGTACATACTTGTCATCTGAGTTTTTAACACTGGTAACTTTTGCAAGACACACACAAATTATCACAAAATAAATAATAATGTTATTTTTATATTTATAATTATTAATTACTATTATCTTTTTTCATTTTATTGTTGGTGTTGTTTTTGTAATTATTATTATTAAATATAAAATCGAATTATTATACTTTTCTGGTCTGTACAAAGTTTTACCAGTGTTCAAAGTTTTCTGGCTTTTTAACACTGGTAACTTTCGCCTGATACAAGCAAATTATCTTTTAAATAATCGCTAAATAAATAATAAAAATATAAACAAAAAGTATTATTTTAATTTAAAATATTTTAGAAAATGTCAACAAAATATCAATCATATTTTTATCCTTAAGAATTAAAAATGCTTTAACACAAATACAATCTTCAAATTTCTGCTATCAACCCTCCCAAAAGTCTTCTCGCATCAGTTTCCATTGAAAGTGCGTTACTGTTTCCGGCGGGGAGTCAGAAGTCACTGTAAGTTTGGCTGGAGCTGAATTTATCTGTAAGACTTGCAGTAGGTGTTGAGGTCTGGCCGTCTGCGAGTCTTTCTCATTCCTCCTGACAGCTTCAGGCGAGAGCGTGTAAAAATAGCCTTCAGCTGCTGCTCTGACGAGTCCTTGCTTCCTGTCCCTGTGTGCGGCACCCATGGGCTCCTCATAAATCAGTGTCTGCGGAGCCAAAGTTCCCCTGGACCCTCAGCTGCAGCCAGCCGTCTCTGCAGTCAGGATTACCGCTCTCGCTGACTCTCTCCGGGATCATACATGCTGATATTATCAAACTGATTTGTGTAGTTTGATCAAACATGATGATCCTAAACATAAGAAACAGCCCAGAATTAATCAAAAACATGATGATGTCACTTCCTGAAGGATGGTGTCATCAAAGAACTGGCTTTGGTTAATGGTGCTTTTTCAAAAAACTAAAAGAATGAGAACCAGGGTAACGAAGCCAACGAGACGTGAGGCGTACGGATCAATGTGCAAGCTTTATTTCCAGACGTGGTCAAAAATACAGGCAGGGTTAAAACATCGGCAAACAGGTATAACACAGACAAGACGAAGAGTAATCTTAGGGCAAGCGTGGGTCTTTGATCGGCAAACAATATCCAGCGGACTTGAGAAGAGGGGTAATCCAATAACGTGAGCAATAATCCAAACGAGGTACAAACAGGGTGCGAGCGGCGAGACAAGGGTGAATCCAAGATACACTGGCAGGAATAAGGAAACAGGAAACAAGGCAACACGGAATGACAAGACTAACTAGGACTGGACACTAGACTCAGTAAAGCAGCTATCACTAGGTGAGTGATAAACACAGAACAGTACATGAGACTAAACAGAAACACAGAATGGCTGGGTAAGGCAGCTAACACTAGGGGAGTGCTATATGCAGAACAATACTCGGCACTCTGTGAAAGGAAGTCCATGGTTTATGTAGGGTGTGTGATTGTGTTATAGTTCTCAGGTTTGAGCGTGTGATTGAGACAGCTGTGTGTACTTAGTGCAATGAATGATGGGAAATGCAGTCCAGGGTAATATGTAATAGTCTGTGTAGTGTGAGAGTCAATATGATGGAAGAGCAACTGCTGATGGTGAGTGGACGGAAGATCACGAACCAGATTCGTGACACTCCAAACTCAGAACATCCAGGAGGGCGGTGGAGCGGAGGCGCAACAGGGGGAGAGACGGAGGGCCAGGTCCGTGAGGAAGTGAAGAGACCCAGAACTGAGGCAAAGCCGGCAGAGCAGGGCACCAAGGTGGAACAGACGGGACTAGAGCCCACCAGGGCGGAGCAGACAGGACTGGAGCCCACCAGGGCGGAGCAGATGACCACCACGGCAGAGCAGACGGGGCAGAAGACCTCCACAGCGGAGCAGACAGAGCAGGAGCCCACCAGGGTGGAGCAGACGGAGCAGTAGGCCTCCACGGCGGAGCAGACGGAGCAGGAGCCCACCAGGGTGGACCAGATGGAGCAGAAAACCACCGGGCCAGAGTAGACAGAGTGGAAGACCACCAGAACAGGGCAGAAAACCACCATAGTGAAGCAGAAGACCGCCACGGCGGAGCAGAGACCCATGGCAGAGACTGGGACCTAGGGGAAACTGAGACATAAGAGACAGGCAGAGCATATATGGCTTCTAGGACCGAGGCAGGGAACACAAGAAGTTAATTGATAGTTTCCCTGGTGACAACAGAATGGGCAGACAATTTGTCAACAGGTTCACTGACTGAAACTGGACAGGCAAACAGTTCATATTCAGATTTGACTGCAGAATATATACCAACAGACAGAATTTTCAATTAAAAATTGGATGCATTGACGGGTACTGGTTTGGCGGACAAATCAGTGATTGAAGCTAGATGGACAAACTGTTCATAATAGGGTCCTGTGACTTTAACTGGACAAGCAGACAGTTCATAATTAAATGCATCGGTAGAGGCTGAAGTAGACAGTTTAGTGACAGAAACTGGCAAGACAGGCAGTTCAAAATCAGACTCATTAAGGGAAACTGGACTGGCAGGTAGTTCACAAACAGATTCATGGGCTGATATGGGATAGACAGTTCATAAATTGTCTCTACGGCATTGACAGAGCCAACACGAAAGACATGGGATGCATTGATAGTCTCTGGGCTCATGACAGGCGGGTTTAAGGGTTCAAAGGCGGGTTTCTGGGTTGTGACAGACAGGGCAACAAACTCGGTATTGGCCTCCTTGAGAGTGGTTGGACAGACAGACAGTTCAATATTAGACTCATGGAGTGGAACAGGACATACAGATAAGTCAGAATTAAACACACTTGGGGTTATTGGTCCGGCAGACAGACCAGAACCATGTGCATTGACTGAAACTGGACTGGTAGACATTTCAGTAAGTGACATTAAACAGGTAGACACTTTACACTCAGACTCATAAGTGGAAACTGGACAGACAGAGAACTCAGAATCAAACTCATTGACGGAGACTGCATAGACAGACTGTTCACTAGGGGTATGACAGAATTAACGGGGCATACAGAAAGTTCATTTAACGTTTCCATGGACGTGACAGGCAAGATAGACAGCTCAAACTCAGACACATTAGTAGAGACGAGACGGACAGGCAGTTCAAAATCAGCCCCATGGCTGATTCAGCACAGGACGAGAGTTCAGAGATGGCCTTTTCGGCCGGTTCAGAACAGGACAAAAGTTCATAAGTGGCCTCTGTAGCCACGACAGGACAGGACAAGAATTCAAGGACAGCCCTTCTGGCTTGCGACAGGACAGGCAAAGAATTCACAGATGACCTCCTTAGCCGTGACAGGATGAGAATTCACAGATGACCTCCTTAGCCGTGACAGGATGAGGATTCGCAGATGGCCTCCATAGCCGTGACAGGACAGGATGAGGATTTGCAGACAGCCTCCGTAGCCGTGACAGGACAGGACGGGAGTTCGGGGACAGCCCTTCTGGTTGCAACAGAACGGACAAAGAGTTGGTGATAGGATACCACTGACACCTCTGAAGGTTCTGCAGCGGTTGCCGCCACCTCTGGAGGTTCTACAGTGGTAACCGTTTCCTTGACCGTGACACGACAGGCAGAGAGTACATTGCTGGGCGCCACAACCATACAAGGAGTTGAAGCGAGCACCGCCGCTTCGGGAGGTTCTGCAGCATGTGCCGCCACCTCTGGAGAAGCTGCAGCAAGTGCCATCGCCTGGGGCAGTTCTGAAGTGGTGTACGCAGCCCAAACGCAACATAAAGCGAACCCCATCATGGGAAGGGCTTCGGACAGGGGAATTAGTGCAGGAACAGGAGGGTTAAAGTGAGCTGGTTTGGGGATACCAGCAGCACATGCAGAGACCAGGGGTGCATCCCTCACACTGGATACCAGACTAGGATACTGAAGGACTGACCTTGAATATCTGGGTGTGGCAGACAGGACAAGACTCTGGCTGATCAGCTGTGGCGTGACGTGGTTCTGGATTGCGGGCAGCAGATCCTTTTCCTATTTAGCACCCAAACTCTGAAACAATCTACCTAACGCTGTTCGGGAGGCAGACACACTCTGTCAGTTTAAATCTAGATTAAAGACACATTTCTTTAACCTGTTTTACACATAACACACTACTACACTTTTATTATTCAAATCCGTTAAAGGATTGTTAGGCTGCATTAATTAGATCAAACAGAACCGGGAACACCTCTCATAACACACGATGTACTCGTTACATCGTAAGAAGAATGTCATCTACACTAATATTTGTCTGTTTCTTTCTTATTCTGTTTCTCAGGGGCTAATCCAGGTTAAATAATTGTTTAATTATTGATTTAATACAAATTTTAAATGTATTATATTTCTATTTTTATATTGTTGCAATTTCTAACAATAATAGTATTATGTAGTTAGGTATTTTATTATATTTTTAGTTTTATTTTTTTTTATTTTAGTTTTATTGTATTTTAGTCGAGGTCTTGACTAATCCAGGGGCTAATCCAGGTGTCCGGCCTCCGCCGACGATCAAGGAGACATCATCTCCTGGCGCTGATCCACCATCTAGTCCGTGTCAACACCTGGATTAGCCCCTGGATTAGTCAAGACCTCGACTAAAATACAATAAAACTAAAATAAAAAAAATAAAACTAAAAATATAATAAAATACCTAACTACATAATACTATTATTGTTAGAAATTGCAACAATATAAAAATAGAAATATAATACATTTAAAATTTGTATTAAATCAATAATTAAACAATAAATAAACAATAATATCCTGGCCAGAGGAGAACTGGCCCCCCGACTGAGCCTGGTCTCTCCCAAGGTTTTTTTTTTCCATTCTGTCACAGAGGGAGTTTTGGTTCCTTGCCACTGTCGCCTCTGGCTTGCTCAGTTGGGAACACTTGATTTCTAGCAATTATTGTCAATTTTGATTTCACAGATACTATTTAAACTAAACTGAGCTAGACAATGACATCACTGAATTCAATAATGAAATGCCTTTAACTGAAAATTGAGTGTTTAATCTTATTATTATACATTACTGACACTATCCTCCAATTTGATATGTTAAGTGCTTTGATACAATCTGTATTGTTACAAGCGCTATATAAATAAAGGTGACTTGACTTGACTTCTGTCGCACTGTGGAGCTACAGTCATTAAAACAAATTCCTCATATGTGCAAACATACCTGGCTATAAAGCTAATTCTGATTCTGATTCTGGTTGATATATATAGTAATAATACATGATTTAGTTTTCTATGTAAATGTAATATTTAATTCATAATTCTTTAATTTTAATGTGTTTATACGCATGTGTGTTTGTACTATGCATACATGCATACATGTAAAATTAAAACTTCTCTCTCTCTTTTAATCTTTAGTATAAAAGCAAAGCTTTAATTGTGAGCACAATTGGTTTTCCTTTCATGGAGTGGCTCAGCGTTTTTATTTTCCTTCTGGCGCTTCACATCCGGTCAATTGGTCCGTTTCCATTCCGCAGTGTTCTAATATAATCGAACAACAAATATTTGTTTACACGCATGCAACAAAACACATTAAGCATGCAGGCCCGGTCTTAAAGCGCAGGCTAATCGCTCCTATATTGTTTATAGTGTCCTGATGGTATCATAAAGCACGCAGCACATGTAAATGAAGCCTTTGAGTGTTTATATACAGAGTTATGTTTGAATCCTCCATCGACGTGTTTTTCCTTAATAGCGCATTAGACACAAAGACGTGCTCGGGCTATTTTTTCATCATTCGCAGCAGCACAGAAAAGCAATTACGCCGGATGAATGTGCGAGCGGCTGAAATTACACCAGCAGAAGCAGTGAGGTGAAATCCAGAGATTGTCTTACTATAGAGAGATGAGAGGGTCGTTATTACTGCTATAGAGCTCCGGACCTCACGTGACCCATTCTGTTTACCCCATCATGCTGGGCCAGCCGGGAGCGAATATGAAATGAATGGCACCAGCATGAGTTTCAAGGCAACGGAGAACACTGCGCACTTTAATTCAAAAGACATAGACTTGTACATAGCAAAGCTTAGATTAAACATAACAGAGCCCTGTGATGCCCTCTGGGTGCTTTTAACGTGTATCAATAAATGAACCGATAGATTCCTGACCTGCAGTATCCTGATATCTAAACTACCTCAGTCATCAACTTTCCCTCGTCCAACTCCGGATTTGTGCTAACTTACCCTGTCAGATTTTGCTACCGCTTATTAAAACAGTAGGTAGTATAATTCGACTATGGAAAATGCTACCTGTAAAATTATGGTTTATTAATGTCTACACCTACCTCAACCCTAAACCTACACTTACTTTTTTTTCTCCATTCTGTCACCGATGGAGTTTTGGTTCCTTGCCGCTGTCGCCTCTGGCTTGCTTAGTTGGGGACGCTTCATTTCCAGCGATATCGTCGACCTGATTGCAAAGACACTATTTAAACTTATTGACACATTATTTTCCTTTTTTGATATTGTGCAGTTGCTTTGACACAATTTGCATTGTAAAAAGCGCTATATAAATAAAGGTGACTTGACTTGACTTACAGTAATGCAGATACATTAAATATTGTTGTTGGCTAAAACCTGCTTTGTCATTATTGGAAGGGTAAGTCAACTGTGTTGTTAGCTAACGTAATTGACTCTAGATGTCCTTGTAGAAAGCCAGCATAGCTATATCACTTTGAGTACTGTAGACATCATAAATATCATGAAATCTTAACTCGTTTAATCCCAATTTTTTTCTCAGACATGAAAATATCCAAATGAGGTGTCATTAGTTGCCCATTAGTTGTGTTGGTTAACATTTTAGCTTTATTTGTTAGCGTTTTATTGCCGTAAACCATTTTCGTTGTTTATCGGGATCCTTAGGAATATGATGAAATGATTTCCCCTTTGCTTTCCCCCACCTGTTCTGGCATCCTGGTGCACAACAGCTGTTGAAATAGTAAGGTTTGTAAGCACTAAACAGTCTTGTTTTAAATTACTGTTCGATTACTGTCGATATCAAGGCTACAGCCGCACTAGCGCTTTCCTTATTGCCTACCAAAATGGGGGAGTTTAGATTGCGTGACATCAACCTCTGGAGCTCTATTAGAGAAAGTGTAACTTGGATCACGTGTGCCTTGATAACCAATCACATTACAGCCTTGATGTCATTGAATTTCAGTCAGAGTTGTACGACACCTCAGTCGTCGTTTATATCATAGGAATGAATGAGAAGTGCCCACCTGTCGCAAAAAATCTGTGACTTCTCTTATAAAACAGAAGTTTTTTGTGGTAAACTCAAAAGTATTGTTTAGTGTAAAACATGTTGAAGATTAGAAGATATGCTGTTAATTCATTTAATGATGAGCTATTTCCTCTAAAAAGCTGTTTATTCAGCATAGTGAAGCCTCTCCTCCATGGTCTCCTTTCCCACGTACTGCCAAAGCAGAAGTATTAGCATTAGCCGTTATGCTTTTTCGGCTAAAGGTGGCAGGCTTGCCTTCAAGTGGCTTTGGAAAATGGAAATTGTGTCATAATTTGAAGTTGAATCTGTTCCATACCTGTATAGGTTTCTTTCTTCTGCTGGACACAAAAGAATACATTTTGAAGAATGTTGGCAGCCAAACAGTTGATAGTAGCCCCCTATTCACTTCTTAATTTTTTTTTTTTTTTTTCATATTATGTAAGTCAATGGCTACCATCGACTGTTTGGTTACCAGCATTCTTCAGAATATCTTATTTTTGTGTTGGTAACGAAATAGTTTATGGTAGCCATTTACTTCTTTAGTATTTTTTACATATTATGGAAGTCATTGGCTACCATCAGCTGTTTTGTTTCCACATTCTTCAAAATATTATTTTAATGCTTGTAACCAAACAGGTGACCGTAGCGATCGACTTCCATTTTATTTTTTCCCTACTATGGAAGTCAATGGCTGTCATCAAATGTTTGGTTATTAGGATTCTTCAAAATGTCTTATTTTGTGTTGTAATCAAACAGTTCATGTTTGCCATAGTCAATGTCTGCCACTATCTGTTTGGTTACCAGCATTCTTCAAAATAACTTATTTTTGTCTTGGTAACCATACAGCGATTGTACCAATTACTTCCTTAGTATTTTTCCATATTGTGGAAGTCAATGGCTACCGTCAACTGTTTGATTACCAGCATTCTTCAAAATATCTTATTTTTGTGCAGGTAACCAAACAGTTTCTGGTAGCCATTTATACTTTTTCTCTACTATGAAAGGTAATGGCTTCCGTCATCTTTTGGTTACCAGATTCTTCAAGATATCTAATTTTGTGTTGGTCACCAAACAATTGTCTGTAGCCATTTATTTTCATAGTATACTTTTTCTCTATTATGAAAGTCAATGGCTACTCTTATCTGTTTGATTTCCAGCATTCTTCAAAATATCTTATTTTGTTTTCAACAGAAGAAAGAAACTTCTACAGGTTTTGGAACAACTTGAGGGTGAGGAATTGATGACAGGATTTCTATTTTTGGGTGTTCTATCCCTTTAATGCGTCTGAAATGACAGTTTAGCTAAGTTTAGCTAACTTGTTTTACAAGGTTCTCTTCAAACTGTCACTTTGCTAATCTGATATAGAACTATAAATGAAAATTGTTAGCATGACTAGAACTGTTTGTGTTCATACTTTTTTTTTTTTTTGCATACTAGCCACAACAACAGTTTTTCTAAGTAAGCTTTTTAGCAAGATTTCCTTCAAATTGTTGAAAAAACTATAGAAAAACAATGTTAGAGAAATTAGAATCCTACTGTGATCCTACTTTTTTTGCATATTAGCCACAACAACAGTTTAGCTAACCTGTATAGCTAAATTATCTTCAAACTGTTACTCTGCTAACATGACATAAAAAACGACAGAAGACGTTTGTGCTCACATACTCATCATATTAGCCACAAAAACAATTAACTTGTGTAGTGAGATTCTCTTCAACTGTCACTCCACTACAGAGAAAAACTATAAAAGGAAACAGTTAGCATGACTAGAACCATTTGTGATCACTTACTTTTTTGCATACGTATCAGCTGACTTGTATAGTGAAGTTATGAAAATCAAAACTGTCTGTAGAAGACAGCCATTAGCGTAACGAGAACTAATTGTGTTCACATACTGATTTGCACATTAGCCACAACAACAGTTTAGCTTATGTTTTAGCAATATTTTCTTTACATTTTTTCTCTGCAAATCTGAAAGAGAAAACTGACTATAGAAGACGTTTGTGTAATTAGCCGCAACAACAGTTTAGCTAAATTGTATAGCAAGATTCCCTTCAAACAGTTGCTCTGCTAATCTGACAGAGAAAACTGAGTATAGAAGGAGACCGGTAGCATAACTAGAGCCGTTTGTATTCACACACTTAGCATATTAGCCACAACAACAGATTGTTGTTTTGAATGCTAATCCCCTTAAATCTCTCCTGAAGGTAGTTTGACTGTTTGAGTAAGTTGACAGCTAAAACGATTGTGGTGCTAGCGAAATATCAACCCTCATTGCGCTATATGCTAATATGTTTCCCAATGTGTCCCAACAGGCAGTCAGATCTGACGTCTACAAACACATCTGTGTGTCAATCAAGACAGAACACGGGGGGAAACAAATAAACAGGATAAAAGATGTTTGACCGGTGCGGTGTGGCGTTTGTCGAATCCAATGGCAGGAGAGACGACGACCTGCTGCTTGTCTCACGGTTTCCATAATGGACATCAGAGGCAAAGGAAATATTAATATCCTCCTGACATCAAGCATTTGGCCGGTTTCACCTGAAGGCTCCCTGAGGACGGCCAGAAGCCCGCGCTATAGGGGCCGACTGATATTCAAACAGACGGGCTTCCTGCCGAACGCCTCCGATTCCTTAAACAAGGTAAACAGCGCTGATAGATTCTCCGCCCCGTCAGAACCCGAGCAGTTCCACATATGGCTGACAGCCGGCTAAACGCGGGAACCGCTGAAGGTTGACAGGAAGTTGGTGCACAGAATTAGGCCGCGGCTGTGTTGAGAAAAGAAAACGTCCTTATTTCTCTTGTGATTCACGTAGAAGAATTAATTTAGATGAAAAAGCAAATACTCATTGTTTATTAGCCTGGCGTGGGCATAACGTTTTAGTCAACAGCTTTTTTATTGAAAAAAATTCACCAGCGTAGCAAAGTTAAAAAATATTTGATAACACTTTAGAATACTGTTTCTTACTTACTGCATAACTAATAAGGAATTACTGAAGAACTAACAGGTAATGATTCATTAACACCTAACTCACTACTGTTAACTACTAAGGAAGATGTGTTAACTAATCAGTATGTAATACAATTTTATGATTGTGTTAAGTAACAGTTAGCTAAACAATAACTAATGTATTCTGTCACACCTCCTGAAGAACTACTATTAATTATCTACTAGTTAAGGTTCAATAAAAATAACTATGAAATAACTACTACTGAACAATTATACGCAAATAGTCACTATAATAATCAGGTTGTGGCCCACAAATCAAGTACTTGAGCAAAAGTACAGATACCCAATAAAATATTACTCCAGTAAAATTATAAGTAGGCCTATTAATTTTTCAAATTACTTGAGTAAAAGGACACTATAGTACCAACTTTGTTACAGTCCACTACTACTATTATTAGCCTATAATGGAAATGAAATATGCATTTTGTTTGCTGCACACCCAAAAGGACTCATTACTATAATTGTACATAACGAGGGGTGAGAACCAGAAGGGCGTAAGTGACATTTTGGGTGAAATGGATATATATATATATATATATATATATATATATATATATATATATATATACTGGCAAAAGTATACTGTCATCCATGAGTATACAAATTTTTATTATAAACGATTGAAATCAGTGCACAAAGTCAGATCAACCTATGGTATGTTTTTGTTTTGGCCCTCCTGTAAAGTTAGTGAAATGTCACTTAAGCCTTTCTGGTTCTCACCTCTTATGTTTTTGCCTGTATGGTAAATAATTTCCTTGTTCTGTAGGAAATCTGCTTCGGAAAGGAACCGCAACTCAACTGTCTTGCCATAACTATCCAACTTACTACAGATACAGTACACTCTGTAAAATGGTGGTTTGTTAATTAATCAATTAATTTATTTTCTGAAACACTGGGATGAAGCTGTTGGGTCATATTTGTTTTTTAGTCTTAGGTAGTTTTTGTGTTGTGTTAATGCCTAGTTAACGGCAGTTTCCCTGAGCCCAGCTCCCGTATAAGTAATTAATTCCTTATTAATTACTAAAGGTTTCGCTATATTTTCACTTTAGAATAGGCCTACTCTTGCAGGTTCAAAATAAGTCCTGCATAATTATTTGATAATTATTTATTAATTACTAATGGGCTCCCTATATTTTCACTTTAGAATACTGTTTCAGGTTCTAAGTAATTCTTGCAGAATTATCTAATAATCCTTTATTAATTACTAATGGGTTACCTGTATTTTCACTCTCCCTCAGTCCTTGCCTTACATACAGAAATTGAATTAATAGTAATATGGTATATGCTGAGGAGGCACACATACAGTGCTTTATATAAAATATAAAAATTAAGGTAAGTTATCTCTTGGCACTGGAGAGGTGGTGGGGTTCCTATCAGAAACTGATTTCTTACAAAAACTCAAAACAATTCACTATACAGGCAAAACCTCTGTAAAATGTATTGCATTTATTAATATTGCATTTTCATACTGCTACTACTGCTAATAACATTTATATGAAAGGGTCACAACTCAATGCAATTGTGTATGACTGTTCATTAGTAGTTACTTCATAATTATTTTTATTGAACCTTAACTAGTAGATAATTAATAGTAGTTCTTCAGGAGGTGTGACAGAATACATTAGTTATTGTTTAGCTAACTGTTACTTAACACAATCATAAAATTGTATTACATACTGATTAGTTAACACATCTTCCTTAGTAGTTAACAGTAGTGCGCTAAGTGTTAATGAATCATTACCTGTTAGTTCTTCAATAATTCCTTATTAGTTATGCAGTAAGTAAGAAACAGTATTCTAAAGTGTTACCAAATATTAAAAAAAATAATACAATTCTAAATAAAATATTTGAGAAGCACCACTGTTTCATCCAATATTCATTCATTTTTATTTTCTATGCTTGTTTTAATTTGTTTAATGTAGTTATTTAATTTTGTTTTGTACATTTTATTTTTTGAGTATATTTTTTGCTTCATTTTTAGTAATTTAAGTTGTTTAGCCTAAACTAAACTAAAAATATGAATGCAAATATTTACTAAAAGTACAAGTGAACATTTTTAGATTTAGATATTTTAAATTGTGTGTGTGTGTGTGTGTGTGTGTGATGTTCTATATATACTATATATAACAATATGTGATGTCATGAATGTGATGGGATTTTTTTTTTTTTTGTTAATTTAGAAACTGATCCATGAATTCACTGACAATTTTTTAATTTTACAAGAATTTCCAAAAGAAGGAAATGTTAGTGGCAGTTGCTACAGTGCTAGATTATAAGTCTTTTTAAGTGCTTTATGTGGTTGCTATGTTCTAGCTAACAAACTCTTTGAATGTTTCACACTTAAAGTTATTATTAAATTAGTACTGTTTAGATGTTGTTATTCAACCAGTGCTTGTCAATCTGAACGTTTGAAATAATGGTTTCTTGACAATCTCAGCTTTCCCGACCCCCCACAGGCCAAAATCTGCTGACAAGAGCCAGATGTTGCTGATATTGACACATCTGCGCAGATGTTTCTCTGATTCCCCGGGGTAGCGGGGGAAAGCAAGAACCAGAGCAAAGACGTTTCTTTTCACTTTTCCATTGATTCATAGCTCTGCTGCCACTTGTTTAACTTATTCCTCAGTCAACTTTAGGCGACCGAAGCTAACCCGACCCCATTCTATCAGTGCGTCCTCATAGATTGTGCTTTTACTGTCAATGCGTTTGAAATGATAGATTGTGCATTCACACCACTCATGGATTGTCTTTGCTTCTGAGGACTCCACATCAGATGCCAACGCCCGCTGTCCTTGAAACTCTGGCTCGACTTCCACAAATCCCGTTATTGTCGGGTCATGACAGACTCGAACCATGCCAAAACTTCAGCAAAAAGGCGTCGACGAGGAGCTTGTCACATTGTTTGTGAAAGCCGTGCTACGCTACATCACTGGCTTTATGCCGGAGCCAAAAGAGTTTCGGGATTGAACTGGGATTTCTGGTCCCCGGGCAAACGAGCGCCGTCAAACAGCAGCTAAAAGTGTTCAATTCCTGGGAGCGAGACGGCGACAGACATGTCTATATGTTTGAATTAAATCCGACGCCTGCCTGTTTATCTCGGCATGAAAGGGCTCGAAGGGGACCTGGGGCCTGCGGCTTTTGAGGCTTCGGGTGGCTTTCGCAAAGCCTGAACAGAAATGAAAGGCTAACAGAAGAGAAATGGAGAGAGAGTCTTCTCTAGCTGCGAGGAGCCAAAGTTGAGTCACGCACAATGGCTTCGGGTGGATTATTACTCCGGTGTGGTGCTTCGCTCTGGTAGGATGGGAAGGTGAACTTCCCAGGAGGTGACTGAAAGAAATTCCCTCATTAATGCACCAACATGAACGGCCTCACATGATGCATGCTAACGATTTCTTTGTCTTCTGCATTTACAGGAACCATTGGGAAACTTCTAAAGTGGTGTATAGTGTACAGTGCGTGCATAATTATTATGCAAGTTGATATTCTGATTATTTTTTTCCAAGCACATTTTACAATTTCCAAACCACATCAATCTTAATAACTATTAATTTTGTATTTAAACAGGTGGAGAAGAAAATACATGTGTTAACTGCAAAATAATTAAGAATTAAGGTGAAGAATTAGGTGTGAAACCATCAGGAACCATTTAGACTCCAGTGCCACCATGTTCCAGAACTGCAACCTACCTGGAGTCTCCAGAAGTAGGTGTCAGGTTCTCAGAGACTTGCTTGGGTAAAAAAAAATTCTAACAAATGATCCTCGCTTAAGAATCACAAGCTGACGTGTTGTGAAATTAATGAAGAATTATTTTTTATAGGCTTTATGGACAGATAAGTTGAGAGTGACTCTTGAAGAACCAGCACCACATTCTCTTGTACCACTGTTTGAAGAATGCATCTTCCAGAATCTGGCAGTAAGTTTTAGGAGTTCATTTTTAGTTCATCTCCTATCCTGAAAAGTCTGTCTTGCAGAGATGGACTAAAAATTAACTCCCAAAACTTACTGCTAGATTCTGGAAGATAAATTCTGTACCTTTGCATTCCTAAACAAAAATAATAATACTAATCCACAATAGCATTTCCACAACTTTCCAAATAATAAAGAGAGACTGATTATGCTGGTCAGAAAAGATAAAGATGTAAAATTTGTCATTTTCTGAACGTTAATGCCAAGGTAAGCACTAAGCACTAATGTTATGGCATATACTGAAAAAGAAAATAAAAAAAATACATTTACAATGTTAATAATTATGGAAATGCATCATAATGGCTTTTAATCAGTGAATTTTATAAATGGTAAGTTTACACAACATTTTTCCTTTGAGAAGGAAAATGCAGATCTGCAAAAATGACAAAAAATGCTCTATAATGCATGCCAGGCCAGTATTTGGTGATGTACATGCCTGTGCACAAAGCTATAAACTGAACACGTAATATTTATGCACATAACGTCACTACTTTCACCAAATCACATTTTGTAGTTAAGATGGAGATGATAACAGTATCGTTTTCAAAATCCTGCACTTTGGAACACATTTTCAAAAGTTTTTCAGTTCCCCAAAATGCCATTGTCACGTAAATAAATGGCAAAAATTGATAAGTTTTTAGTTGAAAATGGTGCCCCCTTTGAAATGTAATATAATGTAAGTAGCAACTGCAGCTTTGTATTTCTGAAGTGGTGTTTGCCCATGCAAAACTCAATAGCATGCATTGTAAATGGTTGCTAAGGTGTTTTGAGCCAGTTTTAACATGTTGTTACATGGTTGCTAGGGCATTGTCAGTGTTTGCTACGCTCTTGTTTACTCATCCAATGGAAAAAAATCCCAATCTCCCAGTCAAAAGGAGGTATTTCAGGTGGTTTTTCATCATGTAAAATCTTCAGTGTTTTTACGTGTTGCTAGGGTGCTATTGATGGTTGCTAGGTAGTTGCTTACTCGTCCAAGTGGAAAAATCCCATGCTCCAAATCGCCCAGTCAAAAAGATGAGTTTGAGGTGGTTTCCAGGACATAATATGTGCCACTGAAGTCTTCTGAATGTTTTACCATGTTCCTAGGGTGCTTTGAATGGTTTCTACTGGAAAAATCCCAATCTCCAAATCTTTTTTTTCTGCCAATCAGATCTCCCAATCAAAGGTGTTTCAGGTGGTTTACAGGACCATGCATGTAACCATGTATTACTATACTGTAGTCTTCTGAGCATGTTGCTATGCGATTGCTATCGTGCTATGGGTGGTTGCATACCAGTCCAAATTAAAAATACCAATCTATGATACCTCAGATCACTTAATGATGTAAAGATATTGAATTTATCCACAGAAAGTTGGTGTTGCACTACCTGGCTAATACTTTTGAATAATTTGGATAGCAAACAAAGTAATAAACTACTCCATGATTTTAAAATGTTGCAAAATTAGTTTAGATGTTACATTACATTTGACATAGCAGTCCCAGCTGTCCATAAGATATCACAATCATCCGATTCCAAGTGAATGTAAAAATCAATAGCATCCAGTAAGTGACATTTTGGTTGGACTTTCCCAATGGTTTCAGCCATGTTTGTTTTATATGCTCTTCCCTTGTAGGTTTGTCCAAGATGGATGCCCAAGGTCCAAGCGGACGAAGTGAAGATGAATCATTTAATCTGCCATTGTACGTTACCTTCATCAGAGCATGTGCATAGTTTTGGCACCTCACCTGTTCCTAGATCAGCGGCCGGTGGCCCACAAATTGATTATGGTCTGTATCACCGAGTCATTCCATCTGACCGGGGGCCAGAGAAAGTGAACAAGAGCCGGGCGGTGATTGACTGCCCTCCCAGCATTCTCTGTCTCTTGGCCAGTCTCGGAAGGGCTTAATGGAACCATCACTCCAGCGATCCGCGGCCCGACTCAGCCCAGCGTGTAGCCGGCTGCGTCCTCCAGTCAAGGGCAGCTGCAGGAGGGCTTAATGTAACTCACAGCCACATCAGATCATATCCAGGTCATCCCTGATAAACGGCGACGGACACGAGCATCAGCTGCACGCAGAGCCTAGATTCAATGTTGAAGTTGTACAGTCCAACAATGTTTAGTTGTGTTTTACTACAATATACTAAGTGATTAGATGTTTTTATTTATCCAGGTGAGTGTTGAAATGGACGTGAAAATGTGGGGCTCAAGTCATATCATGGCTTTTTTGTTTTTTTTTTTTGCTTGTAAGCAACCACCTTACACTGTCAGTCATAATATTGGCTAACACTTTGCAATGCCCTAGTAACCACCCAAAACAACCTAGCAACTGCTAACACTTCTCAATACCCGAGCAACCACCCAAGACAACCTAGCAACTGCTAACACTTCTCAATGCCCTAGCAACCACCTAAAACACCCTAGCAACTGCCAACACTTACCAAGGCCCTAGCGACCACCCAAAACACCCTAACAACTGCTAACACTTAGCAATGCCCTAGCGGTCACCCAAAACAGCCTAGCAACTGCTAACACTTTGTAATGCCCTAGCGACCACCCAAAACACCCTAGCAACTGCAGAGAATGTGCTAAAAACTAATAAATGCTATAGCAACCACCCAAAAGACTCTAGCAATTGGATAAAAATGTGGTAAAAACTACTCAAAGACATAGCAACCATCCAGCACAACCTAGCAATTGCTAAGACTGCGCAATGCTCTAAGTCAAGTCACTATTATTTATATAGCTCTTTTAACAATGCAAATTGTGTCAAAGCAGCTTTACATCAGCTTGCCATAAAGCTGGGTGGCTTTATATCAGCTTTACAGTATTTAGATGGGGAAATAGTGTGTCGATATAGCAACCACCCAAAACACTCTAGCGACTGCTAACACTAGATAATGCCCTAGCAACCACCCAAAACACCCTAGCAACTGCAGAGAATATGCTAAAAATGATTCAACGCCATACCGACCATCCAAAACACCCTAACAACTGGATAAAAATGTTCTAAAAACTACTCATCGCCATAGCAACTAATGTGCTACAACTATTCAGTGCAATAACAACCACCCAAAAACACCTTAATAATTGGTTAAAAATGTGTTAAAACTACTAAACATCATAGCGACCAAAGAAACCACTAAAAAGCAATATAAATGTGCTTAAAACCATGCAGACTATACCTTAGCTGATGCTTCACAATAACCTAGCCACCACTGACAACAGCTTAAATACTCAGCATAAAAACAGCTAGCTGTGGGCAAGTACCACCCAAGTTTTAAATTAGCAAGTCCATTTATGCTGCATTTATGTAAGATTAAAATTATAGGGAAAAAACGATTCAAATGTTTTCTTTTTAACAACGTGCTAGTTTAGCAAAGAACCAGTGTGGTCATTGACGAGCGTTGAATAATACCAAAAGTGTGATTTTTCTCAAATTCAGAAGTGACACAATTATCTGCTAGCGTGTTCAAACCTAGACGAGCATTGTTGTTCTTAGCAAGGAAGGATGTGTGTGTTTTTGTGCATGACTGAGCTCATTAGCGACAGCGACACAAACGCGGACAGCAGTGCTACACTGGAAGACACGGTAAACAGCTGCGGCCCATCGGTGAGAGAAGAGTTCACATCTGTCAGTCCAGCGCAGCTGCTAGCATGCTACAGCGAGATCTAGTGCTCCCTCTTTCCTCGCCCTCTTCAGTACACAATCCCTGACATGCGTAGAATATGTACGAGGGAAGTCACAGGGGAGCACTAACCCCAGCTATATATTACAGCTCCAACATCTGCTGGGCCTCTGTGATTCACGTCAAGCAGTGTCGCCGTCATGAACACCTCTTCCTCCGTGACTTATTTATAGAGCAGAGGTGTGCGAGCAATTAAGACTCTGAGGACCAATGAAAATAATACTTACATTTGTCACAACACTGTATGTGAGAATGTACAGAAACAGCGTATAAATATAAAGAAAATGTCAGTCAGTGTTTTACAGAAAATGAACAGTGCCTGTATAGTGTACCATGTTCTACTATAGTAACGTTAATTGACGTATCAGTGCTAGTTTAGCAAAAAAGATTGCATTTACTATGGTAAAACCACGGTAAAGTTTATGGCAATCTCTGTGCCAGTGGGGCAGGAAAGGTTTGATTTAGCATATTTTTACCAGAGTAACACTGATTGGAGTAAATTTGCTAGTTTGTCAGATAAGAGTCAGTTTACCATGGTTTTACCATGGTAACATTAATTGCAGCAGCTGCTAGTTTGCCAGAAAATATTAACTTTATAATGGTTTTACCAAAGTAACTTTGATTGCAGTAACTATGCTATATTGGCAGAAAAGATTAACTTTACCATGGTTTTACTGTAGGTATCCATCCTCATTTGGTAGAAAAGACTAGCGACAACACTGACTGTACAGTAGCACAGTTAAAGTACGGTTACTAAGCAAGAAGTATGGTAGAACGGCATTTACAGTCAGCGGTGTTGAATAAATGAGCCATCCCTGATGATGGATTGACGTGTCTCGGCTTCTGCCCCTCGTTTATATATTTGGTGCATGTAAAGGAAAGCCAAGGTCAAGCAAATTGAACCTGTCAGTCAGAAACGCACCTATACTCAAGACAAAAGATTGATTTATGGAGAGCATGTCCAGCATCCTCACGCCATTTTGCATCCTGATGAGTTGATGTAGAAATCGAAGGGGCCATTCGTATTTTGATGGTTTTCGTCTTCATTTCCGCCCGTTTTAGACAGTCTGTGTCAATGTATATTCAATAGTTATTTTAAGGGTTACCCAGGGAGCTGCTTAAATACAAATGAAACCGTCAGCCAGAGCGCGGCGTTCGCGCATTTGTCAATGCCGAGCGGGAATCTCTGGGGAGCAGTGGGGGGAGAACTGAAGTCAAACGGCTGTACAGCTGAATGTGGAGCGCAGTCAGGTTTTCTGGGCAAAAGGGTCCGGTGGGAGATGCGGGTGCAGATGGAGGCCCGCTGAACTCCACTCAATGTCAGCTGCACTTTTTTAAGCCGTCACCGGGGACTGGAGCAGGGACGTATGGGGTCGACGCAACACATCTTTTTACAAAGAACAACTCCTGGCAAATGCAGCCTTCCTGAGGGGCATCAGATGGATGTGGAGGAGCCACTGTTGTTTTACTGTCACTTCGGAGACTTTTGGGGTCCATCTGTTGAATGCTGATGGTAGACAACAGATTCAAAAAAGATGTAGTATTTGACTTTTGAGCCACTAGCACTTATAAACAGAATTGCGAAACGTTCTTACGAAAGGTTTCTTGGCTATTTCCCACTCCAAACTCACACAGAACAACATGGGAAATATTTGCTACTACTATGAATCGTAGCATGCAAAAGATAGTATAGGCTAAACCTAGGCTAATCAAATCAGCCATTTCCCACTCCAAGCAGAACAACATTTGCAGGTGTTTCTGGGAAAGCTTAGCCACTACTACTAATTGTAACATGTTAAACACAGTATATGCTAACATAGGTTAATCCTTGTAGCATACTGTATAATGAAGTATTAAAATGGAATTGTGATACGTTTTTCTGACAGGTTTTTTAGCCATCGTCCACTCCAAACTCACACAAAATAACATTTGTTGGAGTTTCTGAGAAAGATTTGCTACTACCATAAATCATATCACGCTAAACACAATATACAGCTAATCCATGTAGCATGCAGTTTAAAGAAGTATTTAAAAGTTTTGAAGCATAATACATGTTAAAATCTATGTTAAAACAACCTAAACTGGTTTGTTGGCTACAACTAGTGTCTCGAAAACCATTTACAAATACTAGCTAATCAGGCTAAATTTAATTGGGTTTTTTTTTTTTTTCTTTCTTTTTATGTAGTTGAAAATGTTGGGAAATCACTGAGGACTGAAAGAAATGCAATTGTTTTGCTGTCTATTTGGAGACTTTCAGGGTCTACCTGTTGAATGGCAGTGACAGATTCCCAAAGTTCAAGCCTTAAAGGTACATGACTTTCGCACCACTAGCATTAAGAAATGGGGTAACACTTTATTTTGATGGGTCCACAACATACTGACCATGAGACTCTTTGCAAGAATTTCAACTTATTCTACTAGCCCTAAACCTACCCTACTTAGAGTTAGTAGACATGTAGTTTACATGTAGTTACAAAGTTATTTATAGTTAGTAGAATGTCTAAAGTGGTCTATCAAAATAAAGTGTAACCAGAAATGGAATTGCGCAAACAGAGCAATAAAACTTTCTGGAAAGTTTTAGCACTTTTTTTCTTAAAGCTTTCTTGAACACTTCCTCATCTTCCATCATCATCATTAAAAATTTCCCCACTCCAAACTCAAACTGAATAACATTTGTAGGAGTTTCAGAGAAAGATTTGCTACTAATAATAATCGTAGCATGCTAAACGCAGTATGCAGCTAATCTATGTGGCATATAATGAAGTGTTTGAATATAGTATGAAAAGTTCATGTTAAAAATGACTTAAGCCAGTTTGCTGGTTACAACAAGTCTCTAAAAGCATCAAACCATAATAGCAAGATAATCAGGCTAATTTAGACCACCGGTTTGCTGGTCTCAGCTAGCCAGCAAGGTAGTCAGGCTATTGTCCTTTTTGGCCACTTTTAAGCTGGGAGACCAGTTAACTGACCTACTAAACCAGACCAGTTTAGACTGTTTGAGCAGAGGAATCAATCATTGCAGCACGTCTAAAAGAAAGAATTGCTAAATAAATCCCTTTCATAAGAGATTTAATATACCTTTGTGTTGAAGATTGTTGAGTCTACACGTGGCCGGAGTAGCGGTCGGGTGAAAGAACAGCTCAACTGCTCTCTTTCATCGGTCCGTAAGTAATTGCCGTCCTCTCCACTTTTCCTAATCCCAAGGTATTTTGTTGCTCCTTTATGTGTTTGACTAGCACTTTATTTACCCTCTATTGGTGTGGTTAGGTGCGCTCTCAAGAAAATCACACTCACACACATGAGCGCTCCTATAATTGCTGCCGTCGTAAAAAAGCAGCCATGTCTAAATTGTCTGAGAGAGCTGTAATTGTTTTGGAAATGATTTATTCATTTGATTGCAGGGCATTAGTGTAACAGCTACGCTAATAGAATGAGAGATTCGCTTCTCGGCTGTTCTTTTTTTTCCCTTGCAAATGTTGAATAGGAATTAAGGATCATTACGGTATAAAAGATGACAGCCAAGTGCACAATAAGTACTAAAATACGATATCCATTAGAATCAAATATGCACTGGTTTTTATTTGTAACATCACTTGCATGTTTTGACTGAGTTTGTTGGTGTTGCTATATCAGCTTGTTCACCATATATAAATTAGAATATTTATTTTATTTTTTTTAAGTTTAGGTTCAGTTTTAGTAATTATATTATGTGCTATTTAAATATTTTTATTTAGCCTTAATTAACTTTTATTTATATATTTAGTATTGTATATAATTACTCTATAGAGAGAGAGAGATAGCCTTCTTAACTTTTAATTCAGGTTTAGTTTAAGTTTAATTCTTTATTTTATTTCAGCATTTCCAATTTCTATTTTTTTGTGATTTATATATACTATGGTATTTTATTAATATTTCGATTTTTATGTTTCAGTTTTAATTTTAGTTTAGCTTCAGTTTAGCTTTAGTTTACGTTTTTGCAGTTTTGTTATATTTATTTTGAAAAAATACCTTTTCTTTCAAGTGTAATTTTTGTCATTTTAGTACTTATTTGCCAAGGCAATATTTCTTATTTTCATATTAATTTTTAGGATTATTTGTATACTACTATAGTATTTATTAATATTTTGCATCAGCTTTTATATTTAATAGTTTAACAAATTTTCTAATTTATGTATTTCTGTTTGTTTTTGTAATTTTTGTATTTTAATTTAAACTCATTTTACTTCAGTTAGTTGGTAAGTCACCATTTCACCATTAAGTGTTCCATCTAATATTTATAGTTTAATTTTTATATTTTTTATTTATTTAACTGTAATAGTTTTAGATTAACATTAGGTGTAGTATTGTGATTGTGTATTGCGGTCATTGACCTTTCAGTATTTTTAGGGCTTGACCTTTCACCTCTGATCTACTGATGAATCCAAAGACTCCAGGTTTGCCTGGTTAGAGCCTCTCCTCATTGCTTTTTCATCTTGAAATTCAGCATGTAAAACACACTGATGCTGTGAGGTGCTTGAGTTCAGTCGTTGTGCTTTTATATTGCTACAAAAGCATCTTTTTCCAATCTGAAAGGCGCTTTCTTTGGCCGGCGTGACTCGAGCGTCTGCACGGTGTTCTAGTGAAACATCTCCAGCTCTAACAGAATATGTAAATGTAATATGCTCATACCATATTAAGGCTAGATGTCTCTTTGATGGCTTCACCATAGCAACCGGATAACTTTCACTTGCTGCAACATTATGCTAATACAGCGGCGCTTTCGCTCGGACGGAAAAACGCATTATTAGGCTCTTGCAGTCACCTTGCGAGTCTATGCGTGATGATACGCATGCCAAAGACACGTTATTTTGTTTTGATTCATAGGTTTGGAAAAAGAGCACTGGGGGCTTCAAAACAGTTATGAAATAGTCATGAAATGGGGATTACAATGCTGGAAATGTTGGGAAATGAAGGTGCGACTGAAAATAGAAGGAGTACTGTACTGCACTGTATGTCAAGATACAACAATCTCTCCATACGGCTGCCGTCACTCATCTTTACTTAAAACCAAGCAGCCGATAAATGCTAGTCGTAACAACTGAAAATATGTTGAGATAAACTAAAGTAAACTGGGTTACACTTTATTTCAAGGTGTCCTTGTTACAGTGTAATTATACATTAAAGCACTGAGTAATATTAATTAACCTCATGTACTTACTGTATGGTTAGGATTAGGGTTTGGCTTAGGGTTACTTGCATGTAATTATGCATAATTAAGTGAAGTGCATAGTATTATAAATGTAACGTGTAACAATGACCCCTTAAAATAAAGTGTTACTATTAACTGAATTTACAATATTAAGCATGAACAGTTTTATTACACATTTTAATTACAACACATTATTACATGTTCTAATGCTCAATTCTAAGTCGAGACAACTAATAGCAGCAATTATTTTTTGCAGTGTATTATAAAAAAAAATTCACCCCACATTGTTATATAATAGTACAGTTCTTTGTACTATTCTAGACTATTTTAGTTCTTATTTATTATTATTATTATTTAATTTTCACCCCACATTTTTAAATAATAGTATATATATATTTGTAGTATTCTAAACTATTTTAGTTCTTATTTATTTATTTATTTATTTACAAAAGTAAATAAATAGTTACACCAACTATTTATTATCCCATGCACATTTATGATTAATAGTACAATTGTTTGTATTTATTTATTTATTTATTTCCACTACTTTTCAAAAGTTTTGACAACTATTAGACTATTATTATTATTATTATTATTGTTGTTGTTGTTGTGTATTCATACACTACTATTTAAAAGTTTGGACACACCTACACTTATTTATGTATTTATTTATTAGTTTATTTATCAATAATAATAATAATAATTATTATTATTATTATTATTTGATTTTCCCATTAACATTGAGGAATATGAGGAATAACAATAATATTTATTTTCATTTATTTATTTATTTATTATATCATTATTAAATTGACATTATTTATCTTTTCAATGTGCAATTGAGAAAGGTGCTATTTAAATAATGAATAATTATTAATGATAAGATTTGGAATTCATTTTTATTTTAGGAACTGGTTTAAATTATTAATTGAAAAGATGAAATGAATCATTTGGTTGTTGTCAGATTTTCTGGTCCATTTTGATTTGAACACACCCACAACTTTAAAAGTTAAAGGCATCTTCGCTTTTTTTCCTTCGCGAGGGGAAGGTCAATCAATATCGTTTTGCGTTTTCAATTCAAAGCACCATCAATAAAGTTCTCTAAACTAGCTGTAATTTTATATACGAGAGATAAACGGCACTTGAGAGCCGATATAAATAACCGCAGGCCTTTCAAGCCTTTCCTTCACGGCTCTGGCTGAATAAACATTATTTCTGGCCTCTTTTAATGTCGTGGAATTGGTGAAGTAAATTATAATAGAGTCCGGCGGAGCATGAACGCTTCACTCAAGCGATCTGTTGACAATGTGTTATTTGTTCCTCTCCGCACTTTGTCCCGCATGGCGCGCCGCTCCCTAAATAACACCAAAAAGAGCCGGATGGAAGGGGAAAGTGATTATTAACTTAATGCAGCCGCTTCTGTGGTGACGCGATCTTTACACGGTTCAGCGAGTAACGACTTCGGCCACCACACTTTACCTCGCGATAAAAACATTCGACTGCTTTGAGAGGCAATTACTGGAGCTCTCAATCACAGCCGCCGCTCTGAATGTCAAGCAAGGACCTCCGTCACTTCAGCTGCACCAAACGGAGGCCACTGGGCAATTTCAGCCCAAAAACATCCCGGAGTGCTTTTGCCGCTCATTTTCTCCGTAGGGATTTCAAAAAGTCTTCGATCAGGAGTCGAGAGCCATGAACTGAAGCAACTGAAACATTCGAACTGAAACAAAAAGCATCTGGAGTTCAGAGAAAAGCAGGGGCGGACTGGGGCCAAAAAGTGGACTTTTGGCATAAAGCGGCCCACCAAACCCAGTCCGCAACACACCGCACCACACTATAACTGAGTGGCATATTCTTGACATTATCATTTGTCTTTTCTGGTTTATATGGCAAATAGTAAATAATTTTAAAGAATTTTTACGAGGGACAGTTTAATATCACTAAAGTTAAATCAAGTCAAGTCACCTTTATTTATATAGCGCTTTTTACAATGCAAATTGTGTCAAAGCACTGCACAATATCAAAAAAAGGAAAATAATGTGTCAATAAGTTTAAATAGTGTCTTTGCAATCAGGTCGACGATATTGCTGGAAATGAAGCGTCCCCAACTAAGCAAGCCAGAGGCGACAGCGGCAAGGAACCAAAACTCCATCGGTGACAGAATGGAGAAAAAACCTTGGGAGAAACCAGGCTCAGTCGGGGGGCCAATTCTCCTCTGGCCAAACAAACCAGCAGTTCAGTTCCAAACTGCAGCAAGTCAGATTGAATGGGCTCAGCTGGTTCTAGTGGTCTTTTCCAATGGCTGTCTAAGTGGTGGGGTCCTCAATAAATACCAATATTATCAGTCGATATGACACAATGCTCTGGTATCGTCTAAGACATGAATAGTGCAGAATGCAGATTGTTTTTATGGTGCCTTTCATATTGGTCATATACAGTATTTGTCCTTTTGCAGGAGCTTGACTTTTAAGGAACAGAGCTCCAATTGTGGAAAAGAGTATGCAAATTATTTTGATAATGAAAAATACAGTAAAATATATAATGTTACAATTTAAAATAGCTGTCTTTTATATGAATATATAGTAAAATAATTTATTCCTGTGATGCGCAGCTGTATTTTCAGCATTATTACTCCAGTCTTCAGTGTCACATGATCTTCAGAAATCATTCTAATATACTGATTTGCTGCTCAGGAAACATTTCTGATTATTATCAATGTTGAAAACAGTTGTTTTGCTTCATATTTTTGTGGAAAATGTGGTACCATTCAGTCTTGGGTAAGATTAAAAAATATAAATTAATATTTTTCTTCAACAATGTTGAATTAAATCTAAGATTATAGAATACAAAAAGAGACTTTGATTAAATTGATTTAAGTGACAGTAAAGATATTTACACTTATTAAGAAGTACTTATATTTCAAATAAATGTTGTTCTTTAACTGAGAACCAATATGCCAATAATAAAACCATTATTAATAATTGATCACAAATAATATCTGATAATAAGCAGCAAATTAGGCAGCATGATAAAGATTTCTGAAGGGACACTAAAGATTGGAGTAACCAAAATTCAGCTTTGATCACAGAAATAAAACATAGGCTAATGCATGTGAATTAATAAGCAAATTATATTTTTATTAGGCCTATTATATAAATTACTTTCCTATGCACAGCACTCGAAAACAAAAGTCTTCAGATTTACAATGTTCTAGAGTAAGATTGAGAATGATTTTTATAGATTTTTAAACATTTCCTTATGTCACGGTGCACACAGCAGGGAGGAACGAGGAACACACAGACGAGGATGCAACTCAAAATAACAGTCTTTACTTCAAATAAGGCAGGGCAGACACAGACAGGAACACCCGGGGAGTAACGAGTAGACCAGACGAAATCAAACTGAACAGACAGGACTATAAATACATAGGATAATCATAGATAATGACATAAACACGGCTGGACAAGGATTAACTAATGATCACATTAAACAAGGACAGGAAACAAACCAAATATGGACACAAGTGGCGGGAACACATGACACACATGACAGAGTACTGACATAACTCCCCCCTCCCGAAAGGCTCGTCCCGAGCCTTAATAATTCCACCGGAACCCTTCTACCCCTCAAAAAAAAAATTCCATGGGGCAGCTAGGGGGTATCAGGGGACCTCCGGGGCTAGACATACAGCACAGGACATGACAGGACAGTCCAAACAGGAACAAGACACTCCACAGGAGCAGGAAGCCCTCCGTGGAAGGCTGAGGTCCATTCTGGGCATGACGTGGAGTCAGGGGCCCTCACAGGGTTGCCTCAGAAACCGCTTCCACTTCTGCGACAGGAGGGGCAGGTGGCTGGGAATGGCCTCCTCGGCCATGACTAGAGCAGCCACCTGCCCTCGACGAGTCTCCGTGGACAAGACAAGACCGGACTGGATTAAAACTGCTCCTGTGGACACAACACGACTTAAAACATGTCTCTGGGCCGATGGAAGGATAAACATACATTTACTACAATCCATTTTTTATAAATATTACGCAACGGGCTGGCCCACATTGTACAGCGGCCCACCAGGAAAACTGCCGGTGCTCCAGATGGCCAGTCTGCCACTGGAGAAAAGTATGTGTTTATGAGAAAATGAGCTGAAGCAGTGCTAATTGCGCAATCAGATCTGCAACGATAAAATATCACAAGTTTTGAGAGTGTAAAAGCTGCAGTGAATGGGTGCCATCAGAATGAGAGTCTAAACAGCTGATAAAACATCAAAAAATATCCATGTCATTTTGTAATCCAATAAGTAATCCAATTAGTCTTGTGAAATCAAAAGCCGTGTGTTTGTAAGAAACAAATCTAGACATTTTAAGTCCATAATCTATAATAACACTTCCTCCAGTTAAAAAGTCCATATCCTGTTGACTCTCACATCAAAATCCAGCCACATATTTGTTTAGAGCTGTTTTGGCTTGGTCTGTACAGATTTCTCTCCTGATTCAGACCACTCCGCTCTTCCACTGGAGGAAGCGTTATTATGAATTATGGACTCGTATGAAATGTCTTAATGATGGGTTTATTTGAGTTGTTGTCTTCTCCAGATGTTAACTGATGGACTGGAGTGGTGTGGATTATTGTGATGTTTTATCAGCTGTTTGGACTCTCATTCTGACGGCACCCATTCACTGCAGAGCATCCATTGCTGAGACACTGATGCAGAGACACATTTCTCCAATCTGATGAAGAAACAAACTCATCTACATCTCAGATGGCATGTGGGTGAGTGAATTAAGCAATCTTTAATTTTTTTTGCTGAACTGTTCCTTTGATTTTACACACAAACAATGCAAACTTAGTCTTGTAGTTTGTGTATTATCCGGATGATCTTGGCTAGTTTGTTCCTTGTATTTAAGTGCATTTGAGATGAGAGAAAGGTGTTAGACAGCGACTGGTTTGTTTCTTTCACGTGAGGCACGAACAGTCTACAATGTGCATTTGTTGCATGACCTCAAATGCAACAAGTCAATAGATGATTTATTTTATAAAGAGATGTGGTTTGATTCTTTTTCCTAAAAGCCTCTGAAAATCTCTGAAAACACACTGCTGTGTTTCAAAATTGAGCTATTTGGCCTTATATTTGTGTCTGATTGTTGCTAAGCAGACCTACACACATCCTGCAGAACTCAACAAAAGGTGTTTTTTTTGTTAAATACTTTGGTTAATTTGATCGAGATTTCAGCTGGCATACCGGAGAATCGTACTCCCAGCTCCATTTAATGCATTTTGGCAGACTCTGCAGTTTTCACTTTAGAAATGTATGATTAAAATGTTTGTGGTAACGATCTAAGTGAGTCATTTTAAATGAATATTCTGTGTTTGAAAAAACAAACATAATCGAAAGCATTTTTGGTCTGTTGACAGTTGTGATTGAAAATGTTTTTAGTTATTATTTTGAATAATATATATTTATATAATGTTGTTATATATAAAATAACATTATTCTTATAAACATATTATACAAATAATAAAATGAAATTTTAAAATAAATAAGTGTGTAATATTTTACAGTATTTTATACAATTTATAAAATACTTTTTTCCAAAAATATTTTTTTGTGTTGTTATATATTCCATATATTATTATATAATGTATACTTTGTATTACTAAGTTTCTAAAAATTGTAATATTAATATAATATTAATAAATATTTTTTATAATATTTTTAATAATTAGAAAATTTATAGATAGATTTATATATATATAAATATATTATCTTAAATGATTTATAAACTGTATTTTAACATTGTGATAAAAATATACTTTTAATAATGATTTTATAAGTTTTTATGAAACAAAGTGAGATAAAAACTAAAACAACAAATACAAAAAAAACACAATTTTAATATATGTGTTAATTGTGATTGAATGATGGCAACTAAGATTGAATGAGGCCTGATTTTCAGTAGATGACACATTTTATGATACTTTTAAAGATTTTTTTAATATATATAATTGCCTGATTCCCGCCTCATTTGGGTTCATTGTGTGGAAAAGAGCAGCTTGGTGATTTCTCTAAATGTCTGTTTCTCACAGATTAAGGAGCGTCGTGCGAGTCGGAAACGACGTTTAACTTGGAATATGTTAAATATACTCCATCACAAGTCTGTTTTTATATTAAATGCATGGTGTTTGATGGCACTTTGCTTTGTTCAGCAGCTCTTTTTTTAGCAGGCAGGAACTCAGAGATGTTTCTTTGCATCAAAAGTCGTCTGGTTGGCGTTAAGAGTGGAACTGACTCACCACTCCACCAGAACAAAAGAAGGACAGTCCGACCGCTTCAGCTCTGATTAACGGCACATTAAGAGTGGGCTGACGAGAAGTGGGCAAATACAGCGCTGTGTCTTCCCATGAGTCAGCGCTTCTCAAAACCGGAAGATTATTCCGATTCTACCTGTTCCTAATAGTCCCTGACAGTCTCGAAAGTTATTATGAAGCATAAAATTAATGAGAAAGAAAAGAGACGCTGATTAGAGCGCTGTGTTCTTCTCTGAGAATGGCCTTTTGTTGAGCTCCCGGGTGAAAATTAAGCCCGCTTTTGGACGAACAAGGCCTCAGAATCGTGATTAATGGTCTAGAGATCAACCTGGTGTCACACTGAGATGCACAAATGCAGAACAGGCTTTAACGAACCCGAGAACTCAGCGCTAACAAACGAGCGGCGCTCTGAAGGGGATCAAAAACTCACTTTATTATGTCGGGATTTTCTCGCTTCATGTTAGTGCTCATTGGAAATGAGATTTTCAGTGCTCTCAGATGCTAATATCTAGAGAGCAGGTTGGCTGATATCTGATAAAATGCTGATATATATGCTATAATGTATACAGAATTGCTAAAATGAAATAGTTTTTTACTAAGTATTTACTCAAAATTCACCAAAAATTTAATATTAAATAAATAATAAATGCATTTATATTCAAATACAAATGTAATACATAATTTTTTAACATAATTATTACTTAAATTCACAAAAATATTATAAATAAGTATAATAATACAATAAAATGTATAATAAATAAAATAAAATATATAATATAAAAAAACAAAAGAAGTCAATTTTGCATTCATTCACAAAACCTTTGCGTTCTACCGAGAAACTTTACATTTAATCGCAAAACTTTTGCATTCTAAGAAACTTTGCATTAATTTGCAAAACTTTTGCATTCTCCGAGAAACCTTACATTTAATCGCAAAAAAAAATGCATTCTACCAAGAAACTTTGTGTTCATTAACAAAATTTTTGCGTTCTACATAGAAACTTTACATTCAATTTCAAAACTTTTGCGTTCTACCAGGAAACATTACATTTAATCGCAAAATTTTTAAATGCCACTAAGACATTTTCCATTCATTTGCAACACTTTTGCATTCTACTGAGAAACTTTACATTTAATGAGAAAACATTTGGCCCGCTACTAAGAAACTTTGCATTCATTTGCAAAACTTTGCATTCTACCGAAAAACTTTACATTTAATGGCAAAATGTTTGCATTTTACTAAGAAACTTTGCATTCATTTGCAAAACTTTTGCATTCTCCGAGAAACCTTACATTTAATCGCAAAAAATAAATTCATTCTACCAAGAAACTTTGCGTTTATTAACAAAATTTTTGCGTTCTACACAGAAACTTTACATTCAATTTCAAAACTTTTGCGATCTACCAGGAAACATTACATTTAATCGCTAAATTTTTAAATGCCACTAAGACATTTTCCATTCATTTGCAACACTTTTGCATTCTACTGAGAAACTTTACATTTAATGAGAAAACATTTGGCCCGCTACTAAGAAACTTTGCATTCATTTGCAAAACTTTTGCATTCTACAGAAAAACTTTACATTCAGTAGCAAAACGTTTGCGTTCTACCAAGAAACTTTACATTTAATGACAAAATGTTTGCATTTTACTAAGAAACTTTGCATTCATTTGCAAAACTTTTGCATTCTCCGAGAAACCTTACATTTAATCGCAAAAAAAAATTGCATTCTACCAAGAAACTTTGCGTTCATTAACAAAATTTTTGCGTTCTACATAGAAACTTTACATTCAATTTCAAAACTTTTGCGTTCTACCAGGAAACATTACATTTAATCGCAAGATTTTTAAATGCCACTAAGACATTTTCCATTCATTTGCAACACTTTTGCATTCTACTGAGAAACTTTACATTTAATGAGAAAACATTTGGCCCGCTACTAAGAAACTTTGCATTCATTTGCAAAACGTTTGCGTTCTACCAAGAAACTTTACATTTAATGGCAAAATGTTTGCATTTTACTAAGAAACTTTGCATTCATTTGCAAAACTTTAGCATTTTCCGAGAAACCTTACATTTAATCGCAAAAAAATTGGCATTCTACCAAGAAACTTTGCATTCATTCACAAAATTTTTGTGTTCTACATAGAAACTTGACATTCAATTTCAAAACTTTTGCGTTCTACCAGGAAACATTACATTTAATCACAAAATTGTTGCATGTTACTAAGAAATTTTCCATTCATTTGCAACACTTTTGCATTCTACTGAGAAACTTTACATTTGATGAGAAAAAATTTGGCCTTCTACTAAGAAACGTTGCATTAATTTGCTAAACTTTTGCATTCTACCGAAAAACTTTACATTCAGTAGCAAAACTTTTGCGTTCTACCAAGAAACTTTACATTTAATGGCAAAATGTTTGCATTTTACTAAGAAACTTTGCATTCATTTGCAAAACTTTAGCATTTTCCGAGAAACCTTACATTTAATCGCAAAAAAATTGGCATTCTACCAAGAAACTTTGCATTCATTCACAAAATTTTTGTGTTCTACATAGAAACTTGACATTCAATTTCAAAACTTTTGCGTTCTACCAGGAAACATTACATTTAATCACAAAATTGTTGCATGTTACTAAGAAATTTTCCATTCATTTGCAACACTTTTGCATTCTACTGAGAAACTTTACATTTGATGAGAAAAAATTTGGCCTTCTACTAAGAAACGTTGCATTAATTTGCTAAACTTTTGTGTTCTACCGAAAAACTTTACATTCTGTAGCAAAACTTTTGCATTCTACTGAGAAACTTTACATTTAATGAGAAAACATTTGGCCCACTACTAAGAAACTTTGCATCCATTTGCAAAACTTTTGCATTCTACCGAAAAACTTTACATTCAGTAGCAAAACTTTTGCGTTCTACCAAGAAACTTTACATTTAATGGCAAAATGTTTGCATTTTACTAAGAAACTTTGCATTCATTTGCAAAACTTTAGCATTTTCCGAGAAACCTTACATTTAATCGCAAAAAAATTGGCATTCTACCAAGAAACTTTGCATTCATTCACAAAATTTTTGTGTTCTACATAGAAACTTTACATTCAATTTCAAAACTTTTGCGTTCTACCAGGAAACATTACATTTAATCACAAAATTTTAGCATGTTACTAAGAAATTTTCCATTCCTTTGCAACACTTTTGCATTCTACTGAGAAACTTTACATTTGATGAGAAAACATTTGGCCTTCTACTAAGAAACTTTGCATTAATTTGCAAGACTTTTGTGTTCTACCGAAAAACTTTACATTTTGTAGCAAAACTTTTGCATTCTATCAGGAAACATTACATTTAATCGCAAAATGTTTGCATTTTACTAAGAATCTTTGCATTCATTTGCAAAACGTTTGCGTTCTACAGAGGAGCTTTACATTCAGGAGCAAAACTTATGCATTCTACCAAGAAACTTTACATTTAATCGCAAAGAAATAATTGCATTCTACTAATAATCTTTGCGTTCGTTCACAAAACTTTTGCGTTCTACCAAGAAAAACGTTTGTGATTGTAATCATATGAGGTGGGAGGAAAAATTACGCAAAAGTTTTGTGAGCAAATGCGAATGCACTGAAATCAAATTTTCCATCCCATGTTATATTTTTCTGATCATCATGTCCCCTTGCCATTTGACTCGACATATCCTTCTGTACTGATTTTGGATTTGTCTTGCAGTAATGTAAAAATGTAAATAAACTATAAAATAAAATGTAAATAAAACTATTTAAGTGAACTCAATTGAGATTTGAGCAAAGATTTTCACCAAATAACTTGTTTCAGTGTGTTCTTTACAAGAAATTGGCCAGTAATGACAACATTGATTGACGCACGAATTCACAACATATATTCTATTGCACACTTATTAACTAACTGTTCACTGTGAAGTTCACATCTGGAGTCAGGTGGATTGGCCAGTACTGTATGTGTCATTTCCTGTGAAGGTCCAGCCGGGATAAAGAAATTATTTTTAGAATTATTTTAATAAGCATGTGGCGCTGTGACAGAGCAACGCGCTTATGTCGAGGAAGCAGGTTCATCAGCTCTGGATCGGCTCACACTTCCCCAGCTAAGATGCTCCGCAGACAGACAGACGGATGGAGTGGGATGAGCTGGAAAAAGCTGTTCCGATAGTCATGACAGGAAACCGATGACTCACACTTCTCAGTAGGTTCATCTTTCTTCAGTTATTTATTTATTTGTTCTCAAGCACAATCACATTCAGCTCGGAAAAGTGAAAACCGGATCTCATTCAATTACAAGTCCTTATATATGTGTATTTTATGCATTAAAATCTGGATTATTTTTAACGAGGGAGCGCATGCCCCTCGTTAGCATACAATTAGGATAGTACATGCCCAAACCAACACCTTGTAAAGAATTACGCTCATGTATTTTTGACTTAAATAGGCCTAAGTCTTATTTATGTATCTTAGATATTTGTATAGACTTATTTTATTATAATTTTATTCATTTATTGTTAATAGACTGTATTCAAATGAAAGTGTATGTGACTGCTATGTTAATGTATATATGTATATATATATAGGCTATATAAAACAAGGTGCAGTAAATGGTAAATCTGTTTGCGCTACAAACCAATGTGTTGAATTGTGTCAATACATTAAAATGATATGAAATGAAAAAAACCTGTTTGCAATATCAAGCAGCCTAGGGGCTGTTTTATGGTTAAGGCTAGAAGGGATACAGCAAAAACTACTGGGCGTGCGCACATCAATATAGCATAATTCTTCTCACATTGTACAATATTACTGTTTTTGCATTATTGTAAGGGAGAGGTTTAGGGTTAGGGTAGGTGTAGACGTTAAAACATAATCTAACAGGCAACAATTTTAATTAGTTAGCTTCTGGTTTTTTTTTTTTTTTTTTTTTTGCAGCATCCCTTCTAGCCTCAACCCTGTTTTATACAGCTTAAAATAACTATAAACGTGAGACCTGAACGTACGTTAAAAAAAAATGGCGGACGATTTGATTTAATGTTCTTGTTAATCTACAGTATGTTGTATCAGTGAGGTCTAACCGCATTGTTCTTTGATCATTTCACTCAGTGAACCCTTATTTAGTTTTAGGACAAAGAAATGAAACACAAATTTATATTTCATGTATTTTATTATTTACTATGAGAGTATTTGATCGCACACACCCGTAAAAGAGTCCTATTTACTGGCTATTCTTAATGAATAATACAGTCAACACTGATAATCAAAACACAATTATGAACGAAGCCAATTTACTTATCTTTCTTTCATTGACGCCCTCAAACTTCAGTGCTGAAAGAAAAATCAATCTCTCTTGTCTCGTAAATACATATATGTAAATGATTTGAAGGCAACTCGCAGAATTAATTTGACATAAATGCATATTTGTGCAGTGACACACCTAGACGGCAAAATAAATGTTTATAAATCGCTGTCTTGACCTGATATCCACAATGTGTTTGTATCAGAAACTGGCGGTTTTACTGTGCAAACATTTAACCCGAGACCCCGGAGACCGAATATTCAGGCCGAACATAATAAGGAGCGTTTACAGTCAGGGGAATGGATTAGACCAGATTATTACGCCTTGAAGGTTAGACATGTATAAAACAAAGAAACTGAGGAGAGGCCGAGACAGGCAGTGGTGGCGCACGTACACATGAAACAGGCTTTACTCTCATGCGAGCACAACCTTTCCTTTCTCTAGGCAGGAGGGAGTGCGCACCACTGCGACACAAGCGTGTCTCTTCAAACAGTGTCATGCTGGAAAACTAAGATGGGTGACAAAGTCATGTAGAGGTTCACAGAGAGGCCATGAGTGAACAGAGAGTTATTGAGTCACTGCTGCAGAACCTGTAAGTTTACTATATATATATATATATATATATAATGTAAAAATGCATTGTATAAAACCTAACTTGTGTATATATATATATATATAATATATATATATTATTGAAAATATGTAATATATAATACAATAATTATTTTATAAAAATTATATATGTATTATTTTTAAATGTGTGTTGAACTATTGTGTTGAAAACCAGTCTTTATAATATCACAAAATCATGTCTTTTTGAGCTAGATGTGAACAATTTTACGTATAATTCTGATTTTATTATTGTTCTGTTGCTCACCGCAGATATTAATGATAGGCGACTTATTTAAATGCCCTTAAAAACAATTTATCATTCACATTCATGCAAAACAAGAATTAATCAAAACCGAATTAGCATTCGATGTTAGACATTATCGTTTGACTGTGCCAGGCCATGACTAAAGAGAGCCCCGGAGACATGCTTTTAATGCGCGTGTTGAATAATAAAACGCATTAAGCGTCTGTTTCCATGTCTAGCACAAACATAATAACATCAGTTGTCAAGGTTGCCAGACAAAGAATACGTCAGAAATGGGCTTGCTTTGTTGAAAAAGATTTCACGTATTGATCACAACATACAAAAAGCATCAGTATTTTTCATAAAGAAGGTGTACCTGAGGAAATTACTGTTGAACTCTCATGTCAACCGTCAGAAAGTGGGGTTAATGATGTTTAGCAATCAATGCTGCAATCAATGTAGCATGTTTAAGGTATCCATGCTAGCTCTATGTTCATCTTTCTCCGTCATAAAACTCAACTAACAAACTCTGTTGCTCTGTAATTTATTTCAAAGTCAAAATTTCTGTAGGTTTTTGTACTGTAGTATCATATGCTATTGGCTAACTGGCTAGCAAATTAGCAGCCGGTAACTGAACTTTTCAGATGTGAATTAGCATAAGTGGGATTTTAATACAGACCTGTGATTTTAGTACGGTGACCAAGAGAGCACCTGCAAATTAAGAAAACAACTTTGACAACACACGCGCTGCAAATTCTCACAACACAACCAAAAAAAAGAAACACGCTGCAAATAAAATTCTTTATTTGGTTGTGTTGTGAGCATTTGCAGCACCTGCTGTCAAACTGATGAAGATGTTTTCTTGATTTACTGGTGTTTTTTTCTATTTGCATGTGTTTTCTGAAGTTGCAAAGCATTGAGCTCTCTCGGCCATCGGAATTTAGCATCAAAATTAAGTTTGATTATAAAAGGCAGCTGCTATTCTGTTGAAATAGTACGTTAGCATTAGTATTATGCTAACTTCATGATAACTTAAAAGAACAGAAAGTCTTTTTTATTCAAGAGCCAGTTAAGTTTTTGATACACGTGTATATTTGCCATTAGCATTAGTGCAGATTAAAAGATGGGGGGGGGTGCATTTTTAGCAAATTTTCAGGGCTGGAACTAAATGCCATTATCTCAAAACTGCCATAATTTGACCTTTTTATTGAAGGAAAGTTTAATTGAAATATAGGGTAGAGTGGGGGTAAACACCCCACTTAAGGACTGTGTAAAGTTGTTTTTCTGTAAAACAAAGGTTAAATGTGTTCAGAAAAGTTATCATAGTTTTAGTGACAATGACATAAATTATAAACCAAGTATGAAAAATGTCCAGAGTTTTCATGTTGTTAGATTTTTAACACAAATTAAATTTGTACCAAGGGGGCGTTTTACCCCACCTATGAGGCAAAACGCCCCCATGGGTGGGGTAAAATGCCCCCCAGTCAAACAAAGCAATTTGCTTTAAACATTTACAGCAAAATCAGAGTACAGGCAGTTTTAGCTTAAAATTAAAAGTATTATAATCAATAATTATTTATGACAATATTATAATAAAAAATAAATAAATTAGCTGATGCTAACTGGCTTGCAAACTAGCTACCTGATGCTAACTTGAGGTCATTTTTAAATATAAAGTCCAAATATTTTGATTCAACTAAATAGTTAGAATACATTTGATGGAAAAACAAAGAATTTGTTGTTCAGAATAGAGTAACTACAGTAATTGCCCATTGTCCTCTGGGGCATTTTACCCCACACGGCTGGGGGGCGTTTTAGCCCACTGACTGTGTTTGAGAAAAAAATATGTCATTCTGAAAATATAATTATAGTATTTATTAAATAAATACATACTCCTATCTACAGGCCCTACTGTTCTCATATCATATATAACTGTGATGTTCTACAACACAACAAACTTTCAAACACTTTTTTCTTACTGCTGAAAATTAGATCATTTACTGTGAAATCGGTTTTCTCTTCGGTCCATCACCAGTGTAAGCTTCATGGGGAAAACTTCTACATCACTCTCGTCAGTGTAGTCCATAGTTAGAATAAAAATTCATCTTGACTTTATCTTGTGGTCATTTGGGGAAAAACAGTAGGGGGCATTTTCCCCCACTCTACCCTAATCTTAATGCATATTTTGATGATTTTGATATTTATGAACACTGCAATACTATGTAGAAAATACCTTCCAGATGGCGTTTTTCAAGATAACTGCCAAGTGACCTGACGTGCGGTAAATGTGTTGGTTATTCAAGAACTGTCCAGTTAAACAACTAATTGCATTAAGTGTATATTAGCAGATAGCTTTGGTAAAAATGGAAAAATAGCATTTTTAGCTCAGTTTCAGATGGAGAATTAAAATTTATTTCTGATTTAAATTATGTAATTGAACCAATTTTGACCAAACCGTTTTTTGGAGTTTAATACTTCATGCTACATAGAAAATAAGGCCCAGTGGGAATTTCCAAGATGGCCGCAGAATAAACTGACTTGTAAATGTCTTAAAAATGTTACCTCAAAAATGTCATAATTTGACACTTTTTTTAAAGGAAGTCTTGGTTATTCAAGAGTCTTCAGTTTAAACAATCAATTGTGTTGTGTGTTTATATTAGCAATTAGCATTAGCACTAGAAAATAGCATCTTTAATGGAATTTCAGGTGGAGAATAACATTTTGTTGTTGATTTGAATAATGTAATTGAAATAATATTGATTTTCATCCTTCATGCTACATAGAAAATGGCTTCCAGTGGGAATTTCCATGATTGCCGCAAAAAGAACTGACTCGTAATTGTCTTAAAAATATAATCTAAAAATGTCACCTTTTTATTAAAAAAAAAGAAAATTGTAAATATTTACAAGTGTCTTGAAGATTGAGTAAATTTATGAAAGTTGTAATACTAAATAGAAAATACCTTCCAGATGCCGTTTTTCAAGATGGCCACCAAGAGACTGGACTTGTGGTAAATCCCTTAAAATATCATAAAGTCTTGGTTATTCAAGAGTCGTGTGTGTATATCAGCCATTAGCATTAGCACTGAAAAATAGCATCTGTAATGTGATTTCAGGTGGAGAATCTTAATTTATTGTTGTTTTAAAATGTATAATCAAAATAATTTTGATTTTCATACTTCATGGTACATAGAAAATATAATTTAGTGGGAATTTCCAAGATGGTCGCTGAATTACCTGACTTGAGGTAAATCTTGAAATGCTGTGAAGTCTTGGTTATTCAAGAGTTGTTCAGTTAAAAGAGACAGTTATGTTATGTGTATATTAGCAAATAGTATTAGCACAGACTGAAAAATAGTTTTTAGTGTGATTTCACATGGAGAATCAAAATGTATTGCTGATTTGAAATATGTAATTGAATATATTTTGATTTTCATACTTCATGCTACATATAAAATATCGTCTAGTGGGAATTTCTAAGATGGCCAATGAACGAACTAACCTACGGTAGACTGTCTTGAAAATATCATTATCTCAAAAAAGTCATAATTTGACATATTAAAGACGAGTTTTAGTTAAAATAATATTAACAAGAGTTGAAGATTTAAAAAAAAATAACGTCCAGTGGGCATTTCCAAGATGGCCACTGAATGACCTAACATGAAGTAAATATCTTAAAATGTTGTCAAGTCTTGATTACTCAAGAGTTTTTCAGTTAAAACAAATGTTATGTGTGTGTTAGCAATTAGCAATTAGCATTAGCACAGATGGGAAAACTAGAGTTTTTTGTACAATTTCAAGTGGAAAATCAAAATTTTTAATTAATTTGTTGTCAGATTTTATTGCTAATTTCTTTCAGATTTATATACTTGCATGTTATATAGAAAATAGCATCCAGTAGGCATTTCTAAGATGGCTGCCAAGCAAATTTGTGTAAAAAAATACTGCATAAATAAGTGTCCCAAAATATTGTTGGACAAAAATATAACAATTTGACCTTTTTATTAAATTATGCTTGCTAGCATCCTAGCGTGCAGTGTGTGGGTTAACTGAAGTCAGATAAGTCACTGTTCGCGGCTAGCCTATCGTTCACAAATGCTAATGACAAGGCAATGAGTGAATGTAATGTTGTTGTTTCTAACTTTGCCAAAGTTATTTTGTCATTTCTCTGACAGCTCTCCGCTCCCAATGGCGTTTTCTCCTGACAGATCGGCCATGCTTCAAAAACACCTCAGTTTCTCCTCCATAACTCACAGCCAGCTGAAGTTAAAAAAATAGGGCCAGCGCAACGCTCGCACCCGCAGCTGCAACGTTTTAATAACAGCTAATGCTCTTTCACTCATTTGTCATGTCGCACCTTTTCCGAACACAAGAAAACCCAAATGACCTGAGGCGAGACCGAAATGTAAGCACAGCATGAAAAATGAAATAATGGCTGAAATGCTGGCACCCCCGCTGGCTGACAGGTGTTTGTAGAAGTCACATCAGCATCAGGCCGTACAGGAGCATCGCTGCCACCCGCCGAGAGACACGGGTGACGGGATTTTCCCCAAGAGGGTGCAGATTTATATTTGCGCTCGTCTCGTTAAGTTCATGTCTGTTTTTAATAACTATGATGCGTTATTGCAGCTGGGAATGATTAAGGAAACGTGGCATAACGAGGAAGTACGTAACAGGAGGGACATTATTAGAAACATCTGTTTGGCGGACAATGTTTGATTTAGTTTTAAATGATTAGGGGTCATGATTTTGCTCAGTCGTATTCACGTCTTTTCATGTTTTACATTGTCTGAATTGAAACCATATTTGTAGTAGAAAGAGATCAAACATTCATTAAACAGCTGAAATGTATTAATATTTCAATAATATATTTATTATAAAGTAGCTTGACATGATCTTTTAATTGCTTTTAATTATTTAAAAGTAGTAAAGAATTTTTTTAAATATTGAGAATGTTAAAAAATTCTGAAATGTATTATATTTCTATTAATAAATTAATACATTTATATAATTACGTTATTATTTTTCAATTTATTATAATAATTTAAAATTAGTGAAGCATTTCACTACTTTATTACAAACTTTTATCTGCAAAATATTTTGACATTTCTGGCATATGTATATATATATATATATATATATATATATACATATATACATAATTTAATATATTAATAAGTATGATAAAAAAATTAATTGATTTATTACAGGTTATTTATTATAATTTAAAAAAGACTCTCTGAAATCCAGACTGGTATGAATATTCAATATCTTTTTTTCCCCATTTTCTTGTTGTCTGTCTATCATCTTTTCTCTAGTGTTGTGGCATAAAGGATAAAGCAGCTTGATGACTAGCACTAACCCGCTGTATTGCTGTGTGTTTTTAAGTAGCTCTTCTGTGTAAATCGGTGCTGATTTGGAGCGATGAACAACCGCAGGTGAACAGATTACACACCGTCAGCACTGCTTCGGTTAGCTGTGAGATTCGTGAGGCTCGTCTGAGTTTGCTGGAGTCTCTTCAAATCTATTCCATCTGTCAGCGTCTCATCTGCAGTAGAGTCCCTTTGGCACTGTAACAAAACAATGACTTTTGTAAAAAATCCACTCCTGTTGCAACCTTAATTAAACATTGTATGGCTGTATAAAGCAGCAGACATGCTTTTATTCAAAGCCACTCGAGCATGAAAGCCAGACTGAGAATTTTTCTTGAAACATTTTCTCAAAAAAAAAAAAAAGAAATGCGGCAAAGATGCCTTTTTCTTAGCTGAGGCCTTAATGTTGTTTGTTTAGGACGTGTACTAGCATACAGCGCACTGACAGTCCTCAGAGAACAGCTGTCAGCGTGTGTGAAGAAACTCCTCGCTGCTTTAGCTGTCAACGTTTCTACAGAACGCTGTGAGCCGTTAGCTTAACAATCACAAATTCCTATTTTTAGCACGCTTCCCCACGCTAACTCACCACAATGCTACGTGTGAGCAGTACTGAATGGTTGCTAAGGTGTACTGGGTATTTTAACATGTTGCTAAGGAGATGCTAAGGTTTTGATTTTTTTGAGCACATAATGTGGTTGCTAAGATATTCTGGGTGTTTTTACCACATTATGTGGTTGCTAAGGTGTTAACCCATTGCTAAGGACGAGTGGTTTTAACCTGGTGCTATGTGATTGCTTAGGCTTTAACCTGTTGATATGTTGTTTCTATAGTGTTAACCTGTTGCTATGCAGTTGCTAAGGAGTAATGAATGTTTTAAAGATGTTGCTATGTAGTTTTTAATGAGTTATGAGTGGTTTTAGCCTGTTGCTATGTTGTTTCTGAGGTGTTAACCTGTTGTTGTGTAGTTGCTAAGGAATTATGAGTGTTTTTAACCTGTTGCTATGTAGTTACTAAGGTGTTTTAAGTTTTTTTAAACACATAATGTGGTTGCTACAATATTCTGGGTGTTTTTCCACATTATGTGGTTGCTAAGGTGTTAACCCATTGCTAAGGACTTATGAGTGGTTTTAACCTGTTGCTATGTGGTTGCTAAGGTATTAAACTGTTTCTATGTTGTTGCTAAGGCGTTATGAGATGTTTTAAGATGTTGCTATGTAGTTGCTAATGATTTATGAGTGGTTTTAACCTGTTGCTATGTTGTTTCTAAGGTGTTTATCTGTTGCTATGTAGTTGCTAAGTAGTTATGACTGTTTTTAACTGGTTGCAATGTAGTTGCTAATGAGTTATGAATGGATTTAACCTGTTGTTAACCTGTAGTTACTTAGGTGCTGTGGGTTTTTTAAGCACATAATGTGGTTGCTAAGATATTCTGGGTGTTTTTATCACATTTTGTGTTTGCTAATGTGTTCAAGGTAGTTTTAACCAGGTTATGTGGTTGCTAAGGTGTTAACTTGTTGCTATGTTTTTGGTAATGAGTTATGAGTAGTTCTAACCTGTTGCTATGTAGTTACTAAGGTGTTTTTTTTAAGGACATAATCTCAGGAAGGTTCTCAGAAAGCTCTGATGCTGATGCATATTTTAAGTTTTTTAGTAACACCTGCCTGAGCATCGTTAACAACATTGCTCCCCTGAAGATGAAGCGTTCTACTAAAAAATCTGCTCCTTGGTTTAATGACTCTATTCGTTCACTTCAACGAAATTGTAGACAAGCAGAACGTAAATAGCATAAGGACAGGTTGCAGGTGTCCTATGACATTTTAAGGGAGTCTCTCTCTGTTTTCCAGAAAGCTGTTAAGTCTGCTAAATCTACATTTCTTTCAGAAATTTCTTCCTGACATAACTAGGTGCTCTTCTATTTGGAGTATGTTTGATTTAATTTCCCTTCAGACCTTTAAAGATATTATTGATCATCTGACACCGATTTGTTTTGTCTGTATGACACTTTTTCCATCACACTTTTTTAAGCAAATTGTTGATACTATAGGGCCTGAGCTCCTGTTTTTTTATTAACATGTGTTTGAATACTGGTACGGTCCCTGACTGCCTAAAATATGCTTCAGTCACTCCTATTTTGAAGAAACCAAATCTTGATGTGTCTGATCTAGGTAATTTCAGACCAATTTCTAACCTCCCTAAGGTTGAATTTACTCAACTACATTCTTTTCTGGAATCTAATTCACTATATGATACCTTTCAGTCAGGATTGAGAAATCTTCACAGTACCGAATCTGCTCTATCGAAAGTTACTAATGGCATTATGCTGGCTACAAATAATGGGAGTGCTGTTGCTCTGGTCCTTTTAGATCTCAACTCAGCTTTCGATATGGTTGATCATACAATTCTTATTTCCCCACTGGAAAATCTTGTAGGCCTTCAGGGCACCATTCTAAACTGGTTTCAGTCCTTTTTAACTAACAGGAAGTTTTCTGTATGTATTGGAAAACACACTTCCTCAGCAGCACATCTCTCCTGTGGTGTTCTGCAGGGATCTATTCTTGCTCCAACATTGTTCTCTTTATGCCTGCTGCCATTGGGTTCCATCTTTTTAAAATACGGAGTATCTTTTCACTTATATGCTGATGACACCCAATTGTACCTGCCCTTTAAACATAATGATTCAAGCTCCATAGAGGTCCTGCTAGCATGTTTACAGGAAGTGAAATTGTGGCCTACACACAATTTTCTGGCCTTAAATGAGAATAAAACCGAAGTATTAATGTTTGGTCCAAGTTATTTTTATTACTTAGGTGATCTTGACCTTGGCGACTTAAGTTCTTATGTCTCCCCATGTGTGAAAAATCTAGGTGTGTTGTTTGATTCAGGTCTCAAGTTCGATAAACAGATTAATTCTGTTGTTAAGTCATGTTTTTATCATTTACGACGTCTCGCAAAAATTAAATCTTTTCTTTCTCTAAAGAACTTTGAAATAGTCATCCATGCATTTATTACTTCATGCCTTGACCACTGCAATTCACTCTATTACGGAGCAAACCAATCATCGATTGGACGCCTTCGAATGGTTCAAAATGCTGCAGCCAGGCTGCTGACTGGTAGTCGTAAATTCGATCGCATTTCTCCCATTTTAACTTCTCCGCACTGGCTACCAGTCAAACTGAGAATAGAATTTAAAATTTTAGTTTTTGTTTTTAAAGCTAGCTCCAACTTATTTATCTGATCTTTTACGTTGTCATAATCCGTTCAGGGCACTTAGATCCGGCAACCTTGGAGCGCATTCTGTTCATAGATCGAGGTTAAAACATCGTGGAGACCGAGCTTTCGCAATAGCAGGCCCTAAACTCTGGAATAGCCTACCGGTATCGATCCGAACGGTGTCATCACTCTCGTCTTTTAAATCAAAACTTAAAACGCATCTTCTTAGTGTGGGTCTTTAATGTATTATTCTAATCTTATGTATGTTGTCTTATAGATTGTTATAGGTTTTGTTTTTTATTTGAGCTTCCTGATCTGTACAGCACTTTGGTCAATCTTGAGTTGTTTTTAAATGTGCTTTGTAAATAAATAATAAAATTAAATTAAAATAATGTGGTTGTAAGATATTCCAGATATTTTACCATATTATGTGGTTGCTAAGGTGTTCAAGGTTGTTTTTACCAGCTTATGGGTTTGCTAAGGTGTTAACCTGTTGCTAAGGAGTTGTGAGTAGTTTTAACCTGTTGCTATGTGGTTGCTAAGGTGTTAACCCTTTGCTATGTAGTCACTAAGGAGTTCTGTGTTGTTTTAACCATTGCTATGTAGTTGCTAACATGTTCTGTGTTGTTTTTAACACATTGTGAGGTTGTTATGGTGTTCAGGATGTTTAACCTGTTGTTATAAGGTAATAATATTGCAGTCCACACATTTGATTCAAATCCCTCCGTGTGAGAATGTAATCTATTGGAAAACAAAGTATTTTTATGAGTAGAATGAATTAGCCTCAGCAAACAGAGCTAGTAACAGTAAATACACTAAGTAATTATGATTGTACACATGGTTTTCTGGTGTTTTGTGGCTGTATTGTGTTGCGACGGATGATCAGCGCGGGCTCGTCTAATGGACTCCGTGAAAGTGTCTTATTCCGTGTGAAGTTCAGGCCTGTGTGCGTTTACCACACAACCACGTCTGAGAAACCGAGAGAATAAAGGAGCTCATGAATTTATATAAGACGCTGTTGACGTCTGGAGGGATCAGACAGCGCGGGACAGAGCTTATGAATTCATCCAGAGCTAGTGAGCTATAAAATGGACTTTCTGATTCCCCAAACGCCTCGTACGTCCAGCTTCGCCCGCGCCATTACAGAGAAAACTAACTGCCAGACTCCGCTTTTGAATATGTGCTAAACGTTTGGCAATACCAAGAACGAACGCTGATGAGCTCACGCGTGAAACATGATGCAGGTTTTATTAAATGATCAGATGCATCATTTTCACCTGCTAAACCAGAAAATAAATAGACTTTTCTATTATATACTAGAAACACTGGAGAATATCAGCAGGCCTGTCAGATACTGTTCGTTCAGCTCTTGAGTCTTGAGGATTTTAGCTTTGCAATGATTTTAATAAATATGAATAGTTGAATTTTTATATTTTTATATAATTTATTTTTAGAAATATAATTGTATAATTCGTAAATATGAATATATAAATAATTTACAATTATTACTATTGTTCATTTTATAATATTTATTTTATAATAGTTTATTTTATAATAAAAGCATTTTTGTAGATTTAAAACAAGTATAGGACATTTATTTATTTGTTAAACCAATATGCATATTATATTATTATAATATTTATTACATTTATTGTAGACCCAGGTGGCTTCATCCATGACCCGACGTCTCCAGAAACAACTATAATTTATTTTTAGAAATATAATTTTATAATTAATAAATATAAATATATAAATAATTTATATGTATATATTATTTATTATATTATTACATATTATTATTTATTTATTTTATAATAGTTAAGCATTTTTGTAAATAAATATAGGATATTTTTTATAAATTTCAAACAAATATTTATATATTTGTTTGTTTGTTTTTGTTTCTTTGTTTGTTAATTGGTTGGTTAAACCTTTATTGCAGATACATTTTAATTTAATTTCCACTACTATATTTTCTGATATATACTTTTAGAATTCTTAAATAAACAAATATAAATGATTTATATGTAAAATAAATTTACTTATTTTTATAATATTTAAGCATCTTTTGTAGATTCATCCAAACATGCATTTATTCAATTATTTATTTATTTAAATGTTACACCAAAAAATCCCAAAAAATTTAACATTGAATAAAAAATAAATTCTTTGAACTAACCCGCAATGAATACTTAAATAAATAAATAAAATTCAAACAAAATTGAATGCATTTGTTTATTTGCTGTAGGTTTCACCTTTATTGCACATTAGTTCAAAGAGTTACGCATATCCAATTTTGATGTCTAGAGAGTATTGTCAGGCCTGTCTATCTCAGAAGGTCAAAAGTCATATGCCTCTTTCTCCTATGTTATTATATTGAGCCGAGGCATTTCCATTGTCTTTATTTGAATGTTATTTGCATTTCAACACATTTTTATGCCTTACAGTGCACTCAAATGATTGTAGTCATCCAGATATTTCAGGAAAAGACTAATTTCGCACATGCATTGATCTGAAGTCACCTTGCATTGAAGTCATGGGTCGAAATTAAAGTTTAATGTCCAGTTCAATTAAAACTGACCAATAGAGGATCATCATGATGCTGACGATTTTCTGTAATGAATCAGATCTCGTCGTTTGACATCCATTAAGATGTTCAGATGAACGTGTGAACCCTTCCTCGTGATCTCGGGCGATATTTTGCAGACTATTATTTGGCATGACCTATTCCTCTGATGGAAATGCAGCACATGCATCCGGCTGTCATTGATTTGCTGTTCAGGTCTGATGAAGTGTTGGTGTGTAATCAGTAAAACTGCGCTTGAATCTTCATTACACCATTCTGTGTCTGGATTTCAGTGTTTCTCAGTATAAATATTTTTTCTTTGCTGTGATTTCACTAAATATAAACTGTTTAATTGGATAAATATAGTTTGTGTGGACGTGCGTGAATGTGGCTGTTTGTGGAAGAAAAAAGACTGAATTCGGGAAAGTCAGCTATACAACAAAGTTATAATGATAATAAGTCATTTTTATACTAATTTTTATACAATTTATTTAGTTAACAGCTAAGCATTTATCACAAATTCTTGAATATTTATTTATTTATTTATTTACTTACGGTAAGCCTTTATTGCAGATTATGCACATATCCAATTTTGATTTAACTTTAAAGAAATTGGTAAATTAATTTATTGGTTTATTTAGGTTAAGCCTTTTTTCCAGATTCTGCAGATTTTACGGAAACATTCATTCATTCAGTTAAGCGTTTATTTCAAGTTTGTTCAAAAAGTTATGTATCCAAATTCAATTTAATATAAACTGTATTAATGTATGTATTCATTTATTTAGGAGAACGCTTAATTACAGTTTCATTCAGAGTGCATATATGCCAATTTTTATTTATTAGTTTATTTTATTTTATTTTATGCCTTTATTGCAGATTCTTTAAAAAAGTTTGACCAAAACAAATGCCCAATTCTGTGAAATAAATAAATACATAAAAATGTGATTGATTGATTGCAGATTCCTTTAAATAAATGGACCGCTTTGGATTTAACGTCAAATGAATTTATACTTTTATGTTATAATATTCTGATTTTTGCTTTCATTTTGAATCTGATTTTAAACTTTTAAAATAACATTTCTTTCTTTATTCTATAATGCTTAAATATTTATTGCAATTTTTTTGGTCAATTTTTTTTAAGCAGATATTTGTTTATATCTGCAAAATTGATCAAATCATTGTAGTAGTATTTATAGTGCTTGTTCATGTGTTTTTAGTTGTAAGATGAATCACATGTTCTTCCAGCTGCGGTTTTGATATGTTTGCGTCAGCTGTGATGACGTGACTCAGGATCCGGGCTCCTCCGGTGGTCTCCGATCTCTCAGGGAGCCGTTAACAGCTGGGTGTTTTGGTCCAGATCTCCCGCACCGCGGCGGTGCAATCAGCTCCGTAATTAGGATTCAGCACCGGCCTCCTCTGCCACTTTCAATTGGCGCCAACATGGCAACCGAGGAGTAAATCAGGTCTGGTATTTCAGCCCAGAGACAAAGACAGAAACCCAGCTACGGCTTGTCTGCTTGAGCGTAACCGCCGTGATTTTGGCGGGAAGAGTTCCCGCTCCTTCTGCTGATTTATTGAACGCTACTAATTGATGCTAAATTAGCGTACTGAATCATAGAAAAGTCGATTCTGTGTACATACATAAGTACATGTGACACCAGCTATACTTAACATCAGGCGAATCGCGTACATTGACAAGAGTCGGCCCACGGTGTCACGTCTTACTGCCAGGCGTGAATTAACAATTAACCAACTGTTGTTTCATAGCAACCGACACTCATTAAGAAGTTCATCATTGGCAGCTATATTCAGCACACTACCCTTGGGGTGGGCGTACATCCAGCGCAAACATCTCTTATGAAGAGATATGAAAAGATGAGGTAGAAACTAATGTTGAAAGACGTGTCAAGACATCATATAACAGCCGGTCCCAGGAGAGGTTCTCTCTCGCGCATGCGGAGGCGACAGCTTGAGTTTTGCGTGTTTCGGAGCATTTATTTTTTACATCCGGCCCAATTAGATCAAGTCAGCAGAGTTTTAAACCTGTAAATTATTACATGGCAAAACTATGAGAATGCAGATAAGAAATACAAGGTTTGTAGTCCTTGCAAGTGCAAAATGTTCCTAAAACGTTGTCAAATGGTTGCATAAGTGTTCTGAATGGTTGCTAAGATGTTCTCGTGTGGTTTATAGGTGGTTACTTATTTGAGTCTAAAGATGCTCTGTAATATTTGTTTTGAATTAATTGTTTGTCATAATTTCAATATTGTAATAATTTTACTTTTAAAGGCATAATGCTGACATTTTATTCCATAATTCTAATTTTATCTCATAATTTTGACTTGTCAAAATTGTGGCTTAGTATGTCATAATTTCAACTGTAAATTTAGCTTTTTTTTCCTCAATTTCAAATTGTGTATGTCATAATTTTGCCTTTTAAAATCATAATTCTGTCTTTTTATCTCATGATTATGACTTCATCTCAAATTTTTATGTTTTATCTCGTCTTTTTATCTGACAATGTCGACTTTATCATAATTATGATTATATGTCATGATTTCAACTTGTTATAATTTTGACTTATCTCATAATTATGATTCAGTATGTCATAATTGAACTGTTTTATCTCATAATTATATCTCATAATGTTTACGTTGCCATAATTTTTATCTCATAATTTAGACTTTGTCATAATTGTGACTTTATATATCATAGTTTTGCCTTTTTATGCCATAATTTTGTCTTCATCCCATAATTATGTTTTATGTCATAATTTCAACATTTTATCTCATAATGTTGACTTTGTCATAATTGTGTCTCAGTTTGTCATAATTTCAACTTTTTATGTTATAATTTTAATATAAGTGTTCTGAATGGTTGCTAGGATGTTCTCGGTGATTTCTAAATGGTTATGTATTGGCCTCAAGTAGTCTAAAGAAGCTAAAGAAGAAGAAGAGTCTAAAGAAGCTCTGTGAAATACTGGTCTGTAGATATGGCTTAGATCTCTAATTCTGTGTGTGTTGTTTGTTATTTGTGCCTATTTTAGCATCCGCCGACGAAGAATTGTGTAAACCTAAAAAAATTTACATTGGCAAAACTATGAAACCTGCAAATCGGAAATACAAGATCTGTGTGGCTTGCAAGGGCAAAACTCGCTGCCGTGATGCTAGTGGATTGCATAATTTTTCTGAATGGTTTTTAGCATGTTCCTATTTGGTTGCTAAGATGTTCTGGGTGGTTTCTAGGTGGTTACTTATTAGCCCGAGTCTAAAAAGTCTTTGTGATATTCTGGTCTGCAGATATGGCTTGAATGAACATTGTTTGTTGTTTTCATTCATTTTATCATCTGCCAACGAAGAATTGTGTAAGTTCGGCCCCTTAAAAAAACTGACATGTTTGGTGCAACCAGTTACACTCAGAACTTTAATACTTCAAGAGAGTGCACATAGTAGAGTAGTTTTAGTTTTTTTAATGCTTTCAAATGTTTCAAAATGTAATACTTTTGGGGTTACAGTTTTGCTTTAGTTTCTAAATGCGAGTTAGTATTAACAAACATTACTAATAAAATATGTAGCAAGCAAGCTTAAAAAGTATTTTAACCTTCATCTATGCTACTTCAGAGTTAATGGAGCTGATTATTCATGTAGAAATATCTGCCGCATTGGGTAAGGTATTTATAGTATTAGTGTGGCTGTGGGGATGGTGTTGTTTTTTTTTTGCTGTTGTGCATAAGATTGCAAGCCATCCGCCGACAGAAGGAAGTGCCTCCGTTTTCTGTCAGAGTTTAGCACCCTCGCCTACTTGTGCCATCCGTTAGACAGTTGCCATAGATATCCCATAATGCCACAGGCACAGCAATGCAGAGAAGCTAGGAGACGACAGGAAGCTTAGTCTGTCCATTAGCCCATAAAGCTTCTGTTGCGTTAACAAATGCTCAAATTTATTTCCGCCACATAAGAAAAGATATCATAATTTGGCAAGTCAAAATTATAAGATGAAAAGTTGAAATTATGACATAGTAAGTCATTATCATGACTTTAAAATTTGAAATTGACATACCAAGTCAAAATTCTGACATAATTATGAGACAAAAAAATCTAATTATAATAGTTTTTTTTTTTGCTTTTTTATTTCTTAAGTCATAATTATGACATACTAAATTGAATTTATGTCATCATTTTGCCTTTTAAAGTCATGAATCTGACTTTTTATCTCATAATTTCAACTTTGTCATAATTGTGGCTTAGTATGTCATAACTTTTTACGTTTCGTCTGACAATTTTGACTATCTCATAATTATGACTTACTATCTCATCATTTTAATGTTTTATCTCATAATTATGTCTTTTTATCTCATGATGTCGACTTTGTCATAATTATGACTTAGGATGTCATGATTTTGACTTGTGGCATAATTTTGACTTTATCTCTAAATTTTGACTGTCATAATTTTGCCATTTAAAATCATAATTTTGCATTTTTATCTCATAATTATGACTTCATCTCATAATTTCAAATTTGTTATAATTGTGGCTTAGTATGTAATAATTTTGCCTTTTAAAATCATAATTTTGTCTTTTTATCTCATAATTGTCTTTGTCACAATTTCAACATTTTTTCTCATAATTGTCTCTTTATCTCATAATGTTGACTTTGTTATAATTGTGGCTTCGATTTTTAATTATGACTTGATTTTGTGGAAAAAAAGTTCTATACACATAAGCACACTTAATCTAATGAATGCAGAACTGTCAGGAACTGCTTGTTTTTATCTTTTATTCCAGTCACCTCAGACTCCCCAAAATTGTATTGTTAAATCAGAGCGATGAACCTGCAAACCGTAGCCGCTTTGTGACAGATCAGTAAAAAGGAAGGACAAGAGATTTAATTGTAAAGAGAAGGAGAAGCCTTCAGGGTATCCCTTTCAAAAGTGTAAATGAATCATGAAATCAGCCTAAAACGGAAGCGCGTGTTGTGTAACAGTTGGCAAAATGGCAGGTTTTTTGTGACTGCTGTGGAGGATTCGAGCTCCAGAAGACGTTTCTGGTTGCCAACGCGTTCTGGTGCCGACTGGCCTCCGCTCAGGCTAAGTTTGGCTCTCATGCCAAAGCCGATCAGCATGTGCGGCAGCCCACACGTGTGGCATAGGTATACAGTATGTATCAACCAGAAGAAGCAAAGGCTGAAAAGTTATTAAAAGTCAGGAGGACACGGGCTGGTACGCCAAAACTTTGGTGACTCGTCCAGTCCTGTCTTCCTTTACCAGCTCCAGACTGAATCCAGTCGTGTAACAATGCATCCTCGGCCATAAAACCTATAAAATTAGTAAAATATGGCTTTTAATAAATCTTTTTATTTCTTTTAATAAAACAATTGTTGACATTGGTGCTACATGACGAGAGAAAATAGAGAAAATGTCATATTTCACCCTAATATCAAAAAAAAGAAAAGAAAAAAATATTTTTAAGAAAACAGAAAACGAAAGTACAGACTATTTTTTAAGTGTTTTACACACAAATTACATATAGTGTGCTATTAAATAGATTAATAGATTAAACTATTTTTTTTTTTTTACAAATTAATGTTAAATAGTTGTATAATTATTTGAGTTTTAGAAATGATTTTTATTACTGCATCAAAATAATATAAATTATTTATTTAAATGTTTACTAATTAAATTAATATTATTTAAATCACAACTTCATTGTCATTCTTCATGCTGATTTTAGTGAAGCAATATATAAAAATATGTCCAGAAAGATTTTTGTATTACTGTATTAAAATAAATTTAATTAATTAGTTAAATGTTAAATTATTAATATTATTTACATTTTGTCTTTCATTGATGCTGATTTTAATTTAAAAAATGCCCAGAAAGAATCATTTTTACTACTCTATTAACATTAATTATTTAAACATTGAATAATTATATTAATATTATTTAAATTGTAAATGTATTGTCTTTCATTTATGCTGTTTTCAGTTAAAAACATGTATATTATGCCCAGAGATAATTATTTTTGTTATTGTATTAATATTTTATTTTATTAATAAATCAGTTTTTGCAGTATTTTGCACAACGATGACATGTAATGTGCTTTTAAATCTATTATCATCATTTTTATTTACAATAAATATGTAAAGTTTAACAAGTTAATATGATTTGCTGTAGCATTTTTTTGCATTAAAAATAGCATAAAAATAGCATTAAAAACGATACCAGCCCTACATTAAAATAGCATTTTTACAATTCCTTTACATTATAATTCTATTTGTATTACTTTAATCAAATCTCATTCTCATTACTGTAATGTAAAAAACTAATAATCAATAAAATAAATTATTCAGATAATTATGTTAAATCGTATATGCTATTAACCATATTGCCTTTATGCAGATTTTAATAAAAAAATATGTTTTTTGTTACTGTACTAATAAATATTTAATTGAATTAAATTGTATGAATGTATTAATAAATATCCAAAGGGAATACTTTTTGAGAATAGTTGCATTTACCAGCAAGCAAAAAAATATAATAATAATTTAATTTAATTGAATGAAAATTTGAGGAGAAATATCCAAATCCACATTTCTTCACGCGATTCATCTCTTCAGATTATTCTAAAAAGAGGCGTGGCTTCAGCCAGCGCGTTATTGAAAGGGGCGGAGCCTACGCGAGCGTCTTTTAAAGCAGGGGCGGAGCCCGAGCGAGAGAGAGAAAGGTAGAGCAAGCTGGAGAGCAAGCTAGAGATCGCGGTGGGTGGGCGTGTCCATGACGTCACCCTCGAGCTCTCTTCAGCGCGCACAGCTGTGGTTTCTCCGGAGCGGAGCTTGAAATCAGACGCGCCGAGCGAGACGCAGCGCTATCCGGGGGATTTAAACCGCTATTCGCCGCCGTGCGCGCCCGGAGCTCTCTCTCTATCGCCTTGGATCTGCTCTCTCCTTGGATTATTACCGTTCTTTATTCCTTGGCGCGATGCGCACGAAGATGTAAGGAGGTTTTGCGCGTGCAGAATCACGGAGAACACAGGAACGCGCTCGTTAAAACAAGGTAAGAGCAGTTAATCACTTTATTCTAATGTCAGGAACGGGTGGGAATAAAACATGCACTTCAGACGAAGAGCGTCTGGAGAACTGCACGCGCTCGGAGAAGGTGGTGCCCTGCGCGCAGTTTGCGCTCCAGACGCGTTTTGCGCATTAGGAATAAACTCATTTTTGAGGCGTTTCAAGACTTTACAGCCGGTTTTCGCGTTTTTTGGGGGGGGGCGAGGGGTGTTATCCACCAGCTTCATCCGTGGGACAGTCATCCCGCCCACAGGCTCCCAAAGCCCCGCTTGTGTAAAATGAGAATTGATGCCACCGTGCGCCGTGCCAACCTCGCATATCTGATTTCAAGCGCATTTATAATGAAAGTCTGGTTATGCACCTGATTTGTACTTGCAAACTGATGCCGGCTCTGTTTGAGCGATGCGATCCTCCGAGATTCGGTCCAGAAATACCCACCTGCTGGAAACTAGTGAGCAACACTCAATTTCAGCAATTTCAGCAGACTCCGTTATTAAAATCAACATGTTGATAGAGTCTGGAGAGGTTTTAGTTGACGATTTCATCCCAAAACTAAGAAAACTGCGCGTGCTTGCATTTTATGAATGATTTATGAACATCAGTCATTTTAGAAATCAATTGCATGCTCCAAAACTGGTGCTCTGTGTATATAGGCATGTTTTTTATGATGGTTCTCATGCACATAGAATAGCTTAATGCACAATTTTTTGTTGCGAATTAGCATGTTAATGCATTGTGCTTTATTGTGGATGCACTAAATAGTGAAATTAAAGCCACCGAAGACATTGATGGAAACACAGAATATGGGCTCTCGTGGACTGAACTTTTGCTTTTTCTCTTGAATATGTAATATATTTGTATGAATCAGAGTGAGATTGGAGTTCAGGGTGTTTTCGGTTCTTACACCGGGCGAGCGGCTGTTGGCTTTATTAATATTTCATGACGGGTGGATTTTGTGTTTTGCTGTCTCGGTGCGGTGTGGTCTTCAGTGCATCCTGTGCTGGATTTGCATAAAACGAGGCTTGCCAGTGGAGTAATTCAAGGCCACACCTTCTTTACATCATAACCTCATGACAGATTTGAATAAATTAGGATGATTGTTTTGCGTTTTTGTTTCAGGAATGAATGTCTTCAATGTCTCCAAGAAGGTTTTTGACAGATTTTGCCTATTATAAGCAAACTACAAGATCACACACTAGTCAAAGATTGTCTTGTGTTTCTAAATTTCTTCAAAAAGGAGGATTTTGTAAGATTGTATTGGCTTAAACTATCCAAAAATCATCTCTTTTTTTGATAAATGCACACCTATATGTCCTCGATGTCTCCAAACGGAGGTTTTTGCTCATTTCTCAAACAAATTTGTCCTCTAAATGTGTACTAACTCACGCTAGTCGAAAATCATCTATTTTAATATTTGTACATCTGTATGGCATCAGTGTCTCAAAATTGAGTTTCTGTCAGATTTGTTTTTTTATTTTTGATAAATCTGACATCATACTCACACAGGCTAGTCAAAAAATCATCTCTGTTTTAATAAATATATATTTAAACGTCCTCAGTGTCACAAAACCAAGGTTTTTTTCTGATTTTGTTGGCTCAAATGATTAAAATTTTGGTTTTAAATCTTAATGTCCTTGATGTCTGAAAATAGAGGTTTTAGTCTGTTTCTTTTTTTCTAATTCACACACCGTTCAAAAATCATCTCTGTTTTAATATATGTACATCTAAATGTCCTCAGTGTCTCAAAACTGTGTCTTTTCATGGGCTCAAGATATCAAAAATCTCTTTTTAATGTATGTCTAAATGGCCTCAGTGCCTCAAAATGGAGGAGCTGACAGATTTCTCTAAAAGCCTTAAATTATCTTTATTTTCATAAATGTATATTGTAAATGTATATGTCCTCAAAGTCTCATAATGGAGTTTTTTGTCAGATTAATTTGACAAATTACTGATAAAATTTGTCTAAATGGCTTTTTTATGTCTCAAAAAGGAGCTTTTGACAGATTTTTGGGGTCAAATTATTAAAATTCATCTTTTTTGATAAAGGTATATCTAAATGTCCTCAGTGTCTCCAAATGGAGGTTTTTGTTGGATTACATTTACAGATTACAAATTATCAAAAATCATTGTTTTTTAAAATAAATGTATATCTAAATGGCATCTATGTCTCAAAATGGAGGCTCAAATGATCCACAATCATCTAAAATGTACATCTAAATGGCCTCAGTGGAGGTTTTTGGCAGACTTTTGGTAAATCTGTCCTCAAAGCTCTACCTAAATATGTATTTGCTCACACACACTAGTCATAAACCATCTCAGTTTTAAGAAATGTGTTTCTAAAAGTCTCCAAATGGAGGGTTTTGTTGGCTCAAACTCTATCTAAAGATGTCCTAGCGCACAACTCCTCCGTTTTGACGCTGTGCTTGGATTTCCCTGCCGTTGGTTTCCGCTGTAGCTTGATTGGGCTGATGAGGCCAGCTCACCGTTTGTTGTCTTCCGCCCGAGGAGCTAGTTCGGCTTCCCTGCAGGGCATCTCAGTCCATTTCTAGGCTGCGGGTGCGAGAGGAATCAAGTGCTTTTGTGTTTAGGCCCGGCGGTGAATGAAGAAGTCGGATTTGTCTCTTGATCTAGTTCTCCCGGCAGTGAAGTGGGATAAGTACCTGTCATTCCTTATGTATGAAAACGCTCGTCGTTGCTGCATGAATGGACATTGTGTTATTTACGCAGCGAGTCCCATGGGCCGCTATTGCTCCAGTGCGCTGCCGGATTGATCAGGCCACTTCTACAACAGCCTCCGCTAGCACTGATATGTCACACTTACACGTTAACTGCACTTGTTAGGGGGCTAAACTCGAACTGGTGACGTAACCAAACTGACTATAATGATGAGTAGCAATTACACAATTTGTATTTTACAATAAAATAAAATATAAACAAATACATATAAATTATATAATTCAAATAGGTACTATTTATTTGCATTTTATGTATATCTACTCTTCTCATATTTCATTATATATATTTTTTACATATTTAGTAGGATGGTTGTACTTTTTTTTTTTTTTTTTTTGACTTAGAAAACTGACAGTTTTTTTTTGTTTTTTTTTTTACTTTATTTTTAACTTTTTCCTTTAATTTTATTTTTATGAGCTTCTATTTATTTATTTATTTATTTATTTATTATCTCAAAAATGATTATTTAAAAAAAAAAACTGAAAATTCAAGCAGCTATTTATTAATCCATCCAATAAATAAATGTATCGTTTTTGCCTGAACATTCATATTTTTTCTTTGACGTAACAAAACTGATGATTAATTTTTCCAGAGTTATTTATTAATTTAGTCAGTCATCCATCCATCCTTAAGCAAAATATTCAATATATTAAAGTATGCAATTAGCTAGTAGTAGTTGAAAAGCAGAACATTTACTATATTGACAACCATATGTCTACTTTAAGATCCAGTAACTTATTTTTTTGTTAATTGTTTAAAATCATTTTCAATTAACTTCCAGGTAATTAATTTTCTAAAATTCATATTTTAAATTGATTTTTTTTTTTTTTCTGAAATGAAATTTTAATTTGATTATTTGATTGTTTGATATATTTTATTAATAAATTACAAAGAAATTATAATGTGTTGCACAGTTTAACGGAGAGCTATAAGCACTACTTTATCAAGATATTACCTGTTCGTTTTCAGACAGAATGTGGCATACTCGAGTATGTTGAGCTGTCGCTTTAGCCTTGAAGATTTCTCAGAAGAGCTGTTTTGTTGTGAGTTTGCAGTTTCTGTCTTGAAGTCGGAGTGTGTGAGTGATTTCATTCAGCGAACACTGGAATATCTGGATGCGTTGAGGAGCGCCGTATCCCAGCAGGCCTCGTTGTGTCGTGACGGATCGCGTGTCGCAGAGGAGCCTGGAGTGCTGGAGCTGATAAGGATGAGCGCTTTTCACAAGCTCTTTAAGAGCCACGCTTTCCCGCAACCAATCCGTGACAGAACCGGCTGTAAAATACACACTTAATGACCAGGCAGAGAGGATTATGGGCCGTGAAACAATACACACGCATCCACACGTGTGTTTTAACCCACACTCAGCTCGTTTTGTCAGGCGTAGCTTTGTTAAATATTAGCACACACGCGATAGCATACAGCAGAATGTTTTTATGTACTCTTCAGGCCTCAAAATGTTATATTTTCAATGTTTTACTTCCATTTACCATATATGTTTAGCCAGTATTTGTGCTCTCTGTGTATTTTCACGCATGTTCGAGATTTTGCGGCATTAGCTTAGCATTGTGCTAACACAGAACTCCATTAAAAGCGACTGATTTTAGTCACGTTTCTCAAGCACCTCCACGCCAAGTTTTATGGAAATTGTTGACTAGACAGAATATTCAATATATTTGGTTAGATCTATGATAACTAGCTAGCTAGTTGTAGTTAAAAGGCAAAACATGGACTGTATTGATGACCGTATGCAAACTTGTCGATTCATGTTGTTACTGTGCTAAAGAATTAATTGACGATTTATTGTTTTTCCCTGAATTATTTTAGAAAAAAGCTACAAAACTTTAGAAACAAATGTACAATTTAATTATATTTTTATTTTTGTTATTTTAGATTTGTTTATATTTTTATACTTTAGGGACATCAACATTTTATTTTAATTGATCTTTTATACAGTTAGGGATTTATATTATTTGTTTATCATGATATTAATTTATATTTTATATTATTAATATTTATCTAAATTTTATTTTATACAATTAGAGATTCTAAATCATTTTGTGTATAGATTTTATTGTTCATTATTATTTTATATTTATATACTTTTGAAACAAAATATCTAAAAAAAAATTGAGTTTTTATACGATTAGAATTTATAAATCATTTTAGTTTATTTATATTTTATTAGTACATTTTTTTTTTTTTTTTTACATTTTATGTTAATTTATCATTTTATGTACTTTTGAAATGAGACCGAATTCTTTTATTTTTATACAATTAGAGGATCTAAATTTGTTAATTTATTATTACTATTATTATTTATTTTTTAAATGAGATTTCTAAATTTTCTTCTTTTTTTTTAAATGCATTTAGAAGATCTAAAAAATTATTTTGGTTTTATTTTATATTATTTTATTGTATAATTTTATTTTCAGTGCTCCAAGTCTGTTGTTGCCTTATGAGGCAGCTGCCTATGTAGGGCGTGGACAGCACTAGGCTTTGTAACACAGCTAGTGTTCACTATTCTAACTGCCTACAAGATGCAAATGCTTGCTTTGCTTGTTCGCTGTAAGTGTTTGAGAAGTTCTCTCATTGAAGTACACTGGTGAAAGTTCAGAGTGCGTTCATCAATTTTACAGCGGACACAGTATGTGACTATATATTTGCTAGCAGTGTATTTGCAGAGGGTGCTTTTACATTAGTACAAGCTGACAGTAACCTATGCTCGGACCTCCCGCTTATTCGTAGCAGAATTTAGTGTTTCCAGGAAAGCTTCAGCCTTTATGTGTTGGAGCTCGACACTTTAATGGGTTTGATGTGTACCTGCGCTCGCACAGCTGCACATAAAAGAATGATGGGCCGCCATGTCAGACGAGATGGAGAAAGAGTGTTGGGAATCTGGCTTCAGGCGGATCCCAGTTCATCTGTAGTGTGAGGGTCAACAAGACGAGGAGGAGGGGACTAATTATCCTGGCAATTTTACTTCTTAACATTTTGCGAAATGGGGAAAAAAATATGGGGCGGGACTGGATTTTGTGTGTATAGTATATGGCAGGTGGTTTTAGGGGCGGAGTTAAAAATGAGGGCTTGATCATTTCGTCAGACATGAAAAGTTGTTTTAGAGGCGGAAAAAGTAAAGAAAGGCAAACATTTAATTTTTGTTTTGCCCTGTTTAAAATAGTATCTTGGATCCTTGCTACTTTAACAGCATACAATTATTTATGAACTAATATCAATTTTGCATCTGAATTCAGATTCCCTTATGTTCACAACCCATTTTACGTCATAAAATTCCACGAAACAGGATCTTCAATGAGGAAGGTGGCTTTAGGCGTGAAGTTAAAAATACATACTGGAAAGTGAGGATAGTATGCAGATTCCTTAAACGACATTCACAACCCATTTAAAATAACAGGCTATTTTTGTGAAAAATGATCTTCAGTGACAAAAATACTTGACTTTGCTAATCCGCTGTTGATTGGGTGGTTAGAAGCGTATGTAAAGTTTATGGCAGGTCGTTTAAGGTGTTGAGTCAAAACGAGGGCTTGATGATGTCATCATGAAAGGAAAGTCGTTTCAGAGGTGGAAAAAGATGCGTTTTAATTAGGGCTGCATGATAAATCGCATGCGATCGTCATGTGCATTTCGTCAGTAAAGCCGGTTCTGTGATTAGTAGTTAATCTCCATCATGTGCTTTCAGATGGAGCAGCATTTAATACACAGGGCCGTAGTTCACTGACAAGCTACGCAATATTGCATTCATAATCGCAGATGAATCGCCTTGGAGATTAACTACTAATCACAGAACCGGCTTTACTGACGAGATGCGCGTGACATTTGCATGTGATTTATCGTGCAGCCCTATATTTTAATGAAAGGCAAACATTTTTTGTTTTGTTTTGTATTATTTAAAATAACATGTCATATATATACTGTTTTACCATGTACAATGATTTATGCACTAATATTAATTTAGCATACTGCAAAGTATGTGTAGTATGCAAATTCAGATTCTTTAAACGACGTACACAAGACATTTTACTTTGTAAAACAATGTATTCTCATAAAACAGGAACTTCAATGAGAAAAAGTACTCGATTTTGTCTATCCGCAGTTGATGTGTGTGTAAAGTATACGGCAGGTGGTTTGGAGGCGGAGTTTTAAAAAAACAGGGCTTGATGATGTCATCAGAAAAGGAAAGTCATTTTAGAGATGGAAATAGCTGCATTCTAATGAAAGGAATATAACATAGCAGGGACTTATTCACAACAAGACCAAGAATGCAATTTTACTAATAAATAAATAGCGTCCGTTTTTACGCCGTGTTGCGTTTAAGTTCTGTATAAAGTCGCTATTTTGATAAATGTTCATTTTTCCCATACAAACCACTGAGAAATCAGAATCCAAAGATCAAATAGATGCTTTTATTGATTTTTTTTGTGTTTTCCAGCACTAAAGCTAACATTAAGCGTTGTTTTCGACAGCCTTCAGAGAGCGTATGTGTTGAAAAGCCGCAGGCCGTAGCGATGACAGCCCAGCGTCTGCGTTTAATGGGTTTGTGTCTCACGCTAAAGGTCAGTTGGACACTGGGTCAGTAGGAGACGGATAGACGGATGATACGGAGCGACCTGCGTTCACGCCGAGCACTTAGCAAATGCGTAAACCTCGAAGGTCACCTCGACATTTCAGCGCTGAGATCATCCTCCCGTGGAGGTCTCCTGAGGTTAATGCATCTGGACAAACAGAGGAACACCGCCTTCGTTTGTTCTCCACAGTTGTCGTCTGCAGTTTTCGTCTGCTGACATAATATCCATGAATGATTCATCCGCACTCATGTATAATTGAATGAAAGCAGACAGAATGGACTCCAGCAGATTCATGCACTCTTTACATCTTTATTGGTCTGCTGTGGGATAATCCGATCAGATGCCATATGGGATGCGCGACCGGGCTTCTGCGGTGGGGCAATGATGAAGGCTTAGGTGTCTCACTCGTTTAAAGCATTAGAGTTTTTGTTGTGGGAGATTTTAGATAAAGTATTATCTAACATAAAACTAACCTAGCATGAGAAGTAGCTTGTTTTAAAACCTTTTAATGTCTGTGTCCACATTTAAAATTGTCATTCGGGCCTGTTCCACCATAGAGGTTCCTTCTATTGAATTAATATCACTGTGTTAAAAATTTGTGTGTATGTATATATATATATATATATATATATATATATATATATATATATATATATATATATATATACATACACACATTTATATATATATATGTATATATATACATACGTACACACATTTATATATACATACATACACACATACATTTACATATTAATATACATTTTTTATTGTTTTACTTATATATATTAGTAAAACAATAAAAAATGTATATTAATGTCTTATTTAATATTGATTAAATTAAAACATGTTATATAAAATATGTATTAAATATTTAATATATTATGTAATATATTTAGAAAATGCATATCCATTTTAATGAAAATTAAAAAAATGTTTTTGGTAAATAAAATTATATAATATTCCAATGTATATATTATATAATTTAATTAATTAAATAAAATCATTAAAATATACGTATCTATTAAATTTTTAATAAATATAATAAATATGTAATACAATTATGAATTGCACATTTTTAATTGTAGTGAAAATATAAAAATTATTTTAACTATATAGACAATTATTTAGAATGTATTATATGTTTCACTGCAAATATAATATAAATGCATTTAATATAAATTGTCTATTTATATTAAATTGTTAATATAAATATGTCTGAAATATATGCAAATATAAAAATAGATTTCTGAAATATTTAATATTGATAAATAAATATAACCATGCACTATATTTATAAAATGCATACATTTAAATGTTATACGTCTTAATGAAAAATATAAAAATAACATTTCTATAGTTATTTATATAAATTAATACTAATACTATTAATATTGTATAGTCTTATAATTTATTGTATATAGTTCATAATAATGAAATATGTAAGAATATATATATATATATACACATACACACACACACAATTATTAATATCATTTATAGTCTTATATAATTTATTATATATATATTGTATGTATAATAATTAATAAAAATGTGCTATATTAAGTAAATATAACAAATTAGTACTATTTAACCTTTTTAGTTTAATGACAAACATGACTTTTTAAAATAATTTAATGTCATTTTAATTTGTATTTATTTATAATTATTTTATAAAAATATTTATAAATGTATTTTATAATTTAACAGTAATTAAATGACCATTTTCTACAGTTTACTATTTAAGTTCATTAAGTAAATCTCATATTAAAAGCATAAAAATGTAAATAGTTGACCTCTTTGACCTCTTGAAGCTGCCTGTCTTCATTTCTGGAGGTCAAGCATCTCCTGTCACTCACTGAGAAAATAAAACATTTCATAACAGCTTCAGCTGGTGTTGTTTGTGTCAGGAGTCAAAATGAGAGAAATGAAGGAGTCGCGGGGGATGACAGGTGGGATGGACATCAGCGGTTATTGATCAGGGAGATTTGCCTCACTGTCATCCTCCCATAATGTTTCCGCTGGAGGAATCAGTCGAGCCGCTCTGCACCTTACAATCCCCGTCTCGTCTCAGCATCTGCTTAGTCTGAGCTCCAGACGTCTGTATACACACACAGAGATTCAACACACAACGCTCAGCATGTGTTCAGGGTTTGACCGCGAGACCCAATTCAAATCTTAAGAGGATGAATTTCATGAAAACATGTCCAAATCGTATTTCACCCCAAGAAAATACCTGTTTAATATAGAAATGCTACATTTGTTTGTTTGTTTACTTATTTATACTCTTTCGTTTTTTCTTTATTCATATATTTATAAATAAATAAAAATGTCTTTATTTTCTAATTTAATTTATTTAATTTTATTAATTATGTAATTATTTTTATATCATTTAATTTATTTTATTATTGTAAATTTCTCCCCCAAATTGTCATAGAATTTCAGTAGAATGCTTTATATATATTTTTTTATTATTTCTTACTTTTCTTATTGGTGATGCATAATGTGTAAAAAATAGTATTTTTATATCATTTGCTTAATATATTATTTACAAAACTAATGTAATATATTAGATTTTGATTTTGTATTTTTCATATTTGAGTTTTTATTTCTTATTTATTTTTATATTTTATTTTTTATATATTTTCATTAATATATATATATATATATATATATATATATATATATATATATATATATATATATATATATATATATATATATATATTTACTATTCTTACTGTTGATACATAATAAATATATTTTTTGATTGTTGTTATTTATTTGTTTATTTTTATATATATATATATTTGATTTTATCTGTGTATAGACGTTTTGAATTTTTATTTATTTATTGATGAGGAATTTTTTTCTTTTTGTCATGACATATGATGTGGACACGTTTTTACAGGTTTCTTGATTAACCCTTTGATCACTAGCATACAAAATGACATTAGCGGCTTTGATTCTTTCCACATTTTCACTCTCTCTGTTTCTGCTAATTCGGTTCCTGCTCTATTAACCGTTTACTCCTTTAGCTTCTAATGAGTCAACATAGCTCTGAGTCACAGATAAAGCCCTACAGAGATGCTTTCAATTCCTCAGACACCAGACACATTGATTACGTGACTGTATTGATTGTCTTTCCTCTGGTTTCATTAGCAAATTAATGCAAGTACAAAACCAATACTGGATTCTTTTAACAAACCAAAAACTCAAAATGCAAAAAGCAGTGATTTTCATCAAGTGTGGAGGTTATCAGCAGGTTAATGGCACTGTTTCACTCGCACAGATCTGGCGTGAAAGTGGTTTCCAGTGTATTTCGGGAGGAATGTGAGGAATTTGGCCGCTCTCTGGTTCCTGGTTCAGGTTTCAGATGCGCTGCAGGCCAGATTTGGGAAACGGCCAGATGAGTCAACGGCACACTCGTTCCTTCAGATCAGACAAAACCTCCCTGAAGAAACAACGTATTTGACGCCACAGTACAGATGCGTAAACTCACAGTTGCAAGTGTATTAAAAACTATATATAATATATTATCTATATTATAATTTATTTTTCCAGTTTTTAATTTTTTTTTTCAGAAATAAAATGAATAATTTATTATTTTTATTTATTTTTTCTATTTCATGTATATTTTTTTTTCATGAAGAAAATAAAGATTTTAATTGTTTGTTTTAGTTTGATCTATTTTATTTTCATATCTGTATTTTTCATAAAGAAAATGAAGCCTTCAATTGTTATTTGTTTTCTTTTTTATAGATATTTTGTATTTATATTTTTTAATTTTGTGTATTTTTTCATAAAGAAAATAAAGCCTTTAATTATTGTTTATTGTCAACATTGATTAAATTAAATCGTACTAGTCTTTTCATCATGATAGTATATAAATATATTGAATTTTAAATGGAAATGCTTACATAAGTGTATTGGTATTATTTCTTAGATTAAATATTTATAGAAATCCAAATAATTAATATTCAATTATTAAACCTTTTCATGTCTGTCATTAAAATAGTTTAACTAGCATGCTTTTGGCATTATGGAAATAAGAATGGCGTGAAAAGGCTTGTAATGTAATGTAATTATGCGGTTATGTTAATGAGCTTGTGACATCATCACCATGTTGATTTCAGTTCGATCTGTATAAGACCGAGCGCAGAGACATGCAAATTCCGGTTTTGTGTGATATGATCGCATTAATAAAGGAGATTTGATGGATTACAGTGGCCTAAAAAAGCCTTTAGCAGAGCGTCTGAGGCTCGTCTCACAGTGCTCTTCTGTTTCGTCGATGTTAGCTTTCTGCTGACTGTCTCAGGATGTTTAGACGATCAGATCCATTTGAAGCTAATGCGTTTGGTGGCAGAGAGGAAGTGACAAAGACACGCTGCATTATTGCTAGTGGCTAAGTGCTGCACGTTCACTCCAGAGGAAACGCTGTGTTTAATAGTGTTTAATTCATGTGCTGATGCTACATTGTGATTTTGTTAAGCCGAGCTTTCCACCAAAGGTTCAGCTGATTTCATTCATCTTCTTGTATGTGATTTAGGTGCTGCTCCAATTAAATGCAGCTGTACATGATGTTTTGATTAGAATTTCGTGCTTTTTAGTGTCTTTTGATTTGGGCAAGTTGCAGCTACCTAGCAACACTCTAGTAAGCACATAGCACCTCCAGTTTTCTTTGGCATATCGTTTCCTCTCATGACTTCCTCTCTTCGTCTCCTTCCCCTCGCATCTATTTGCAGATCTCTCTAGAGTTTGATTCTCTTTCAGGGCTCACTGGCTTGTCATCTCCCTCGCTGGAGATCCGAAACCTTCTGGAACCTTTCATTTTAACGAGTCCCCATCAAAACCCGGGGAAATTGGATGGTGCAACGAATGGGAAAGCTACGGTGGCCGAGAGAGCTCAACGTGCGGCAAATAGATAAAACACCTGCAAATTAAGAAAACAACTTCCTCAATTTTACAATGCACACGCTGCAAATGCTCACAACACAACCAAACAAAGAAACGCACTACAAATAAAATGTATTTGGTTGTATTGGGAGCATTTGCAGTGTGTTTCTTTATTTGTTTGTGTTGTGAGCATTTGCACCACCTGCTGTCACACTGATCAAGACGTTTTCTTGATTTGCTGTTGCTTTTTCTATTTGCATGTGTTTTCTGAAGTTGCAGCGCATTGAGCTCCCTCGGCCACCGTAGAAAGCGATCTAGCGATTCCTCGGCTTCAGAAGCCTCGTCGATGCGAAATCTTAATTATGTTGTAGATAAACGCAAGTGTATTTCAGTCTGAAGTGTTTGTTTGACAGTCCCTGATTATGAACTGGCCCGATTTGTCTGTTCTGGTCTCCCGCTGAGCGTTCCTCTGTAAGCCAGATCTGCTCTCTGCTATCACTGTTTTTATCCTCAGTTCTGGTGAGCAATTACCAACCTCAGAAACCCTGCTGAATATTCATGAGGCCCCACTGTATTACGCAAGTTTGCCGAGAAATACGCAAAGCAGTTCTGTGGCTACGGCACAGGTTTAAATAAATCTCCAACCTTAAGTGTGTTACAGCTTTTGTGCTTTTGAGGGACTTTGGATTTGTGCCACCCAGCAACACCCTAGTAGCAACATAACTCGTCAAACACCTAGCAACCCCTTAGTAACAACATAGAAACTCTTCAAACACCTAGTAACACCCTAGTGTCGCGGTCCTGCTCGCCCCGCTCCAAGCGGGATTCGAACCGCGGTCTCCGGCGTCGGAGGCGGGCACTCTAACAAGGAGATTAAAAGCCACGGCCTCTAGCATCTGTCGCTAGAGCGCCACTTGAGATCGGCGAGTGAGGTTTAACCTGCACAGCACTTACCCGCTGGCCTCTGCTACACTAGCAACTGCATAGCGACTCTTAGAACACTTAAGCAATCCCCTAGTAACCCCAGAGCAACTCTGCATAGCAATTCTTAGAACACCCAAGCAAATGCCTAGCAACTCCCTAGAAACCACATAGCAACTCTTCTAACAACTTAACCAGCTAGTAACAGAATAAAATCTCTTTAAAAGAATAGCAGCTGCATAGAAACTCTTCAAACACCAAGCAACAACCTAGTAACAACATAAACGCTTCAAACACCTAGTAACAGCATAGAAACTCATCAAGCACCTAGCAACTCCCAAGTAACCACATAGCAACTCTGCAAGCAGCTTAACAACTTAATAGCGACTCTTTGAACATCTTAGTGTTACCATAGCAACTTAGAAACCCCTAGAAACCACAGAGCAACTCTGCATAGCAGTTCTTAGAACACCCTAAAACTCCCTAGCAACCAAATAGCAACAAGCACATATCATAGCAACTCTTAGAACATTTAAGGAACCGCTTAGCAACATGACAATCTAGTTTTGTTTTCATCGTAGTACTATAATGAGCCACTAAACAGCTCAGTGTCAGCATCACGAGGCAATCGTGACATTTCTGTCAAATCACAGAGATTTCTTGGATGAGTTTTGATGGAGATGTTGTCGCGTCGTTCCCTGCGGTTGTTTGGGTAAAGCAGGTGCTCGTCAACGTCTCTGTGGTCACAGTAAATCAGCAGGCCTGTTATCATCAGCCGTATATCTGCATATTGTCATGAGACGCCACCTGCGGCGCTCGTCTGACAGCGTAATGGATGAGATGTTGTGATACTCTTTTATTTGTGCTGCTCCGAGCCTTGACTCCATACTCACTGTGTCTCTTCTCGTTTGACAAATTTGTCCTAATTTATGGTTGTTTATAAAAGCCGAGAGGCAATCCATTCTGAGCTCCCCCCATCAAACGGCCGGCCGTACATCAAACCCACTCCAGCGGCTTTAGCTGCTTTTAGTGTCTTCAAGCTGATCTGCCATCTCTCACGGCCTGGGCGCTTTCTAGAAGATTCCCTCAAGGTCACTGTGACCACCTGGAGGAACCTTGCTCTTTCAAAGCTCAGGACACTATGTTCTCATCAGGTGCCATGCAACAAGTAATTTGTCTGTCGCAAAATGTTGCATGATGTTGCACAATCAAAACCCATCAGAACATATTTGTTGTTAGTTTCTAGCTGTTATTTTAATTTTTTTATTTATATAGTTTTAATAATTTCTGTGGCTTTTATTCCTTGTTGCAAAGAAAGTAAACATTAAATGGTTTAATTGATTAATATATTTGAATATTGAATATTAAATTATTTTATTTTAATTAATTTTATTTTAAATTTATTCAATTTTATGTTTGTCAATAATTGCTTATTATACACAATTTATTTGTAAAACCTTTTTTAAAACATTGTAAATACGACACATTATGGAAGGAAAGTGACTTTAAGTCTTAATACTTGCGAGTGTTGACTTTAATAAATTTGATAATTCTCAATAGTTTTGTCTCAGATGTTTCTCCTAAACGAGAAAAATGAGACCGTTTAAATATTTGAGTACTTTTGATTGCAGACTATTCATTGTATAGCTGAACACTTTGTTGATATCCCTTCTGAAACTCTAGATGAGATACATGTGAGATTACCGGGGCATTTTGTCTCAGGGGAGCCATCTAAGCAGAAGACATAAATTTCCATTAGCTCTCCATTTAATTTCTTTGCTGTTGTCATGGTGCACACATGAGGAGGATCCAGGAATACGCAGATGATGATGTAACTCAAAATAGTCTTTAATGCTGACCAGGCAGGGCAAGACAAGGCAAGGCTGACACAGACAAGAACACCAGGGAGTAACGAGTATACACAGGATAATCACACATAATGAGACAAACACAGCTGGACAAGAATCAACTAATAATTACACTAAACAAGGACAGGAAACAAACCAAATATGTACACAAGAGACGAGAACACATGACACACATGACAGAGGTCTGACAGCTGTATAGTAGAAACAAACTCATTTGTGGGTTGTTTTGTGTTTTTTCCCATAGTCTGTCCTTCGCTTGACCGTTCGTGTACTATATGCGAGTGCTGCAGTTAGTAGAGGCTTCGGTCGGTCACTGTGTCGATGCTCTTTGGTGTAGATCAATAATTCCATTCATGGGGCACAAGTGCAGGACAAAGTGCTTTTCTGATTGCTGCTGTATGACGCTCATATCGATTCTGGGCTGGGATGTTTTAGCCACACTGATCAGAAAGAATTGCAGATTGTTCCATTTGCCTGCGAGTAAGCCAAATATATTAAATTACGTCCATGTTCTAATCATATTCTGCAGATATTGTTAAATGGACAGGCATAAGATACAAGACAAACATCTTACCCTGATGTCAAAGGTCATCTTGTCCAACCAACACATGTTAAAACCGTATATTTGACAACAGAATTAAGTATTTTTTACAGTAATTGACTGTATCCAAGTGGCTTTTTACACTATTTGCATGTAAAAGTGACAAAAACCATAGAAGAATTAGAAAATAAATGCATTCACATCATTACTTAACAATCCTGTTGTAAAAAAACTAAATAAAATGACCAAACCCATGCAAACTGGTTCAGCCTGTTCTGATTTTCTAGTTTTAGAGGGGTTTTGGGGGAGGTCAGGTTGGCAGACCACTTGGCCCGCCAACAAAACAGCAGCTAACAAGACTGGGAGACCATCTAGACCAGCCTAAACTGGTTTAATAGTCCTTCACCCTGGTCTGATTTGCTAGTTTTATATGGCTTTTGGAGCAGTTAGACTGCAAGAACATCTACACCAGCCTAAACTGGTTTGGAGGTCTTTGATGCTGTTCTGATTTGCTAGTTTGATGTTTTTTGCAGCAATCAGGCTGAGAGACCATCTAGACCGGCTGAAACTAGTTTGTTGGTCCTTTTGCATGGTCTGATTTGCTAGTTTTAGCGGGTGTTTGAGCGACTAGGCTTGGAGACCATGTAGACTAATCTAAACAGGTTTGCTGGTACTACAATCTGGACTGATTTGGTAATTATAGAGGACTTTTTGAACAATCAGGCTGGGAAACCATCTAGATGAGCCTAAACTCAAAACCTGCTGGTCCTTCAATTCTGGTCTGATTTGCTAATTTTAGAGGGCTTTTGGGGCAATCAGGCTGGTAGACCATCTAGACCAGCCTAAACAGGTTTGCTGGTCCTTCAATCTGGACTGATTTGGTAATTATAGAGGGCTTTTTGAATAATCAGGTTGGGAGACCATCTAGATGAGCCTAAACTCAAAACCTGCTGGTCCTTCAATTCTGGTCTGATTTGCTAGTTTTAGAGGGATTTTGGGGCAATCAGGCTGGGAGATCATCTAGACCAGCTTTAACTGGCTAAGATCAGCAAACCAGTTTAGGGTGGCTTTAAGATTTTTTTTTTAGCTGGGATAAAAACCTTTTTTCTGTAGAAGGCAAAGGATGAAAGAAAAAAAGTGCTCCACCTTACAGTACCGGTAAAAGGGACATTCCAAAAGTCACATGACTGGCCCCAGAGTCCACACACATGCTTCGGGTTACACCCCCTCCCTTGGTTTAGTCGAAGGTCATTGGTGGTTTAATGCTGCTGTGAAATATGCAGGTGGTGACATCGTTACCCTTGTTGTGACAGGTTTCAGGTGCACACAACGGCGCCATCCATCAGTCAGAGCGATGGATTGGACTCAACGGTAGAGTCTCTAGACACCCACCAAACCCCCAGTAAGACGCGCCAAGCTGAGCCCAAACCTTTACAAGCAATGCAAGCAGTGGTACGGCACAATAAATCTTCCTTACCTTCCTCTTATCATACCTCGCTGTGGTCAGTGTGCTTCCTGCGGTCTTAAAGGCCGATTGCACTTTCCTCTTCACTGTGTTCCGAACGCAATGACGCCTCGAGGGGATTCATAATTCAAGCCCCATTGATTTGCGGCCATAGATGTGCATTAGTGTGAAGGTGAAAGAAAACGGTTCCTGGTTTCTGAAAAAAAATAAAAAACACCATCTGACTTTGATCTGAACAGGGATATGGTTTCTCAATAAATTGAGCACCCATGTTCTGAAAAGTAGCAAATTGCCCTGATTATAGTTACGAACAAGCACGGGCACTAATGAAAGATCACACAGTACACTTTGGGGTGCTTCCATATGTTGAAGTTCCTCATCAGCGGATTTCACAGCAACACAGCTGGAGCACAAGCTCAGGGATGGTTCAGTCGCATCTATTCCCCAAGTAAAAGCGGCGTGAAGTAATTACACTGTGGGTCATCATCTAATTAACAAGCTCAAACAACACAATCAGTCATCGTGAAAAAAATAACAAGCCTTTTGAAATTTACAGGGAGTCGGAAGCGTCAAGTTGATGCATTGTTTGTTTGAAATAACAGCTATTGGTGACTGCGTCTAGGTCTGTTGGCTCTGCCAATTGACGTTGTGTTTGCTGTTCTTGACCTCTTGTTGTGAACTTCATGGATCTGACTGACAAATCCACTGAGGCGTTTGAGTCTGTTAGAGGCTTGATCCAGATTTTCTGACGTGCAATGCGCGCACATTTGCTGCACGGCTAAACTACAAAACACTCCACTGCTTTGACGGGGTGATGTTTGGTCTTTAAGAAGTGACCAGAGAGAGGGTCATACATCATGTTGCATTTTTGCTCGTTCGCTGTGTTGTACGATTCGAGGGTTTGATGGATAGCAGCCCTCCTGGCACTCTTGAGAGAGAGAGAAAGTGAGAAAGACTCAGCTATTGACAGTCTGTGCCTGTGAGAAAAAGCTCATTCTTCTCTTTCTGTGTAGTGTGGAGCAGTACATCTTCTGGACGTCTTCAGGCTATATTCAAGTGTGTTCTTCACAGGGAGGTCTATAATACCTGGAGAAAGCTGTCTGTTAGCATTCCCATTCATTCAGAGGTGCAAGATATACACCATTTGACTATCCGGAATGCAACAGGCCACTGGTGATACATCTACTATAATATGATGAAGAATTATGCATCTGTTGCTTGCAGGAAATTGTATTATTTAGAATGCTTGGTTACTTTTGAACAGCTGTCGATGGAGAAAGATGCTTTATGAAACCGTATGGTGTAGTTGGAGAATATTCCAGTATGGCCCACGCTAACCAGTCCAAAATTTATGTTTTGGTACTTCATAGAGATCCTTGTATCTAAACCCCCTTTGCTGGTATTATATAGGACTAAGGGTATAATGATACACAAACGTGATGGCTCGTTACGTACCCTCAGATTTGACGTCACGGTTCGGTATGGCTTCGGTACAGCAGGGGGGAAAAAACTAAACATAATTGCTTTTTTATTAAACAGTGGTTTACTGAACAAATTTCTCTTTTTTTAAATAAATTCAGTTATAATTAAAATCTACCTCGGCTTATGCTCTAAACTATTTTTAACTAATTTACATTACTATAAGGTTTCAATTAACAACAGAGCCCAAACTTAAATTTAATTACTGTTTATTTTTAAATATAATAATCAGCACTCAGCTTAAAAATTGTATGCAGTTTTTAGCTAAATTAACTTCTAAATTATAAAATTTCTATTTGTTGTTGAAATATATTTATTTACACAGTGTCTGTCATAACTTGCTTCATAACAGATTTATTTAAACATACATTACTCAATTAAGACATCACTAACAAGTAAAGTAAAATATGAGTATGTAGTTTATATTTTGCTAATTTTCTTCTCTATACTATTCTCTGCGAACTAACAAGCTATGGACACTAAATACTTGCGTGAAGTAAATTTTTACATTTTGTTAACAAGCTGTTTTATTGACGTCTTATTGAGTGATTAAATGAGGCATGAGATGTTCATTCATGATTATTTCATGTTAAAACTATTAGTAAAGAGGAAGGGATGATCGCGCTGCCGTTTGAACTGTGACGTATATACAGCGATCTGTCGCACCACATCAAAGAGCATCAAAACGGCATTTATTGTTTGAATTTCCAGACAAAAAAATTGACATAATTTTAAAAAGGTTTCTTATTTAAAGTAAAAATATAAAACTGGATGTTTCCAATGACGTTTCACTCATGCAGTGGTTAAAACAATGCTGTATTTGTTCCATATACATGTGTACCGAACCGAAATACTCATACTGAACATTTTCAGTATGAATACGTGAACTGTTATACCCCTTTATAGGACTAATTAGCAAAATGCGCCAAAAAAATTAACTAATAATTAATAGCAGTTAACTAAATTAATCTGCATTTTTAAGCGACGTTAGTCACACATGGGTTTTCAAAACCATATCACACACCGGTATTTGCGAGCTGCATTTTCAAAGTAGCCTTCTGTTAGCTAATGGAAAGGGGTCGGGAGCATTATTTTCACCTTTTCTGCTGCGTTTTGATGGATGTCAGGTGTTATGTTGGATGTGAGAGGCCGGATCATTCTGCCTAGCCTCACCTGATCTCAGCACTTTATCATGAGAGCAAGAAAGATGATTTGATAAAGATAAAGGAGGTGCTATGGCAAAGTGCCTAACATTATATTTTGCACTTAGCCTGTGGTGTATGGTTGAAGGAATGATGTTGAAAAGCCATAATTATGTTTTCACAGTCTTTGTTTGACATTACTTCAGTGTTCGGGAGTAGGACTAGCTAAATAAAAACAGTGATGCAGCTAAGTGCTAACAAGTCTCTAGTAGGCCTACTTGGATTGTGTTACATTTTGTAGAAAAGGAAAATTTAATACTGTTATATATGTATTTAATTTTCTTATGAATTGTTTTTTTTTTGTAACAAATAGGCTATTATTCAATTTTTTTTAGAAACATCAAGGTAGCCTACTTTTTGTTAGCTTGTAGTATCTTCCCCATCTTGTTTTAGCTAACGTTAAGGGGTTGAAAAGCATTATTTCATCTTTTTCTCATGTGTTTCACACTTAGCATTCTTTGTAATAACATATAGCTAAGCACATTATACAGCTAACAACTTTGTCGCGAACTGCTTTCCCTAGCTTTTTGTTACCTTGTGTAGCTAACTACTTAATAGCAATATTTCTAATAGCAAATATGTTTTGTTAGCTTGTTGTTTAGCTAAATACTTCCCTTTTCAGGCGTTTCTCTTTTAATTAGCATTTTTTTTCTAAAGACAAATAGCTGGATTTTGTTAGTTAACAATTTCACCTTGTCAGGTGTTTTCCCCCTTAAATTGCATTTTTTTCGAATAACATATAGCTAGCTTGGTTTTAGTTAGCTTTTGATGTAGTTAACTACTTCCCTTTTACATGTTGTTTCCTCTTAAATAGCTAGTTAGCTGCTTTTGTTAGCTTGCTTAGCTAACTATTTCACATTTTCAGTTTTTTACCTTCTTAATAGCTTTGTCTAATTGCAAATATTTAGTTGCTTTTGGTTAGCTTGTAGTTAGCACCTTTTAGGTTGTTTCTCTCTTGAAAAACATTGTTTCTAATAGCATACTTAGCAGATTTTTGTTAGCTTGTAGTTTAGCTAACTATATTTCCTCTTTTCAGGTTGTGTCCCCCTTGTTTCGTAGCCTGTATATGTTTTTAGCATGTAGCTAGCTGAATTTGTTTGCTTTTGATGCAGTTAACTACTTATATTTAGGCCTACATATTGTTTCTTCTTAAGTAGCTAATAACAAAAAGTTACATTTTTAGCTTGTTGCTTAGCTAACGCTTTCCCCTTTCATTATTTCTCTTTTAAATAGCATTTTTTATAACATATAGTTAGCTGCTTGTGTTAGCTTGTCGTTTAGCTAACAATTGCACCGTTTTACCTTGGTTCTCTCTTGAAAAACATTATTTCTAATAGCACAGTTAGCGTATTTTTTTTAGTTTGTAGTTTATTTCCCCTTTTCAGGTTTTCCCTTGCATTGTTTCAAATAGCATATAGTTAGCTTCATATGCTAGCTTGTGAAGCTAAACTACTTCACCATTCCAAGCTGTTTTCCCCTTAAATATAATTCTTTTGTAATAGCTACAAATAGCTAGTGTTCTAGGTAAAAAAAAAAGAGTACCGCTCTACATTAAGAGCAGTTTCTAACTTGGCAAGCGAGTTTCACTTCCCAAACACTGCATTAGTTCCACGTCTTTGTATTCCACTGAATTCCCAGAGAAGGTTGAGCAGTTCGAATGCTTGCAGTTTGCTCTGTTAGAGAGGTAATTATGTATTCCACTGAAAATCCAGTGGCTTTTGGGAGCGTTGGCTCAACATTTTAGATGCGCTATTCATGAAGGAGGGATATTCCTCACGCTGGCGACCCGAGTCTGGAGAGAGAACAGGTGTCTCTCTCCTGGTGAGACCCTGAGTCGACCTTTCCTCAGATATTTCCCAGCAACTCGACTCCTTGTTGTCTGCTAATTAATAATTCAGAGACAGCATTATGTGCTCTGTTCATAGAGCAGAACATTTCTTAATATGAGCCTTTGGGCTTCTTGGGCTCTGCTTCCCTGTCTGTAACCTGTTTGTTAAAAACACATTTTTGAGAGCTCTGCTTAGTGTATTGAATTGAATACTGAATGTCTACAATCTGCATAGGCTGAACTTTTCTAAGGGAGCAACATAAACTGATTTTGGATTTAGAGTTAAATCCAAAAGAATTTGGCTCATCATGTTGCTAATAACAAAGTCTAATAAGCATGAACATACCTAAACCAAGTATTTTGTAACTTTTTTATGATCTTTTAAATAACTAAACTATTCATATATATATATATATATATATATATATATATATATATATATATATATATATATATATATATATATATATATATATATATATATATATATATATATATATATATATATATATATATAATTTTTTTTGTAACTTTAATGTTTAAAACAATTAAACATTAATAAAAACAAATTTGATTTTAATTTATTATTTGATTATTTTTTATCATATTTTTATTTTATTAAAAGCATAAGTATATAAGCATAAAAGTACCACAAGTATTTTGTAAATTGCAAATTTTATAATGTCCTAAATTACATTTTACATTTGCATTTTTTTTTGTTTTAATTTAAATTTTACTTTAATTTTTTTTTTATTATATATCCATTATAAATATACATTTTTAATGAATTTTAAATTATTTTAAATTATTTTGGCTCTGAATAACTATGTATAACTCTTAATAATAAATGAATGGGGACAGATATTTCTGAGCTCCAAAAATGACAAACTTCTATTCTTCACTCAAAACTTCAAAAAACTTTAATGAAAGTAGCCCACACAACTATAGTCACTATAGTCCAAGTTTTCTTGACTTTTTCTGCTCGACCCCATCCATTCTGATTAATTTCATTTTAAAGAAAAGAGCAGCTTGAACATTTTGTGCTTTACACAAGAAAGTGAGTTTCAAACCACGTGAAGTGTGTAAATATTAACAGAAATGTTATTTTCAGGGTGATCATAGTGTATTTAGATATTAACCCATTTAAGCCCACCGGCAACTATAGTTGTCATTTTTCTTTTGTAAGTATTTTTCTAGATGGTATCGATGTTTTATGTCTAAATGACATGCAAGCAAAAAACCAAATAAAAGATTTCAAGAGAGAAAAAAAGGTATTCACTTCCTTCCTGTCACATGAGGCTGACAAATTCCTACCCCTACTTCAGGGAAGCATGGCGAAGGCAAACCCTCCCAAAGAAAGATAATTTTCATGTTACTAATAAATATTTTTTATTGATATACATAATCATGAAGGTCTCTAGAATCATCCAAACAAAACAAATCTCAGAAGAGATCAATAGTTTTTTGTATACTTAGTCAAAAGTCCAAGCGGCAACTATAGTTGCCGGTGGGCAAATTACTTGTAAGTACATATTGTTGCTAGCATCATGCTAGCAACATGCTAACTTCATGCTAACAACGTATTCAAATTTGACATTAAGGGGTGCATAGAACATATAACTATGGTTGCCACACATTCAAATACAATTTTCAAGAAAAAAAACAAAAACCTGGGGAAAATCAATGCAGAACATGTTCACATAAGACACTTTTAACACAACTATATGGTTGAAATCATTCAGAAAAAAATGGGCACAAATTGGTTAATATCGACGAAAACAATCCACTACTAAAACCAAACAAAATACACTGTAAAAAAAAAAAAAAAAAAAAAAAAAAGATTTTTCAAAGATTATTGGAGTATGTTTTGCAAGAACATATACATGAAAATTAATAGAGAAGCCTATTTATTAATTATTTTAATCCTACATTGACATTTTGTGCTAAATTTAATGTTCAGTATTTTTTTTAAAAAGCACAGATCTCATCAAGGTCACAATCTGTTTTTCATTTCCCGTGAATGCCGTCTATATTAAAACATGAACGTGCCATTTTAAAGAGACTGACCTGATGATAACAAGCTAAAAGACACAGGGAAAAACCCCAGTTAGCCACTTCAAAGACGCTTGAGAAGGAGGTGAAGGATGACTGAAGAGGCACGGTGTTTCTCGACGCTCTCATTAAGCGAACGAGGGCCGGATGAGAGGTCATGAGCTCTATTGTGTCTCCATATTGACAGAATGTAATTCACCGGTGTGAACTGATACACATTCCTGTATGTCACCAGAGCCGTAGGAATCCACTCACGCTCCGGAGCCCAGCGCTGATGGCTTTCCTTGGAGAAAAACACACCAGATGGATGCTTTTTGTCAAGGGTTTGCTGTCGAAGGCCATTTTTTAAGAGGTCGACTGAGACTGAGCACAGTATTATGTTGACAAAAGCCGCTTAAACGCCAAAACTGAGGTAAACAGACTGTGTTTTTGATGTCTGCTGGTGTAGAAACCGTTTTCACTCTGACATTTCTAGTAAATTTCACAAATAATAAAAGTAATGTTGAATTAAACATTCAATTTTGAAGTAGAAAACCTTTGTTTTCTTCCAAAAAAACAACAACAAATTTTAAAATTATATTTTTGGTCATTTTAGTAAATAAAAATAATTTAGCAGATTGCTCAAATTAATGTAAATAACACTGAAAATAATATGTCTGTCTTTATTTACACACTCCGTGTGTGTTTTTAAACCCGTATGATTAACTTTCTTCTGTAAAGCACAAAACGAGATGTTTTGAAGAACGTTCAAGCTGCTCTTTTCCATAAAATTAAGATATGAAGTGTTGTTTTCTGTAAAAATATCAAAATTGTTGCTTAAAACTATAAAATATATCTTCTAATGGGGTCATAAAAATATTTTTTATGACCCACTGGCAGATATTTTTATTGTTTTAAGCATAAACGTAATTTTGATCATTTTTTAATTTATTCAAAAAAACAACACTTCATATTTTAATTGACAAGTGACATTTAAATTCTGAAGTAAAAAGACTAAAGTATTTTCTTGTGAAACCTACTCCATTGATCTTTGTTTTATTCATAGCTTTAAAAAAATAAAGCTTTTACTGTGTATTTTTGTTGGTTTTAGTAAATAGTAGTCAATTAGGATTGTTTTTGTCCAAATTAACATCTAATACGCTACAATAAACCTGCAAATAACATTTGTCATTATTTATATTCTACGTGGTTTTGAATGCTGTGTTACTTACATTCTTCTGTAAAACGCTAAATTAGATGTTTTGAAGAATGTTCAAGCTGCTTTTTTGGGCAAAATTAAGATTTAAATTTGTTCTCTGGAAAAATGTCTGAATTTTATTTATTTATTTATTTGTTTTTGCTTAAAACAATAAAAAAAAATCTAATGTTGTCATAAAAATAATCTTGTTTTTAATTCTGAAAACAATATCTTAATATGCAAGTAACATTTAAATTTTGAAGTAAAAAGAATATTTTGTTGCCGTTTCTGTGCCGCATGAAGTATATTTTCTGACCTTAAGTGCACTGTGTTTGTCGCAGGACATTGTGGGATTAGTAGTCCTCAGTTGAGGGTTCAAATAACTTATATTTTCATTGATTGTTGTATTGGTTTTCTGTGAATGAAATGTTAGTGGTGGCTGCCTGACTGAGATCGACTGCTTTAGCTTATTTTCATTTGCTTGTTTCAGAAAGTGGCTGTTAATCAATCAGTTGGGAATGAGGAGAAGAGACCGATGCTCAATTCTTACTCAAGAGTGTGCTACAAAATATCAACATTTAAGAGTGTTTATCAAGGTCTGATATTCAGATTTCGGCTTCAGTAATGATTGCTCCTCTGTTTTATCATGTAGCCACCAATAGACACAATAGAAAGATATATTAGAGATTCTGTAAAGTAAGAATTAGCATTTTGTCCAAATGGAGTACTGCATGGTACATAGTCTACACTAAATACTGCCTTCTAATTAAAAAAGCTGACTGTTATTAAAATACATTTTGTGGGTTTTTAGCAGTCTGTTAAAATACACGGCTCATAATTTTGTTTCTAATTAAACTTTTCTTGTTTAATGTTCATTTTTTATAACAAAAACATTATATAATGTATTATAAACACTTATTAAATAATATTGAATAATAATATATCATGTAGTCACTAGTAATGCATTATATTATTATTATTTTAAATAACTACACACAGTTCAAATGTTATTTAAACATCATTTATTATATTCATTTAATATATTTTTTATTTCAAAATTATGTAAGATATACCTTAAGTATAAGTCTTACCACATTTGTGACCCCATTTTTGTTGTTGTTGTTTGTTTTAAGCATGAATCTTAAAAATATGTTAATTCTTGCTTAAAACAATAAAAATTTAATTTGTTAATAGTATACATACTGTGTATATATCTGTTCAAATATGTATGCTTCTAATTTAATTTACATAGTTTAATCAATTTTTAGATTTTTTACTGGAATGTATGTTATATTAATTAATTTATATACTTTTTTATAACATCCTTTAAACAAAATTTCACTTAAGAATCAATCTTACACAAGTTGTTTAAGAGAATATATCTTACGAGAATGAAGTTGTTTTCTTGTTTTAAGTAAGTTTTCATGCTTTTTTTCATGTATTTTGCTAGTACTAATGCATATGTACTATACACTGCAAACAAAATGGTAAAAGCAGCACTTAGATATTGCTTTTTCATCGTCAGATTGTTGAGATTGATTGTTTAATTTGGTTAATTTGAGCACCTCAGATGCTGTTTGTAGTTGTAATTTAGCCGTAATCGAGTTCACAGAACCTTCAAGGTCGGCTCGTTTGCATGCATCGCATCGGCTCATGTGATTTTTCTTTGTTGTAATGGCGTTATCCAAAGTTATTTACAGTTGTGTGTTTTAATGAACGAGGCGGCCGGGAGCTTCTGCGTGAGATTGAGACAAATGTTTGTGTGTCGGCGCAAGCACTCGGCTGATTAACTCGTGCGGGATACCGTTTTATCTGCTGTGCCGTTTGATGTATGACATCTTTTTAAGACGCGGTAGAACGCAATCACAGGCTCTTTCATTGCCCAGGCCCTTCGTCTCAGCAGATTGCCTCTGTGTCCCTGGGGACCGGGTCCTGTGTGTGTGCATTACAGGGGTCAAATATACTGAAAAACACACGCTTTACAAAGAAAACATCACAAGAGGAAGGAAAAATAAATTTTGGCCACACAGGAGGGACTTTTTTGTTCCATCTTTATCTGAAATTTTGCGTCGTTTCGTGTCAATATGAATCCTTTCAGCATCATTTATTTTGTTAGATGTCGTGTTTCAGTTCATATACACTGTTTCGATGTCCCTCTTTGCGACTGAATTTTGTGTTCTTCGGCTCGTAATCATAGGGGAACCACTTTTGGTGCTGTATAGCACCAAATCTTGGTGCTTCAGTGGTTCTAAAGCGGTTCTTCATTGGTTCTTTGGCATGACTGAGGTACTATATAGCACCGCTCCCATATACAGAACCTGTTAACCTCCTGTATGGTTCTTCAGCGGTCTTTGGGGTGATTAAGGTGCTATATAGCACCACTGCCGTACAAAGAACCTGTTAAGCCCTTTTAAAGGTTCTTTACAAGCCAAAGAACAAGCTTTTTAGCACCATTTTTGTTGAAGAAATACAGTGCAATATGGCACCTCTTATGGTTCAACATAGCACCATTTGACAAAGGTACTGTATAGCACCTTTAAAGATATGGTGCTATATAGCACCAAAAGTGGTTCCCCTATGATTACGAGCCAAGAACCACTTTTAGTGCTATATAGGCCCTTTTTGTTTTAGAGTGTACTTTAAAAATGTGCATGTCTATCTATTTTTATAATCTTGCTGAATGGGCTTATTATAATATATTAATATTATAATATAATTAAAATGAAGTAAAAGGAATATTAAAAAAGTGAATCAAAATATATACTTGACAGATATTTTTCACTTGTTTTCAGGTATAAGCGAGTTACATCCAAGATTTTTCGATATTCAAAAATAAGATATAAATAATTGAGTTTAATTTTATTTTTTAAATTGTATTTTACTTTATTTTATTTCATATTTTCTAGTGCAAAATAATAAACAGCAATTTTAGGTGTTTCTCTTTGCTGTCATAATGTTTCTCAAATGAATTTCCTTAAAAATAAATAAATTAATAATAATAATAAAATATAATAGTACTTTTAACACAACTAAAAGTTATTTAGAATCTTTTGTGATAAATCTGTCATTGTGAACCAGTCAGTGTTTTAAGACTATCACAGGTTCCTCCTGGTTTGTTTTGTGATCTTCAGGCTAGTGTCCTGTAGCTGGACGTCCTGCGCGTGCGGAGCATCACAGGATGTTCTGTGTTGTAGATCACATCTGTGTGGCGTCGCCAGGCTCTCCTGCTTCCCTGATTGACAGTAATTATATGAGGAACGGCTGATATCTCCATAAGAGACCCTCAGCGGTGTCCGTTACAGTCAGCGATCCGTTCCAGCGAAGCTCCTCGTGTTCCTCCGAATGCTAATGCACGGCCTTTGCTCTTCATTATGTTGCATTAGCGCTTAAAACGCTTCCTGTGCTTGTCAGGAAATGAAAAGCTAGAGAAATATGACATGGTCCATCAATGACTCACATGTAACATCATTTCTGGTTCGATTACGTCATTCACGGTGTTCATTGCTTCATTAAAGACTTTTAGTTAAAGTGTGGTTTTGCATCTTGATGCTTTAAATCGGCGTTTGCGATGCTGTGATTCATGTAGTTTCAAGGCTTATAATCTTTTATTGAAGAACATTTTGGAGAAAAAAGAAGACATTGCTGGAGAAAAAAAGCTAGGCAAAGTTTAGCTAGTTAGCGTAGCATCGTTAGCATCAGTTTGATGTCATCAAAAGTAAGTTTTTGTGATAGTGTGATTATCTTGTTGTAGCTAATCAAATTTTCTTTAGTAGTTAGCGTTGTTATGCTATTAGGCTAAGCTGTTAGCTTGGCAACTAAAGACTAGGTGAAAACACAAAGGGGACAAGTTTAATTTGATCATTTTAGGTTCCGCAATGTAATATGTCATTAAAAATATACTAGTTATATACATTTACTTGATTAAGAATAGATACAACGTAAAGTAATATATTAAGTATATACATTTTTAATCAGGCATTGAATAAAGTACCTATAGAAAGTTGTTTTAGCCAATCTAATGGCTTTATTGAGGAAAAAGGATTTGATTTTACATGGAATTGCATTGCGCATCGTGTTCTTGCAAGTTTTTTTCTCTGTTGATGGTCATTTTGAATTAGCCGTATATTGTTAATATTTCGATATATTCTAGTATTAAGTGTGACAAGACTTTTATTTCTCCTGTATGTGTTTGACGCCAAATTTCAGGAGGATTTGGGACTTTGCTATTTTATTGGTACATTAGCCAATTAGCATTATCAGGATGTCATTTATGTTAGCAGCTCTAGAGTTGCTAGTCACATGACATTTAGCTTCAGTTGGTTGATGTTCACAACATTGGCTCAGACCTCTTTAGTTGTTGTTCATAGCATTTGCTTGTAAGCATCAAGCGCTGATAACAGGAAATTACTTTTTTGATTTTGTTGTAGATATCGTTAGTGTTTCTTTATCTTTTAGTAAATGTTTCCCTGGCATCTGATTTTGTTTTAAAGGCTCTTTAAGTGACTTATATTTCTCCTGTCTGCTGTGTTTGACATCAAAGCTCAAGAGTGCTACATTAGCCAATTAGCATGATCAGGACGTTGTTTATACTAGCATCTCTACAGTTGCTAGTCACATGACATTTAGCTTCAGGTGATTGACATCCACAGTGTTAGCTTAGACCTCCTCAATCTCTGTTTATCTCCATTGTGTTTGCTTGAAAACATCAAGCGAAGCCGCCCTCGCTTATCCGCATGCTAACAGAAAAGGACTTTTTAAATTAGCCGTATATATCGTTAGTATTTAGTCATATTCTAGTAGTTGTTTCCCCAGTGTCTGATTTAGTTCTGAAGGCTCTTAAAGTGTGAAATAGACTTATTTATCATGTCTCATGTGTTTGACGCCAAATCTCAAGAGGTTTTGGCACTTGCTACGTTTTTGGTACATTAGCCAATTAGCATCATCAATATGTCATTTATGTTAGCAGCTCTAGAGTTGCTAGTCACATGACATTTAGCGTCATCTGATTCACTTCCACAACGTTAGCTTTGACCTTTTCAGTTGCTGTGAAAAGATTGTGTTTGATTGTAAACACCTGCGTGCTAACAGGAAATGACTTTTTGAATTAGCAGCATATCATTAGTATTGCGCCATATTCTAGTAGATGTTTTCCCAGTGTCTGATTTTGTTTTTGAATGCTCTCAAAGTGACTCTCATTTCTTCTGTCTGCTGTCTTTGACGTCAAAGCTCAGGAGTGAAGCTTTTGGGACTTGTTAAAATAGCTAAATTAGCCAGTTAGCATTATCAGGACTTCGTTGATACTAGCAGCTCCAGAATAGCTTGTCACAAAAAAAAAAAAAACCATGTCGCAACACGTTGCAAATAAATGAACTGATTTTTAAATTAATCAATTAAACATGTATATTATATTATATTGTATTATATTTGTAATATTTAAAATTATATAATATTATTATAATTATAAATATAATAGAACATTTATTTATTTATTTCATATTAAATATGAATATGAATAAATATTAAAGTGTACTTTAAAAAAAAAAAAAAAAAAAAAAAAAATATATATATATATATATATATATATATATATATATATATATATATATATATATATATATATATATTAATGTTTTATAATGTCCTAACTTTACATATACTTTTTTTAATAAAGTAATTTTAATGTTTAATCATTTTAATATTTGTTTTTAAGTATAAAAATGTATTATATTAAATATATTATATTTAATATATTTAATTATATTTAAAATGTTATAATGAAAGTACAAACATTTTCAAGTGAATAAAAATCAAAATCACTTGAAAATTTAAAATAAAAAAATTGAGTATTTTTATTCAAAGTATTAGAATTAACTTTTACTTATAAAATTAAAATTTAATTGGACTTTTTATGTTATATTAAAAGTGAATTATTAGGGGTTAGTCATTTAAAAAAATTCACAAATAAAAAAAAAACTTGTATAAAAAAGTACAAAACAAGACTTTGAGAACTAATTTTAGTGAATCAATAAAAAGTATGTAATTTATATTATTAAAGTGAACCTTTTAATAACAATTAATATGTTTAGTTACATTTTATTTTTAAGAATATTTTATAATTTTAAACATTGCAATTTATTATTATAGAAAAATCATTGTGAATTTTTTATATAAAACATTTATTTATTTATTCATAAATTATGCTAAACAAGAATATTTGTCTACTATAGTGTATGTATATTTATGCTGGAGTGCTATTTCAAAGGTTTCTGTAATCATTTGTAATTCCCATCCTCACCGATAATACTACCTTCAGACAGTTTTTTTCAGCAGAAACTACAGTGTTACAGAAGTTCAGGTCAGAAGGAGAGCGAGGTTCTGAGCGGCGATGCTAGTAGGCTTGAATACAGATAAGCCGTAACTGCGCTGGACGCATCAGGGAAAGCGAGGATCAATTCCCATAAAAGCCTCGTTTTACACGTTGGCTGTACTCGCTTTAAATCAGCCAGAAATTGAATTTGGATGAATTGCATCCTGGTTATGGTGATGTTGGCTGTTACCTCGCTCTCCCGTTTTAAGTGGTTTTTCCTTCCACTTTCGTTCGCACCGTTTAAGTGCATGTTGAGAGTAAACAGTGATGGATACAAATCTTCAAATGGGATTCTGGGAAGGTGGAAGAAGCCGAAGCAGAAGTGAGAGAAAGTGCTTTGTGTTTAATTTTGACATTGAGAAACAGTCGTAAGGATCGATGGCAAGCGGCAGGGTTTATCCACATCAAATTATCACGTCTTTGGTTAATGCTAGATTATCACATAGCCCCTAATAATAATACCTTTTTTCATATTTTTACTTTAAATTAAAAAATATAAATATATTATAATAAACATTTTAAATATTTTTTCAATTATAATTTTATTGACAATTTTAGGAATATTTTTATTTAAAGAAAAAAAATCTAATAATTTGTATATTAATATTATGAATATAAACATTGTTCATATTTTATATAAAAAAATAAGTATATTACAAACAATATTTTTCATGTTTTCAATTTTATTTGTCTTTAAACAACAACAGCAACATCACCAACAACAATAATAATAAATGTTTCAAGTTTTTCAATAATATTTAGACTTTTTAAAATAAAAATAAATATAAAGGATTTTTATTTTTAATTATCTTTAAGAAAAATACAATAATAAATAAAATAATTATACAATAACATTTAATTTTTTAATTATATATTTTTCATGTTTTAACAAATATTTTGATTTAGAAATATTATAGCATTAATATTGTAATATTATGCTTTGTCATTTTCTTCTATTTAAATCATATTACTTTAATAATATCATGTTGATTTAATGTTTTTCATATTTTTCTAAAATATTTTGATTTTAAATAAATAAATAAACAAACACTATGGATATAAATATTGTAATATATTAATCTTTATTTTCCTTTTTTTCTGGTCATATTTTCTTTTAATCAATTAAAATCATATTATTTTAATAATAATATATTGATGATGATGATACTTTTCTTTTTTTCAAAAATAGTTTGTAAAATAATAATACTAATAATACATGTTATTCATATTTCTAATTGAGTGGGATTCTGGAAAGTATCAGACAGAAGAAGGAAGGAGGCAAGCGAAGGCAGAAGCGAGAGAAAGTGCTCTGCGTTCACATTTGGCTTTGATCTTATGATGTTTGAGGGGTTTGCTTGGTCCAGATTAACCTACCTAGTGTGTTTAGATGAAGAAATGGCCTTGAATCATGAAAACGGTGTAATTGTTTGCCTGCAATCATCCATTCAGATTAGCATTAGCATCAGAATGGTGGAATATGTTTATAAGACTAACAATAAAACTTGAAGATTGATGTACTGAAAGATAAGGACCGGAATACATTATATTAAGAAATATATCAGATGTAGCCTATGCGTGATCCTCATGTCTATTTCGAATCCAACCAAATGACTCTTATGAACTGATTCCTTTTAATGAATCTGTTAAAATGACTCAAGAATTTTGACACTTTTGTTATCAGTTTATGTGTACTCAAGGCTTATATATTAATATGCAATAATTGGTTAATATAAAACATTAATATTATTAAATATTAATATTAACTTGTAAATCTATAGATTTGAAATTTCATATTTAATATGAAAATTAATCATTTTAATTATTAAGAAGCGTTTTAAAATTAATGTTATAATAAAAATGGCATAATATTTTAATGTTATTTTAAATATAAAAATATTAAATGTTAAAATGTTATATTTAATTTATATTTAGATGTACTACATTTTTGTATAAAGTATGAATTTAATGTAAAACTAGTGCTGGCAAAAAATTAATCGCATCCAAAATAAAAGTTTTTGTTTACATAATATATGTGTGTGTTTTGTGTATATGTATTATGTATATATAAATACACACACATACAGTATATATTTTGAAAACATTTCCATGTATATATTTATATTCATATAATTGATATTATATATATAAATATTTTAAAATGTATAAATTAACATATTTTTTCTTCAATATATATACATGCATAATTAATAATTTGACAGCATTTAATTTTTACATTTAAGCAATTTATCATTTTAAAAAAGAAATATGTAATGAAAGTGCATAATTGTAAAGATTTTAATAGAAAGCTTATGTTTTTAATAATCGTTAAATAAAGTATTATTACATGTTAATATGATCAAATATTAAAATTCACTTTTTTAAATAAAATGTTGTATTTCATTTTAATTTAATATAACAAGTTAATAATTTTAATATTTAATTATATTAATCTTCAAAAAAAGTCAAAATAAAAGTGCAAAATTGTAAATATTTTAATACAAAAAATTTACTTTTAATGTTCTTTTAAATATAAAAGAATATTTTAATATTTTTAATTATATTACACTAAACAAAATAAATAGATTTTTCTAATTTGGTACAGTTATAGCTGAAATCCCTTGAATATAATGGCGATTTCTGAATGTTTTCATTCCGTTTCAGTAGTCCTACATATTTTCCATGATTAGGCTACATTACATTTCCAAGTCAGCAATAAAATATGACAACAAATCTCTCAAAAATAGTCATCATAGTGTGATTTGAGCTTTTATAAACTGGGTTTATAATAATTTTCTTGCTGATTGCTGAAAGCCTTACTACTACTAGAGAAGCTAGTGTTAGTTTTTTTTAAAGAAAACAAGCAGTTAGTAAATGAATAGAGTGCAAGTCAAAAAGGGGCAAGTTTTTTTAAAGAATAGAATTAGAATAGCTGTCACAGTTCACTCATGAGGAGGATACAGGAACACGCAGACGAGGATGTAAACTCAAAATAACAGTCTTTAATTATTCCAAACAAGGCAGGGCAGACACAGACAGGAACACCGGGGAGTAACGAGTAGACCAGACGAAATCAAACTGAACAGACAAGACTATAAACCGATAATCACACTAAACAAGGACAGGAAACAAACCAAATATGGAAACAAGAGGCAGAAACACATGACACACACGAAAGAGGTCTGACATAACTCCCCGCCCTCCCAGAAGGCGCATTCCGCACCTTAACAGTTCCACCAGGAACACAGGACGAGGACCTCCAGAGCGGAACCGATAGAATGGAGGCCATGGTGGAGCTGGGAGCTCTGAAGGCTATGGCAGAGCAAGGAGCTCAGGAGGCCATGGCGGTGCAGGGAGCTCAGGAGGTCATGGCCACTCCAGCCAGAACTCTTCTACCCCCCCTTCTACCCCCCCCCCCCCCCCCCCAAAAAAAATTCCATGGGGCAGCTAGGCAGTTTCCATTTCAACGACAAGGAGAGGCAGGTGGCTGGGAACGGCCTCCATGGCCACAAACAGATGAGCCGCCCGCCCACGACGAGTCTCCACGGACAAGACCGACCGACATGTCATGATGATTAAAATGTTCCTGTGGGCACAACAAGACTTAAAACGGCACTCCTGGCCGGAACTAAGGAACTGGAGTCAGTGGCGGGGTGGCTTGGGAGAGAGCCGCGGACGGGAGCGTCGATCTCCTGCGAACGGCGGACTTGGGTGAGGCGTGGATGGTGGCGTCGATCTCCCGCGAACGGCGGGCCTGGGTGGGGCGTGGACGGCGGCGTCGATCTCCCGCGAACGGTGGGCCTGGGTGAGCCGCGGACGGTGGCGTCGATCTCCCGCGAACAGCGGACTTGGGTGAGGCGTGGACGGCGGCGTCAATCTCCCGCGAACGGTGGGCCTGGGTGAGCCGCGGACGGCGGCGTCAATCTCCCGCGAACGGTGGGCCTGGGTGAGCCGCGGACGGCGGCGTCAATCTCCCGCGAACAGCGGACTTGGGTGAGGCGTGGACGGCGGCTTCAATCTCCCGCGAACGGTGGGCCTGGGTGAGCCGCGGACGGCGGCGTCAATCTCCCGCGAACGGTGGGCCTGGGTGAGCCGCGGACGGTGGCGTCGATCTCCCGCGAACAGCGGACTTGGGTGAGGCGTGGACGGCGGCTTCAATCTCCCGCGAACGGTGGGCCTGGGTGAGCCGCGGACGGCGGCGTCAATCTCCCGCGAACGGTGGGCCTGGGTGAGCCGCGGACGGCGGCGTCAATCTCCCGCGAACGGTGGGCCTGGGTGAGCCGCGGACGGCGGCGTCAATCTCCCGCGAACGGTGGGCCTGGGTGAGCCGTGGACGGCGGCAGCGATCTCCCGCGAATGGTGGGCCTGGGTGAGCCGTGGACGGCAGCAGCGATCTCCCGCGAATGGCGGGCTTGGGTGAGCCGCAGACGGCGCCGTGATTGAGGGAGCGGCAACCCTTGAACATGACTGACAAACAGGAACAAACAAAAACTTTTTAAAAAAACGAACAAAACAAAACGAGGTGAGTGGGCGCCGCTTACTGTTTAGGTCTGGTCTTCTTTCACGGTGCACACAGCAGGGGGATACAGGAACACACAGACAAGAATGTAAACTCAAAATAAGTCTTTAATGATTCCAAACAAGACTGGGCAAGACAAGGCAAGGCTGACACAGACAGGAACACCAGGGAGTAACGAGTAGACCAGATGAAATCAAACTGAACAGACAGGACTATAAATACACAGGTTAATCACACAAACACAGCTGAACAGAATAAACTGATAATCACACAAAACAAGGACAGGAAACAAACCAAATATGGAAACAAGAGGCGGGAACACATGACACACAGGACAGAGGTCTGACAATAGCGAGTGCTATTTTATTATACAAAATATATTAATGATAAATTGTTTAATATTATTTTCAATTCTATTTTGCTTTAAAAAAAAACACATTAATTCCATTTTTGGGACTTAGTTGTCATGAAAATAACATCACAATGCAAACAAAGTACATTTTCTCTGCCTATTCTCATTGTAGAACTGTAATATGAGTAGACTATTATGATGTCTGCTCATTAAAATAAAAAGTACTGTCTAAACATAGTAGAATTACTGTATTAAAATAACAAGGTTCATGGATCCAATAATGAGAATGCAGAAACATTAAAACATCAGGATGCATTACAAACAACTGTCATGAAAGTCATGTCGCAATGTAAAAAAAAATAAAAATAAAATGTTTATCCTCATGCAAAGAGTTCTGATGTTTTCTCAGTGTGAGCGTGTTTTGGTCTCTGTATCTGTGGGTTTGTTTCTCGCGGTCCTGCTGCTCTTTCAGTCTGCTGCTTTGTAGCTGGTCAAACACGACCAGAAAGAAAACGCTCTGCGTTCACACTTTGAACCGAAACACAGTCCTCTTCAGGTGGTCCTACTTTGGGAGCGGGCTCTTTCTGAGTAAGTAATGGCTCTATTTGTTTGCTGTCGCAGCGGTGTATGTTCATAATAGAAGCTGAGAAGAATCTGGCAATAAAGCGGCGGCATATAAATCAATTAGAGCTGAGGTAGATTCATATCTGGCGTCTGAGGCTGGAGTAACTCTCACCATTACTCACAGTGGCTGATTACATCCGGCCTTCAGACCGCTTACTCTGGGCACCTTCGCTAAATGCCTCCAAGTTTTTAATTTCCACAAAAACAAAGATCACATCTGAGGAGAATCACGTACCGCTAATTTATTTTTTATAATTACCCTGTAATTTTGTGTTTTTGCTATTTTTATGCATTTGTATCTATTTATGCGGTGTACACACACACACACACACACTTTCTTTGTTGGAATTCAGTGCAATTCAGATAAATTGCATTGCTGTAATATGAAAAAAAGAAAGATTTGACCCTGGACCACAAAACCAGTCTTGTAATACTCGCTGGAGTATTTTTGTAGTAATAGGCAAAAATACACTTTTTGGGTCAAAATTATCCATTCTTCTTTTATATGCCAAAAATCATTGGGATATTAAGTAAAGATCATGTTCCATGAAGATATTTAGTGAATTTCCTACAGTAAATATATCAAAACTTAATTTTTGATTCGTAATATGCATTGCTAAGAACTTAATTTGGTCAAACTTTAAAGGCGATTTTCTCAGTATTTAGATTTTTTTTTTTTTTTTTGCAGCCTCAGATTCCAGATTTTCAAATAGTTGTATCTCAGCCAAAGATTGTCCTATCCTAACAAACCATACATCAATGGAAATATTATTTATTCAGCTTTCAGATTCGAAAAATTGACCCTTATGACTTGTTTTGTGGTCCAGGGTCAAATATTTATTTAAATGGGGAAGTTTTTGCACTTTATGGTAGCATAATTGTGTAAAATGCACTGTAAAAATACACTGTTACCAGAAGGAGAATGACACCTTTTTTAAAAAAAAAAATGTATGAAAAACAGTGTATGAAGTAAACTGCAATCAAAATTATTTTAAACTGTAATCAAAACTCAAAAAAAGTTCCAAATTTAGTTTTGGTTGGGCACGCTACGTTTGTGGTCAGAAATTAAGCGTTTCTCTTTTCTTTTGAACGCCATTTATATTATTGTATGGCTTTATAAAGTTAGCAGCATATTCTCATTAGCATTCAGCATAGTTTCCCCTCACGTTTCCCTCAGAAAGCAGCTGGGATTGAGTCCTAACCTGCTAGTTGAGATCCGCTGCTCTTGAATATCAATCTGTGCACTTTTTGACTGAATATATATGTCTTTATGAAAACGGCAGACGGTTTTATCATCGCACCCCGCTCTCTTTCGTCGTGTTATTTGCCTCGACAATCTCCTCCGAATGATCTGATAGAGTTTGGCGCCTCGCGAGCAGAGCGCGCCAGAATGTTAACGGCTCCGCTAAACGACCGCGGGCTTTTCATTTCGATAAAAGCCTCCGGATCCCCTCAAACGGTCCCTCTTCCGCAGATAATGCAGATGTTGTCTCTGCAATCATCATAATGTTGCCGTGGCTCTCGCGGGAGGGTTATTTACAGGGGGTTTGATCCACGGTAATGTTTTAAATTCGCTATCAAAGCTGCTATTTATCCGCGGACGGCGGCATCATACGGCTCGTTTCTAATGAGGTTGGATTAGTGTGGATGATCCGGCTCTGGTCCGGCGTTCCCGAGGTCAAAGGCAGCCTGGAATTGCGTGCCACAAATCCGCCAGCAAGTAAGGTCGAGTCATAATAATAAACTAAATGATTTCGCAGTCGCACCCCCTCAGCTCGCGTGGGATAAACACAGATTATATGTCATGTATATTCATAAGAAGCCTCTGATTAATTTCATGCTGGCATGTTGATAATGCGGATTTATAAACTGCCTTAAAGTGCATTTTCCCCTCAGTCTCTTATTATTTGTCCATTAATACTATCCAGCAGGTCATTTCCACCATAGTGTCACTTCCGTTATGTAGTTTGTGATTGAAAAGACAGTTTTGGAGCAAAATGGCCGACTCTTATTTGTGTTGATAAGGCTAATTTCATAGCAAGCAGGTTGTGTATCCAAAATGAAATCGTATTTTCATCGCTTTTGCATAATTTGTCAAAAGTACAGCTTGACTGCAGATAACTTTTTTGGGGGGGCGGCACTTGATGTCTGCATACATGAGCTTTTATTATTATTATTATTTTAAATATAAATTATAAAAAAATGTTAATATTAAAATATATTTAGAAAATATTTAGAAATAGGTTATTAAGTAAATATAATAATTTAATATTAAATTATTAAAATGTATATTCTTCTTATTATTATTATTGGGTTTTTTGTTGTTGTTTTTCCTTTTTTGTGATATTTTTCCTAACATGCACATTTTACCCACAAATTCTATTTAATACAAAAAAGTTATGATAAATGATCCTGTCAAGACAAAATGCAAATTAAATTTACAAAATTGTATTTAAATGTACAAGGTTTGTTATAATGTACTTTACACATTTTTAAAAAAATATTTAATTTGTTTGTTTGTTTATATTACTTATTTAAAAACTTTAGTCATTTCGACTGTATCTCGTTTTATGAAACTTTTTTTAATAAAATGGCTGAATTGAATTTTTGCATCCTAAACACACGCAATAAAATATATATATATATATATATTTTTTTTTACGTAATGTGACTTTAAAAAAGCGATATTTGCATATATTTTTCTTGGTTTTCGTAACATATTTCCATCTCATTTTAAGTTGTGTCATTGATAAACAAGAACAGTAACTTTAATAAATCTTTATTGGTGGCAAAATTGTTGGTTGTTGTAGAAATGTCGTCGCTACTGCGGAACATATTACGTAAAAATTACATAAATCATCACCATAAATACATACTTTTTACAATGAAATGTGTTACTTTTACCAAAAAAATACAACTCTTGGCACATAAAAGTGGCCGCAGTTAAACAAACAGCCGTATGGTATGAGTTTTTCCAGGTTTTTCAGGCTCTCTGGACATGAGCGATGAGGCGTTTGGCCATAAACAGGTGTGGAGCGACTGATTTATCGTAATTAATCCGACGTGTCCGTTCCTCCGGCTGCGACGCATCTGCAGCAGAGAGCTCTTCCCAATGTCACCATGTCAGCCAAGGGCAATGAGATTACTCTGATTAAAAAACTCACAATAATTAATTTTTTTTAGGGATTCCAGCTTTGGTGAGCTGGGTAATGAGGCGGATCATGAGGATGCGTGTCTGGGGTCGCGGCGTGCTTAAGATCTGCTCATTTGGACTGCAGTCATTGAGCTACAGCTGTCTGATACAGCCGTCCAGATCAACAACAACAAGAACTGGCAGGCCAAGCTTAATTATTATTTTGCAGTTATGGAAAAGCTGGCTGTTTTTAATGGAGAGCAGTGGCACTTATCTGGCCAAAACAGGCCTGCTAATAAAACTCGAGTCGAGATGGAGAGATTTATTCCCGGAGAAAACAAGACCACTTGAAATGAAGGAGTAAATTCGTCTAAATATTGCTGTTTTTAGACGCTAGAGATCATCAGAACAAGGCCAGGTCATTTTTCATACATTTAAAGTAATGTAAATTATAACTTTTATATCATAATAATATTATAATATGAATTTTATTCATGCTAATAGTAACATTTATAATAATAATAATGATAATAAGTTACATATGTGTAATTAACGTGTTATATGTTATTGAATTAATTTTAATATTATAATATTTATTATGAATATATTAATAAATGATTTAATATTAATACATATTACATTATTACATATTACATGTTATATTTTAATTGTAATACTTGGGATATTTAATATTGATATATTGTTTATACATTTTATGTAACATATTAATATTAATATGTATTATTATTAATAATATTATATAAAATGTATATATTCATATTTGTGGCATGTAATTTAAACAAATTAATTCATACTAATATTTTTTAGTTGGCAAGTGGTTAAATTGGCCTCATAATAATAATAATAATAATAATAATAATAATAATAATAATTGTATATATGGAAATTATATTGTGTTATATTAATTCTAATAGTTATGATATTTAATAATGATATATTAAAGTGTTTCATATATTTTACATAAAATTATTAAATAAAAGTATTTTAAATTACTAAAAAAAATTATTACAAATATATATAAATATTTAGTTACTGGATAAATTGACCTAATAATAATAATAATAATAATTATTATTATTATTATTATTATTATTATTAGAATTATTACATGTAAGTTATGTTATAATTTAATTAATTAATTGTAATAGTACATTACACACACACACATATATATATATATATATATATATATATGTTTACATATTTATTTTATCAGTTAGTTATCTTATTAGTTGTTAAATTGGCCTAATATTAAAAACATAAATGAATTATATTAATGTTATATTTTAATTGTAATACTTGTAATATTTAATATTGTTTATACATTTTATATAACATATTTTAATATTAATATGCATTGTCAATGTTATATTAAATTAATATATTTAAATATTTAGTATGTATTTGAATCACATTAATCAATTAAAATATTTATCTAGTTAGTTGTTTTGTGGTTAATTTGACCTTGGCATGTGAAGTGTGAGACTTGTCCGTTTGAACTCAATCAATGTAAAAGTATAGCTGAGACTGTTCAGATTTCAGATTTTGGTTTCTTGGCAAATGTAAGAGTTTGTGAGATGACTGTGGTGTATGGAGAAAAACAAACTTTAGCAGACGTCTTCATGAATGTCGTTGCTGTATATGAGGAGCTGTTTTTGAGAATTTCTCCCTGTTGTTCAGCAGGAGCTCCAGTATCCGGATGACGGCGTCAGGCAAACTTTCCCAGGAGTGCCGATGAAACTACACGAACCATAAGTTTGGCCTGACTTTGGCGCGCGGATCTATTTATCCGGTAACTGAATCAATTTGCTCTTCATTGTGCTGTGACCTCTGGGGCTTCGGCTCGATGCAGTCGCCACAACACTCCCAAAGTCACCCATGCTCTCTTACTGCAGATCTGCTTTCACATCCATCTGAGCCGCTTCACTGCTGAAAACACCCCGACGTCTGTTAGCATTTCACTTCATGCCTCTATACATGATGCATGATAATAATAACAGTTTTAAAAATCAAATAATTAACTGTTGTTATTATTATTATATAAATGATTATTATTATTATTATTCTGCATTGATATTATAATTGTTTTTAAATTAAGCACATTTTAAACACAAATTCTCTACTACCTCATTCTTATTACCGTAATACAGTAATGAAAAAATAATCTTGTCTCGAAACAACTTAAATTGAATTTACAAAATATAATAAATAGAATTTGTTCATTTAATTTACTTTTTATTATTATTTTTATACAAAAATAATTAGTAAATTATTTTAGACTTGTAATAATTCTTTAATAATTCTTTAATTTATTAAATTCAAATTTTTTTTTCATTTTATGTTTCTTGTATTAGCTTACAATCATTGTGTGAATTCTGAATTATGATCTTTTATAATGCATTATTATTGTTATTAACTTTTATTATTAATTTGTTCAAAAGATAAGATGTTTACAAACATTTATTAAAAAACATGTTAATTAATTAATAAATTAATAAAAACAAATATTTAGTTAGTGGTTAAGTTGACCTAATAATAATAATAATAATAATAATAATAATGTATGAATCAAATTAATATTGCTTATTAATTATATTATATTATTATTATTATATTTTATTATTTTTCATTATATTATTAAATTTTATTCATATATTTAAATATTTACTAAAACTATATTTTATTTTATTTTATTTTGTGGTTTAATTGACCTGTGCATGTGAAGATTTTCAGTTCATTTTCAGTGTTATATTGCATTATATATCCAGGCTTCAAGTGAAGTGCTGCTGACTATATATTTTTTTAATCCTTGCAGAAGAAGAGTAAAATAAGTGCGGGACGTGCGCCTCGCTCTCTTCCCATCACGCGTGTGCTTCTGAAAACATTGTGCTCCGATGAAGCCTTTTGCACACTGTTTTTCATCACGCTTCCACCATCTCCCGATTTACCCTGCACCATGATGCTTGGCCATCTGTCGCACGGTGACCGTTTCCCATGCCAGTGTTTTAGAGGGGCCCCGAGAACACGGCTACATTTAGAGTCTTATTGGTGCGCGCAACACACTACGATACATCACAGCCCCTCATACGGCCCGTTGTCCTCTCCTCACACAGTGGCTAATGTACTGTCACGTCCCCCCGGCGGACTAGCGCTAGCGTTAGCTTACAACTATGCTATATTCAGCCTGATTAATGAAGTGTCTGACGGAGGGAACGTCTGCTGCGAGGGAGCACGTGTGTGCCGAATAAATGTCGTATATTAAACAAATTCCCAGCGTGGGCAATGGCTCGTTTTGGCAGCCGAAGCTGAGAGGGTGCCGTGCGGCCCACCCTCTCTGCCCCCAGGCCTTGTGGGACCTCTCGTGGCGCTCAGCGGTTATGATTGGGTAGTCTCGAATTAAAGCATCCCGTCAGGACGAGGAATCATGTACGCCCGCTGGCTGGCTGGTTGTCGTGGAAACCACGTCCCGAAGGAGGCTGAGGCTCGTCTATGGGCAGAGAGAGAGGGACGGATGAGCTGAGAGATAAAGGACAAAAAACTCACTAGAGCTAATTTCTGACAGCGCTACATGAGCGTGAAAATGATGCATTAGCGATACGATAAATTGACGAATGTATTAATTCGTTGGACATTTTTGAAGTGAGGGTGCTTGGCTTTGAGTATTTATGTAATGTATCTGAAATCATAATATGACAGGAATGCATTGTAGCACGCAACAGGATCTCAAGTTTACTGTTTCGCTAGCGATTAATTCGCGGAAATAGAAATGTGTTGAACATTTTAAAAGTGAGGACTTTTGTGATTTTTTTTGTTTTTGCATTTAAAAATGAGTCTGCAATCCATAACATGACATATGACATAATATTCATAATTGTACCGCAACAGGATCTCAAAGTTTCGTTACTGTTGCATTAGCGAAAAATTAACAAAAGTAAAAATTTGTTTTAAAAGCGACGACAGTTGACTTTGTGCTGCAAAATGTGTCTGAAAATCATAATACAACATGATTATGAATTGTAACACAACAGGATTTCCATGTTTCGTTACTGTTAGCAATAAATTAGCGAAATTACAAATTCGTTTGAAAAGCAAGTACACTCAATTTTGTGTGTTTTTGAGTTACTAATTGTGTCTGCAATTCATAATGACACAAGAAGGGTGCATTGTACCGGAAACAGGTGCGCAAAGCCTCGTCACTGTTGTGTTTGCGTTAGATTAGAGAAAGTGGTGTTTTGTTGTTCATTTTAAAACTCTGGCAATTTGATTTTGTGTTTGTGCTTTCTAAAATGAGTTTGTAATTCATTATATGACACAAGTATGCATTGTACCGCAACAGGATCTCAAAAGTTCGTTACTGTTGTGTTTTTTCTCGTATTGTAGTGTCTGCAGTGTAACAGGAGCTCAAAGTCCTGTTAATGTTGTGTTTGCGATAAATTGGCATATAACATGGCAAATTTTGTTGAACATTTAAAATAAATGACACATGGTTTTTGTTTTTGCATTCTATAATGTGTCTGCAGAGCATAACAGGAGCTCAAAGTTCAATTCAATTCAAGTTTATTTGTATAGTGCTTTTTATGATACAAATCGTTGCAAAGCAGCTCTACAGGAATTTACGTTTCCACAATATATTTATATATTGCAGAACCTTCATATGTTTAACTTATGGCTAAATTTGGTAAAAGTCATGTTAATGATAAACTAGTGATATTTTGGTGTGCCATTCAGGTCAAAAGTGATCATCTTGTTTTTCACATTAATGCCAGCCCTACACATGATCACAACAGAAAAAAACAGCTGGAAATGGTGAAAACAGTGCATCGATCAGCTCTTGTGTTGACTAGTAGATGGTCACTCTTGCATCTTCAGAAAGCTGCAGTCTTCGCTCTGAACTCAGGAGGGAGCGGTTCATTTGTCAGTCCTTTTCATTAGCTTTTCTCTTTCTTTCTCCTCTTTGCTCAAGGTTCAACCGAGGCAGCCAAAGAAAACGCCACTAAAAACAGCAGAAGAATGAAGCAGAAGGAATATTAAAAACAACAGAGAGGTAAAAACTTTCATGAAATCAAACACTATTTTACGGAAGCGTATTGCATTCACTTGAGGAAAAAAAATCTACTCTGTTTTTCTGAATTAACGAGTTAATTATCTCAGAATTATGAGATAATTTTTCATGAAAAAAAGTTTTTGCTTTAGTAGTAGCAGTATCTCCCAATGTCTCAAACCCAAAGTAAAATAAAACCGGATTAAACTTGAAATGCGGGACATGTTTACTTCCATGCAATCCAGCTAAAATAGAGCTCCTGGCAGGATTTTGAGCGATCTCATTAATTCAGAAAAACAGAACAAAATAATTTTTTTATGAAAAATGATCTCATAATTCTGAGATAATTAACTCAATAATTCAGAAAAACAGAGCAAATACATTTTATTTCAAGAAAAATTATCTCATAATTTTGAGATAATTAAGTCATTAATTCAGAAAAACAGAGTCGATTTTTTTTTTCCTCAAGTGAATGCAATACGCTTCCGTACTATTTGACCCTATTTACTTTCTGGAAAAATAGTCTAGGTTTTATGCTATATATATATATATATATATATATATATATATATATATATATATATATATATATATATATATATATATATATATATATATATATATATATATATATATATATATATATATATATATAAAATTTGTGTATGTGTGTGATTTAATATTTAACTTCATTTCAATGAATTAGCAAACATTAAAATATATTGTTTAATACTAATTGTAATTTAAAAAAAGAAAAAATGCCATTTATACAAATATTAAAAATCTACTGTCTTTTGTTGTTTCTACATTAATGTACATTTACATAGGGATATAAAATTATTGCAACAAAAAATTATTCTACAAATTTTAATGTTAGGTGGAATTAATTGCTAATTTCAGAAAACAATGTGATTAATTAGTTAATTTTTTTAATCGATTGACAGCACTACTAATATATACGTGTGTGTGTGTGTGTGTGTGTGTATGTATATATATGTGTATATGTGTGATTGGAAAAATAACATTAAATCTAAAATAACAATAACATTTATCATTTATTTTGTTTATTTGAAATTTTATAATTATTTTATAATTTCATTTTAAAAGTACTGATTCCTCTGTGTAAAAAAAAAAAAGCCTTTCGTAGCATTTTTTAGGCTGTCATCTATCCTTATGGACTTCAGTACAGGCTTAGTCTGTGTATTCATGTGCTTTTATGTGATATAGTGCACATTTATTCACTATTTGAGGTCAAACTTATTTATTATTTGGCTTGATTTGGTTCAGAAAGGCAGCTTTTAGCATATGTGACACACATTAGAGGTGAAGTGCTTAATTTCTGAGTTGTTTCAGCTCTTCAGTGATCTGTTTTTAACAGCGGTACTCGAGTGTGTCCTTGTTGTTTGCTCTCATTGACTCTGGAGTTTAGCCTGGAGTCTGCGGCGTATTACAGGCCAAATGGCCCGATTATTTGCACTCGCTGCCGGTTTCTTTTCATCGAGTGGAGAGCAGAGCAGAGCAGGTCGACGCGTGCAGACTCGTATCCCCGGGCTGTTTGCGATGCTGAGAGGTGAGATATGGCAGTGAAGCTCATTCTGCTTTATTACGCTGCACAGACTCCCTCACGCCGGGAAACGGCGTTTATCTGTACGCGTGAATCTGTGCGGACGCCACAGATCATTGAACATGAGAAAGTCATCCATTTGGGTCTCGTTTCTGCAAAACGTTGCTCACTTTTGTACGAAATTGCAGTTAAATAAAGCTGTTAATCTTTACGCTGCATTCGCATTAACTCTGTCGCTTTGACCTCGTTCTGCAACTTCAAACAACAATGCAATAAATTAGCTTTGTTCAATTAGCAAAGCTCTGATTAGTAATGGCGGTATTTAAAGAAACGTAAATGAAGCCAGCATCTGGAAGTTCAGGACTTTTATTTGTTTTTGTTGGTATAGTTTTTTTAATTTTATTATTGTTGTTATTATTATTATTATTATTATTATTATTCGTTTAGAAATATAAAATTACGCAATATTGTGATTATCGAAATAAACTTTTTATTAACAAAACAAAACTGTATTCGGGCATTTATTCACCTCAGTTTCAGCAGTATTATTATTATTATTACAAATTGAAAATATTAATAAAAACTATATGGAAATATTTTAAAACACTAAGAAAATATTTATAAAATAAAAACAACACAATAAAATGAAAACAATAAAAAAAACATAAAAACAAATGCAAAATATGAATAAACTGAGACATCAAGAAAAAAATTAAGAAAAAAAACCTGAAACTACAATATTATAATAAATAATAGATTGAAATAGAATTTCAAATAACTAATTATAACTAATAGTAAAATAACGGTTGATATAATTTCATGGTGTTTGGAATCATATCTTCAGCTAATGGCTTTCAGACAGAGCGCCTGTCGTGTTCATGAAGAGGATTGTTTTGTATTTGTGTGATGTTTATAATCAGTCTTTCTCGCCGTTATTGTCACGTATGCCTTTCTGTTTGTGCGTTTGCTTGTGTTCAAGCCCTTAATCATATGTAGTCTATCATATATCTTGCTTTCATGTTAAAAAACAAATGTATGTGATGTTCTGTAATCTAGAGAAAATCCACATTTTTCTCTGTTGGTTCTCTGGTTCTGTGTGCCGTTATCTGTGAGTGTGTTTGCCTTGAAGTTCTGTTCATATCCGGACTGCAGCGTGTCGCGGCTCTGATCCGGCTCTGAATGCTGCAGATCTGCTGTGCCAGACCGAGTTAGAGCCGCTCGAGGGCACAGTGCATTGTGGGCAAATCCTCTTGTGTCCCGGCCTGGTCTGTGCAGGCGTGGGAGCCACCGACACTCGGGCCTGTTTGCTTTGACCTGCCATTGTGTAAACCAACGAGACATTAGTCCTAAACACACCAACACAAGCTGGAATCAAGATTGGACAGACCGTTGGTGTGTCTGGGGCTCTGTGATAATATGTTCTAGATTATTTGCTTAAAATGTCTAATTAACCAACATTGCAATTGTTTTCCATTGCAATAATCACAATTTAAAAATTGGTATGCCCTTTTTATTAAAAAAAAAAAAAGAAAAGAAATATACAAAAAAAAAATTCATTTATATACAAAATTACAAATAATTATTTTAACCGTTATTTTTATTAGAAATATTATTAGCAGTTATTATAAATAATTATAATTATAAAATATATTGTCCAAAATATTCATTGATTTGTTTACTAGTTTTATTTTACCTTTTAATGTATGTAATGCATATATATTTTTGCTTGTATCATTATTATTATTATTATTATTATTATTAATAATAATAATAACAACAAACATAGGATACACATATTATATAATTGTACAATTTAAAAGATTTGTATATAATAATAATGATAATATAATAACAACAACAACAACATGTATTATTATTATTATTATTGATTGTATTTTTTATAAAAATGTAATTATTATTATAAATATAATAAAATAATATATTTATTGATTTTATTATTTATTATTTATAGTAGTAGTAATAATAACACAATAATTTATATATATATATATATATATATATATATATATATATATATATATATATATATATTGTTGTGTCTTTTGTAAATAATATGCTGTTAATTAATACATATAATTGTAAATATTAATATATTTTATAAATAATAATAATATTTATTATTATTGTTATTAAATATATTATTGTTATATATTTAGTAAATATTGTGCGAGACAGCACTCGATTTTTTTTCTTTTCTTTTTTTTTTACGTTTACGTTCATGAATTTGGCAGACACGTTTATACAAACCAACTTAAACTGCATTCACTTTATTTCCTTCTTATTAACTACATTGTTCTGCTTGTATTAAACATTCCATATCTATTTTTGCCACAGTGGCTGTTGGGTTGAAAGTAATGTACACATATATATTAAAAATTAGCTGTATTGGCTAGCCTTATGTGTATCTAAGAGAGAGAGTTAGTAGCTGCCTCTCTTTATACGCTGAGTGTTTGTATGAGACAAATCTTGTGATATAAAGCGTGAGTGTGTGTCTGTGTGTGTGTGTCAGGCTGGAGCAGATATGTGCTGATGAGTTCCTCGTGGTGGCAGGCGGTGTGTTTGCGCTGCAGTGCTGCGGTGTAGCGGCCCGCTGACCTGCTGGGTAAACAACCAGAGAGTCTCTGACTCCAAATAAGGCCAACACATCCACAGCACAGAGCGGCGGCAACCTGCCATCTTCCACACACACACACACACACGTCTCCTGAGCTCCCCTTTCTTTCCGTTACTGTCTTTCCTGCAGCCTGCCTGCTCTCCTCGCATGGTGTTTGAAATGAAAATCCTGTCATCATTTATTCACCCTCATGTCACTCCAAACCCAGTAAATTCTTTCTTCTGTAAAACACAAAATTAGATATTTGGCAGAATGTTCACGCTGCTCATTTCCAACAAAAGTATATAGAGACCAGGGCCATCAAATTTCAGACAAGGCCATAAAAATGCACCATATGTGAGTCTGAAATGTAGTCCATATAAGTTATGCGCTACATTTCTGATGTCATATGAATTGTATTTTAGCAATTACCATTTGTGCACGTTCAAATCTTGAAACAGGACTATTTTACACCAACAGTGACATCAATAATAGTTGATTACACCAAGGTCTGGGTTACAAATATAAACTAAAACTATTAAACATTTTTGTTAAGTTGAAATAAACTAAATTATGATTATTAGAGGAAAAACTTAACGTATTTCAATTAATGTCCGAAAACAATTTTATTTTTTATTTTGTTTAATAAAAACTAAAAAAACTAAATCTGAAATAAAAATCATCTAAATTATAATATTAAAAAAATAATAATAATGATATTTACAAAAGCGCATAAAATGAATAAACATGTAACTAAAATTAAAGTATAAAAAATAATAGCTGATTCAAAACATGAATAAAAGCCATTTAAATAATACAAAAATAACCATGGATTACACCAATTAGAATATGTAAGTGACATTTGACAACTGATATATTCTAATCATAACTAATAGTATTTTAATAATAATTTTAATAATCATTCAATATTCTAATAATAATTTATTTTGGTCTGTCCCTAAGCTTTTGTATAATGTTGGAAAGCTGGGAATATAGTGCAAGTGATGTATAAATTAATTTAATACTTAATTTTTCCTTTCTGAAGATAAATACAGTTTAGTGCAGTCACTCTATGGTTGTTTTTGTGTGGAAAAGAGGCAAAAAAATCTGCTCTAATTCTCCTTTTGTTTTCCTTGGAAGATAGAAACCCGTCTGGCTTTGAAACGACGTGAGGTTGAGTGTATTTTTAGGTAAACTATTTCCAAATCCATTCTCCTCCTCTACCTGACATTCCTTTTCTTTCAGTCTTTTTGGCACTATCTGAAACGCATTGCCTCAGTGCTTCTGCACCTCATAATACGCATGTTGTTTGGTTTTCGCTTTTAGTTCTGATAAATGCTTTTGCCTTTTAGTCCTTTAAGAGTCTTTCTGCTGTTATCCTGCAGAGAAAGAGACTGCAGACATCCCTGAGTGTCGTATTTCACGTTGTAGACACGCCCCCTTGTTCCACTGACCGTTGACTACAGAAAGCACAGTGCATCTCTAGCCGTTTTAGCATTTGAACCTGCTCTGCCTCTGGTCCTGTGAGGGAGGAGTGACCTCACCTTTGCATCTTTTGAAAAACTGTGATTTTCTCTGTTCAAAAGCGACAAGATGGTCACGTTTAATATTTATGATAGTGAACACGAATGACCTCTCCTTTCACTGTGAATATGTAGACCCCTTTGTGTGTGTGTGTGTGTGTGTGTGTGTGTGTGTGAGGACTGTCTGTAATGAATTCATAATCTCGGCAGTGGGTCTTTGTAGATTCCTATCAGGCAGCAGATAAGACAGCACAGTTGCACTCTAATAGCTGTCAGTCTGCTTTCCTTCCTGGCTTTGGATCAGTTCACTTTCAGTAGACAAATACACACATATATATATACACACACACACAAGATGGGCTGTGTATTCAGAGGCACGTTCGCCGCACAGTGGATCTAAAGACAAAAGTTGCTGCATTTTCTGTCGATGGAGAGACTGCATTTCTGCAGCGTGTTGAAAGGAGGTCCCCCAAGGCTCTGTACGAGGCCCCCTACAATTGATGTGTTTTTCCCCCAAAACTCGACGAGCATCAGCCCCCATCGTTTTTATCACTGTCAAACACGCCCAAAGTTTTGAAAGCACCTCAGAAAGGCTATGTTTTTTTTTTTTTTTTTTGGTAAGCAGCTTCAAAGTTGCCTCAGAAAAACAACCATTAAATACAGTGCAATTGTCTGTAGCCTGAAGCTACTCATGGAAGCTATTAAAAATGATTGTGACACTAAACAGTGCTTTGTGAGTTAATGCTGTTTATTAGCTCCACATATGCTAAACTTAATTAAGCTTTGTGTATTGCTTTGCTTGGTTGCTGAAACCTGTAATTCAAGTGTTTATCTTCTAAAAAAGATCGTTTTGTAAATATAATGAAGCTGTTTTTGCAGGTCCTTAGTTCTAACGTGCCAAGTTTTGACCTAATTATATATCTAACTACATATTGTATTTAAAAGAGTGGTCAGCTGCATAACAACATAAAAATATTATATAGTTCTACATAGATATTTCTAAACCACACACTAAAAAGGTGCAGATGAAAACACTTCCAGAAAACAATGCTCATTATGGTCTTATGGATCGGGCATGTCGAGTGATAAGTGATCTTTATCATTTCCCCCAGCATCCTCAAATTGCTCTTTAGCCCCGCTGAAATTTACCACGCTAAGCTCTCTGCCACCAGGAGAACATGGGACACGCTATATCGCTCGATTTATAAGCCTGATTAAACTAGGCAAGTGTGAGTAAGAAACATGAGGCAAATCAACATAAAATCACAGCGACGCTTTATGCAGCGTTCCCGCTGATTGGGCCTCAGCCCTTTATGATGGTAGAGATCACAGTGGCCCTTAAATAAAGAGAAAAATGTGTGTAAACAATACTCCAGGGTGTCTCTGTAAAGTATGAGTTATTGCACTAGGCCTTTGTTCATTGTTTGGTGCTGTAATAGGTGCAGGCCTTTTAAATTGCAGCATGTCAACACAATATGTATTGTGATACTTATTTTATTTGTTCATCATTTATTGTCATGAATAAAACAGATGCTGTCTCTGATAAACACCGAATGATGTATTTTTCAGGTAGATCTCAGCTCAAAATGCATTTTGGAGCTGTGAGATGCATTTGATATTTATATGAATTTGAATACTGAATATAACAATACCCTTTGTTTTTTTCGAATGCAAATTACTGTTTGACCCTTCTGAGTTTCCCTCGGAGTTTCACTTTCCCTTATCGTGCCGCAAGTAATAATGTAAAACTAGTCTTCCATTATCACAAGTAAATAATTAAATGCATGGGCTAAAAAGATATTGATCTGCGTTTGAATTATTTTTAATTATAATATATTATTTTTATTTGATTCATTGTAATTACTTTATTATTAGATTCGACTAAGAAAAAAGCTCAAATAATGCAGAACAAGTTTTGCGTAAAAAAAACGAGGGGTATAGTGGTTAGTGCTGCGCTTTTGAGCGGCATGCGTGGGAAAGGAGCGCAACGGTCAAATTCTGGCGTGTGTTTTATAAAAACACAATTATAGTCATCTAAACAACATTCCATGGTTTCCCTTAAGAAAATGAACCATGGTTTTATTATAGAAAAAGTGTCGTAACCATGTTTTTTTGTTTCATTTGTAGTAAAGCCATGGTCATTTAAGTAAGGGTTAGCTGTAGTTGTTTTCTGTAAATATCAAACTGTGCAAGAACATTCTTTTCATACGGGCAAATATGTACGCTTGTAAAACAAATTGGCTAAATGAATCTGTTTAGGGGCAGTTTATTCCCTCCCGTGTCTTCTTATTTTGGAGGTGGGATGGTTTTAGTGAGAGGGTTTCAAATGACAGAACAGCTCATCTGTGCGCGCTCATTCACTACGGATTGGTGACGTGAGCGCGCAGAGGCCTCCCCCCGCCTACTCCGCTTTTTTTTTAGGGTACGCGGGAGAAAAGGGGGGCTAAAGAAACCCCTACCAAACTGCCCCTACCCCCAGTCGAAGTCCGGGACCTGAAAGAAAAGAATCCGATCCAGCTCTGGGACGCGGTGGACCGACTATCAACCGACATTTAAAGCTCGTTTTAAAGCGCGTCCGTGGAGTTTCGTGCGCTCTTGGAGAGTTTACGCACGGACGCCATCGACATGGCACGGATAACTGTTTACTCTCGTTGAAAACTTCGCGTATCCAAGGAGTTATTTGTATTTTGTTCCTGCTGTTTTACTTGGATGCAACACAGGACGCTTTAAGAGGAATTATATGGTCGTACCGCATCTGCATCGATCCGAAATAAAGTTACTTGGACACGCGTGGAACTGTTGTGTGGAACTGTTGTAAGTAAACTATTTTAAATGGCCAATTTAAAACGTAAAATAATCCATGTAGACTTTTAAGTTTTTAAATATAATTTCTGGTCTTTAGATATAATTATTTAGAGATTTTATTGATAAAATGCAATGATTTCATTGTATCTATATAATCACATTGTGTTAATCGAAATGTTTTTGTGCGTTATGTGCAGTTTTTGGCGACATAAGTTGTGGTAATTGAGTCTAACGGTTTTGATATGGCTTGTTAGGCTGTGTTGTATTCCTCATGTTCTGCTTGGGGTTTTTCATTAGCTTAAAAACTTTTAGAGTTTTTACGAGGACTGATTATAAACAAATTTGATAACATATTTTCATAGAGGATGTATGAAATGTTGCATTTCTTCTGTTTGGATTCCCTACGACCCACAGTTTAAAAATATGAATTGCATTGAATGGTCACATTGTGTCTGTTTACTTTTGGCAGTTTGGATTTGTTTTATTGTATTTTTTTTTTTTTTTTTTGGTTTTGAAGCATGATCCCAATCCGTAGTTGTCGCATTTAACAACAAAAAAAAAAAGTGTATACTTGCTTTGTGGTGCAGTAGAGGGTTAATGCTTTATTAATATCTGTGAAATGTGCTTTTGGTTGAGTTACTGGAATGCACTGTGAGTGTCAAAAGAAAACAAGGTTTATTTTGTAAAATGGCTACTAATGTTTTTCAAGGTCTCAGAGAATTTGAAGACAAAGACAGTAAAGTCAAACCCAGATAATGAGGAAAATTGGAAAGTAACTTTCTGGAGGTTTAAAGTAATGGTCTCATTGACATTTGCTGCAAATGCAGAGTTTATAGAGTAGACAATAATATATTACACATTTTTGCATTATGGTTTTGAATAGAAAGCGTGAAAAAGTCATTACTGTAGAGAATATTGATTCTATTCACCAAGTGTCTTTCTTGCGAAGTTATTATATTGAGGATTTTCTCTCTTTTCTTGGCAGATACATGCTTGTCTATAAGTTATGCTTTCTTTCAGCTATGTTGTGCCATGGCCTGCTGAATATAGCCGTTTACTTTCATTTGAAAGTATATGCGTTCATATAGTAAAGGTTTGAGCAAGACTGAAGCATGAAAGCATAGTGCAGGTTTTGTCTTGATTCGTTTAGTCACAGATAATGCAGGGGTTATTAATCACTTTAATGTGACTTCAGGGGCCCCGTATCAGAATGAGTCTGGACTGAAGTGCTCTGGTTCTGCTTTTGAGAAACATTTGGCTTAATAGTTCACTTTGATCTTCAAGAAATTTAGATTTAGACTTTGTTGACGTCTCATACAATAAGTTTGATGGCAAAGATCTACTCTAGGAGCTACTCTAAAAGGACAGCCATCATTGATTCGTTCATGAAATACGTACCAGCTTTTTAAGCATTAATGACTAAAACGTGTTTTTTTTCGCAGTCTTTGTTTTTTGTTGCAACTTGCGAATTCACAAGTGTGCTTTAGTTTCTAAATGTCACTATAATTGGATGATTTATCATAGCTGATCACTGTCAAATCTTGAGAGATGTTAAGACAAATGCGTAGGAATGCAGCCAAACAGAAGCCGTTAGCCGTGACTGTGGTCTACAGACCTGTAGTTTCGCTCATTTTTCTTTTGCCACTAAGCAATAACAAACAAGAAATCAATGAAGTCGGGTGGTGTCAGAATGAAGGAATGTTTCAGCAGATGTAAAAACTTCGTTTGCCGAACTAACTTTGATTTCCCGTGTGCACTCCGTGTCACCTCTGGACGAAAAGTTAATTGAATTGAGCTGAGGATATGAGTTCTGGTGAAATGTCTTTTGTAAGGTGTCTTCCCCAAGGTTTTGAAATTCATTTCTGCGAAGTTATTCCTTCTGGTGTCATTTTTTGTGTTTTCCTACACTTATCGCTGTAACCTTTTTTTCCCCATTTTAAATAGGGATCAAAGGACAATGCCTCAGAGAGATTCTGGCCACACTATGCCAAAATAAATATTATCCCGACTTAAGAGAGAAGAGAAGGGCAGCGCTCTTGCATTTGCTTGCATTACAGATTTAGCCCTCTTGTTTGTGTGAGCTAGAGTAGCTAATGATCAGTCTAAATCTAAAGTGTGCCATGCTTTAATGAGCAGTGTCTCTCTTGGATTTAATTTTCTTTTAGAATTATAGATCTTACAGCACTTGCTAAAGTACCATTTTATTGAATAATGCTCCGCACAGCCTTGTATTCAATGGCGCCATGGATAGATTTAGTGCAGGAAATGCTAATGGAGTGGCCGAAATATCAAAACAACAATTATACAAAAAGCTCCCTCTCACAGTGGTTATTGTAACCCGTGTGTGCCAATGTGATCGTAGTCGTAGATAAAATTAGGCGAGTTTGTGTAACAGGGAGAGCAGTGCAATTATCAGCTTGGGCTTTGAATGGCAGATGCAGTGGTGGCGGTAATGGCAGCTGCGCTGCAGCGCCTCACATTATCAGCAGAAAAGGGAGGGGAAGAGAGATGTTCGCCAGTGCCTAAGCTCTGCCAGCTAATTGTGTTTATTCCTCTTAATTTGTCCCGAGTGCTAAATCGGTGCTCTTCAGCTCACGGTGGGTGCAATTTGTCTGGTGGTTATAAAAGAACGAGTGCACTGTCTTTGAAACGAGCTCTTCTGGTTTTAATGCGACCATCGCATGCATCCACATGCACATCGAAGCAAAAGAAGCCGAGGCCTCTCTGTTCAGCTACGGTTGCCGCCTTACGCTACGACCCCAGGGACCATGGTTCAGTCTGGTGGAATTATCAAGCACTTGTTCGGACGAGTTCCCGAGTAAATCGCTACATTCTCCATGACAAGCCTTGTTGAAGATGAGGAATAGCCTCTGCTGGTAAATTATATTAACTCTCCGGCCTATGTTGCCCATTCTGTCCAACAGGTTAGTGGCAAATCCGAGATAAGACGCCAAGCAAACCTACTCCTGCTGACGGATTGATCCATCTCGCTCAAAGTTTAATTTCATCTCACGCTTGGCCAGCTGCCTACGTGACGCTGCAGGACTGATCGTACGGTCTCTGGGCTCTCAGTACTGTGCCGGTGCTGATAAAGCCAAAAGCTACTACCTTCTCCCCATGCTCCCTAAGCTTAAAGCCCTCGCCGCAAGACTGGATTTCGAACCAATGATATGCTCCGCTTGCTCTGATGCCACTGTGATAATGTGTTCATTACGGTAGGAGGGTGTTATATCCACGCTACACCCTTCACCCAACCTCTACCCCTCCCACTGGCCTCGATATGTTTGGCTGTTTTATTGGGGGCACTTGTTGTTTACCCCCACCATGGTGATTTTCTGCTTTCTGCTCTTTAAGTATGATGACCAGCTGGCATTCTAGGTTGATGGGCGTCCCGCCCAGCTTGGGACATTTAGACAATACAGATCTGTCATAAACACACCCCACCTTGGCTTCAATCTGAGTTATGACCCCTCAGAGGGTTTTGGAGACCCGTCCCCACCCTGTTCTCCATGGCTGGAGGTCAAGATGCCATCTGTGATTGGTCTACTTATTCTCCACTTTGGCTCGATAGTTAACAGACCCCAATGAACCAGATTAAAGGGTTGGATCTTTGTTTGATAGACTTGGAGTGGTTATGACCTTTCTCTGGGGCAACTCCAATTAGACTCCTTCAAAATACCTTCAAGTCAGTAAGTGGGACCAACACAATAAAGCCCATGAATCCAAGGTAGATTCCTCTTGAATATCTTGGATATCCCACTTTCCAAATGTCATGATACTAGTTTAGTGATGTGTGCTGGTTTAAGATGGTTATCAGGGGTCTTGCGTTGGTGAAGTGTAGGAATTTGTTGGGGCAAAGACAGGATGCTGGTTCGATGGGTTTTGTTTGGGACCAAGTAGAGTTGAAGGGGTTTATAGTGACCCTATAGAAACCTCAGGGCCCAGTTAAGGGGGCAGTTTTCAGGATGAGGGGCTTTTTCATGTGCTAAAAGCTGCTAATCCGCTGGCCTTTGTGTGGGAGCAGAAAGCTCGGGGCAAAATGGGAAAGCCATGGCTTTTTCAGAGCCTGGCCTTTTGTTGTCATTTCTCCCAAATCAGGGGACATCTGTTAGGATCGGGGGTAGATTCCCAGCTGACGGAGGGAAACGGGGTTGGAGGAGGAGGCGGGGGAAGGACAAGATACGTTGGTGGGAGTGGGAATGTTTGAGAGCTGATGGATGTGTGTAATTGTTTGTAATGCAAGCATGAAAACATGGGCCTCTGGGAGCCGGAGCTGTATTTGTGTGGACAGAGGGGCCTTGTAGTTATGAAACAGTCAGTCAAGGGTAGATGGGGTTAAACACGAGTAAATACCTGCCTGTCAATGCAAGCCATGCTCCCTTAATTAGGAATGACAAAATGGTTTGACAGCAGAGAAATGGGGAGCGCAATAGCCTCTAACTAGCACAAATGTCAACATGTGATTAAGCTCTGTTGGAAACTCATTACATTCCTGAAACGCGGATCTGTTTTTCAATAAAAATCACATCTCTTTTTGTTCTAGTCAGTGCTGAATTAGCGTGAGTGATCTCACTCAAGTACAGTTTTTCATTTGCATTTGTGCATTACGAGTGCATCAAATTCAAACACTTCTAAAGGGTGAGCCTCACGAAAATGCATTGCATTTCACCCCCAAAAAACGAAAACAAAAAATGTTGCATAAAGAAAATTAAGTTTAATCATTTAAATGACAGTTATGCACATTGCCACCTAAATTCCTGTTATTATATTTCGTTTCTTAAGAAAAAGTATTTATTTTGTGTGATTATTATTGCTTCAATATTGCAGTAAATATATATATATATATATATATTTCATTCATTCATTAATTCATTACTGATAAACATGAACTAAAATAAGCATGAATTAAATTAAATAAAAAAACTAAACCAAATAAAATATTTAAAATACATTTTTTGGTAATGGTGCATAGCATTTTAATTATATATATATATATATATATATATATTTATATATATATATTTATATATTAATAATAATAATACATTATTATTATTATTATTATTATTATTATATATTATTATTTTTATTTACCATGAAGTACAATGTCATTTTGGCAAATAGATTAAATAAATAAATGGATAAAATAAATTTTAAATATTTTATTTGGTTTTAGTTCATGCTTATTTTAGTTCATGTTTATCAGTAATGAATTATTAGATTCAGTTAATATTAATAACCCTGATGAGAATTTAGGCAAATGTGTTTAACTGCCATAACATGACATGTAGAACAGGACATGGTGGCACGAGAGGAAGCAGAAGAGGGGTAAGCGCGGATGTATAGGCTAGGCTAGCGGCCAACCCACACAAGCCAGCTATCCCCACCATCGTACTGGCGAACGTACGCTCTTTGGACAATAAACTGGACTACATCCGACTATTTCACTCGACTCCGAGGACTGTAAGAGACTGTTGTGTTTTTGTGTTTACGGAAACATGGCTTAACAACAGCGTACCGGACTGCGCCATACAGCTCGACCAGCTAACATGCTATCGAGCTGACAGAGCTCTCGTCGAGGGAGGTAAGATCCGCGGTGGCGGGCTTTGTGTTTACATCAATGATGCATGGTGCCGCGACGCTGTTGTGGTCTGCAAACACTGCTCACCCTTGGTGGAGTTTATGATTATTAAGTGACGGCCGTTCTATCTACTGAGGGAATATACAGCTATACTGCTCGTTGCTGTATACATCCCTCCCAGCTCCAACAACAACAACAGGAGTGAGGCACTAAATTATCTGTACCTGATGATGAGGAGGGCCAACCTAGGACCAACCTATCCCGCGGCATAAGAGAGGCCAAGAGACAGTACTCCAGGAGGATAGCCCATCGTTTCAGCGACAGCAGAGACACTCGGAGCCTGTGGCAGGGGATACAGACTATCACGGACTACAAGCCCTCACCACAGACATGTGACAGCACCATCCACCTGCTGAACGAGCTGAATGCCGCCTTTGCTCGCTTTGAGGCACAAAACAGCACCACTGCACAGAAGACTACACCTCCTCCCGGCGGCCAGGTGATGACACTGTCCCCGGACAGTGTGAGGAGATCCCTCAGCAGGATTAATGCACGCAAAGCTCCGGGTCCTGACAACATTCCTGGGCGTGTACTGAGAGACTGTGCAGTGGAACTCACTGATGTCTTCAGACATTTTCAACATCTCGCTAAATCAGGCCGTTGTCCCCACATGCTTCAAAGCTACCACCATCATTCCAGTCCCGAAGACGACATCTCCATCCTGCTTCAATGACTACCGTCCAATCGCACTTACTCCTATCCTCATGAAGTGCTTTGAACGGCTAGTCATGCACCCCATCAAGTCTGCCCCCCCCCTCCCTGGACCCCTACTAGGTTGCATATAGGTCCAACCGCTCGACCGATTATGCCATCGCCACTGCCCTCCACCTAGCCCTCACACATCTGGACAAAAAAGACTCATATGTCAGGATGCTGTTCATAGACTTCAGTTCAGCATTCAACACAATCATCCCTCAACAGCTCACTCACAAACTGGTTCAGCTGGGGCTCAACACCTCTCTGTGCAACTGGCTGTTGGACTTCCTGACCGGGAGACCTCAGGCAGTACGGGTCGGCATTAACACATCCAGCACCATCACACTGAACACTGGGGCCCCCCAAGGATGTGTGCTGAGCCCCCTCCTCTTCACTCTGCTGACCCACGACTGCACACCGTCACAAAACTCCAACCTTTTCATTAAGTTTGCGGATGACACTACTGTGGTGGGTCTCATTAGCAACAGAGATGAGACAAACTACAGGAGCGAGGTGAGCCGCCTGGATGGGTGGTGCAGTGACAACAATCTCTCTCTGAATGTGGAGAAGACGAAGGAGATTGTTGTTGACTTCAGGAGAGTACACACTCAGCATGCCCCTCTGACCATCAACGCGGCGACTGTGGAGAGAGTGAGCAGCACCAAGTTCCTGGGTGTGCACATCACAGAGGACCTCTCCTGAACTAACAACACTGTAGCACTGGCCAAGAAAGCACAGCAGCGTCTCTACTTCCTCCGCAAACTTAGAAGAGCCAGAGCCCCGGCCCCCATCATGTGCACCTTCTACAGAGGCACCATCGAGAGCATCCTAACTAGCTGCATCACTGTGTGGTATGGCGCTTGCAACGCATCCTGCCGCAAGTCAGTTCAACGCATAGTGAGAGCAGCTGAGAAGATCGTTAATGTCTCTCTCCCCTCCCTCCAGGACATCTACAGCACCCGTCTCACCCGCAAAGCCCTCCGCATTGCAGGAGATTCCACCCACCCGACACACAGCTTCTTCAGTCTGCTGCCATCAGGGAGGAGACTGCAGAGTCTCCAGGCGAGGACCAGCAGACTGAAGGACAGCTTCATACGTCAGGCTGTCAGGAAGCTGAATACCCTCCCGTCCTTGCCCCCCCTCCCCTCTTTTACCCCATGCAACACTGATACTACGACCCCCCCACCCACTTAAAAAACTGTGACCAGCACCAGTCACTTGTGCAGCATTGGACTGAGCATTACCTCATCCAGCATTGACTGCAAACTACCTCTTCGGATAGTCTGATAAAAAGACTGTTCTCTTGTCACTTTAACAGACTGATAAGCTCTTCTTGCACTACACATATATCTGCACAGTTTTGTTTTATTTAACTGGTTTGCACTATCTATTCTGCCATGTGCCTTATACCACTTTATCTATCTCTTTTTTTATTTTTCTACAATGTCCTCATTTGTATATCTGTATAGTTGTATGTACATATATTTAAACTGTATTTATCTGTATTTGAACGTCTACTGTCAGTGTCTTAAATGTTAACTGTATGCACCAAGGGTCTGAGAGTAACGCAATTTCAATTCTCTGTACGTATGTGCTATACATGTGGAAGAATTGACAATAAAGCAGACTTGACTTGACTGACTTGATAAGAAAATAGCAAATAAATAAATGATTTCAGTAAATAAACATTTTAAACACAATATCTCTACACTATATAATGTTCTTAGACCGGTTTTGTGAGATTCACATACTTTTTCTCCACGTGAAAGTCTTTGATTATGAACCGTTCCAACCAAGTATGATTTTAGATTTAGTTTAAAGCACAGAAAGTTAAAGGTGGAAAAACATTACGTTCAATCCTGCATGGCATTTCAGTTTCCAGCCTCTGTAATTATAGCTGTGTTGTGTTCTCTGAGCGAACAAGGATGCGTTCAACATGACTGAGCCGGGGATGCTATGGATTCTGCGTCAACAGGGCGTAAAAGAGCAAGTGCAAGGGAGTTCACACACTCCATCTCTTCAAGCGAGAGGGAAAGATGATTTGTTACACGCACAACATCCCCCAACCCTGGCCTCATGTGATATGACATTTTGACATGTAAATACAAGGCCTGCAGGACAACGGCTGATAATATCATTAACTCCTATTTAATTGCAGCATTGAGACACCACCTGAAGATTTTTATTGTATTTGTGGGATATGATGGCCGACAACGTTAGCTTGGAGGCTAGCCAAAGCCAGCAAATGTCAATCTTTCATACGTCGCTGCGGTCCGTGATCCCATCCGCGCGATCTATTCTTCTAAACAAAGACCCACTTCGGTGGTGCTGTGGGATTTCCAGGCTCTTTTCGAAACTATCTGCTTGCTTGTAGTTATCTCTCTGAGTGCCTGTGACTTAAATTTTTTTTTTTTATTTTGTTTTTTCAAGTGCAGAATCGTCTAGTCCCATCTTTCGCCAGACCACGTTAACGTGTTAAATTCACTGAACAAATGCGCATGATCTGAGTAAGTAAAACTAGCATTATTTTGTTTTTAGACAATATAGACAACATTAAGTACATTTTTAAAAGCCGTTTTAATGCTATTCCTTGATAAAAGTTTATTTTGTTTTATTTCCTTTATTTTACCAGGATAGTCCCATTGAGATCTAAAATCTCTTCTTCCAGGGAGTCCTGGCCAAAATGGCAGCACAAAAAAGTTTCACACAAAACTGTTTACATATACATTAAAACTTGTACACACACACAAAAAAAACCTAAGTTCTTAAAACATTTACACGTTTCCTTACAGTTAGACCATAAAACATTTTTAAAGGTATTCAGCGAAGGAAGTTTTTCCAACATTAAAATACTCTGTGTCTCATTCCATAAGAAAGGAGCATAAAAAGAGCAAGCAGTTTTGCCAAACTCTTTGTTTTAATATGTTGGCTAACTTTATATGAAAATGAAGAATTCTGTCAGTCTATTGATTGATTTTCCATTTCTGCATTGTTCCAGCCGATCTGAATAAATAAGCTATGCACCGGTTTATGTTGAGTGTATGCTCTTTCTTTTTTTCTGTTTAACGACTGCCTAATATTAAATGATGATAACACGAGGCAAGCATATGGCATAATCATGACCTATTTTTAGCAGAATTCATTGAGGGATTTGACAGTGTGATTCAAAGATTTACGTATTTCAAGTGTAGGCTGTTATACAGACACACGCACATTTTTTTTTTTTCTTTTGCCATTATTTGGGGGTTTCTAGCTTTTAGACTAGTCGGATACAAAACTTCCGTTTAAACGACAGTCAAATTAGTTGTAGCGCACATCCCTAGCCAAAAACCTCCCGTCATTGAATACATAATTGGAAAGTCAGATAAATTGGGAAAAACAAATCAATCTTTGTACTGCATGCAGAAGTAATCCTTTTTAAAGTAATACCACCTATAGGGGAAAATACCAGCAAAACACCAAAAATAATTTTTGGATGCCCAAAGAACCTTGAACACTCTACTTTTTTTATTTCAGAATTTTTTTTTATACATTTAACTAGTCAACATAAAAACGTAACTAAAATACTTGATTCCAACATGCACTTAATGGAAACGTTTGACCGCTGAGCTCGCATTTTGCACGTGAAACAATATTCTAAAAATGTGGCCCTTAAGGGTTTTTTTTCCCACATTCCATTGCCTGCGTCACATCACATCACGTGTGAGCGTTTGATCAATGTGGTGAGATTAGCATATTGTCGGTGTCTAATTGTAATGTTATTTCTATTCAAAATCACGATTCCTTGATAAAAAATAAAAAAACAAATTGTGGAAAAACTTCAAATTCGAAGTAAATTCAATAAATAGGAAAAATTGCCATTTATTTTTTTAATAATCTAACAAAATAAATTTTCCACTATGAAGTACCCTGGAAAGATTTCATAGATGTTGATGATTCTTCGTGAGACCATCGACGCCAATAAAAAAAAAAGAATTTGGTGTAGAAAAAATGTAGTAACACTTTATAATAAAGTTTCATTTGTTAACATGAAGATTCTACAGCATTAGTTAATGTTAATTTGAACATTTACTGATATAGCAATTTAATATTTGACAAATTGAGATGCCACCAGAGGAAGTTTACGATTGCCAACATAGTGTTTTTGTGGTACTTTTTTTTTATGCCTTCACATTTAACATCGCCAAAAGCCTCCTGCCATTGAAAACAGAATTGGAAAGTCAGATATATTTAGATAAGCAAATCGACATGCAGAAGTAATCCATTTTAAAAGTCCAACCGCCTTTAGGAGAAAATACCGACAACCTGCCAATGAGTCTGATATTGCGAGTCCAGGATGGAGCCATTCATCTTATTTGTTTGTTTTCCTAAAGGCACCTTTTGTTTGTGCGTTTTAAGGTTTTTGTCCCATTTTGGTCATAAATGAGGCATGAAGCCAAACTCACGCAAGCAGGGATTCGCAGGGAATGAAATCCCGAGATTACCGCACCTAATATTGCCTCGCGATCTGCTTTTATTAGCTCCATTACATCCTCCATATCCTGACCTTTTGGCGACACTTACACAGGCGTTTTATCTGGCCGTTGGGGACGGGATGGGGGCGAATGAATGAATGAAGAGATGAATTGCATGTTATCTCCCTTCTGCGTGATTGGGGAGGCGATAATGTCGACATTTTGGTGGTGATGGCGCAGTGGATAAGACACATGCCTTTGGTGTGAGAGACCCGGGTTCGAATCCACTGTGAGACACCAATGTGTCCCTGAGCAAGACACTTAACCCCTAGTTGCTCCAGAGGCGTGCGACCTCTGACATATATAGCAATTGTAAGTCGCTTTGGATAAAAGCGTCAGCTAAATGAATAAATGTAAATGCAAACAGAGGGGTGTAGCCTGCGAGGGTGGATTGCAGTTGACTAAACGAAGCGGAGATGAGCGCTGGATAAAATGTGCTAACTAGGAGCGAGGCCTGTACTTGAATGGCTCTTCCACTTCTCTAGTGTCTCTCGCTTTGGGGAAATTGTGAGAGATTAAGTCCGTCTGGTGGTTTTTCACAGTGGTGGTTTAGGGCCGTTTAACGAAATTGACTTAATACATCTTCCTTCACTAATAAAAATAAAAGTTCAAAAGGAGCTTTCATAGCGATGACGTAGAACAGATCTTAAAGAACAATTCTTAATGTGAAGAATATTGACTAATCTAAACCTTTTTTTATTATAGAGGACCTTGGAAGGGTTACATGGATGTTGAAGGTTGTTCATGGAACCATCGACGCCAAACATTCTCATTTAAATTATTTTTGGATTTGTTTTTTATATAAAGTGTTTAGTTTTTGGTTCTTATCTTTTAATAAATCACAGTTAATGAAACCATTTTTTTTCTAATTGTTTTTATTTTGACTTTTTTCTGACTTTTTCATCTGCCTCTTTACCTTGAGTATGAAATGCATACGTTGCACAAACTCTATTAGCTTCTGAACCTTAATACGCGTACGAGCTAATAAGCTAAGAGGCCTGTATGCTGTAAATCACTGTACTCTTCTCCAAATAGTCGGCGGAGAGACGTGCTAGTCATTCGTAGCAGAGGCCAGTGTTGTTTGAGTTTAGCGCGACGGGTTTTGAAAGTGATGGATGGCCATCGTTCCCTTTGTTTATCTCTGCAGATATCTGAATCGAAAACGCATGAAAGATCTGAGAAATCAAGCTAAATGTATTCAGCTGAGAGCCGAAGGTCAAGCTAACACATTCGTGTTTGTGTGTGTGTGTGTGTGCGTGTGCATGTGGTGCCGTGATTCAATTACTTTCTGAAGGGATTTGTGTTGCTCACATAGGCAGCCGTATTGTGGAGTTCATTTCGCCTTATGAAGTACAGAAGTATTGAGTCGTCTGATATGAATATTACTTTCAGGAATCAAATAAATCACAGTTTGTAGTTTTTGTAGCATTTATATCTATCTGTGTAGATGGGAGGCTCATGCATCCATTACTGTGGCTTTGTAGCTCCGCCCACTGTGCAATCTGATTGGTCCAAATATTTAATTATTAAATATATGGTCCAAATGTTAAACATAAATATTAAAATCTGTCAATTCATTATTATTTGTTTTTTAAATTATTTTTGTATTTACATTTTTACATTACGGTTCAAATATTTGTCTTTTTACTATGTATATGCTAAACAAATCAAATTTGTAAAAATTTATTTTTTATTTTTTTTAAATATACATTCTAAGTGTCTAATTGTTTGTTCCCGTCTTAAATAATAAAAAAAAAGATTAAAACCTTATAAATAGAAATTGATTAATACCTTGGATTTTGTCTGTAACACACGTATATGGTTCAAAATCCACTCAGTTTCAGTGTTTTTTTTCCAGAAGTGGTTCTCGACTCCCGAACCCGGTGTTGTTTTGAGCGTGTTTTCCCAGTGAACCCATTTAATGATGACTGCAATGCCTCCTGACAGGAGTTTTGAACACACGACGAGCCAAATCAGCAACAAATCCTATAAAATGAGCAAACGTTTGTGTCCGAGGAGCGTCGACAGGCCTCCGAAAAAAAACAGTGCATCGATTTCTGCACGCGTGCCAAACATGCATCAGATCTACAAACACGCACATACACACACTGATTCGACAGGACACATGCGGCAGCTCCAGATCACACAGACTCTCGCGCTTCAGTAATAAGATGCAGGAGCTGAAGGAGGTGCGGATCTGTGTTCATAGACTCACCGTGGGCTTAATACTGGAGGAGTGTGCTGCGTTTCAGAGGTCAGAATCAGACGCTCTCTGCTGCTCGGGAAGGCCTGTGCTTTTACAAGGGCTCCGTTCCAACATCATCTTTCACTGCCTACATAGGCAGCTGCCTACTGAGATGACATCTTTTATTAAGACTGAACCGAACTGAACCTCATGACTGATTTGGTACAACCTATAGTCGTTTCAGTGCTCATATTTATAATCAACGTTTCTTATGCTTCCTCGGGCATTTTGTGTTTAATTTTTTTTAAATACAATTAAAAAACAATAATTAAAAAACAAAAAAAAAACTAGACTTATTCTATAAAATATAAGAAGCAAATAAGCAGCAAGTAAAAAAATAAATCAAATTAACTAATATTTAAATGTAGTTTTATTTTTTAATATTATCATTTTTATATTGTTGTTTTTCAACCAATGGTCATTACAAGAAAGTTCTTAGCTTTCAGAATTTTATTTACATATTTTTTTCTGTCTTAAAATATATATTATAAAAAGAATAAATGGAAGTAATTCAACTTGAATAAAATTGTTTAATATGTATTTGTTCCATATTATTTTTAAAAATACTAAAATATAGCAAATTTTATAAATAAATAAATAAACAAACAAACAATGAAAAGACAGGTTTTAATGGTTTACGTTATATTTTGATACTTCAGTATGTTTTTGATTAACATTTTTTATTCATTTATTTTCATTTTGCCATTTTTTTTTTTTTCAACAAAGGGCCATTAAAATGAACAGCTTAGCTTTCATAAAATATCCTACAAATTAAAAAGAGGAAACAAATAAAAATGTTTTAATGATGATTTTTTTTAGGTTTTAATTCAATTACCTCAATTACTTTTAAGTCAATAATTAAATTACTAATTATTTTTTTTTGTACAATGTTCATAATAAATTGAAAAATAATAAAAGCAACAAATTTGAATGAATGAATGAATAATTAAATTTTTTAAACCTAGCTTAAAGTTATCTTTGGTACTTCAGAACGTTTATAATAAACGTTTTTTTCCAGTCTTTTTTTTAGCTAATTATTTTCTTTTTCAAAGGGTCATTAAAATGAACAGCATAGCTTTAAAAAAAAAAAAAAACTATTTAAAAATGTCAGGTTTTAATGAGATTTGTTAACGATTTAATTCAGTTCAATTACCAATTTAATTTAATTTTGGTACTTTTGAATATTCAGTATATTTGTAATCAGCTTAATGAATAAGAAAATACATAATATATAATATAAAATAATGCATTTAAAATTAAATATTGCAATATTAATGCATTGTTAAAATAAATAAATAATGCATTTCATTAAATACAAAATGTCAAGTTAGAATGATCTAATTACTAGCTATTTTGTAGTACTTTTCAATATTCTGTATCTTTATAATCAACGTTTTTTACTTCATCTGAAATGTTGGATGTTATTTTTTCCCTCTGGGCTCATTTCAGTGCATTCCGAGGTTTACTGCCAAATATGCATGTGAGTCTGCCTTCAAATGTGTCCAAAAGGGTTTAGAAGGAAGTGTGATTCATTGTGGAGTAGCTTTAGATCTGTTAGCGTGCTACCGTGCGTTCAGGAGTGTGTGTTGGGTGTTTATAACCGTATGAGCACTGAACAATGGCTGTGTACTTGCCATTTATCTGTTTGTGTCCCCCAGCGATGTCCAGCTCAATGTTCAGCCGCAGCGCGACACACGGATGCCCGCTCGATTATCAGAGCGCCACCCATGTTCTGTCACCTCCTAATTAAAGGCCATCTAAATTGAGCCCCAGGCATGCGACGGCCTGTAGTATTTCCTCGTAGGCGAAATAAAGTCGATGACGGGATGAATCGATACACACACAGCAGGCACTTTCCACAAAAAGGGTACAAAATAGGGCTTGAACCTTTAAAATGCCACTTTATTTTTATAGTAGGTGTGTAACTTGTAGAAAATGTTGTTTTTTAGGATGTCTAAATATGACTCGTGTGTAGGATTGTAATTTTTAAGTTTAAATCTCTGATTTTTATAAGAAATTAGGAGACAGTTTGAATGAAAATAGATGTAATCAAATTTTAATAAAATTTATATGATTAATTATTTAATACGTTTAAATATTATTTATAGTGTTTATTTAAAAATGTTTATTTAAATCTAAATCTAATTAGTATAAAATGTCAGTATGGATATCACAACTTTTAATAACTTGTTTTTCTCATAAATTAAATTTAGCTAAAAATGATAAATGTACAGTTCTCATGAATGAAATCAAATAGATTTGATTGACCATCATCTCCTGCAATAATTAGTTTGAAAGGTTGATCTTGACAGATGCAAAAACTTGCATGAAAATAACATTAACAAGTCAAACTAATTTAATAAAATCAAAATCAAATGCTATCAATCATATTATATTAATTTATTATAAATATTTTAATATTATTAATTTAAAAATGCATTGTTTAAATCTAATAACAATTAATACATTAGTTACATATACAGTTGCTTGTATTTATTTATTTTTTGATGAACTCTTTTTAAAAACTATTTGTTTGACTTTTTTTGCTTGCAATAATTGACAGGTTGAGCTTGACAAATAAAAAAGATTTGAATAAAATAACTGACAAATTGTCACAATTGCTTTTAATAGTTCCTACTCCAAAAAACATTGGATTTGTACATCTTTTTCTTTAAATGTGAAGAAAAACCAATTTGTACCCTTTTTGCGTGAAGAGCCAGCAATAATTTATGCGTCACGATATTTTAGGACTGATTCATGAGAGGTGCATTAGGACGACATGAAAGAGAGGGTCCAAATGGTCTCGCTCGACATGCTTTACGTAGATTATAAGATGATGAAATGATCTGTTTGTGTGTGTGCGTGCGTGTTGTTGTTCATGCGTGTGAGTGTGTGTCGGCACAGGCAACAGCGTGTGAGCTGGCGGGGAGTTCCGGTCTGTGTGGAATGAGGAGGCGAGCGTGTGCCTGTATATGATGCACTCATATCCGCCCAAAATAAGGAAAGGAAATGCAGAAAAACACATAACGAGTGAAAATAGAAATCACAGTGCATTAAGAATACAAGCAGCCACTGAATATGTGAAAATACATTTAAAGATAGGTGGAGCCAGGCACCAAATGGACGGTGTAGTCCGGGTGTTGCTTGTGTCAAACGACTGAATTTGACAACCTTTCAGTCGTACACTCTGCTAGCAATTACCTCAAAATGTGTGTCCCTACATTTAGCGCAGATAAATTTATTCATTTCAGCTAGGGTCGCACTGAACACCCTTGTTCGCTTAGCTAAAAACGTTAGCTCTACCAAAACAACAAGATCTTGATGTCTTGTGACTCAAACACAGGAGCTTTGATAGCTCAGATGGTGGCATGATTGTAATTTGGGCAAGCTAATGTCGTTAACTTAAGTGTCTAATAAACAACATCTCTGTTAGCCATGAAGACACCGCAAAGGTTCGTGGTGCTTTTTCAGACTCCAAATAAGGAAGTATCCCAAGTATGTTTCATGTTGTTCGAATTCTTTCATGTGGCTTCTTCCCATACAACCATCTGAGGCCAGTGTTTGATGTCCGTTGCCATGTTGCGCGAAGCTCCATGCCGGAAAGTTTTAACATCTCAGGGAAGCAGCATGGTGACTTCCTAAACGTCTCTGTGGGCGAGGTGAAAATTTGGGGATCGTTGCGCAGACAGCTGGAAAAAGTCAAACTAGAAAGTTTTTTTTGGAAAAAGTGCACATCTGAGCTCAACTTATTATTATGGTTGAGAAAAGTGTGAATTTTGGAGAGTCCCAAGACTGGCATTAAAATAAATTATGATTAGCATAGGTGTCCCGCAGGGTTCTGTCCTCTGTCCTATTGTGTTTTACTTAAAATTATATTATAGTGCCTTCTACAAGTCAAGCACACCTAGTGATGTTTTATTTATCTTTGCTCTGAAGTGAAATACTCCTCCAATATGTGTTCACTAAAAACATCCAGCATAACGGTAATAATTGTTCATCTGCTGGAGCTGCTATTGATTTTCCTCCACTCTCTTTGGGTTGTTTTTCTTTATTTTGCCTTTGGATTCCAGCTCAGTGCGGTCGGCTCTTGCACAACCCGTTGTGAGGTTTCCTCCTGCTTCTTGGATGCCGTTCAAGCTGGAAAATAGTAACACGAGTGAAATTCGATTACGGCGACAAAAATGATGCGCATTTAAAAGGCATGAAAGTAGCTATCATCAGTGGATTGCTTTGTCCTAGAAGGGGTTGTGCCTTTTAAAGATATGAGCCTCCGTTGTTGAAAAGGGTACTGCTGGCATAAACACACACACACACACACGCTTGTCTCACACGCATGGTTTCATGCTTGTATTTTCATTTATAGCCAGTGCCTTTTTTCCAGATTAAAAGGCCTATGTATGTTTTTTTTGTTTGTGAGATTAGTACTGAGCCATTTTTGTCCTGTTTTTGTGCAGTTTGCAGTTAAATGCAATGAAAACATGAAGAATGTTAACACAGTTGCAGTAACATAAGCCAATGTGCAAACAATCATTTTATTATTTTTGTTATACAGAGCTATTTATGGTTTCATTTTTTAATTTAATTTTATTAATAGTATTGGAAGATTGAACTAATTTCATTTTTCAAGTCTTCTCCTTCCTGCCATCAGAATTGCAGTTAGGAGCTTCATTCGGGTTTCTAGATTATAAATATCAAAGACGGCTGACATTTGCCCTCTTAAATTCAGTTAGCAATGAGCAACAGCACGGATAAGCCTGGCAGCTGAATAGTAATCTCTTTTCAGTGAATGTGATCAGAATCACTTTGCTTTTAAAATCATCAGAACGTAGAGACACATTGTCTGGATTACTGCAAATTAAGAACTGTAGTACAAAATTCTGCTTATTATCAGAGGCATACAAAGCAAATGTGAAATGTATTCCTGGCACGTTGGTCTGTGGTGCCTATGTGGGAAATATGGGTTCAGTTTAAGCCTGGTTCTCGTTTTGTTCCTGTTCCCCGGTGGATCTTTCCTGTAGTGTACTTTCACTAGTGGCAAAAGTTCAGAAATCCTTTGTCTTCTCAACAGACAAGTCAAGGTACATGGAAGTCAAGTGTGTCATGGAAATAGCTAAAGTGCCTCATGCATATTTCACCTAGACGGGTGTCTGAAATGGAGTTTGTGTGTGTGTGTGTGTGTGTGTGTGTGTGTGTGAGGGTTTTGTCCGGCTCCAGTATAGATTTCTGTCATGGTCTCCTCTGTGGATACTGTTACTCTATAGACAGGCAAAGATTCATTGGAGCTCAGCTGATGAGAGGGGCTTTAATGCTTATAGATGCATCCAGTTACCCACACAAATAACCACGTGAATTGATGCTAGTTCAAAAAGAGGCACATTTGTGTTTCTTAATCTGGATAATTTAGGTGATAATTTGCTCTAAAACTCCTTTTCGGTTAACATCAACCCTTTCCCTGTCACCATCTAGCTCTGTTCTGTTATGTTAACACCGTTTTTCAAAACCTAATCCATTCCCAATTGATAAAATCATGTCTGCCCTACATTTTCTTTATTAAATATCTAGTTTAGTTCAGAAACACATTTGTCAAATTGAAGGGATTTCAAATATTGACAGTATCTTGGAAAGTTAGTACACCATTTTTGGGGGGGCTCATTAAAATAGTTTTGGAGATTCCAGGGTGTCTTAGCAAACTTGTTTACTAGTCTCCCATGTATTTGTCTCAAAACATAACCCTTTTCAGCTTCTTGTACCCCAATAAGACAATTCCCAGCCAATGTTTTTTGAGCCACAGCCCAGTATCCATTGTTTACACAATGTTCAATTGTACCGTGGAGTCATTAATCAGTTTGGGGCCCGACTGCCTCAGAGTTATTTTTATCTCCCAGCAGGCTCTAGAGTTCTTTCAGGGCAACCCTGCTTTTTATTCTAGATGCCCCTCCAGCACTACTGCCAACTTTACCGCCAGCCCTGTCTATAAATACATTCACCTCTTCTTGGAGGCTTTGAAGTCCCCATTCATGCTTCTTATGCACCCTTCAACGTCAGAGTCCAAAGGCAGACAGGAAGTCATGTGGCCCCTTCTCTTTCCAGAGTTGTGCGGGTCACAGGGAATGGCAGGATTATTCCCATGATGGACAGTTAAAAGAGCAATTGCCAAGTTGGCGACGAGGGTAGGGTCATAAGCAGACCTTCGGCATGGACTTTTTTTTCTGTAGTTGCCATGGAGAGCGCCAACTCACCTGACCTTTGACTGAGCACTTGACTGAAACCAGACTGCGAGTCTGAACATGTGGGTGGAGTTTCAGCTCCCTCCCATAAACTCTATTAGAAACATCATTCTAGTCTGAACTCTCCTATATGAAGGTGCTGTAAATTATTGAAAATATTACCCAGAATAGCTAAAAAAAAAAAAAAACCTTCCACTCCACATCCCTGTATTTTTTTTCTACTTCCACCCCATCAGCTCAGTGTCAAACCAAGTTCTCCACAGTTACGGGGCTAAAAGTGAGTTTTCCCAGTCCCTCTATTTTTAGCCTTTGCCTCGGGTGGAGATGAAACGGGAGCTGAAGGAATAGGAGGAATTTGGGTTTTTCAAGAAGCCATCATTGCATTTTTTTTCTCTCCCATAATCTGCCAATACATGCCTATTGTTTTCGTTTTAGCTACAGCAAACACGGCCAATTCCTTTGACCAGGGAATTCCCAGAATAAGGCAACTGCTTTCTCCCTATGGCATGTATGGTCCAGCTGGAGTGTCTACCTTTTTTGCTAAACTGTTGTGAATTCCCATGGTTTCCTGGGGTCTCATCAGGCTAGATGGTTCTGTCAGGGGTCATATCCTGTGTAGTTGAAAGCTAAACACCAATGTGGCGTTCTTCAAAATGCAAGGTTGCCCATTCTACATTTAAGTCTCCGTTCCTTGTAGCTGTTCATATACAGCCATGTTTTGTATGTATTAATTTCGTTTTTATCAATCAATGTTGTCTCGAGTCCTAGGGAGATCCTATCCACCACTCCTGTCTGCGCTGAATGCGAAGTGAGCCACTTGACTTGCAAATGGATGCAAACGTGAGTGGCGTATCACGCTTGGGTAACTGAAGAAGGATCAGTGACGCTTCCCATAGGCAAAGATTTATCGGCGGCTCCTGGCTCTCCAGAGGACAAGCCAGCATTCACCCTTTCCTTCTGTCTGTGTGTGTAACCTGCAGACTCCCACCTCAGGATTTAATGGAACTTCCGGGAGACTTGCCATTCATGGTACAGCGACTTCTACGCCGCTCTCAACAGCAGCCTTAATTGCTTTCAACACGGTGGCCGCTTAGTTAAAACAAGCTTGCTGTCAGGGAACATCCGAGTACATTCGACCCTGAAACATCTCATGCAGGCTAATCTCCGCTACCGCATTGCCACCTTCTCAAACCCACAGTAAAATCTCAAGCAAGGCGCCTTAGATTAACTTTTAGGCCCAGGGAGCCGATGATGAAATAACTGTGTTAAGCTAGCGTGAAACTTCCAAACCAAGACTCCCCGCCTCGGCAACACACACTAGCCTAAATGGAACCCTGCAGCTCGGACCGTCTGTTTGACATTGATGCTTCTCAGTACATAATTGATATTCACCTGTCTCCTCTTAGACAAGGGTTAGATTAAGGTTAAAACCGGGGGGTTTCGAAATGCCGTCCTTGGGTTTATTGGCAGAAGGTTGAAATGGCAAATCAGCTGAGATTGTCGGCGTAATGAATTCGTCCCTAGCCGTAAAACCTCTCCCCATACATTAACCTGCTCTTTAAAGGTTAGTGTACACCCTCGTTCCAAGGGTACAGAACCACTGCTAAGTGCGCCATGCACATAATGTTGCCATTGCTGCAGCATACTCCAACTAGCCTGATTGTCCCCATCATATTGTGTTTATGAAAAGATATTTCTCTCACAGTGGTGGCTGATTAGCTAACTAATTGTTAGCGGCGTAAAGGGAGGCCAGGCTCAGACGTTGGCATGCAGAGAGCTGCGCATTACAGTTCCACTCCCACACTCTCATTAAAATACCATTCGGAGACGGGTTATTTATTTTAGCTGTGGAATGCTGGGAAGGGGGCTGCCTAGCACAGGGAGGAGAAGGTAGTTTATTTCGTCCGAGTGGACAGCTGACTGTGGTTATTCCACATTGACACGGAACGTGGGATTTGGTTTTCGCAAAGTTTACGATAATTATCCCCACTGCAAGCCAATGAGTGGACCGTAAACAAAAACATCATGCGTTGTCATTTAGGTGAGGATGCTAATCTCTGAGGGGCTTTCTTTGCTAAGTCTTTCCTCCTTCGTTTGTAACGGCAGCTAGTATGCGAATTATGTAGGTTTCGGGGGTGTGAATTTTCTAGCACATTGCACAGTTTAGCATTTTTGTAGCTAAATATTGTGCAGTTTTTCAGTTTCGTTTAGTGTTGTTTATTTATTTATTTGTTTATTTTTTAACCACAGTTTAGCGGCATTTTCTAGCACAGTTCTGCTCAGTTTGCCAAGTATGTGAAAGACTCAAATGTAGCTTGTTTGTGCTACATTTCCAACTTCATAATAGTGATAATGACAGCACTTGTCACGTTTTGTTAGTGTAAATGAAAACCGCTTGAGCTTTGTACTGTTGCTCCCTCCTCAGGAAAATATGATTTCTGTTAGCTAGCTTTTATTTAGCAACAAAAGAAACCGTTGTAGTTACTGAAACGGTTTAAGAAAAAAATCTTATTTGTGTATTTGTAGGAATATGTAGTTTTTAGACTGACATTTTGTTTTGATGTTCTTGCAGAGGGTTTGCAGAAGATTCAATTCTTGGATGTTTTCCCTTGCTGTTTTTTCTTTTTTGACAGAAAATAGGTTTCGTGAAACATGCACCTTTTTGTCAGTTTCCTTCAACCCATCAAGCCTCTTTTGTGTGGCCGCATTCCTTCTGTTTATGTGTGCTTATAACGTACTGTGTCTCTGTGACTGCCTTTCAATCGTGTGTGAGACCGAGAGCTCCCCACTTACCGATTGAAGATTGTTTTCTAGCCGAGTGGTGGCTGAGTGAGAAATCTGGAGTGAAAACGAGGGATGAAGAATGAGAGGGAGAGCGAGTGGGAGAATGTCAGAAAGTCAGGGCAGATGGACAAAAGGCCCAGTGTTATCGGCCCCAGCAGATCAGCCCCCAGAATGCCACAGCTGGTTCACATTTCCACGGGGAGCGATGGCGACCGGCTGCACTTCTCTCTTACTGACCCCATCCTTTTCTCTCACACACATACTAAATCTGGCCCTTAGCACACACTCGCTGAGCTACACTGCACTATAGAGCCTAACTGTGTTCGGAATGAAATGCTAGTTTACTCCTTACTACAAATTATGCAGTATATACTGCATACTAGTTTTTAAAAACAGCATGTTCAAAATGGACCTCTAGCTGACCTCTTTCGAAAAATTGTGAAGCATGTACTACAAACTGCATACCAGTTTTTGAAAATTGCATGTTCAGAATGGAATTCTAGCTTACTCCTTACTACAAATAATGCAGTATATAGTGCATACTAGTTTTTAAAATGGCATGCTCAAAATGGAATTCTAGCTTCCTCCTTACTAATAATTGTGCAATATATATACTGCATACTAGCTTTTAAAACTGCATGTTCAGAATGGAATACTAGCTAATTCCTTACTTCAAATTATGCAGTATATACAGCATAATAGTCTTTAAAAACATGTCCTAGCTTAACCTTTACTAAAAATGGTACAGTATATACTGTACACGGAATACTAGCTTTTAAAAATTGCACGTTTGGAATGGAATACTAGCTTATGCCTTACTAAATTAGTTTTTTTCTGTAACAACAATGCATGTGCTATGCATTCAGTGTTCTAGTATGCTACATTTTCTTCAGCAAGTGGGATCTAGTGCGTAAAAACCCAAAAAATATTTCTAGAGATTTCTTCTGCAGTATACATACTAAACAATGCAATTTTCCTCAGTAACTCTATGTTCTAGTAGCTTCATGACCAAAAACAGTTATATTGAGCTTCAAATAGAACTTAATTTTGGAGATCTAACAGCATGCTGTGACAGTTTATTGGGCAAAATTAAAGGAACGTTGAGTTTATTGGCTGTGCAATATGTGAATGTTGTTTTCTCCAGTGTTTTTGTTGTGGTGCTTCACATTCTTGCTTCTAAATTGACTTGCACACACAGAAACTGCCTTTAATATGGCTCGTTAGGCGGTACCTCTGTTTTTCAAGTGTATTTGTTCTAGTCCATCATTTTTACGTGATTCCAGACGAATCGGTTTTCATCCAGATCCACCATGTAGTCCCTGCATGTGTGTAAGCAACCCCCCACCCGTGTGCTTCTGGGGGATAGCTTGCTCTAGTAAACAGGGCTCCCTGCGCAGTTTCTCTCATGTGTGTTCCATACATGATCTTATTCAATCCCACTCTGTAATCCCTACTGCCTGTCTGTTTGGCCCCGCGGGCCTTGTTACCATTCACACTTGTTCAATCAAGCTCTTGCTCGCACAAGACTGCACAATTTTTATTGCCCCCGCTTGATCAGAGAGGGAGAGGGAATGTTTTCCATGCAAGACTTATGTGATTATTTCACTTACATTTGCGAGTGCGTCCTTAAATGATGCCTTTCTGGGAGTTTGTCTCTGTGAGTCTTTAGACTATACAAACTATAATAAATATATAGATGGATATATAGACAGATAGATTGCCCATTGTGTAACTGACCCAAATTCGAATCAAATATGGTTAATTTTTGTCTTTTAATATGAATTTGTCACATTTTATAAGCATAAACCTAACTTCATTTTAGATTTACTATTTTTAAACAGCCATTGTTGCGTTTTTTTTTGTTTTTTTTTTAACTTGCAAGTGTTGTTGTTATAAAACATCAGACCTTTGTTAGATTTGGTCTGCTGAGCCTGTCTGGAACCCACATTTTCACCATGGGAATATGCTCAGGGTTGCTAGGCTTGGGAGAAAGCATCTCCCCTAGCAAGGTATGCTGTGGAAAGTTTCCCTAGGACTCGATATGATTTCTAAAGCACTCTGGAAACTCAACAATGCAGAGGTTTGCCAAGAAAATACATTTTTGGAAAGGCTTCTGCTGCTATTTTAGACAGAACTGGACAGCAGTAACAATACCCAGCTTGATATTCTGCATAAACATGAGCATTTCAGAGTGAAACACAATCACACATTCTCTCGTTCTTCCCAAACACGCAGGCAGGCAACTCTTCCCTTGAGATGGCAGATCCGAGCAAGCCATATGGAGCAGGCTGCATCTTGCTGAGCACGCCTGACGACAGCCGAACAGCTTGGGCTGTACTGGAATGACAGCCTTCAGTTCTTTCACCAGGTTTTCCAAAACCTGCTTCTTTTGCTCTCTCCCACCCTCTTTGTTTTTCACTGTACTTTTCCCCCCTCTTCATAACCAAACAGATGGAATGAGGGACTAGCATCACATGTTTAGCAAGCAAACACACTTATCCGCTGACAGCTCCATCCTGGCTTAACAATCTGTCTCATTCAAGCACCTCCCTAAATGATGCCACATAACCACCCTTAGCTGTCGTCCCAGAGTGCACTTGAGGGCCTAGAGCTCACATATCAGGTGCTTGCCTCATCTTCACTCAAAGGAATAGATGATGGGAATAGAAATAACACGAGTGCACCCCTCGAACACAAACTTCCCCTTTTAAGGGAGCCAAAATGATAACTATGGCAACGTAAGATTGTGTTGTTTTTTTTCATTTCATTCCCTCCTAGCACAGTTGGTGGTTTACCACTTGATGTGTTCAACTCTTCTCCGGCACCTCCTCGTACCTGTTTCTCCATAATCGGCAGATGCGCCGCACCAGGTGGCTGGACCAGAGAGACCAGGAGAAAAGAGCGTCACAGCTTCTTAATTTAAAGTATTCAAATTCCTTGTGAGTGATTTTGATTAAGTCGGCCCACACATTCCCGTTCACGCTCAGCGGGTACTAACGAGACTTGGGCGGTGAGAAGGAGAAGGGGGGCTTCCTAGGCTGTAATGAACAGAACAGCTCTCTGCTTCCTTGTGCACACAAAGAAACTCTAGCCCAAAGTATCGATGTTAGGTTTGAAAATAAAGTAGCTGTATCTAAGATAAGAATTAGAGTCTATTTGTCTGCATCCGATTAAGGATCTCATGAGAGCTTTGAGTGTTCCTTGGCTAATAGCCAAGTCATTGAACCTATAGTATTGGTTTAGCTTTCCCACAATTTCATGTTTTTGGTCAGCGCTGCCAATTGTTACAGTAATGAAAAATTGATTGTCGTATAATCAGCCTGACTTGCTTGCGGGAAAATGTTCTTCTGTCAATTCCGTCTTCCCAGTCAACCAATCACCGAGATCGATTCATCGGATTGACTCGATTGTGTTCTCTCTCACTCTCCGTCCTTCCCTGAGCAAGGAAAGATTTACTCATCTCGTTTTCCCTCTCTTATTTAGGCCCGTTGTTCCATGAATGTGAGTCAATTGAGCGTTGTTGATGGAGGGGTTCTGCGAAAGGACAGAGCGAGGCTCCCAGTGTAGTGCTGTCGTCCTCTTACCTGTTCGTTCTGCCAACGTTTGTCATTTCTTTGACCGCTCGGACCCTCTGGACGAGCTGGAGGCCGCGGGGTGGCTGATGCGCCACAGCTAAGTCGAGGTACTGTCTCGCAGCTCAGAGGGCCTGTCAGATCTCTTTAGAGATAAAGAAACGAAGGCGCCTCTTGCTCTCACGCTGACTACACCTCACACCATGCAGCTCTGACTTAACGCCTGATACAGTGTTGAAAAGGGCCAGTTGTCTGACACGAATGAAACACCCACAGGGTCGTTCACGGCACACAATGCTGGCATCTTTTAATGCTGCTGTTCGTATTGTGTGCAGACGTAGGAGTTGAATGCATTTGTTTTTGATGGTCTTGCAATATTATTCCCAGCAAGTGTGGTTCCTAAAACGGAGCACAGGAATGCTGCATGGTTAAAAAAGAGCTTTAACCAGCTGCTTGACCTCTCACCTTTGATCCCTCCTGCAAGTCTTCAGTTGTCCAAAGAGGTAATAAGAACTTCTTTTGGGTGGCCAGGGAAGGATTTGTTGGGCATTGGTCAGGGAGTATTCTGATTCAACACAGCGTCACTGCTGAGCTTCAGAGAACACTGAATGTCCTTCATGAGGTCGAACTCCAACAATAACCTAGTGTTTCGATGCCTGTTTATGAGTGGTACTTTCATATGCGGACAGCGTAGTCTCTGTTTCCTCAGCGGCTCGTTCAGGGACACATCAGAATATCTAAGTGCCCAAGTTAAGGCTAACAACCCCTCTACCCCATTTCTACTGAGCATGTGGGGTCACCTCACCTCCGACCCCGCTATTCTACAATCCCTCCCTTGTGCAGCACAGTCAGTGAGATTAGTAACATGTGAAAGCGCGACTGTGGTAGAGCTCCCAGGACTCTATTTGCCTTTCCTCCTTGCAGCTTTTATAATGGCCGTAAAAAGTGGCCAGTTGTTATTCTCGAGCTAGGATGGAGGGAGGTGACAGACAGGAGACTCAAACCCAAACCTTGACCATCTGTTTTCTGTCTTGAACACGTCTGTCCCTCTCATTCTCTCGATTCAGCAGGCTGAGGGGAGGGAACCGCATCTACTCAGCCCAGTCGTGAACCCGGGGACACTTACCTCACTCGCACACTTTCTCGTCTGCCTCAGTGCGCTTTTTCCTGAGGCTCCAGTCGTGGTCAGAATGAGATTATACACTCCTGCACCCACTCACCACAGCGCTGTCATGTAATTACAGTGGTGAGGAGTCAACGTGCTTGAGCAAAATGGTTTTATTATGGTGAGTAAAGGGGCGAAAAAATCTGAATTCCCCATTTGTTGCCACAGCCACCATTAGCGCGACACTCTTCACAAATTCAGTGCAGGCCCTGTCGAGTGGAGCATGTATAAACAAGGTGACGAATTGACCCTGGGGTTGTTCATTATTACAATGAAGTTATTTCAGTTAATGGTACTAGGGGGGCGCTAGCTCTAGGAAAGAGCTCTTAATCTGAACAGCTCCACTTGTGTAGTTCAGGTGCAAACTGCCTCTCAGCAAAGAGGAGGGTATGCTAGTGCATTTAGGTTCAACAAAACTACCTGTATTGTTCTGTTTAGCGCCCAAATACCAGGATGCATTGTATTCCACCATCAGTAAAAGACAGGAGCTTGCATTCATGTTGGGATTCATTGATTCCTACCATGAGAGCCGGATGTTGTCTGCAGTGTAGAGCACTAACATCCTGCCTGCGGTAGTGTGGTTACACCTAGCCTAAATGGATGCGCAGTGCTGGAATGCTAATGCAGCCCATCCACCCCGCCTCAGGCTGCGCCGCCAATAACAGTGAGTGGCAGCGTAATTGTCCACCTTCGAAAGGAACCATCCCATCCTCCGGTGCAGCTCCTGAATCATAGGTTGCCAGCTTCCCAAATAACGATTTATTTACCTTGATTTGAATGATTCCATACTGCAATGCGGAGATGCTATTTACCCAGCTAAGAAAAGTATTCCAATTTCCAAGGGGCACCTGTGCTTAATGTAATTTTATTCCTCGTTGGGGTCCGGAATATAAATGCGCGCCAATATTTCCACCTTTAGGGTGGCCCTTGAAAAGCTCTTAGTTGGGTCTTAAAGGGCAGGCATCACATGTACATGGCTTGGCGAGAATCCAGAACGTAACGTCATTCTTCTTTCAAGGACTAATGCAGATCGCAGCCAGGCCGAATTTGTAATTAAATTGGCTTTTCTGAAAGGTACAGTCGAGCATGTCAAAGACTCAATGACCTGTCTTTTAGACAAAATGTCCTACACTGAAAATATCCAACTGCTTTTCCATTTTAGTGCACAATCAGGAAACTTGAGGGTGATGCTGATAGGCTAACCAACACTTTTGCAAATGAAATGGCTCTACGAGTGCTGTGTTGACATTCCTGCAGCTCAAATAGCAGCGCATTAGCAATGCCAAGGTCATGGGTTCGATTCCCAGGGAATTCTCATTATAGAGAGTATTTTATTTGGTAAAAATGTACGTAGGACTGTCAGTCTTAAATGTGAATCTTCTAAATGTTTATTTCATCAGTTTAGGAGTACGCTAGCACATAGATGTTAGCCTCAAAGCTAACAGATATGAACTAAAAGCCTCCAAGCTTTATATGAGTGCCGTGTTTGACTGCATTGCAGCACACTCTTGGGTTTATCTCCCTGAAAGCGCAAAGGTCAAACGTGCCACCTGGTTTTCTCAGAATGACATATCAGCGTGAAGCAGTGCTCTCTTTGTTCCTACGCGGGCACACATACACTCCCTCCGTTCTGGTTGTACTCGAGACTCAGAATTATGTAACGGCTGTTTGGAGAGGATATAGGAGAAAGACGTTTTCTTGGCAAAAGCCCCCTGCCTGCTTCTCTTGCCTCTCTCTTCCCTGCCACTGTTCTGCATCTTAAGTGGAGACAGAGCGACTCCTGCGTGTGTTATTTTTCCTCAAACATTTCATCTCAGCTCCACGGCACATCTGCAGCGCAGGGAAAAGCTGTAGATCATCTCGCTGCCATTGTAAACAAACACAAAGGCAGGAGGCTTTGGTCACAGAAGACATCGCTGTCTTCTCTCTGTGTCTCTGTGGATTGCAGCCATGACGGCGATGGCAGGTGTGTGCCTTCAAATGAGAGGCAATCACCTGATAATGCTGTGATTGTTATGCATCTGTGTGGCACATTAGAGGGAGAGGATGGAACTGGCAAAAAATATTTACATAATGCTCCCACAAATGTATATGATTACTCAACAGTGGCAGTGTACGGCGAGGCTTTAGGATGAATCTCACTAAATCTGTCAAGAACATGTCCTGTTTATTCGTCACAAGTCAGATTTAACCCTAAAATCAAAAGACATAAATATGAAATTGTAGATTACAGAGAAAATTAAGTAGATATAGTAGACGCTGGAAATCTATTTATACATTCTCATCTATCTATCTGTCTGTCTGTCTGTCTGTCTGTCTGTCTAGCTATCATCGTAGTATATGTTGTTCTGTATGTAATGTTATAGTATTTAGTATATTTATAGAAATTCGATTAAGTTATATTTATATTAATATTATTAATTATAATATTTATAATTATAATATTTATTCTAATTATCATAGTTATTATTAATATTATTATTATACTACTGCTAATAATAATAATGAATTATTATTATTATTTCTTTTTATATTATTTCATTTTTAGTATTTTAATAAAAAAAAAATACTTGCATGTTTTTTTTTTTGTGTGTGTGACATTTACTTAGTACTAGTGATTCTTTAGGGCAGAAAGTAATAGCTAAAGTATCATTAAATGTTTCCAGTGAGGTAGGAAGTACCATCAGATCAGTATTGTTTTTGTGTCACAATTAATGCATTACAACTCTCAGGGTTCTTGTTATTGGATTTCACAGTTTTATTTTGTTTACAAACTTGGGTTTACCATTGACTTTAAGTGTCAGCTATACTGTCAGAACTGCAGATGAAATTGTAGCTGAATTGTGAAAGCACCTCTGGCTGAATTTGCTGTAGGGACGAACGCTGGCCTCTCTCTGTGCACTATTCAAAATGGCAGCTTGGACAGCAAAGAAAGACAAACACGAACTCAAGCCACCTGGACTACACAGTCAAATCTGGCGCTGACATGAAAGCCAGATGTGTGTGTTCTCGAGCTCTCTCACTTTACAGCTGCGGACAGACACATAAGTGTGTGCGACCACAGGAGGAGTGTGTGTCCTTGATAATTGGACTGAATCAAGAGCCATTCACAAAGGCCTCCGTTGCCCGTAGCATAAGGAGGGAACAGCGCCATTACGAGGGGCTCTTTAAGGGATATTACATTCGCTCATAAATAGAAATGGCAGCGGCATTGTTTTATGAGACCCCTCTTGAGGTCCTTTATCTTGAATCTGGTTTAAACCACCGTTTTTTAGTGCGTCTATCTAATCAGAGGGCCCAGCAAAAAAATCTGAATCCTGTGTGAATCCTTTTCCACTCATTTTTGGCAGCGGGGTTGTGCGTAATGACATGCTACTCACTTCACAGTGTGCATCACTTGTTTAGCTAATATAGAAGTGTAATTAGCATTCCTTAGCATCGAGACGCTGATAAATCTTCCTTTCTAACATTGGGACGTTAGCAGCCCTGCTAGCATACTATCACCTACAATATCTTGAGTCAAAGGTGACAATAGTGGTTAAAAGAGCGTTGCAGACAAGTTGTAGCACGGTGTCTTGGCGATCACGCCCGATTGCGCGGTTATCAGCAGTTTGATCTCTATATTGAGGAACGCTCTCTGGGGCGTTTAATTGGGAGTTTTAATTGGACGTTCGCCATGGTTTCTTCCCTCACACAGACTCACAAGGGACTCCGATCTGGCTTCCTCCTCTGGTTATCCAGCTTTAAAAATCTCTCTCACACTCGTCCTCCCAGTTGTTATGTAGCTGCATCTGTTTCTTTTCTAAGCATCTGCATAGTAGTTTCTTCGTCGGTAAGTGCTGCTACCAGATTTTTGCGTTCTTGCGTCAATCTGGTTGCACAAATCGGGACTTCACAGATGCACATAAACTCAGTGCTAACGGTCTTTCTGTTTTGTTTCTCAGCACTGCGGATTTCATAATCATCACTCACATTAATGCGAGTGCATTAAATGCAGCATGCTCTTTCCGCAGTCACGGTTTGTATTTGGCTATTCCAAATGTTTATGACTCTTCTTCTGTATTCATTTAGAAGAAGATTGTTATTTCTGCTCACGTGCTAGAACGCAGTTGTGTCTTGCCCCATTTTAACATGCCTATTATTCCTGCGACCGCAGGGCATGCATCTTTTCACGTACCCCAGTTTAAATGCCAGATCTTTCAATCTTTCACTCTCTTTTCTGTCTGTCATCGTATCTCTCAGTTTCAGTGCCGAATCCGACATGTTAACATTAATAATGCATGGAAACGTGCAGGATTTGGAAGACAGCCAGTCATGAGTGCAGCCCTGATTGCATCTGACTGCTGTTGCTCTCCATTAAAAAGAAAACACACACTCGTACAGCATATCGCCATTGGCTGGAGGTAGCAAGAAAGATAGGAGATAGAAAGACCTGGAAAGATAAAAGACCTGGGCACGCATAAATGCACATCTCGAGAGCTGCTCGACTGACTGTCAGTGGTTGCAATGCTGGTATCTGCAGGCATTGCGTATCCTTGGCTCATAATGGCTTGTTTAAAAAAAGCTTGGAGTTTGGAGGTGTGGGGTTTCACATCAAAACTGTTTGTATGTACTGAGTGTGGCACGATTTTGCATCAGGTTCGAATGCATGCAGCACATTGTTAAGAATGGCATGCCAAACCATAATGGCGTGATGCAAAAGTTGTTGCATAGTGGCTGTGCATGTAGTGTCGCTCCCCAACAAGTCCATAACATTCACCTCTCTGTACAGCTCAGTTATTCATACACACAGGTCCTTGTGCATATTGCAGGACGATGCAGTTGAAATGTGCTTATTTTCCTAGCCTTTGGGGGCTAGCCAAAGTGGGGAACATGAATTGAGAGCATTTGATTCACTAAACATCTATATTCTGACGTCAACTGGGTTCATTCATTTTTGCACCAAAAATTTGCTCCAACAAATGCGACCAGGTTGCATTCATGACATTGAATCATTTCACACCAAGCGTGATACAAATTGACTGCCTTTGAATGCATTGTTAGTTTGCATTTCGTTGTAGCACATTGTTGCAATGAAACTTCAAACCTTCACGTTACAGACATGGTGAACAGGAGCTGCATTTAGAATCTGATTTGGACAGCCAGTGTAGGGGAGCGTCATAAATCAGGGCAGACATATTCCTCCTCTTTGTCTGGGCATGCCGTGCCCGCTTTGGCCCTCTGTTTGTGGCGCTCCAGAGCCGACTCCCTCGACTGATATTTTCAATTGTTTATGTGAGACGGAATTTCAAGTGTCGCCATGCAGGTTGACAGGAAACCCCAAGCTGACAAGCCAGCTGTCACTAGGTCCTCACTCGTGCATTATGACTTCCAGGCTCTCTGGAAATGTAACACGGCACACTAGAGGAGCACAAATAGCGGCGCAGACTGACACAGCATGTGTGTATGTGATGGCTGTGTTATTGTTGATTGCAGTAGAAGGACACAATAGACTTATTATGAAATTTTGAAGTGTTTCACGTGCCCTCTGGGGAGGAGAACAAGAGTGGACTGTTGCAGTGCGTTATGTCAGCACCCACAATCATATAGCTATCTTGGCTTCTTGGTGACATTTGACTGTTTAGTTTTCAGTGTTGACGACTTTTTATTTTTTTAAATCCTATTACAGTTAGAGTTATTATATAATTTTTAGATTAAATACATTTTGGACAATATTATTGTAATATTTCATACAGTATTATCAATAGTATGACTGGTTAAATAGTATTGCATGTTTTGATTTGTAATTATTAACTACAGACATTAATATCTCTAAATTTACTTGTAGTATTTGCAGTTTTGGCATTTTATTTCTAAATTATTTAGAAATTTATCAGTTAATTTTGTGATTTAAATATAATATTTTATACAATATTATAAAATATTGTTATTTTTTTTGTGAAGGCACAATATGTCAATACCAGGTCTATGACATATCTATATTTTATTTTATTTTATTCGTAGTGACTAATGTTAGATATTTAATTTTACACGTTCATTTCTCTTATTTTTACATCATTTACATCATTTAACACTAATCTGACTTTTTTTTTTTTTTTGAAAATTTTAAAATATTTTTAAATATGATTAAGCTTAAAGGTAACCTTTTTATGTTTTCTAGAAAATAAAAAAATGTTGTATTTTATTTAAAAAATTAATTCATTAATTCATTTATTTAGACAAAATATCTTTTAATGTCAGCCATTTGTCAGTCCATTTAGTAGTTCCTCAGCTTCCACTGTTGGTCCTCCACCAGATCCCCAGGGCACAAATTTTAAAGAGTGCCAGCTTGGACTGCTACTTGTTTGAACACCCTTACTGAGTCACACAGGCCTGGAGGTTCATCTACAGATGCCGCAGTCACTCTTTACAGAGTCTCAGCGCTTCATGTCAACATCTCTTTCATTCTCGACGTGAACGAGCGCTTCCGAAAGCAACTACACGTGTTCGCGCGTCTCTTGCCATCTTGCCATCTGATGTTCTTGCCATCTTTAATTAAATGGTGTACAAGCACGTTCACCGGGTTTCCGCCCCGCGTGTGTGAGAAACACAGCAACCCGTGAGTCGACTCCCAAGGCAGAAAGCAGTGACGGGGGGATTATTCGCAATTTGGCTAAAACAAAGAGACGCCATCTGAAATATTGATGAGTGTCTTAGTAATTACAAGATGGGCGGATAAGTAAATAATGACAAGATCCAGCGATAAAGCCTGACTAATTATGAGTTGTGTGAAACTGTAATTGGGAGTCTGAGGGAATATGAACAGGCTCAAACTGAGCGTTCTGGTAAAGCGTATGAATGTACTTGATGGTTGACTGGTGGAACAATGTTAACATTTTTGTGTTTATCTTGTCTGTCAGTGAGTGTTATTACTCAACGGCATTCTCCTGTTTTCTCTCCTCCAGAGTGCCAAACGTCCAGCGTGCCGACCCTTCGTCTCCAGCCTGTGGGGCCGTGGCTCTCCAGCCAGGTCAGAGGTCATCTGCGACATGATGCCAGCCGGCCACCTGCCCATCCTGCTCTCCCTGAGCGCCCTGCTGCTGTCTCCGCTGCTCACTGGCTCCTTGGCCTTATGTAAGAGCAAACTAAGATGAAACTTGAGTTTAAGAGTCAAGTTTAAGTCTCAAGTGTGTCAAAACTCTAGAATAGACCGTTTTTTTCTAGAATTAAGAGTTAGTGCCATGCAAATGTTAACGTTGACCCAATATTGGCTGATTCAGTGGTTGAGGGTGGCCATTTTTGGGTCGACATGACATATTATCATTGCAATCCCAATAATGGCCAAATCAGTGGTTAAGGATAACCATTTTGGGTCGAGATTGACGTTTTACCATTGCAGACCGAATATAGACTCAATGGTTGAGGGCGGCCATTTTTAGTCAACATAGACTTATGCTCATTGCACATTCAATATCGGCTGATTTAGCGGTTGAGAGTGGCCATTTTGGGTCAACATTTATGTATTACCATTACAGACCCAATATCGGCTGATTTAGCGGTTGAGAGTGGCCATTTTGGGTCAACATTTATGTATTACCATTACAGACCCAATATTGGCTGATTCAGTGGTTGAAGAGTCAATATAATTGGCCTGTATACTTGTAACTATTAAAATGCAGGACTATTCTCATGAGCAGTTGTGAGAGGTTCTGTCATGGCAGAGCGCCAGGTTTAATATTTTAAAGAAACTTTTGTTTGCGACAAAAATTGAGGTTAAGACTAAACATAAGCTTTTCATAACATTAGGGATGGTTCATGATGGTCAAATAGTTAAAAAATCAGGATTTTTCAATTCAAGTTTATTGGTATAGCAATACTTTTTTCAAATATTTGTATTGGTGATATTTTTATCTGTAATTGAATTAGTTTTGTCTGTTAGAATGTTTAGATGATTAAATCCTCTCAGAAAATGTGTATTTTTTAGGTCAATTGAACCCGAATCTAAGCTAATTATGCAGGACTTGTTTAAAATGATTAATCAACTAGTCATCCAGGCAAACGACCGACTAGTAGGTTTCATAATCATCAAAAACAAAACCGTGTGGGTTTAAGGATCTCCCCGTACATGTAGAGACATGAAGTGCGAGATCACTGTTTATCGGATTATTTCGTCTCTCTTTTCCACGTGTATATCTCTTCATCAGACGGATCGGGGCCTGCGCTGTCTTTTAATTTCCAAGGCTTGAAGTCAGGATTTGTTCTGCACCATTTCTCCCCTAAGATGGGTTTAGAGATGCATTAGGGAAACAAAACAAAGAGTCAAGTGAAGTAAAGAGGGGCGAGTGCGAGCGAGGGATGAAAGCGGAGGTAAAGCCTCCCCATGCTGCTTTCAAGCCTAAAATAGGTGTAATTCAAGCGCTGCCCGAGAGATAACGTGAGAATGGGCTGCTGTCAGATATGCCACATCTTTGTGTGCCTGACATTGTTCTGTTCTCCTGTTTGTTGGTTTTGTAAGGCAGCCCAGAAGCTAATGTACATCTGACGCAATGAGGGTGAGGGTGAACAAAACTATTACTAGTAATAGGTTGCTTGAACGTCTACTTGTATGACTTATGTTTTTACACGCTTATAAAGAGGTGTTTATTTCAGATGCATTCAGGAATGGTTAGATGTAGAGCAATGCAATGGATTCTCTCCAAAATAAGTTAGTCTTTTTTGACGCAATCTCAAAAAAAAGTTTGGAAATGCAAAAATGGCACCAAACTTTGTATTTATGCATTTAGAATGCAACAAAACACAATCTAACTATAACCGATTGCGTTGTTTCTCAAAAAAAAAAAAAGAGTTAGTTGATTAGGAAATTCAGGTATTTTTATGCTTTTGTAAATTTAGTTTCTGGCCTTCTGTTTAGAACTAATTTCAAGATAAAGACTAAACTCAAGCTTTACTTAACGTTAGTGATTAGTTCACGATGGTCGACTTATTGGTCGGACTAGCCTTTCAATAACATGCCAGTTGATTTAAGAAGAAATTTGCGGGGGTTTTTTTTTTTTTGTATTTGCATATTTGCATATTCATTTACTTTCATCCAAAATGTAACTCTTTACGTGTTTGTATACTTCCAAATTTGGCCTTTTTTGCGTTCATATACTTCAGTCCTAAATTTGGTTATACTTTGCATTTGTATACTTCCGTTTCTCCTTTAAATTATTTAAAAAGAGACCCAAAATAATCCATAATTCTCATACTTTTTTTCCAGTTTACCAAAACCGCAATAAAATTAAAAGTTGATCAATTAAGAAATATTTGAGTTCATATTGAGATCTCTGACAAATCTGAGCGTGGTTTGAGACGTTGTCGAGATCTCTTCAGGAAATGATGAGGAAAATGTCAAGTGGACACTAGCCTCCATTTGTTGTCTGTTTATGCTCAATGTAGTCTGGGACAAACAATTGAGACGTTAACGAGATCACATTTGTGTTTTTTGTTTTATTATGCACCGCCTATGACTATAGGATATATAATTTCTCACTATCAATCCATCTCTGTTTTCATGCCGTGACGCCCTCAGATTGCTCTGCATGTCTGTGTGTTTGTGTCTTCTGTGTGATTCAGATGTTTACTAGCCAGTGCACATCGTCCCAGAGCTCTAATCACTCCAACCCCCCCAAACCCCTAGCCACCAAAACCCTCTGCACGGCGCCGTCTGATTGGCTGCAATGTCGTCCGCTGTACTCTCACAGGCTCTGATCACTAATTACTGTCTCGTCAGGCTGTCGTACAGCACAGCCGGCGGAACGGGGGACATTTTGTTATTGTTCTTGTCATTTTCAGTGTTGGAGAAGCTTTGAAAGTAATTTGGGAAAGTTTGCTGCGAATTGTGAGATGTTATGCAAACGTTGGGGGGGTTAGCATTTAGATGTCAAAAGTTAGCAGTTAACGAAAGTTGCACTTAAATATATAAATAAAAATAACTGATTAATTGAAATGAACAGTTTTTTTGTTCACTGTTAAACCTAATGCTTTGTATGAGAGTTTGGACTTGGAAAGGAGTGGGTGCCTTTAGAAGCTAAAACTTAGCAGTTCGCAACAGCTTCACTTAAAGTTTCAAATAAAAAGAAGCTATTTTGACGGTTTATATTAACTTTTAGCTATCTAATATTAGATGCTTCATATGATAGTTTAGGATCAGTCAAGTTACATTTTTCAGAAAGGAGTTAGCACTAGCACTTGGCCACAGTTGCACTTAAAATTAGACATAAAAGTAGTTTATTTTAACAGCTCCATTCAAATTAACAGTTTTAGCTCTTCACTATTAGACCTCATAATGCTTTTTATTAGAGTCTGGAAACAGTCAAACTACTTTTTGAGAAAGAAGTTAACACTTAAATACGAAGTGTTAGTGCTAGTATTAAGTGACAGTTATAGTTAAATTTGCAAAAAAAAAATCACTGATTAAAACTATGAAATTTTAGGATAGTACTATTATCGCATTGGCTAGCATGGTGCTAAAGCTATGTGTGCGATACAACATGACGTAAAAACTTCAAAGTAGCATGTTTTCATGCTACACGGCTACTAATTGGAAAATGTTGCCTGTTTCTTGTAAAGCTAGTAGCATCGCATAGGCAAATCAATTGTCACATTTGTTTTTCTCGTCTCAGAAACGCATCCGATTGTAGATGTAAATTGGGTTGTGATCTGTTTTGTATGGACTTTAAATGGTTTTTGATCTTACGAACAGCTGTTTTAAAGGCGCCGTTCAGCCCACACACGCCGCCCAGGTGGATTTGTGGTCGCTGTGTCGTACAGCTGCGCTTTACTTAGACACACACACACACACACAGAGCAAGTGGATGTCACCTCTGCGAGAGTTTGCCAAATGCATGATGTCATCCTCACCGCCTCCCTCTCGCTCGCTCATGCTCTCATAAATCAAAATGTGGAGGAGACGTTTTTAATCAAAAAGAAAAAAGGGCTGTGAATAAATCTGGCCTGTGGTAATAAAGCTGGGGGCTTGTTTGTGTGTGTGTGTGTGTGTGTGTGTGTGGAAAGTCCAGCAGTTTTACATTTACACGATTAGCTTCTGAATGCGCACACACACACACACAATCTCCATCCTCACTTTAGGACTTGCTGGCGTCAGATGAATAAATATTAGCATTAGATCTGGTTTAACTTGGTGTGTGCGTATGTATGTGTAGATACTGTATGTGTATATGTGTGTGTGCATGCATGTGTGTGTGTGTGTGTGTGTGTGTGTGTGTATGTATGTGTATATATATATATATATATATATATATATATATATATATATATATATATATATATATATATATATATAAATGATGGATGGATATATAGAGGTGTGTTAATTAGATTTAATTCATTTGTTTTGTAATTAATTTTATTACATACAATTTAATATTCAATGAAAATGTTTATATATTTCTAGATGTATGTATTTGTAAATGTTATTTTTATTGATAATTCATTTGTTTTAGAATTGCTTTATTATATAGAACATGTATAGTAAAAATATTACATGATATAAAGTTAAATACATGAATACATTTTCAATTATAAGACAAATTGTGGTGACCAAAAAAAAATAAATTATTATTTGTTTTTATAGCTAGAATTAAAGCTCTTATCATTTAGCTTCAAAATATTTGTCTTTAAAATAATACTTTATAACAATAAGCTTTTAGATTTGTCAGAAATGTTTTCTATGATCATTCAAAAAAAATAATTTCAGTCTAGTGTGTCTAAACTTTTGTATATATTAGCATTATTTCAACCATGCACTCTTTAATTCGTATCCTTCAATCTGGGATGAGGCGTCAGATGAAGGTCCGCTTTCCCACAATACTCCGCACAAGCTCTAAAAACAGTTCATTTAGCTTGGGTGTGCCTCTGTCTGACCACAAAACACCCAATCTGAACCTCTCTAACCCCCGCTGAAAACCTCCAGACACCCTGTCCAGCGCCACGCTGACCGGACCGAAATATCCCGTGTTGAATCTGTACACCGCAATCTGCACAATGCTGTGGTCCCACGTAGCGCCATAAACTCACTTTGTGTTTCTGCAGCCTCAGAGTATTATTGCTCAATAACACAGGCCTGTGTTATTCTTCCATTTCGAGTGTTTATGTTCGGACCATGTGCTTACAATGATTCCCTGTGGCCGTCGCTATATCAGGAATCCCGCCAAAGGCTCGTTTGTTGTCGTTCCTCAGAGCGTCGGTCGCTAGATCGTGATTTTCCGGGAAGCGGCGTGCCGTAGCGTTTAGCAATCTCCTTAAGTGTCTGCGTGCCACCCGCACCCTTGCCAGCTCCTCTCCACTTTGATTGACTCGGGCAGAAAGTGACGTGAGCGATTTTCAATCATTTATTTTTCCTTTGAAGCTTCCAAGTGAGAGATTTCAGGCCCCTGAGGGAAAGAACCCCACCCCCCCTCGTCTTGTCTCTTTTAAAGTTATCAGCTAAAAGGCCCGAATGTCCCTCATTACCTGCCTCGTTCAGTGCTGCAGTTTAACCTCCCTGACGCAGCTCGATTGCCAAAGTAAATCTCTGATGTTCATGGCTCGGGGCGGCATCCGTCTGCAGACCATGCAGAGGCATTTTCAGGTTGCTTGTTAAAGGGCTAGTTCACTGAAAAAGAAATCCCTTCACCCTCATGAGGTTCTAGCGTTGAGCACCAAAAGAGATGTTTCGACAAATGTTCACGCTGCTTTTTTCGGAGCTTGACAGCCCTGATCACTGTATGCTTTCATTATATGGAAAAGAGCAGCTTGAACATTCGTCATGATATCTTCTTTTAGAAGTCATGTTCAGAACAACAGAAGTGTGAGTAAATAACAGTATTTCATCTCTTTAAAGTCCTCCAGTAGTTAATTTGACCAGCAGAGGGCGCCTTGGTGGATCGTGTCACCTCCATCTGCTGTACACACACACACTTTCCTGGGCAGCTCTGATTAATCATGAAGCAGATTAGCAGGCTCGGATTTACTGAATGTCACAAATGATTATTGCATGTCACCTTCGTGATCCCACATCACCGGCTGAGCCCTTTACTCAAGTCCCATCAGCCCTTGCATCGATAGATTAAAAAGACACTTTCTTTTTAGACTCCACGATCAATTTGCAATTTGCAATTCGAAAACTATATGAGCAGGAATTAACAGTTTATGGATACCCAAGTGGCCTTTGATTACATGTATTACATGTGCTGAAGTGAATATTTGATGATTTTGTTTGTTTATTTGATCTAGTGCCGTTTGTTTATTGTTCTCATTTGCATAATTGATGTCACAGCTACAATTAAAAGCGGTCAGCCGTTGAATTCAAGCCTGACTGACATGATGATGTTGTTTGTGTTGTCTTTTTGTCAGCTAGCGACATGTTTCATCCATGATGAAATGTTTATTCACCATCATTTGGGCTTTAGTGTATATCCAGCTTGGATTTTTTCCCTTCATATCCGTCTCGTACAGCTTTATCGTGATCTAATCTTTGTAAACGACTCTAAACACTCATTTGAGATTCTCACACGGCCCGCGCCGTCCACTCCAAGGACTTTAACCCTCGAGCGATCGCAGGTGTCCGTTTTTACGAGGCCTGTCAACAAGTACCAATCGCCCGAGGACGCTGCAAATCACATTAGAATGTTGCAATTTCCTCCTCGTCTCAGTGGCCCGGCCGTTGCAAAATTGGCCTTATTGTTAAACTTAATTTCCTAAAGCTCTCAGTAGAATTTGACTTGCTCACCCCACACCTGCTAAATATTTTGTTATCCAGAAACAAGCGGCTCCTTGGGGTCAGCTTGGAATATCATAATCAGTGGTAATTGTAGTAATATGGCAGGAGGATTGTGGGAAGGATATAAGCACAGTGATTTCCTGTTGTTGGTAGCTTGCATGCATAAGAGTAGATTTATGAGCTTTTATCCTAAAATTATATAATGATATATTATAAGCTGATAATGATTTATTTTATTGTTGTAGTTTTATTCATATTTAACCCTAGATTTTTTTTTTGAGAAACTATTTTCATATTTGCTCTTCACTCTCATTGCTGTCTATAAGAAATAGTTTTAACTCTGTGTTTTATTATTATTAATAATGTTGTTTAATCCAGATGAGCCAATACACTGTAAAAAAAAAAAAAAGAAAGTTTAATTTAAAAGTTTCAGGCAACCAGCTTCAGCAGATTTTTGAGTTTACTTTTGTTGTATAAACTTAAAACAAGAAGTTGAGAACTCAAGAATCTGCTGAAGCTGGTTGCCTGAAACTTTTAAGTTGGCTCAACTTTTTTTTTTCTTTTTTTGTAATAATAAATTATGAGATTTACATTTATTCATTAATTTTACATTTATATTTATTCTTTGGACGCTTTTATCCAAAGTGACTTATAATTGGGGAAATTTATAATTATAATATTACTACTACTCCTACTACTATACATTTTGACTTATTTTTAGAAAAACAAATCTTAGAAGAATTTAAAAAAATATATATATATTTAATAAAAAAAATAAAATAGTTATAGTAAAAAATATTTATTTATTTTTATTATATATTTTTATTTATTTGTTTATTTACAGTATTTAGGAGAAAAGCATAATGTCTCCATTTCTATCAACTTAAATTCTCATTATTGTCTTGAAGAAATAATTTAGATGTTTAAGAGATTTTATTTATTAAAATTCTGATTAGCTGACAATAATAATTTAATATTTCCCCAAATATAAGTGGATGTAATTAATAATAATGTTAAAATATTAATTTATTTTAGTTTTTACTGATTTTTTTTATTATAATAAGTTAGTTAATATTGATTTTTAATAAAAAAAATAATATATATATATATATATATATATATATATATATATATATATATATATATATATATATATATATATATATATATATATAATTTTTTTTTTTTTTTTTTAATCTGCGAAACAAATGACCTCATTTGGCCTATTTGGTAAATAATTGAGATGCTAATGAATTATTAATTTACTTATTTTCAATCCTGAAAAATCATTATATCATAGACACCGGTGAGTTTTGGCCAAATGTGGTTGTCCTGGTCTGTAGTATAAGATCTAATGATGACCTCACGAAAGCATCTGCACAAAAACCACATATGACCTTTTCGGCCATCTGTTTAGAAATCTCTTCTGAGTCGATTTAGTTGCTCACAGATGCTCCACAACTGTATTTTTGAGTTATGATTTGCATTACCCCATATAACTAGATATATATCATTTTTCTGTCCTTTTATCGTTCCTGCTCGCAGCGGTCGATTATCCGGCTAAAGAGAAACGCCCGGTCCGCGTGTTTCCATAGCAATGGCCCAGTCTGAAGTCAGATCTGTTGACTGATAGGCATGTTGGTTTCATGTGGCCGGAGAGAGAGGAAAAAGTCCAATCGGGAGGATGAAGCACGGTCGGCCGAGGCCCGCTGAGACCATATGAGAACCAGTCGAGCATACAGCCACACATCTCTGTGTTCAAGCAGCCGAAGCTAAACCTGAGACACAGTCCTTTTCCTCTCGCCTCTGTCCAACACGCAGGACTTTCTCTTCTGGTTTTACTCACTTTATCATCACAAATGTGAATCGGTTAACTCTTAAATACATGAATGTTTCTCCAATCATTATTACATATTCGGGTCTTTAACGACCCGGACCTATATATCCAACTGCTGCAATAGTAAAAAAATCTCCTGATATTTTAAGAACAATTACAAAAAATAAAATAAAGCATAGCTCGTTAACTTTTGAAGCTTAGAAGGGTTCAATTTGAGCAGATGATTTTACCGTTGCGGTCATCGTCAGAACACTGGCTCATATTCGCAATCTCTCTTGACTTCAAAATCAATATTTTGATCGCTGGCAGCTTATTCACCACATCCACCATCAAATGACATTTATATTTCATTGTGCACAGTAATTGCTCTGCAGTAAAGCCATTCAAACCAGTTCTTTTTTTGCTGATGATATTCTTTTGTTTTATGCCTGTGGTAATTATGAGTGAAACATCACGTCGTCATTGTGTATCAAACAGTGCCACCTCGTGGAATAAAGGTCAACTGCACATATTGAGTCATCAGATATTTCATTATTGTTGCGCAGGGAAAATATACTTACACTTTTTCCCTAAAAAACAGACATTCTTTTATATTTAAGAATTTTTTTCTTGTTATAATGTTTATAATGAATAGATTGAGGAATACTAAGAAAGCTGATGTCTAACTTTGAGCAGTGAATGACGCTCGGGTCGTTAAAGAACCGAGTTATGCGTTTAAGGGTTAAAGTGATCGTTCAGCCAAGAATTAAAATTTGGCATTAATTTGCTCCCTCTCAAGCCACCCAACATGTAGCTTTTTTTAGTTCAGTGGAACAGTAAAGCAGATTTTAGCTGAAACTGTGCTTTTTGATGATTTATAAAATGCAAGTCAATGGGTACCGGCACTTTGAGAGTCAAAAAAACACATGCAGGCAACATGAAATTAATCTCCATGACTCCTGACGATATGCTGAAGTCTTATGAAGCGAAATGATCAGTCTGTGCAAGAAACTGAACATTATTTACAACATTATCACCTTTAATCCAGAACCTTAGGCAAACAGTCCGGAGTGATATCTGGTTCACAAACGAATCATGATTCTTTTGAACCGATTCTTATTGGTGAACTAGTTGAAGAAGTTCAAACTTCGTCATCGAGGACTGAATCGTCTGAAACAGTTCATGGCTCGATCAGCACAGATGTGCAAATTACTCAATCATAACTCACTTTCAGACGTCTGACACTCAAAATGAGCCAAAATACCAGCCTATCTGATTCTATCCAATGGTCACTGAACTGAGAAAACGGTTCGACTCGGACCGAAGACAGATGAGCCACTGTGAACTGAACACTTGAATGAATGAAGAGGCCAAATGAATGTTTTATGGTTTCTCATTGTTTATGTATAAAGGTGAGTTGATGAAGACTAGTTGATTCTCTTTATATGCTTTAGACATGTAATATATCCACATTTCACATCATTATTGACATTATATGACATAATTGTGTATACAATGATTATGTAAACAATACGAAAGAATCAGGTTACAGGTAATAATGTTGTAAATAATATTCAGTTTCTTGCACAGACTGATCGTTTCGCTTCATAAGACCTTAATATATCGTCTGGAGCCATGGGGATTCATTTTGTGTTTTCTGTATACGCTTTTTTTTTAATTTCTTAAAAACAGGTAGCCATTGACTTGCATTATATGATTATATCACCAATAATCATGGTTTCAGCTAAAAAATATTCTTTAATGTTTAACAGTCATCTTGCATGGCCTGAGGGTGAGTAAATGAACAGAAAATGTTGATTTTTGTGCGAACTGTCCCTCTACAAGTCCCTCTTTTGTCATTTTGAGGATGCTGTAAATATGGTGGCAAGGACCTCATTGGCGTATACGATGTTATATTTAAAAACCCGGTTTTGTTATCATAAGAGCAAGTGCTTGACTTGTATGTAGATGTTGGTTTAGAGCATAAACATGGCAGATGTTTACCTGCACATGCTGCTCACATTGATTTCTCAAATTACAGCCACTCGGGACATTATCCGGCACCGGGATCCCCTGTAATTGGCTGTTTCAGAGCTAAAGTGCGCGTGATACCAAAATGTTCCTCTTTACCCTTTCAGATAAGCCTCAATCAGCAGTTGAAAGGTGGCTATTTTAAAACAAGATGGGTGACAAGTGATGCTCTCTCCCCTCTCCTAAACGCCGCTGATGGGCTGACATTTTTTGCGCCTGCATTTTTCTAATTCCCAGCATAATGGAGCTCTTTTTTTTTTTTTTTTAAATACAAGCCCGAAAGGTTTATTTTTTATTTTTTTTCTCTGTTGATTGTGGTGTTAGTCATCTAACCGCGTCTGTCACCCCGAGCCTCCTATTATAGGAGTCTCTCCAAATGGAGGCTCCAGAAACATGTTATTGGAAGCGTTTCGAAAGTCCTGCAGCTGTTAATGCGAGAAAAACAGCCTAAAAAAGAATAATGCATGTGGAGAAAGACTGAGTTTTTCCCTTCAGTTATGATCAATTATTGATTACATATCTGCCATAAGATGAATATTAATAATATATGTACATATTATTACATATTAGTACGTATTTTTGTTTATTTTCATGTTTTGGTAGATATTTAACATCTATACTCTTTTCCTAAAAATAAATAAATAAATAAATCAAGTGGCAGATATTTAAAAACATATTATCAAAAAACACTTTATTGTGTTATTGTATAACACATGTAAAATATTGATATATTTTTTTTTAAGTACCTGCTATTTTATTATTTTATTATAAATTAATATTTCATTTTTTGCATATGTGTGTATCAGTATTATAATTAATAAAATATAATTAATTTATTGTCATTATTTTATAATATTGAATGTTTTAAATGAAAAGGTACAGATATAAGTAAAAAGTTGCCTACTCTATTATAATTAATTCAGTTATCTATTATAAATATTTTAGTTTTAATATACTATGTATTATTTAATAATTATTACTTATTTTTGTGTTTTTAAAAAACGTATAATATAAAAGTATAATAATAAAAAATTTAAATAATAAAATACTAAAATTATTAAATTACAATTAAATATTTTAATGTAATATATATCATAAATGTACCCACAAGTTTGTCATATCTACCAGAATTTTGCTAGTGATGCAGCCCTAAAAGAAATAATTACAGCTTTAAATCTGATTGTATGAGCCACTTTTGTTGTCCTCCTATAGTTGGTACACACACCTGTAACCGGGCATCAGTTATTGCTTTATTATACCATATGCATATACTCGCCGTTTGTTCGGCACATCTGTGCTTGTTTGTGCCGTCGGGAAAATAAAAAGCGTGTTAATTTGGTATTGTTTCTCCTTCATAGCGTCGTGTGTACCGTAAACACCTGCAGAAGTGTGTCGGCGAGCCGAAAGGTTAATTGTGCGAGTGATCCTCTTTGTCTCGTGAAGTAGCGTGGCTCGTCAAAGCTTCTCTATTACACTCGCAAGCGCTCGTCAGATGCGGCTGTCAGAAAATCCATATACGAGCGCACTGCAGGCCGTTGTGTGTGGCTGCTGATGGTTACGGGTGAAGTGGCGATATGCTGCCGGCGGGAATGTGTGACCTCGGGCTACATACAGTACACCACAGAGGTTAAACTATAACCTCAATCCATCACTCACAGCTGGTTTTTCCGTCCTTCGTTTTGAAGTCGATCTGTAAACCTTCACATTTTAGCCCTTCTCAACTCTTCGACTCTTGTTTGAATGATTGATTGAAGACTTTTGGCCTTTTGATTGCTTTGGTCATTCTGTTTACAGTGTGAAGATGTAAAGCCGAAAGAGTGAGCAATTTAGATCTATGTTTTATGCCAATAGTAGATTTGTGCATGTTCTCTCATACATATATCATATTTTCTGATTCCGTACTGTAACGTTAAATCGCAAAGATTATTTTCATGATTATTCATACAGACCTACAAGGAAAAATGCATGTCCTTAACAACATGCTCTTGTATGTCACTGCACATCTATTTTTGTATTCTTATTAACGTCAAATATTTTATTTAGATTGATGTTTAATATTTTATAAAATTCTAACAAACATTTTAATATTTTTTTATTGTTTATATACATCGAAATATATACTTTTTATTATTCAAAACTATTTCTAACTTAAAGCATTCAAACTTCAAGATTTTAAAACTACTTCAAACTTTTTTGCCAGGATTTCTCAAGCCAGCAAAGACAAACTTTATTTAGTTAAATATTTTATTCATTATTTCAGAAATGTTATTTAATTTTTTTTATAATTTTTACATTTTTATACAGTTTTTTTACAAATGTAATTGTTTATATTTTATTATTATTTATATATTATTATTTTTTATTATTTCATTTACTTTTTATTATTTCTATAATATTGCAATATACGAGTCAATTTTAATTACCCCAAAATCTTTTTTTATTTTATTTTTTTTAGAATAATTCAGCCAATTCTCCCACCTCCCAAAAAAAAAAAAAACCTGTATTCTTATACAGATGTTTTACTTCTGAGGTTGTTTTTGCAATTATTGTATAATTCTCAATAGTGATTCTCCTTTCTTATGATACTATAATGGTTGGGAAATGTCATGAAAACAATGTCACAATGCAGAAAATCCTTAATTAGAATAATAAAATTAATTAAAATAAAATTAAGAATTATTTTATTTTATACTTTTTTTTTTCTTATAATTTTTTCCTGAAATGTCAGTGTCTGTCTCCTACAGAAGGACATGCTGAAAATCTCAGCGGAGCTGATCCACCAGGCTCACGGTTCAAAGAACCGTGGTGTTTTTGATGTCTTGTTTTTGCTCTACCAAACAATTATGACTCATACTAACTGAAGTGGCGAACCTGTGTGCGTTTGTGTTGTGAAAGTTGAGCTTTCATGACTTCAGAATGAAGCAGAAAGTCCTCGGGTTTCATCCTCTCCACTCTCTGGAACTTCGCTTAAAGTGTGTTTATTCGCACCCGGAGATTCAGGGGCTCGCCTGCCTGCCCACGGGCGTTTAATAATTAATTTGCCGTGCTTGCCTGACCGTTTGATCATCTCCTCATATCTGTGCGCTTTCTGGATTTTAGCATGTTCCCCCTAGAGAGCCTCTTCTCATGTCTTGTTGTGTCAAGCTTGACCTACTGCCCCGCGGAGAGAAAAAAGCGAGCGCCAGCGGAGGCCCGCCGAGAAGAGTCGAGGTAGACAGCATGATAATTTGATGAGCCGAGAACAAACTGTGCCGGGTTCTGAGAAAAAAAAAGACAATTTCTTATTTTCCAAAACTAGTGTAATCCACAAAGAGCAAGCAGTAATGGTAGAAAAAAAAGATGACAGCTCCTGCTCTCCAGAAGCTGGAATGGCTAGGTCACGATCTATCGTCAGCGACTGTCAGTCCTGCATGTCGTTAGCTTACAGTTGGCATGTTTTACGGGAAACGTGCGTAGGGTTTTGGATGCTTCACCTGACAAGGGGCTTTCAAATCAAGTCGCAGGTACTTTATTATTCACTGGCCAATAAATTATTCAGAGTGGCGTCGACGTGCACGTTGTCTGTGGTGTAATTACCGGCGCGCTGAAAAACAGCCACTTTCCATTTGCAGCCCCTGTTTCTTGTCGACATCTCTATCGTAGCAGAACGGGTCACTAGCCCACTCCAGTTGTAGTCCCCTCACTCACTATTTTATGGTTGAATGCGCTGCGAGTAACTGTTAAATTGCATGTGTGTGGGTGTGTGTTCAATCACTTGGTAATTTAATTTAATTGATTTGCTTTGCTGTTACAGTGGCCTTGTGATGAATTGGGTTAACTTCACTTTATCTGCACTCACTGTTCACTATAGCTTGCTAGCAGCATGCTACTCTTACTATTTCTGCAGTATATAGTAACCATTTTATGTCTACATTGAATGTATGATATGCTAAATTGACCAAAATGCCCAAAAAACACTGCAAGAGGCTATTTTCCCACAGTGCAATGCATTTAACTTGACTTTGCATTTACAGTGTGAACAGGAAGTGATATCAGCTGCCATTATCTCTTTCTTGACTCTTTTGACCAGGCTGCCAAAATGTAAGGTGTTTTGATGCCAAAACAGCTAAATGCTAATCGTGAATTTTCTTTTTCTTTAGCTCCACCCAGGTTCACAAAAGTACCTGTCGACATGATCGGTGTCTCCGGAGGCGTCGTATCCTTCGTATGCCAAGCCACAGGTGACCCCAAGCCAAAAGTAACCTGGAATAAGAAAGGAAAGAGGGTGAACTCTCAACGCATTGAGGTGAGACTTAACATGCTAGCACATATTCAGTATATCAGCTGAATAATCAGCCGTTTCTGTGGTATTTCTCACAAAATGCCATCTGGAACTGTTTTTCAGTTCAATCTCAAGTGTTTACGTAGCATACATATCCTAGCTTCTGTGGGTTTTAGCCTGTCATATTCTTTTTGTGTTTGCTGTGTTCTGTTACGAACACAGCTGGCAGCTGTAGTGTTGATCGATGTTTAGTGTATCTTAATTAAAACTAGCTCCGCATTTAACCACGCTTTTACTATTCAACAAAGATGAAAAACTTCCTTCAAAAAAAATGATCAAGACAAATACACGTTGGTGGATCCAATTCACTCGTCAGCATGAACCCAAGAGTACGCTCAAATTATCATCTTGGTTGCATTTAAAAGTCATTTCGTGAGGGGTTTGAATTAATTTGTTTTCCCTGAAGGCTTTGCTTTGATATTGATCTGCACACACTTAGGACAGTGTGCCATCACTGGGCTACTTCTCATTATCGTAGCCTTGAAAACTCACCCCCCAAAAAACGAAAGACTTTTGCCACTGGCTTACGAAGAGCCTTGTTTCTCTTTGTCATTCCCTATTGATTCTAGCAACTGTTCTGCTACAATGACATCAAATGTGAAAGCATCGCAGGAGCCTAATTAACTCTCTTGCATAATTTGAGCTCACAGCAACATCTAGACGTTGCAGGACATTTTGGCGCCTTAAAATAGGAGCACAACAATTTTTTATCTGAATTAATTGATGTAAATATGAGAAGGGTTAGAGTTAAGGGTCAGAAGTTGGGGATGCCGGTTGATCAATCCAAAACTTTGCAGCTGGGAAGTTACATGTCATTTACCAAGACCATTCCCCCTAGAGCAACTAGGAATTAAGTGCCTTGCTCTCGAGACACTTGGGATGGGTAACTCTAAATTCTACGATTGAATTCACAGGCGTTGTGCTTTCAGGCCAGATTTTTAACTACCAGTCAACTGTGTTAATAACATTTTACCATTTCAGTGTAATATACCGACTCTATTTCCTCTTACACAGACAATAGAGTTTGACGAAGGTGCGGGGGCTGTCCTAAGGATCCAGCCTCTCCGGGCGCCTCGAGACGAGAACATCTATGAGTGTGTGGCGGAGAACAGCGAAGGCGAAATCAGTGTCCAAGCTAAGCTGTCAATCATTAGAGGTAAGAATAAAGTCATATGGGTCGACAATTTCTTTTGCGAACTAACCCTTAAAGTCAGTGGTTTCCAATACTGCCCCTAGAGGGCCACTGTCCTGTAAAGTTCATCTGCCTGGAAGTTTCTACAACTTCAAAATCTGTCACAGCAGTGCTACCCTTTTAACAGGTACATCTTTTTACCTTACTTACCCCCAAAAGGTGCATATTAGTACCTTATAGGTACATATTTAAATCTAAATGATACATATTAATGCCTTTTTAAAAGTGTACCATTCCAGTATCAGCTTTTGTGCTTTTTTTTCTGAGAGTGTAATGATCCTGAAGACCTTGAGTAGATGATTTAGGTGTGTTTAATTGGATCCCCTTGCTTTAAGTTTGTATCCTCTTCCAGTCCTCGAGACCAACCTCCCAGAATGTTTAGATGTGTATCCAATCAAACTGACGAGTTCAATGAGATGTTTTAATTAGTGAGACATCTAAAACATTCTTGGAGGTGGGTCCACAAGACTGGAGTTGAGAAACACTGCCCTACAGGACCATTTCAGCAAAAGAAACTGACCAGCGTTCTCTGGTTAACTTGAATGTGACCCAATCTTACTGTCGCAGAAAATCTAAATCCGTCCTAGCCAATCGCAGAACCTCTGTCGTCCTCACCATCGAGTTAGCCATTTGTTCACTGTGCACTGAGGTCTAGCCATCTGCCTTGTCAATGCCGAGCGCTGGAGCAGGCAGCTTGCAGGCTTCTTCCTGGGCCTGAACCCAAGCCGAGGGTTTTTGTAGGCAGCCCAGTTTTACATGAAAATCCTGGCTTTGGCAAGACCCATGCGGCTCAGGAAGGAACACATGCGGTAGCACTAGGGGGAAAAAAACGTCTGCTCCCCCCTTCACTCTCTCATCCCCATCTGCTATGGGCCCGCATTTACATCGAACCTTATCAGAAGAGCAAGCCCCACACACACTCGTACAAAGGATGACACATGTGTCCGCGCGCTCCCAGAGGAAAGTGCCTCTGCTCCAGAACATCAATCAAAATCAATTAAACTGTCCACCATTGCAGCTGCAATTTGCGGTCTCCAGTGGGCTCTTCTTTCATTTTGTCCCTGGCCAACTTCTGAAGCTGGTGACTTCATTAAGTACCCAGTCACCTTGCCGTCTTCGGGGTGTGTCCGCCCGCCTGCGGCAGAGAAAACACAGGAAGGCTTTGCTGTAAATCTGCCGGTGCTCTTTCCAGGGGCTTAGGTTTGTTTTTAGCTGCCTTCTGGCTGCCCACAAAAGCGGTGAGCAGAATGCTTAAGATGTGCCATCTGCTTTTCCACCGTGTCGCAGAGTCCTCTGAGAGTCCTTGGAGGAGTCTCGGAGTAAACCGAGGCGAAGACACCTGCAGCCGTCGCTGCTGCTTCTCCTCCGTGTCACTACGGCCTGCGAACCCTCACTTCCCCTCCTCCGCTTTCTTCTCTTGTAGCCTCGCTGTTTTTCTTTTCATTCTGACCATGGCTTTCAGCCCTTCTTGGCAGTCTTGTCCACCAGCGACCCAGAGTTAGCACTTCATAGAATCCAACACCAACAGCAGTCCAGGTTTCGCCATCTGCTCGCTTCCTGCAAGGTGTCAGACGCTCATATGCTTCTTTACACATTCAGGTGTGTCTGGCCTTAGCTTGCCCCTGATCACGCTGTGTGAGTGCTGGGTTCAGAGTGATGGCCAACAAAAGATCAGAGGGGGAACGCTGGATCGCACAGCCACGGGTTTGGCATTGTGCAACCCGAAATCCAAAGGTGTCAGACCACCTTCCCGAAGCATTAGCTCTTTTCCAATTCCTTCTGTTTTTTAGACGGCGTCATAGGCTCCAGATGTGAACACTTTTGTAAAAGTCAATTACCTCAGTCGTGGTATTGAAGGTGGAGAGAGCGCTGGTTATTCACTCCCCCACCTACAATCCCTGCCGGACCTGAGACTCGAACCTGCAACCTTGGGGTTACAAGTCCAATTCTGTATCCATTAGGCCACAACTGCCCCATAGCAAATGAATGGATTGCTAAAACTAGGTTTAGAGTTACAAGTACACTATTTCACCTAATATGTTTTTGCAGGTATTTTTAAGCTTATTAGTGTTGTGCTGTTAGCTTAGCAACAATAGCTAAGCTACAAAGACTCTTGTAATCTGTTAGTTTGGTTTAAGGCCGTAAGTGCACTATTTTAACACATATTTGTATGTGCTATGTATTTTGATGCTTATTTAAACTGTTGTGCTGTTAGCTTAGCTTAGTTAGCAGGAAACACGTCATCTTTTGTGGATGGATAAAGTTGATGCAAAGCAGTCAGGCCTAGGGTTACAATGCACTATTTGATCTAATATTTGTTATGTAATTTTGTGCTTCGCAGAGTGCTGTGGTGTTAGCTTAGCAACCTGTTAGCGAAAAGCTCTTGCAATCTGTTGTGGATTGATAAAACTGATAAATGCTAGGTTTAGGGTTACAAGTGCACTATTTTACCTAATATGTTTGTTTAGGGTGTATTTCTATGCTTATTAGAGGGTTGCACTGTTATCTTAGCAACATGTTGGTGTAAAACTTGTGTAATCTGTTATGGATTGATCAAATTCAGTTTAAGGCTACAAGTGCACTATTTAAGCTAATAGCTGTGTGTGCTATGTATTTTGATGCTTATTAGAGTGTTGTGCTCTTAGCTTAGTTAGCAGGAAACTCATGTTATCTTTTGAGGATGTATAAAATTGATGCAAAGCAGTTAGGACTATGGTTACAAGTGCAGTATTTTACCTCATAATTGTGTGTGCTATGTATTTTTTGCCTATTAGAGTGCTGTGTTGTTAGCAACATGCTAATGGAGAACTTAATTGTAGTCAGTTGGGAGTTGGGTCTCTTGTGTGAGGAGCTACATTTGAGTTGCTGCCTATGAAGAATGTCCTAAGTCAGGGCTTTATTAGAAAGTAGAAGCCTAAGTAGACAGTATTCTTATCTCTTTGTCAGTTTGCCTTGCTTTCTTCACCTCTTCTCATCTCTAATCTCACCCTTCGCTTCCAGAGTTCGCGCCGTGACCCTTCCTCCTCCAAACTCTGGGTGCAGGAACTCGTTAGCACTGCCGAGCGCCAGAGAGGATGATCTCACCGCAGCCAATGCCGTTTGATCAGACGCGTTTAATTGGCTGCTACCCTGCAGGACGAGCCGCGTTTGTTCTGCCACTCCTCGCGCTGTTTTAATTGGACTGTTCTGACCCCGGCGCTCGCCGCCGAACCCCTTTTATTAGCCCTTTTTTTTAATCACAGCGCTGCCATTTTTCGCACTGCCATTTTCAAAATTCGACCCGGTCTCGTTCGTCCCACTCAAGCTCAGTTTGAGGAATCTTAATGTCACTTTTCTCTCTCACTGTCTGGTTTGAAGTGTCGCTGCCTCTGATCAGAGACGCTCAGCGCTTTGTGGATCCACACAGCCGAGTTCGATTCATGACTCATCTATTCTGAAGAAATCTCACAGTCTCACACGTTTCTGTGGCTCACAGATTTGATACGGGCCGCTGTGCAGAAATCAGCTCAGTCTATACCATATATCTCTGTTCCTTTTCCTACAGCTCTTTCTTCCTTTCTGCAAGTCTCTCCCCCTCACTTCCCTTTTTCCAATACCATTTAATTACATAATTTTAACAATGATAATAATAATAATAAAATTCATAATAAATGTAATTAATATATTAAATAATAAACTAATGTGTTTGTGTGTGTGGAGACTATTTAAAAATATTCTAAATATTTCTATTGATTTTTATTGAATTTAAATAATACTAATAATAATAATGTAAAATTATAAATTAATTTAATGATAGTAAATAATTTCCCTTTCCCTTTTCCACTGACATTTATTAATAATAATAATAATAATAATAATAATAACATTTATAATAAATTAAAGTATTAATTGAATTTAAGTTTATTGAATTAATATAACAATAACAATATAAACGTAATAATATAACTAAATAATATAATTATAATTATAATAATAATAGTTAATTAAATGGATATAATAAACATATAACAATAATAATATTTGTAGTAAAAAATTATTTAATACTTTTATTTTATTATAATACATTAATTATAACAAATAAAATAAATTGATTTGCATGGTTTTAAATTCTATAATTTGATGTTAATATAAATATAATTTACAATTAAATTTATAGAAAAAAAAACGGACACCTTGGCAATAGAATTGCCATTGGCTAGTACATTTTTTTTTTAGCTTACTCGCCAGACTAAAACTATATATATCTTATAATACTTATAATACTTATGAGATGGTAATACTACTATGAATTCTACTACTAATAGCAATATAAAACAAGCTAACAATTAATGAGCTACTGGGTTCATGAATATTAATCAGGTTGTCTGCGTTCACTCGAACTGATTTGCTGAAATCAAAACAGGGAGGATAATAGGTGAGCGCCAGCCAATGAGATTGTTGTTTGCGCATTAGCTCCGCCCACTATCAGAGAACCCGGCAGTTCTTATAAGCTGAAGAATTCCAAAGGAACTCCGTTATTGTGACAGGAAAATACAACAAAAAATATAATTTTTGCAAATTGAATCTTATTGTAAAACAAGTTTAATTCAATGCAACGTCAGATTGTCGTGTCAGAAGCAGCTTGAAACGTCTTGAAGATGCTGAATCAATATACCTCAGATATTAAATTATAGTTTTTAAACTCGTAAGACTCTTTAACATAGTATTTGTGGTCTGGTTATGAGAGGTTTCACTCCACATACCTGATAAACCGCAGCATTGGATGCCCGGCCCTGGGGGATTGTGGGTATTAGCCTCAGTGTGCTCTTAAAGCCCCGCCAAGAGTCATTTGGAGTAAAAGAGCACAGCTGATTAGCGTCCCCGCTGTTCTCCGGCGGAAACGCCGCGTCCAGCAGGGAAAAGTGCGTTATAAAACATTCGTGCGCCGGAGGCCACGACTTTCCTCAGTGTGTGTCTGCGATTGAGATGCGAGGCGTATAAACCAGAGCTGAGCCTGCTGTTTTAGCGTCCGGTGTGTCGCGTCTTTAAGGTCCAGCGAGCCCCAGCCATCTATTGATCCTCCTCTCCGAGTAATCTCTCTGTCTATGGCTGATCTGCGTTCGCTCGATATGAGCCGGTAATTAGCGCTGGCCCGTGTTAGCAGAGCACTCGGAGTCCAGTTACACACGCGGCTGATGGCTAGCGCTGCTTCATGTTGTTTGCTGTGGCGCTAGTGTGTTTTGGAGCTGATATTTTACCAGTATTTGTGTAATATGCATATTGTACTGTTATGTCATTGTTGTAGTAACATGTTAACAGAAAACATGACAAATGTTTTGTAAAAGCATGTTATAATCAATCTCTAATCATTTTTTGTTTAATAATTTAATCTATTATATTATAATATATTGAATGTATTATATTATTTAGGATATATTTTTAAATTACTTGCACAATATATTTATTATTTTTATTTATTAAAATAGTATTTTTTTTATTCAGGAACAGTTACATTTAACCTGTTTTTTATTATTAATGTATCTAAAATGTATTTTTTATTGATTTATTTAGTTATGCCATTTTTGTGGCATTTTAGTCAGGGTAAAATTGACTAAATATTGACATTTTACGCATATATAAAATAAAATAAAAAATTAATTGAAGTTGTATATATTGTATTATGCTATATAGGCTATATTTTTAAAACTATTACATATATATATATATATATATATATATATATATATATATATATATATATATATATATATATATATATATATATATATATATAATTTGTATTAATTAAAATAGTATTTTATATTTAACTTTTATTTATTTAAATTTGTCTTTTTTTTAGTTATGCCATTATTATGGCATTTTAGTCAGGGTAAATTGGACAAAATATTGACATATATATATTATTTTATATAGTATTTATTTTTATTTACTCAGGAACAGTTCAATTTAACTTGTTGTTTATTATTAATGTATCTAAAATGTATTTTTATTTAGTTATGCCATTTTTGTGGCATTTTAGTCAGGGTAAATTGGACAAAATATTGACATTTTACGCATATATAATTTTTTTTTAAATTAATTGAAGTTATTATATTATATTGAATGTATTGTTATTTAGGCTATATTTTTAAAACTATTACACTATATATATATATATATATATATATATATATATATATATATATATATATATATATATATATATATATAATTAAAATAGTATTTTATTTATTAAAAAAGTTATTTTATTTATTTAAATTTGTCTCTTTTTTTTAGTTATGCCATTTTTATGGCATTTTAGTCAGGGTAAATTGACATTTACATATATATATAATTTTTCTAAAATAAGTTGCCATCTAAAAATGGCAAAATGGTAAATGGACAAAACACTGACATTTTATAAGTACTATTTTGATATTTTAAGTTGCATTTGTTTTTTTTTACATTTTTTAATATTGTGGCACATTATTTTCAGCTAAAGTGTATAATTTCAGTTGCTTAAAAAAATGTAGTCAAGGCAAAATGAGCCAAAATGTATTAATGTTTCATGAAGAAATATTGACTGCATTTAAGGGAAATTTTCCCATTCCTATTGGATTTTATGCGAAATGATTTTTAATATAGTACTCTATTGGGTGTTTACATCCTCCACTGGATGACAGTGAGAAGCTTGGACTGGAGTCTTTTCTCTCTCAGTTGTGTTGTAATGAAGATCGGTTGTATTAGATGCGTGTTACTCGCGCGCAGCTGTATTTGCCCACTGCATTATGACTCTCCTCTTCTCATAAACAAAAGCAATTCCCATCCACGCGCTCAGCTGCTCCCCGGTGTATAATGCGCTTGTTTAGCTGCATTAAGGTCTGGCAAAATGCATGGACTCTGTCACCGGTGTATTCACGCGATCCATTATCAGTTTCCTGTAAAAGTGCGAGACTGTCGTTTAGTATCTGGCGTCTGTTTATAAAGCCTTCCTGCTTTGGGACTTGATCTTGCACCGTTCCCGTTAGCCTTCCTGTTTGCTGCTGTTTTTAAAAAATATTAAATAAAACATATCAATTCTAAATGTTTGTTTATTTAAGCTCAAATTCATTTAGAATTTGTTCACTGTACATGTACTTCAGACTTTTTATTTAATTCATTTTTTAATTATTTTCAATTAAATATATTTAGAAATTGTATTTATTTATTGATCCACTTATTATTCATTCATTCACTAGTGATGTATTTATTTATTTATTCATGATGAACATGAAGGAAATATATTTAGAATCTGCGTATATTTTTTTTCTATTTGTAATAATTTAAAAATGTCAGTGCTGCTGTAAAATAAATGTAATATTTTAATATTGTATTTAATATTTATTTTAAATAAAGGAAATATATTTATTTATTTATTGCAAATATTATTGTGTTTGTATGTGATGAGAATTAGAGAAATAAATTATTTTCATTTATTTAAAATTGTAAACATATTTGAAATCTATTGAATATTTAGTAATTTATTCATATTTATTTAACAAAGATATATTGTAAATATGCTTAATTTACATGTTTAAAAATATAGAAATTAAAAATACTTAATTTATTTGAGCTTATTTATTTTTAAGAGAGATACATCCGTATTATTTTTTAAAGATACATCTTTTTCATAAATCTGCATGATAAAAATGTAGGAAAGAAATGTATTTTTGTTTATTTGTTTATTCATTATTTATTCATGATGAATATGTATGAGAAATATTTATTTATTACAAATTATGTTTATTATTTATAAACATCTAGGAAAAATAGTTTTAATTATAAAAAAATTATTAAAATGTACATAAATATTTATTAAACAATTTATGTATTATAAACATCTAGGAAATATATTATAAACCGAGGAAAAATATTTACAATTTAATAAATAAATTAAAATAAATTATTAAATATTATTATATTATAAAATAAAATACATTTGAAAAAATCTGTATCTATACATACATATATACTATATAAAATCTATATATTATCAAATAAATGAATTAAAAAAAAATCTGCATGATAAACGTAGGGGGAAAAAACTTAAAATCATCATATATTTATTTTTATTTGTTTATATTTATTCATAATGAAAATGTAGGATAAATATTATATTTATAAACATCTATGAAAAATATACAAATTTACATAAATATTTATTAATCAATTTATTTATTATAAACATCTAGGAAATATATTATAAACTTTGAGGAAAAATATTTACAATTTACATATCTATCTATCTATCTATAAGTTACATAGATATTTATTTATTTATGTTTATTTATTTTAAACTTCTAGGGAAAATATTTGCTATTTATTTATTTTGAACTTCTAGGGAAAATATTTGCTATTTACATAAATATTTATTTATTTATTTAGAAAGAAAAATGTTTGCAATTCACATATATGCATTTATTATTTTTATTTTAGTATCTGGGATCTCTTTATATAGCCTCCCTGCTCTGGGACTCGATCTCTCGAGCTCTGTTCTCGCAGACGACTCCTGTTTCCCGCCGGCACTAATGATGACAAGCTGCTCACTTCCTGTTTGTTGCGCAGAGATAATTGACAGTCGTGGAAAAGCTCGTGCTTCAAACTTCTCCATGCGGCTCTGAGATCACGGCGGCGTTTGATCCTCGGCGCCGCTGTCAATCAGACGTTTGCGCGACTCGCAATTGTTTACGACGCTGATGAGGTCGCTTGAGGAGCACCTCGAGGAACCGGGAGATTTGCTCCGACTCTGAGAGAGGAAGCTGGAGTTTATGCTGCTTTGATCCTCTGAACCTCTAGAGCCGCAATCAGGCCTGATTGGCCACGGGGAGTGACTGGAAGCAGAAGAGCATCAAACACTCGTCTCTGGAGCAGAAACTTTCACTGCTGAGTCGAGTAATGGCTCCTTGAGGACGGCTCTTCGTCCTGAGAGAGATGATGGAGAGTCGCTGAGGTTTGAGTCCTTCAGGTCATTTTCAGAGACGGAAGTATTCAAGTTCTTCTGCGTTTCTTGCTCTCGATTTCTACTTTCCAAGATCTAGTTGTTCTCCTGTGTTTTGTTTTTGTTTTGTTTTTTGTTTTGCTGTAGTGTGTCTTTTTATTTAGTTTTTTAAGCTGTAAATGTACTGTTGTATTTTTTAAGTAATTTTGAAATCTTTATTTTTTAAAATACTATACTTAATGTACATGAAATTGATTAATATATTTATTTTTAAACATGTTTTTTGTAAATATGTTAGAAGTGCATGTAGAAAAAAAATAGAATTGACAAATAAATTTACTTATTTAAAAATATATATTTTTTGTTATTTTGTTTTATTTTATTTTAATAAAAGCACATTAATCAAGGAGATTTTTAGTTGAACGTTAAATGAATGTACTATTTTTAACATTCATTTACTTTTTCTTTCATTCATTCATTAATTTACTTAAGGTGCCTTTTAAAAAATGCTTTATTGTGCATGTTGAATTTTTTTTTTATAAAAAACTAGAAAAATATTTCTTATTTTAATAAATTATTAAATTAAATTATTTTAAACAAGTATAGGAAAACATCCTAACTATGAGCTTTATTTTTTCATACTGGTTTGTGTTAACAGCTGTTTAAAATATTAAATTTTTATAATTTATTATTATTATTAATAATAATGATGATTTGCTAACTGCTGAAGAAAAACATAAAAGACCCATTTTTGTAGAATAATAATTATGCACAAAAAGCTAAAAAAAATTAGCATTTTTGTCATTTATTATTATTATTATGCTTTTAGTCTTCATCAGACAGCCCTAATCAGTATTCATATTGAACACATGGCCTCCAAACCTCAGTGTTTATGCTTTTTGTCGCTCCTCTATCTTAAAGACTCGCTCCTGTTCTCTGGCCGACGTCTGACTCGATTACTGATCTTGCCGAGTCTGAACTACACTGAGCAGCAGCAGCTGTTAATATTTAAAGCAGAGCGAGTCAGAAAGGGCATCTCTCTGCTCAGACCGCTGCCGTTCACCACGCAAAACCAGCATCTGCTCCCTCCAGCGCTCGTGTTTGCATCTCAAACTTCACGCCTCGCTCCGAAGCCGTCGGACGGACAGATGACTCACAGAAAGCTTCCTATTCCTCTCCGGTGTCTGGCACGCTCTTTGTTCGGAGTTTCACTTCCTTGAGTCCTGGCACCTCCCAAGCTGCATTTGCAATTAAGTGCAATTATAAAAATGGCTCCATTGAGGCGTTTTTCCATTTGCCCTCCCCAAAAAAGCCTCCTGTCGGGCCATTTAGTCTGTGGATGCTGTAATTAGATGCTCAGCTAAAAGCGGACAGAATACAAATGTTTGCGCAGAGCTTCTGCATTGTTTCATCTCGTATTTACAGTCATACAGCAAGTATTTCCCATCAGTTTTGCTGTGGTGCAGTGGTTTTCTTTATCTGATTTTTGAGGAGTTTGTTTGTTTGTTTATCGCAAATTCAGAACTTGCTTTTAAGTTCTAAATGACATTTATTTATTTATTTATTTATTAATTTATTTACATTGGTATTTACTTATTTATTTATCTATGTATTTAAAAAGGTAAAAACTTTTTTGTAAATGTAAATTTACATGTAGAAAAACATAGAATTAAAACAAATTGTAATTTATAAGATATTTAAACTTTCTTTATTGTAAAAAAAAAAACTATTTTTCTAAATATGCTTAATGTTCATATAAAAAACATTTAGAACTGTATATAAATAAATGAATAAAGTATTTTTAAAGAATGGTATATTATTCAAAAATTTACTTAATATGCATTTCAAAAATTACCGTTTAATATTGTAATATTGTATATATAGAGAGACTTACCATAAAAATATTGGCAAATGTATTTTAAATAAATTGTAAATTAATAAATAAACTACTTTTTACTATGTATTTAAAGTATATTAGCAAAAATGTCCTTGGTAACAGTCTATTTATTTATTTATTTAGTCATTCCTAATTGAAGTACAGTCTTTGCTTTTTAATTTTATTATTATTTTATTTATTTATAGTTGGTTGTTTGATGAACCGAGCTGTTTGTGTTTTTTAGCAGGAGTTTCCCTTCCCTCTGATCGTCATCACACAGCAGACAGTGGCATTATCAGTGTATCACCTTCCATCGTCTCATTTATCAGGACCTTATTTTGAAGAAGGGTTTTACGTAAAGTACAGCGGCCTGATGGTCTCCCGGAGCAGACACAAACACACCAGCAGTAGTTGCGAATCTGTTGGGTCCCATTAGAACAGAGATGATAATTAAGACTGGGGTTGTGAATTACCATAATTTGTGTGAAATCCCGAGCTTCACCGATGCTGATGGAAATCGTTTTAAGATTTGAAATATTAAGGTAAAATAGCTCTACTCCTGAAGAGTCACCTCTGAGAGGCTTTGCTGGTAAACAGTGACTTAGCCTGTTGTGTGAATTTAAATAAAAATGAAATAATTATAAATTAAAGTTAATAAATAATATTTTCTATCTTTGTATGACTATATACATTTTAAAAATAATATATAAATCTATTTTGTATTAAATCAATAAATAAATAAAGGCCTTACATTTATCTGCTCTAGTTTAAGAAACTTCTTGAAATTGGGACGGTCAGAGATGGCGTCCTTGATCCTGTAGTGAACTTAAGGCATACCAATTGGCGTATAGCAGTAGCCACGGTGCTGAGCGCAGAAGCTGGGCTGTGATAGTGTATCTGGAGAGGCAGAAATGGGATTCACGCTCCTTTATGGAGCATTATGTGGTTCCTCCTCCACCCTGCAGCCCTCTCTCTCTCGCTCTCTCTGCGCCCAGTCCATTATTCGTTTCCCTGCACTCGTGTCGCTGTCTCCTGTGCAGCAGCCCATGCTGACAGCACAGTGTTTGACGTGACAGGCCAGCTGAACCCATAGCGCCGTGACCGGTGACTCTCCCAGACTTAATCAAGTAAGCACGCAAACTCCCGTCCGCGCACTTCCTGTTATGCAAATTGAGCTGTTTTTGGAGCACAGGAAATTAAATTGACCACCTCTCAAATCCAAACAGCTGGGGCGACAGATTAGTTAAATGTCGTCTTAGTTCTGCGTTTGAAAAAGCGCGTCTTCCTCTTCCCGTCGTGTGGTTTGTAACCCATTTTTCTCTCTTTGGCTCCCCAATCCTCGCCGAGTTCTGGGTAATATTAATGTGCTTCTAAAGCCATCTCTGGCTGTGGCGAGAGCTAATCAGTTAACCTGATTAAGGAACTGATGAAATTAAATCATTTCTGTAAGTGAAAATAATAAAATGGCCCAATACATGGGAGGATACATCTGCGGAATTTGATGCCGCCCCTGAGACTTTTATCAGCAGGAAAGTGTTTACTGGAGAGCCGTTTTTAAAAAGGCACGCTTATCAAAGAATGCTTTGTGTAATTATGAAATGTGTCTCTGGTTGATAAAGCTGTTAACAGGAATGCCACGGTCCTGGCAGAAGGTGGCAGTTGTGTGTATATTACCTATTTATTTTGATGTACAAGCTGCAATAGCCATTTTACTTTTAATCTGTGAAATGAAATATTACACCTGCACGGGTAATGAGCTTCAGAGATCATCATAAATCATCTAGACCTCATTTGCTTATGGACACCCAGTGGCAAATGCTAGGTATCAAACAAACCCAGTCTTAGTGTACACAGTAATTGGTCTTTTATTTGTCACAACGGTTGTATTCCAAGAGAAAAACCAGCAGCTGTATATATACAGTATATATATATATATATAGTGCATATTTATTTTGGTGTACACGCCACGATAGTCATTTTACTTTTAATCTGCACAGATAATGAGCTTCAGAGATCATCATAAATTGATCAAAACTCATTTGCTTATTACTATAGATGCACGTCTGCAAATCCAACTGACCGCTCAGGTTAAGAGGCTTTGCACCTGTCACTTGCGTAATGCCATTAAATCACAAGCTACAATTAAACGCTATTACAGCGTAAAAGCCCATGTCAAAGTTAACGGATTGAAGGTTTGGGGGTGGGGGTGTTTCGGGACGACTTCAGTGCCCTGTTGAATCGGTGAAAGCGCAGCTGTTGGCCGGCGCACTCAGCCCGCTATGCTGATCATCATAACAGCATCATTATCATTGCGGCTTAACAGCCTCTTAGTCAGGCCAGGGGCGGCCTTCAGAGCCGCCCAGATATAAACCCAACATGAGGCCTGTAATTGCATTTCAGTTCTTATTTTAAGGAATTATGGGGTAGAATTAGCCCTCTGCAAAGTGCAGAAAAAAAAGACCTCAGCTACTATCCAGCACCTGAAATGCATGGGGGAAAAGCTGCGTTTTTGTCTATCTATTTGAAAGCCTTTCAATTGTTATTTGGGGTACAGCATGCAAGGCTAGTGCTAGAGAGGTAGCGAGAACCTCAGACCTCAAGCCTAATTGTAAATCGACTGGTTGTGACAATATCAAAAAGCTGTTGTGGGGAGAATAGCCATCTAATCTTGTTATCAGGTTGGTGGGGAATGCTGGAAATGTAACTGCAGGGCTTTTTCGCCATGAATGCAAGCCAGGCAGGACAGGGCTAAGGGCTCTTGGTGCGGATATGCCTGATTTCCTTCATATTTTACCAGAGCAACTGACCCTGAACCAATTTGTGCGTTGGAAGAGTACATCTGCAAGGCAAATTCTATTTCTAGCCCTTCTCCATTACTATTACACGAAGAGGACATCTTTACTTTGGAGTGCTTGCAGTGAGCCTCTCCTAGTGGATGATTCCAGGTCAGTTGTTGCATCCTGGTGACAATATAGACACTCTTTCCATTTGCATTCATATGCCCGCAGTTGTTACCGCCGTATATAAGCAGTGCTAGCACCGTCACACTGGTTTTATTTTCAGCTTCTGTCTCGACCTCTTTCACCGACACTATAATAGAATTTGCATTGCTTTGACATTTCTATCAGTGACACTGTTCGCTGCTCTCACTCGCCCACCTCCAGTCCAAACTCCCCAGAACTTGCCGCCTTTAATTAAGCTCAAATCAAATTACTCATCTTGTGTTAAAGGCTTAATTTGTGTGCTTTGTAGAAATCCTATTCTGGTGTCACGGCATGAATAATCCGGCCATAGATCACAGTTAAAGTAAACAGAACATTGCTTTCCAAAATGCAGATTTTGGAAGGACAAGTACCTGTGTGCTATCCTTTCCCACAAGCTGGAACATTTAAACATCCCATCTCCACTGGTTAATAATCGATAGGCAGCCATAATGCTTCCCCAGCCAACACTGAATAATTGAACATGGAAATGAAAGGTCACTGCACAAAACATTGGCTCAAATCCTTTCTCTTGGTGTCAAGGCCCGTGTAAAAACAACAGTTTCCGGTACTAGGTGCACTACTTGGGTTTCTTGTAATGTCATGAGCCTTGGCACACCTTTGTGACTCTCAGAGGGTTCGAAGGATGTGACCTTCACACTTCGAGCCTGACCAGTGCCCACTGGCATGGTCTACGGTGTCTGCTTTCTCTGCCAGCATGTGAGTCACATCAGGTCAAAGAAGTGAGAGGTTTTCCCTCCGCCTTATCCGTCATTGTCTTTACAACAGATCCAATGAAGAGCGTGAAGGCTTGTGTTGGCCTGCAACAGCAGGCATCAGCCACACTGGATGCTGTTGAAGAGCAAGAGGGCTGAATTGTCAAAATCTATTGTGTGTGTGTGTATCTATGTGTCAGCTGTCTCTTCGAATTGACTCAGTGCCGTAAACAACTATGGAGGAACAGGGGGTGAAATGTCACCAGTGCTTGCCCCGATTAAATGGCTCTGTCGCTAGAGATGTAGCCTCGGATCTGTAAGACTCAAATGATATGTATGACGGTGTGAGCAACAGCTCAGTGTGTGCTTTGCTATGATAATGTTTGATTATCCCTCAGCAAGTCCCCTGGAGGGTCCCTGAAGGGAAACAGGCCCTAGCCAAACCCGACTTGGCTACTTGCTCATTCCAGGCCTAGTTTGTTCATCCAGAAACTTGCTTCTTAGCAACTTTTGAGTAGGTTATTAGTATCTGAATATCCACTGGTCACCTTTAAACTTCTATATGTTCACCCCAACAGAGAGCCTACTTGTTTATTCCAGGCCAAGTTAGTTCTTCCAGAAACTTGCTTCGTAGCAACTTTCGAGTAGGTTATTGCCATCTACATATCTACTGCTCATCTTTAAACTATATCAGGGGTTTCCTAAACTATATCAGGGGATTAGCACTAGTCCTAATTAAACACACCTAAACCAGCTAATCAGGGTCTTACCTAGGCACACTAGAAACTTCCAAGCAGGTGTGTTGAGGCAAGTTGGAGCTTAACTCTGCAGGACACTATATGTTCACCCCAACAGAGGGCCTACTTGTTCATTCTGGGCCAAGTTGGTTTTTCCAGAAGCTTAGCTTAGTAGAAACTTTCAAGTTGGTTATCATCATCTGAATATTCACTGCTTGTCTTTAAACTTCTCTAAAAGTGATTTCGCACTGGAAGAACCTTTACATAGTTTATTTTTTTGGTCTGTTCGTACCACAGGAACTAGGAACGTAATGTTTAGTGGAACTAAATTAGCTCCTACTTAAGAGTAGGGTCTAAAACACTTCTATATGAACTACCAGCTGATTGACCAAATGCATACGAAACACCGGCTACCCAGCATTTTTAAAAAGCCATGTAAAACTATTTACTCCACGAACATGAAAAACAGCAATAATAACAGTATGTCTGCAGCATTGATCTTTTCTCAGCCTCGATGATAACATTGCAATTTTGCATAGGAGATTTCGTCAGATTTTCGTGCTCTTTCAGTTGCGCAAACTGTGCATATACATAACATCTCCATTGTCATGAAACCCACGACACACAACAAAAACAGCTCCGAACATTGCATCCTCCATTCACAGGTTTTTGATGTTTGTAAATGCTGTGAATAAAGAGACGTCGCTGCCGGTCGCTTCAGAGTTCCTGCTGCTGGTACGAATGCAACCAGGAAAACGGCCAGAGGGAGAAATTGGTTCTCTAGGACCCTAATGACCCTGCTGGCTAGTTCCTAGAACTGCGCTTAAGTTAAGATCTCCCCTACAGTGGGCCTACTTGCTTATTCTAGGCTAAGTTGGTTCTTCCAGAAACTTGCTTAGTAGGATCTTTTGAGTATGTATCTGGTATCTAATGGTCCACTGCTTGCCTCTAAACTTCGCTATGTTCTCTCCTACAGAGGACCTACTTCCTGCTGGCTTCCCCAACATCGACATGGGCCCACAGCTGAAGGTGGTGGAGCGCACGCGCACGGCTACCATGCTTTGCGCTGCCAGTGGTAACCCCGACCCGGAAATCACCTGGTTCAAAGACTTCCTTCCCATCGACCCCAGCACAAGTAACGGGCGGATCAAACAGCTCAGATCGGGTAAGACGAAGGGATGCGCTTAAGCCCTACTGCTAATGTTCTTCTGCTTCTGTATCAGTGATTGTAGGTACCCTGCGCTCTTCCAAAACAACCACCCACAGAGTTAGTTGATAGGGAAGCTGAAATGGAAAGATAATGACTTTTAATGAACTGTGTCAGAGGAGCTTAGTCCAGATTTTGTGGCAAGCGTATGATTAATGTCTGGTTTAGGCTAATGAAACTTTATTGAAAGACCCAGTAAAACAGTCTAATTATATATCTCATTAAGTCTAGCGCTCCAGTCGCCCCAAGGCCACCGTTGTGGGTCAGTGATTCGTCAGCAACAGAGAAAAGAAAAATCTATCGGGTTGCATTTGTTTCGGAGCTGTTGATGTAAATCAGTATGGGCAGCAGATACTCGGCTGGCAACCCTTGACCTGAGCTCGCTTACCCAGAGTTTCCCTTTTCACGATCCATCATGGCATTTTCAAAATAAAGTTTCAGATTCAAGCAAAGTGGTTTGGTGGTGAGCGGCTACATCTGCTCTCGCTTATGCTAGACTTGAGTGCTTTGTTTTGCACCGTGTTAATGGACGACCCAGACTCGCCGAGGGGGTATCACAGGCCTCTGTGATGCCGTTGGCAGTGGTACAGGAACACAAATGCCTTTGACTTCTCTAGTTGAGGACAAGAAGCCAGATTATTGTGCAGCGTGTTGGGCCTTTCCCAAACAGTCAGTCCTTTTAGCTTCCATTAGCGATGTCACTAGCCGCAAGGTTAGCGTTCATAGCTCATTTAGCAAGCTAATTTCTCTGCCCTGCTGACAGACGTACAGATTAATCAGACAAATTTAAGAGACTTTGGGAATGTGTATTTCTGAAAATGCTCATGTTAGCCTACAGTTTGACGAAGCAGCGCTAAAAGTTTAGCGACCTGTCCTCCCTCTGTCTGTGTTTTTGTCACCGTGTGAGTGGGTCGTACATGTTGTTGTTCCTCGCTCTCCGTTGTCTTGTTTGTGACGTCTCTGTCTCTGTTTCAACTAAAGCAGGTTTCTAGCGGCATTTCCGCATTCACATGCACAACATTGACTAGCTCTCGATAATTAACGTACTACTAATTAGACAAACTAAATTCAGTATGCACAGCATACAGCGTGTACAAATGAGCTATAATCATGGTCTTAATTCAATTTGTGTGTTAGTGACTTATCTAAATGCTTTTAGTAGTATTTGTTTGGTGCGTCTAATTGGTAATTAAATATGCCAACGTTTTCTAAATCTCTCACGATGGTAATGAATTTCTTAAGGCAAGAATTGTTTTACCAAGGGCAATTAGTTTGCCTGTTTTCACACACTATATATAAGTCTGATTCTAACTAGACATAACATATTAGTTGTGATAAAAAAGTTTTCAAACTCTAAAACTCACCAAACTTGTCAAGAACATGTTCAAGTAGTTTTTCACTGCAGAGAAGCAAATTAAATGAAGAGATATGTCTTAAATTATATTACTTATTACTTGTTTATAAATTTAATATTAAGTATTTATGATTGAAGTTTTTTTATTTATTGTACTTGCGCTGATCTTTAATTTCTGCTTCTTTATATTAAATATTTTATTTATAATTATTTCAGTTAATTGTCTTAAATTAATCAAATTCATCAATTATGCAATAAAAATTGTTATAAAATAAGTGTTCTTTTTAAATGTATTAAAACATTTGAATTATTTTACATTTAATATATATTAAATTTTGTGTTGTCAAATGATTAATCGAATATAAGAATATAAATATATACATGTTTATGCATGTAAATATTTTCAAAATTTATACTGTGTATTTATATATACATAAATATTCACGGTACACACACATGTTATGTAAACAAATTATATATTAATAATATCATTAAAATATTATTTCGAGATAAGTTTAAATGTGTTGTACTTGTATTGAACTCTAATTTGTGCTTATTTCAATTAAATATTTAATTTGTGGTATTTAAATAATTTGTTTTTACAGTAAATTAAACTATTAAAATCATTACAAATAATTAAAATGATGAAATAATTTTGATAATGAGAATTCGGAGACGGAGTGGTGCTTCCCTCCTTATTCATTTAGATGTTTAGATGAAACCTGGATATGTTCTTGACCGGTTTTGTGAGATTCCCTCATAATCTAGCCTCAAATATCATTAAACGTGCTCATAATAAGTCTGTCGTCCTGCAAAGGGGTCTTCCGCACTAAACTCTCTTGATTTCAGGGTGTGCGACTGCAGTGAACGCGACCCTAAAATGTGCTGTTTTGTTCTTCCTTTCTGCTTCTTTTTCTGTGTGTTATCATTTCCAGAAGCGATTGGTAAGTGTCTCAGTGAGCGCGCAAGCTTCCTCGTGTCCCTGAAGCAGATGGCATTTTAACTTGGTTTTAAAATGCATGTACTCCCCTCTCCTTTCCCTTGAACGTCTGTCTGTACCCTCCATATTTCTTTCTCTTCTCCTTGCCCACTAACATGAAACGATTCCCTGTTTCTCTCGAGCCTTAGAGGATGACACACTGCAGAAAGCGTGCGCGCGTACGTGCGTGTGTGTGTGTGTGGGGGGGGGTTTACTAGTGTTCTCCGTTCACATGCAGCTCTCGAGCTCTCCAGAGAATCCACAAATATTCAGATGCTTATAAAACAGAAGAAGAAGAGATTAGGGTTTCAGAAGCTCCAGCCAGACGTTTGCGGTTACACCCTCGCTCGGCTCCATCACAATCACATATCTATCATCTGAGCAGGAGCCGCTGGGGCCTTGGAGCCTCACGGCCCAGCCTGAGATACTCAGAGCAAACACGCATCCTCCTTACCGCATGTGCTCGACAGGTGAAGTCAACATCAAACACCTTCAGAAGACACTTTACTTCTGTAATGTAGGGAATCCGTTCGAGGCTATTCTAAACTATTCTTTTAAATATATTAAATGCATAATGATAATTATAAGAATTATTATTATTATTCAAATTTCCTTTTATTACATGTATATCTGAACAATAACAATATTTTTTTTACGTATGTTTTATATTATTATTTGGATATAACATATATGTATTTAACTATTTTTCTGGTCTCATATGTTTATTTGGCTATTATTAACATTATCCTGTATCCTCATAAAGGCTGAGCTTCAGGTCTTTTAGCAGGTTTTTAGTCTGGACGTCCAGCTTAGACTAGTTGAAGTGTGTTTTTGTGTATTCAGGAGGTAAAAGCGTTGACGGGACGTTTCTTCGCTCCTCCGTCCTGGAGGGATTTACGCTGATGAGAAAAAGGCCTGTAGCTGAGCCTCCTGCGTTCCTGTTTGTATCTCCGTCCCAAAGAGAAACTGATCTCTTTAGTTTCCAAACCAGGGGCCCGGAGCCTTTTTTCTTGAAGAAAACACGATCTGGTGTTCTTTTGAATGAGCCAAAATTCACCGTCCTGATGTTTGGGATAAAAATCAGTGAGAGAGGCAATCAATTTTCAAATGATTTGATTTAAAAGATATATATTCATATTTTTTATATACATATATTTAATAAATGCGTATGTTTTATATTATATTCAGATATCTAGTTAATAAAATTAACTTCTAGTTAATAAAATAACCTAACAATAATTTATTCATTTGATTTTAATGTTATAATAAATTATAATTTAATTTATCATAAGCAAATATTATAATTAAATTGTTTAATATAAATTTATATTAATGTTTATTTATTCATATATTAATATAAATCATATTAATCAGTAATTATATATTGTAAGTATAGATATAAATGTGAATATTTCATTTATAATAACATCATTTATGTTAATTTCTATAATATATTATTATTTATTTATGGGTCAATAACAATATTTTAATTAAGTAACTATATATAAGCATGTATTTGTCAAATTGATTTAGATTTCTTTTAAATATTCAAATATTGTTATAATTTCTAAAATGTTTAGTATACATTTATACATTAAAATAATTGTGTATTGCTTATGAATATTTTAGTACTGTTAATTATATGAATTATAAATTATAAATACAGACATAAATTTGAATATTTAATTTATTAAAATAATTAAGATGCGTATGTAATTATATTATATAATTATTTTATTTAATAAAAATTCAACAATAGCCATAACGTACACTTCCAGTATAGTGTTGATTTTTTTACTTTAATATTTGTTTACACGTTATTGTAATGTTATTAATAAAATAAGACTGGCATTTCGATCTCTGCTTGTGTTTTTATTATAGCTTTTTTAATGCACACATAGACAGTTGCATCTCATTCGTCAGTGATGGGACATCTGTGCCTAGATGAGCCGTTTTTAAGGTCACTGCTGCCCAAGCGTGTGGCGCGGAGCCGGACTCGCTCTAAACCACGCAGATGGATGAAGACGCGGCCAGATTGTCTTCCCACTCCTTATAAACCGCGAAAGTCTGGGAGCTTCTTTGAGCAGTCTCCACTTGACGTTTGTGTGTTTGCGAACCTCTAACCTTTGACCTTTATCCTTTAACCTTTAACCTCACCTAACCAGTTCTTTCCGAAGCTAACCGTGACTTTGTCTCTAGCTGGAGCTAAACCAGCGAATTCTGCTGCCCTGATACTAACGCCCCGATCCCTCCTCAACTCCTAAAATGTACATAAACTACTCTAAACCAGGAATATTTTGCCTGCTTGTGGAAACAATGTTGACTGTGAGCCTCAAAACGCACGTGTAGCGTCAATTATTCAGCGCGAAATTCACTCATTCCTGTTGTTAGGAGGCTCTTCAGTATAAAAACTGCATGAATCCGCTTATTTACACTCGGCTTCTTGTATTTTGTTAGTCAAGGCACAGTGTTATTCTAGTTATTATTTTAATTCCATTTAAATATTTTTTTTTTCCTTTACTGTACAGCCTAGCAAAATGAAATTCAAGCAATAAAATAAAAATAAAACGAATAAATATTGATAGTAATTGTATGAATTAATTATATGCTATAAGAATTAGTAATTGACTTTATTTTAAGTGTTATATTAAATAATTTGTATATAATTTACGCAGTTTATTAATATTATTTAAAAAATGGCAAATTAAGTTAAGAATTGAAAAACAATACAAGGCACTATATTAAAGTATCATTTTATTTAAAACCAATTATTTTATTATAGTGTGTATGAAAAAAGTATTATTATTATTATTATATATTGTTGATATATAGATAACATAATATAGTCATTAGTATGAAAACTACATAAACTCTTTTATTTACACTTTTATTGTATTTTGTTCAAGGCACAGAATTATTCTATTCAAATTTATTTTATATAATGTATATTAATTAATTGTTTTTTATTGTGCAATTTATGAAGAGTAATTAAACAGTATTATTTTTCATTGAAGTAAATTCTAGCAATATTATAAAGTAAAACGTTACAATTAATGATGTACTATATTAAAAAATTATTTGAATCATATTTATATCAATTAATTTTTAGTATGTATAATTTTATATATAATGTTAGTATATTATACATTTTGTATTTAATTCATGTAATACTGTATTATTATTATAGAAATTGTGAAATAAACTTAAATACAATTAAAGCAATGTATAGAAATGTATAAATTAATTTTATTTAAAATGAAAGTTTATTATAGGTTGTATGAAAAAAATAATTCTAGATTTGTATAATTGTTATTATTATATATGATGCATTGCTGTTAGGAGGGTCATTATTATAAACTGAAGTAAATAGTAGATGGAAGCTCTTTTATCTTTCTCTGTTGGTCGAAGCATGCCGTTATATCCAGGCCTGATGTGAGCGGTAAAACAAGAATACTGTGTAAACGTGCGCTTGAGGAGTTCATATGAAGCAGGCAAAATATCCTTCACGCTCGGCGATGACCTTCATGCTACTGCTGGACAAAGAGCTCAGCGAGAGACACGATTCCAGCGCTCGTGCCCTGTGAGCCTTCAACACAGGAACATATCAGTTTACTTAGGAATAGTACTCTACTATAGTCACTATACTCAGCAGTCTAGTAGTTAAAGGGATAATTCACCCAAAAATGAAAATTCTGTCATTAATTATTCACCCTCATGTCGATTCAAACCCGTAAGACCTTCGTTCATCTTCAGAACACAAATTAAGATATTTTTGATGAGATCCGAGAGCTCTCTGACCCCCTCATGGACAGTAAGGGTCCTAACATGATCAAGGCTCAGAAACGTAGCAAGGAGATCGTTAAAATAATCCATGTGACATCAGTGGTTCAAACGTAACTTTACAAAAGCTACGAGAATTATTAATTTTCATGAGATCCGAGAGCTCTCTGACTCTCCATAGACAACAATGATATTACCACGAGCAAGGCTCAGAAAAGTAGCAAGGAGATCGTTAAAATAATCCATGTGATATCAGTGGTTCAAACGTAACTTTACAAAAGCTACGAGAATAGATTTTGTGCGCAAAGAAAAAAACAAAAAACAACTTTATTCAGCAATTCGTCTCCTCCGCGTCACCCTATAGCGCAGTTTTGGAGAATATCACATAAACAACGTATGCAATGTATGTAGGCGGATATATTGTTTACGTTCAGATCAAAGTGTAAATGACGCAAACATGTATCTGCATACAGTGCTGTCGACAGAATAGCATACGTTGTTTGCGTTGTTTGCATGTGATACTCTCCAAAATGACGGGGGGTTTTTTTGTTTTGTTTTGTTTGCGCACAAAAATGATTATAAAATTAGAATTGAACCACTGATGTCACATGGATTTTTTTTTTTACCGATGTCCATGCTACATTTCTGAGCCTTGATCGTGCAAGGATCCTTGCTGTCTGTGGAGGACCAGAAAGTTGAATTCCGAAGATGAACGAAGGTCTTATGGGTTTGGAACGACATGAGGGCGAGTAATTAATGACACAATTAACCCTTTAATGCTAACCATTACTGGATATCTAAAAAAAAAAGTTAAAATAAATAAAACTAAGCAATATATATTTAATAGAGTATTATATGAATTCATAATTTTAGTTTACATTTTTATACTTATTTTTTATGTTTATTTATAATGTATCGTTATTCTATTTATAAATAATTAACTGCTTTTAAATATTTACAAAGAAATTATAACTTATTATTATAAAATTATAATTATCGTCAACTACTTCATTTTTTAATAGTTATATTAAAACTATTATAATATTTTTTTTATATATATATATATATATATATATATATATATATATATATATATATATATATATATATATATATATATATATATATATAACTACTTTGTTTTTTTTAAATAAATCAATCTTTTTTTAGTGTCGTTAGCATTTTACAGACTGATCAGATTGTAAGCGTTTAGGAAGTGGAGAAAAAAGATGAAGCTCTGCATCCAGCACTGGAAGGTCTTTAACCTCTACTAAATCTGTGGTGATGATGATGATGATCTCAAACTAAACTAACCAGTACATGAGGAGACTCATAACCTCACATTAACCGTCAACTAAACTGATGTGTGTTTCGTTTTGTGTCTTTTTCCAGAGAGTACTCCCATCCGAGGTAAGACAGCACTATAAACACAACTAACCTTAAGCTAACCGCTAACTAATGACTCCAGAACAGCTCAGACGGGGCCGGCTCTCCTCCTCCTCTTCTTCCAGATTTCATTCTGTGTCTGTGTGTGTTTGTGTGTGTTTGTGTCTGTGTGTGTTTAATGTCAGTGTTGGGAGTCAGACAGGTGTCGGGTTGCTGTTTACCTTCGTCTGTGACATTTGCGCTCGGCCGCGCGGTTCACGCTAATGACGACGCTGCTTTCCTCTCAGTCCTGATCTCATCTCCAATGCCATCGCTAACATTACAACAAACGATAAGCAATAGTTTGTCAAATTCAGCCACACTTTCCATCTCAGATGTGTGGTTTGGAGGTGATATCAGGACTGATGTTCGGAGGAGTCGCTCCTGATCTAGATCCTTGTTCATCATTATATCTGAAGACTATCTAATGTCTCTAACTTCAATAAAGTGCCTTTTTTTCACAGCGAGCAGGTAGGTACACATCACAACATTTGATTTTACATTAATATTGTGGGTGAACGAAGGGTTAACAACTACTCTTCAAAAGTTAATTCTCAATAACAATTTTGCACTGCTTTTAATTTTGTATGGTCTTTTTCTTTGTTCAGATGTTGGTCAATTTTGTATGTTTACTGGTGCCTACATTGATTGAGATTGTTTACATTCATCTAAAGTAGTTATATAAACATTGCGATACGTGTCATGATTCAATATGCACTGCAGTATAATCATTGGATCGCAAGTCAATGTGATGATATATTTATATATAAACTTATTTTTTTCATAATTCGTTTTGTATTTCATATATTCATATATACGCACAATTTTTATAAAGTAGAATTTATAATGTTATGTAATATATAATGTTTATACATATGTATCTATGTATATGTATGTTCAAATTTAGTTTCATAAATGTAATTCATTTTGTATGGTATATGATGTATTATTTATAATTTGTGTATATTTTACATTTTCAATATTTTATATTATCAATCAGAATAAATCAGAAATCAATAAATCAGAATACATTTGTTAGCACATTAGTACAGCAGCTAGTAAAGTTTCCAGCCTAGAAGCTCTTTCTTAGATTACACACACCAACGTGCGTATTTATAATGCAAAAACGCAGCACATTAATCATTTTGCTGCTCGCTAAACTGAACGTGACTTATAACGCAACATTTGCATAATGGGATTAGTGATCCAAGACAGAGCTCTCGCCCAGGGCGGCTTCTGCAAACTCAGGCCCGGTCAGGGCTAAATGTGCTGGAGCAGGACAGTTACGATGTGCTTTCGGGCTACATTACAGCACGCGCGCTCTGATTGGTTAGCGACTCGGTCGCGTGTTTGCATGTGCTGCGTAAACGTTATCTTATCTCATGTCGGTTTAGTCTGCTTGAGTTTTGACCTGTGCACCGCTAAATGCCCGTTCGATGTGTGCACACGTCATTGGCGTTTTTATGCGAGCGCTACAAGCCAACAGATGGAAGCTGACAACAATTGCATTACATATCACCCCCTTGATGATGCTCTCGCATTTAATGACCTTGGTGTGTGCCAGTACACAAACACACGAGTCCTGCAGTCATTGCACACCAGCTTTTTAAAACAAAAGTCAATTTTTTGCACATTTTTTCACATTCCCTTTTTGCATATATTTAGAGGTTTATTTGACATGAAATACAAGGGAGGATATATTTAGAATAAAAATGGTATTGAAAACTACACATTATACACCATATGTTTCCGGCTTTAGTTTAAACAGTAAAATATAAAGTAAAATACTGTTGTATGTTGACATTTCAAAAATACCTTGAGTATCTTTTTTTAAGTATTTTTTATTTGATTTCAGGTAAAAATAAAATACATAAAACAAGATAAATGTCCTTGGAACAACACTGCATTAGATATTTAGACTTGTTTTCATAAATTATATCTTGATTTAAGTATGCGACATTATATATTAAAACTTATTTTCTTATACTATATCTTGATTTATATGTGTATTTAAGATGCAATTTTATAAAAACACCCCTTTAATATCTTATGCAAGAAATGAGTCTAAATTTTGGCAATATAGTTACAGTACATCTAAAGTAAAACTGTTATTTGGGCATATTTAATTCAGTTTCATTTGATGTTGTCTTAACTTTTGGTGGATCAGTCTAAAAAATATATAATAATTTCTGGGTCATTAGTTGCACTGAAAAATGGAGGATCAACTAAAAGTGCATTGCATTGCGGGATGCAGTATATAATCCATTGTGCTTTGCAAATCTAGCAGCCATCACGATATTCTAAGCATACAAAAAAAGTATGCATACTAAATTCGGCTAGCAGCCCAAGTCTTCACCTCTCTCTCCTAATCAGTTCCACCCATTCAGGAAAAACAAAAACAAGAATATGGTCGATTCCACAAACAAAAATCAATCATGCCCTGGCATTGCCCACTAATTGAATTACCCAAATGGGACTGTAGGTGCTGGAAAAAGTGTGTGTGAGTTGAAGATGGTCAGGTTTATTTTGGTTGAGAGCTGTTACCAAGCCTAATCAAGCATGCCGAGAGCAGTCACGTGCACACGGCCTCTAATAGACAGCTGCATGGTAGCGTTGGTCACGGTTCACGGCTCCCCTCGCCTCCACACCTGGCTGCCACGCTCCACGCCCCAGCAGAGCTGCCACCTGACACGGCCTCCACTTAACAGACAGCCCAGCCTGTTTTCCCCCATGATCCGGGATTGGATGGATGACGGGAGATGACAAGACTTCATCTCCCGAGGCCATCGCTAAAGTCCGAACCGGTCACAGGTCAACGGTTACCCCGTGTCCGTCAGTCACGAGCGCATGCCAACTCCGGCTGTTCATGACAAAAACACTTAATGGCCAGTTTAAAGGACACGGGTCGCATTGACATCTAAGCATTGGAGAATTCCCAAAAAATACTTTCCGCAATCCAGCAGAAGTATTGGGGCCAGTTTTACTAAACAGGGCAAATTAGCGCGAGAGCGCAATTCCAAAACAGCGCTGATTGGTGTAGAATTTTCTGTGGGTGATTTACTAACAATGTGCAAATTAAAGAACACAGATGCAACATCTCATTTACATGTCGACCAACGCAATATACCAAGCACAGCACAAATTAGCGTAATCGCAAATAAAGAAATAAAGAAACCACAGTATGTTAAAAAGAACCGGAGGCCAAAAAATTAAGGGTTGTGATTGAGCTGGTATTGCGTGACTCCTAGTTGAGGGTTCCAAGACGTCTTTTATTTCCTGAAGCAAATTCAAAATAACATGGCTTGGCAAACGATATGTTCGGATTATGTGTTCTTCTGGCATTCAAAATTAATAAATCCTCTCCCTTCTACCACACGCTCTTAGTTCTCTGCGGTGCCTCCTCCTAGCAACAACAATTGCAGCCATCTCAAGCGCAAAATAGTTTGCGCAAAGACATGCTTTTTGGGGGGAGTTAAATAATGGTGCAAATACCAGTAATTTGATAGTAATTTAAATCTCGTTGTGAGATTCATTTGAATACTCTCCTCCCATGAATTTTGAGTCAGAAATGGAAACTCCTACAAATGCATATTCAATCAGGTCAGACACAAATATAACTGTGTCCACGCCTTTTCAGCACTAATTCATCACTGCGTATCTTTAGTAAATCCTGACAGTACAATTTTAAGACCAAAAGACGTGCTGGCTGTTAGTAAAACTGGCCCTAGGTCATCAGTAGACTGGAGAGCTAAAAACAGAATAGCTGTCACTTACCAGGACCTTACACATCCTTATTTGATTATGCTAATTTTCTCCACCAAAAAAACTCCACCAAATTCTGTAGATTTCCACCCCCCTAAATTGGCTTACACACAGTATACTCTGAAAGCATTTGAATGCGCTAATGTATTCGTTATTGTTCAGCTTCAGATAATAGTTCATAGCTAGAGGGCTCATGTCAGCTAGCTTGGTTGCGTCTTGGCACGGATATTCAGAAAATGACTTCCACTTGCCTATTATCATAAAGGGTATTGTGCGGCGTTATGATTCTTTGAGCTTGACACTATTGGTTAAAGTAAGATAACAGCTTGTTTTGTTGCTAGCGGTGCCACTAACGGAAGACTACACCGGCAGCCTCAAAGACGCAACTGGCAGGATGAATAATGGAAATTTGAAATGTAATTATACATAAAAGATAATGATTGAAAACATTCTCAGGCTGAGCGAAAGGGAGATTTGAGGGAAAAGTGAGAGGGATCAAAGACGTTTTCTGACAACATAGACAGGGAATGATTTTCTTGTTGCTGTTGTTGTTGTTAAATACCCCTCTTTCTTGGTGAGCATGGGACTATTTGGGAGAAAAGCACAAAATGGGATGGCAGTAAAGGCTAGGACAGTAAAGGTACACAGAAACCTTAAAAATGTTTATGCTAACTTTTCCTCTCTGTACCAATGAACAGTAAAGACAAAGATAGATTTGAGGAACACTGTCTACTAGGAACACTGTCATTCCCTTTACAGATTATAAATTCTCAGTCAGTTTATCCAAACCCAAGTGGAAATGGGGATGGGGGAAAAAAAACGCAGCTGCAAATATGTAATGAAGTCAGTGGGGAATCGTCAGTCGGCTGAATAGCAAGCAGGAGTACCCAAAATAGTCCGGTTCAGGCAGGAAGAAGCTCTGAGAAAATTAGCTTGCTTTGGAGCCGCTGGGAATTAATTTGTATTTAATGAATTTGGATATGCTATGTTTCTTGCTAAGATTTCCTCAATGACATTACTCAATCATTAGCTAACTGTTCATAGAACAGGGCATCACAACCCCAGCGAAGACGGGGAGAATTCAGAGCTCCCCGAGAGCTCCGCGCACCACTGTGGCATGGTTTATTTATCAGCCCCCGCTCCAATAACATTAAAATTCGTGCCTGTTTTCTGCAGTCGGAGGCTCCAGAATCGACAGGAGAAGGAGGCCGAATGCCTGGTGGAGATTTCCACCAGATTTTCCGTCGGCATCACGTAGCACAGGTTGTTCGCGAGCGGTTCCCTTTCAGCTGCGCACCTGAGGAGACTTTAAAATGCTCTCCAAGCCCACCTGCTATCGCCCAGCCGCCCGCTGCGCCAATGTGCACATCAAACGATCCATGTACGAGCACACACACTCTAGAAACCACCTTCCATTTCTGTCTCTCCCTGCCACGCCTCTACACTCCCTGATCCCATCATGCTGTTGATCCGCGAGCAGGTATGAGTCATCGACCCAGAAGCCAGAATCTCGTTGGCACACAGAATGTTCCACAGGATGCAGACTGTGCACTTAAACCGCAGCGTGAGTCCCTGCTGTTGATGTCCCGCCACTGCATGTGGCAGTAGCCGAAGGTTGATGTCTTCGTTCAGCCAGAATGAATGTCTCTCCAGGAGAGATGGCCGTATTGATGCTACCTGTCGAAATGCAGTGGTAGAGTACTGAAAGACCGATAAAGAAGAATTGGGGTGGGGCGGCTTAGTGGGTAAAGCACCAGTGGTAATGGAACGGTCGTTGGATCCAGAAACTTAGTATTTCTAGTCACCTCAATCGCAGTTGCTCAGGTGGTACATTTAGGCCTACATTCTGCTGCTTTTGCTTCAAGCAAACTCTGTTGTTGCAATGCATCACAGGAACCATGGGAAAGTGTGCTTAATGCTGTTAAGGGCCCTCAAAACAATTGATCACATATAGTATAATATAATGACAATGTTGCTTGCCTGAAATGTTTTCACAGGCAGTTGAAATGCCTCTTATGGAGTTTGAACTAGGAGGGTTGGGTTTAGTGATTTAGACTCTAAAAAAATTAGTCCCTGTTGGTAACTACAGCTTTATAGTTTGCAAAAATCACACTTCCCCATCTACGGCGAAAAATACAGTAGTTGCTAACTTGCTGAAGCTACAATCACCAATGCTGTTAAGAACCCTCAAAACATATGATCACATGTAGTATAATCAAATGTTGCTTGTAGTGTTGTTTTTGGCGGTCTGTTTTCATTTTAGTTTTAGTCTAGTCTTTGTGTGAAGCTGTCATTTTAGTTTCTATTAGTTTTAGTCACGTTCATACTCTTTTTAGTCTAGTCAAGTTTCAGTCAATTAAAAGTCTGAGCATTTTAGTCTTATTTTAGTCAGAATTATCCATGACTATTTTCGTCTAGTTTTAGTCGATGAAAACTGATGACATTTAGTCTAGTTTTCGTCAATGAAAATTGTATTTTAGTCTCTTTTTAGTAATACAATTCTATTTAACCCAGCCAATATAGTATAAGTACCTAGACGAAACCAAAATTTTCTTTTAGCCAAACCCATTTCAAACAAGGTTATCTGATTATATTATTGTTACCTTATAGACTCAAGAATACATCCATTCCAGACACGGAAGACACTCTGATTTGAATTTACAACATTTATTTTACCAACCAAACATGTTAGAAGTACACACACACATCTCCCAAAGACGAACCCCGGCTGGCCGGCCATCGGTCCCTTTTTCTGTGTCAGACTTAACTTTGTTGTCGTCTTCTAAATAATGGCACGAGTGGGGCTTGAGGAAGTGACGTCGCCTGCGTCTGCGCAGTGCGACCTGATGCAGACCCTGAAGTGAGACACAGGAAACAGAAATACTGCAAAATAATAATAATAACGTGACTACACGAGACAAAATAATGTTATACCGTTTCGTCTCATTTTGGTCAACGAAAATGAAGAGACATTTTAGCATAGTTTTTATTTTGTAAATCACATTGTCTCGTTTTTATTCGTCAACAATATTGCATTATACATTTAATTATAGTCATCGTCACATGACCAGCATTTACGTTGCGTCTCGTCTCGTTTCCGTCACGTGATAAAGGTTCATTGACGAGGATATTTAGTCATAATTTTCGTTGACGAAAGCAACAATAGTTGCTTGCAAAAAATGTTTTAGAACTTGGGGGTTTGGTTTTGGTTATTTTTCCTCGGGAAATTAGCCACTGTTGGTACCTACAGCATTTTGGTGGCAATACTTGATAGCCCTCAAAAGTACAGCTAGAAATACAGGAAGGCTGACTTTCTGTTGCTACTTATTGAACCCAACCCCTTCTTCAAACCCTATGACCTTAACCCCTATAGCCCTTAATCCAAGTCCTTACCATTTGAGTCAGAGCTTTAGAAAGTTCTGATAGAACTCAAACTCTCAAACTGCATGTATTTCGGCATACGTGGCAATGACCTTTGTTATGACCCACCCTTGGGCATAATATGGAGGAATATCTAGTGTTTATCATGCACTGCAAATAGCTGTTCTCAGTCCTGTGGTATGCACTGACATGAGTATTACTACACCTCTTGGGGGACCGAAAGAAATAATTCATGCTGTGGGATTTAAGTGTTGTGCTAAGCTTCAGCCCTGTGCAGCACATTTCGACATGAACTAATGGATGTTCAGCTCACAGCTCACTCTTGACCCTCACCAACTTTCCCCCCTTTGGGACCGACAGTGGTTTATCTCCTTCGACTCCACACCCTGATACTTCCCAGCACGCTGATTGATGCGATCCAGCACTCCTGCAAACACCATAACATTGCTGCTAGTTCTTTTCCGTTCGCGTTTGACAGGATGCATTCAGACATATTTAGATCAGTCTAATTTTTCTTGCCTTGAGTGTAGAACTGCTCAGATTTAACACAGTGAGTTAGCGTTAAAAGACGAAGTTGGCTTTCAAACGGGAAAGGCCTTTGAGCAATTTATGAGGATACAATGTTGCACCAAACATACAAAATAAAATGGTTTCTGACAGTCTCGTTACTTTCAAACTTCTAATACTTTGCTGTCTTCTCCCTCTCTCTGTCTTTCATCCCTTTCTTTGGGGTGTAATTTTTTTGCTCTCCCAGGTGCTCTGCAGATAGAAAACACTGAGGAAACCGACCAGGGGAAGTACGAGTGTGTGGCGTCTAACGTGGAAGGCGTCCGATACTCTTCCCCTGCCAACCTGTATGTGCGAGGTAGGGAGCAACCTGGCCATGGAGCCCATCGAAAACAAGCAATTAGAGATGCACAACTGGTCACATGACCTGTTGTATATAAACTAATAGATTCTTTACACTAAAGCACATATTGCAGTAACAAAATATGCTAATTTTCGATACTTAATGGATAGTTTTCAGTCTTCTCTTTGATGGGCGGAAACTTGGGTCATACAGGTATGTTGTCTAATCAAGTTTTCAGGTTGAAGAAGATGATGGTAAGTTTTGATTTTGATTGGCCGATGCAATGAACCAATCAAAATTCTAATCTCATTCCCTCCAAAAAGGTAAATTGTTGCAAAGTAAACAATATGCATGTTGCTTATCACAAGTGTATACATTCAAAATGTAAAGTGCTAACAAGTAATTCCTAAATCAAAAAAAATGTACGACCTGTCTTGTTTCAGTGATTATTATTATAGTGGAAGGACTGTTTTAAGGCATTGCATTAGCACAGACGACTCTTGCCACTAACCTTAAGAGGAGTTGAATCTCCAGGATGATGATTTTAATGAATCGAGGCAGATGCATTTTGCGCATGTATTATTTATTTAATGCATATTAAAAAAGACAGCGTATGGGATGGGTTTTACCCACTGTGTACCAAATAACTTTGTTCCGGATAAATTATTCACCGCCCATTATAAAATGGGTCAGAGAGTTGTCTTTTCATTATTATAGTTATTATTGATGTCCCACTAGAGAAGATGCAGACACTCCATCTCAAAACGACAGTTTCAATGAAATTTCTGTCATGTACTCACGTCAGTCCAAAGCAGTCTGACTTTTGTTCTTCAGTAGAATGCTAATGATGAGATTTCAACCTTAGACTTTATTTACTTTCATTGAATGGACAAAAATGTTGTCTTTTGTGTTCTACAGAGGAACAAATTAAGGTTTGGATCAACATAAAGATGAGTAAATGATAGAATGATCACTTTGAGCTGAATAATTCATTTATTAATTCATTTACAAATTATAAATGCATAGTTGCGGCTATAAATGTGATATCATAAATGATTGACTGTTGGTGTGATTTAGCAATTACCACCAATAAAGAAATAATCCACAAGAGGCCTTACTTTTACAGTGACATTACCACGGTAAGGGTATTTTAGGCACATTATGCCTTATAGCACCTCTTAACCATGGTAAAGTCAGTGTAAAACTATGACCTTATGTGGATTATTGCAATTTTACTCTGTATTTAAGGATTTTAGTCATACAATTTTAATAGACGTTAGATGTTCAGTTACATTTGATCTGATGTCTAGTGACATTTCAGTAATTGGCCGACTGGAGATTTCTGAAATCCATTCAAATTACCACGGCGATAATTAATTCAACATAGGTATGCTAATGTCTCACTGATTATGCACATACTGCATTAAGACAGTATCCCGTCTCCTTTTGTTTTGTTTTCAAAGCTTAATAATTGGGTACAATCAAATGTTTTTTGTTCTAGAGTTAACGGCACTTGAAATTAGCAGCTATGATGGAGGAAACAACTCAGCGGTTTATACGAGCGAAACTGCATTTACGTGTCGCATAATAGCACGACGCCTTTAGAATCGGTTGTCTTGATTGTAGCTGCTAACTTTAATGCTAATTATGTGGGTTTTTATTTGTACGGTCGGTTTGATTTGGTTTGCACTTTGGGTTGTTTCATTGATTTCTGTTTTTGTGTCTTTGTTTTGTTTCTGTAATTAAAGCCACAGCGGCAGCTCTTCAGGTGGCTAAAGACCTTGTAATTTTGCATTGTTATAACATGCTTGAATAGACGCCAGTGGCCGAACGCAACCACTGGGGTGAATCAAACTGTTTGGGTCAAAGGAGGTTAACGCGACAGACATGTCGCATGTCACGCAAGAAATAATCAGGCGACATCAGCCAGAGAAAATGTAGCAGCTAAAAGCCTTGAGGTGGCCTTTTTTACTCTCTCTGTGTTTCCCCTATTTTTCTCTTCTCCTCATGTCATTGTGTTCTGCATCAACCCCTTTACATCCCTCAGAGCTTCGAGAAGGTTGGTGTGTTTTTTCTTTTTTCACTTTTTTTAACCCACATTAAAAACGCAAAATCAACATGTATTAAAACCTTAACCTTGACTGATCTATTGGAAGGATCATTGGCGATTAGGAGTTTAAAATTAAGCTGCTAAATAACTTTAAAATTCTGAGAGATTTGTTTTAATTGCATAAACTAGTAGTAACTAACCCGCTAATTCGGGTTCGTTTTCCTTTTTACGTTTAAGTTTGCATTGTGGGGCCTTTTCTCGTTTGCATTCTTCAGTATTGCTTTTGCCCAAAGAAAATGCTTATGCTGTCATGGAAATCTCGCATTTGAAAGTAAACCACAGCCTGATGCATGATGGGAGAATGTAACTGCGCTTGCATGCCTCGAGACGCAATTCCTTTAGCTGTCATGCTTTATTGCATTCCTGTATTTTTGTGAGGTTTATTATTTTCTTTGTTTTTCTCCAAAACGAGATTTGTTGGCGACTCATTCAGTCTGTTCCTTGTGTTGTGGTGTTTGTGTGATGTACACCCTTAGTTTTGTTCATTTTCGACTCCCTTTCTGTTCTAGTTTCTGGTTTGTTAGATGTGGTTTGTGTTTCTGTGCTCTGTCATCTCTTGTAGGCTCTTTGTGCGGACAGTTTTCCTGCCATCTTCTCAATTACAAAGCCGTTCTTGCACACAAAAGCTTGCAAATTCACTTCTGCTAATTAGTTTTTTGTGCCACATGGCTCATTGGCAGATATAATGATCTCCGCACTTCATGTGCCCCCCCCCCCCCAGAAAACAGGCTTTATTTCAGCTGCAACAAGCTAGCGATATTTGCTCGTGATGACTGACTGCCTCTTGCCCTTTCGCAGTCTGCAGGCTCAATCAAATCAGGATTTATCATCCACCTGAGTCCTCGTTGCCAGCGTACATCTGAAGCGCTTCTTACATCACTGCGACGTGCTGTATTAAAACCCCCAAATTGGACCAGAACAAAAAGCGGGTGCTTTGTTTAGGAGTCTCTCTATGCTAATCCTTCGCTAATGCAGCTGAGCGCAGTAATTGCACGCTTGTTTCATGCGCATATTGAAGTCCCGTCGGCCTTTTGGCTTTAGGTAATTTAGTTTTACGTGTTGGTTGCATGTAGAGCTTTAGCAGCATTTTTATGCTCGTCCACACACTTTTGAGGAGATTTTCAGAAAAGTTGTCTTGTTTTATAAGCAAAAATATCTAAACATACTTAAATACATTCAAAATTCTCTGTTAGATAAAAATTGAGATAATATCTTAATTTAAAAATCTTTTTTTTTTTTACTTTTCTGATTCAAATTCATTTTTTTAAGCAAAAAACTTGAAACAATGTCTCCAAGTTAACATTCAACTTTTAATTTAAATAAAAATTTGATTGTAAATAAAATATACATATCTTGAAGTTGTTTTCTTGTGCCTTTGCAAGAAATTCGTTTTTCTTACCCTATTTAAATAAAAACTAAATATTATTATTTTAATATTATGCCTTAAAGTTTAATTTAACTCATTTTTTAATTTTAAATGTTTAAATTTCAACTACTTTTTTGTCTAAATAGCATTTTTCTTATCTTGTAAAGCATAAAATGTACAATTACATTATATTATATTATATATATATATATATATATATATATATATATATATATATAACATAATTTATTTAAATATATAAATTAAATTTATTAAAGAATAGTGGAATTGCAACCACTATTCTTTAGTGGTTGCAATTCATTAATTGTAATAAATCAGGTGGAAAGCTCACATTAAGTCTGATAAGTTTGTCCAGTCGTGCAGATATCTCATCGCTCTCCCCAGTGTAGTGATGTTGGAAATGGCTGTTTGTCTGTCTGTCAGGGATAATGACATGGAGCAAGAGCCTCTGCTTCACTTGGCTAATGCTACCGTGTTGCTGGCTCCATATTATCTCGTGATGTCTGAGACTAAATGGCTCTCTGAATTATTCAGTTTTTACAGACACTGTGTTGTTGGGAGGGGGGCGACCCCACATGAATTGAGGGTATAAATAATGAAGTGCGCTTTGCCGCTACTCTGTCTCTCAGGGTCTGGCATTTATTGACAGAGCTTTATTTTTCATATCCGGCTGTTCCCACTGTGATATCTGTGCCCCCTTTACCCAGATAGCTTGTTACTGTCACCTAGCATGTAGATAGTGTAACAGACTAAGCGTATCAGCGTTCCCTAGCTGCATGCCAGAAATAATAAAAATACATTTTAAACGTAAAAGAAATGCTAGTGGCTAGCATGCTTTAGCTTGAAAATGAGACCAGCAAAACATTTTCTGTGGAAATGTTTCATTTGCACAGAGAATATTTGCAAGCTAGAGTGTGTTAGTCACTAGAATTGCATATTTTGAAACCATATGCCATTTTTCTAATGTGCTACAAAAAACAAAATTGCAATTCCGTACGCAACTTTAATGGCTAGCCACTCTTTTCAAATTTCTCTCGATATTTTTTGACTAGATCTTCTTGTTAGCTGTCTACCTTAGGCATGGAAGTTAATTGCCTCCGTATGGCAAAAATCCCCCTCTGAGCCTCGACTTATCTGGCTCTCTTCTATTTCACGCCGAATTAATAACAGAAATTATGATTCTTCTTGTTTCAATGAAGTCGTTAATCTTTCATTGTTGCTGCCTGACAATGAAGCTCTCAACCATTCCGCCATTTAACTCCACATAATGCCAAAATGTTAAGGATTCAAGATCCCAGAATGTTTCCAGGGCATTATTAATAGTAATTAGTCCCCGAGACGAGGAAATGAGACCTCACAGGTCCACTCTGAGATGCTGGAAGACTGAGCTGCAATGAATGCAATTCTAAATGTTATGAGTGTATGCGCATGGAGATGCATGTGAACCCCACTGCCACCACTTTGGGATGTCTTGCATGTCCTTGCATGCTGTGTTTGTATTCAAATATAAATGCAAGCTAGATCACACCCTCTACTTGTGGAAATGAAGGCTAACTTTTATCCGAATAAGTGTCGTAAAGGGACAGGCTTTGGTGCAAAATCTAAAATGCAGTTCAGCCTCAGGCTTTAGCTGAAAGCTACTCATGCATTGACCAGACAATCAGGAAGTAGTGTTTTACAAATGCACCAATTTTCATTACTAGAACTGGTTCGAACCCCAACTGAGGCTGATTTGCTTTGCAGCGGCAGAGGTGTGTGTGTGTGTTAATACGGGGAACCCCTGCCGTCTGCATGCAAATGGCCTCGCTACCTTCAAGCGAAATGGATTATTGCGGGTTTTGGACATCAAACAGGGTGTAATCTCAGCTTCAAAGTGACATTTAAAGGCTGCGCATTATTTTGGCTTCCCTTCCTACCTTCATTTTGGGGCTGGACAGACTGTCTCACCAAAATGGCCACAAATGTCCACGTTCGATTCTTCCTAGTCAGGAAGCACAAGGAGTGAGGCACTCTTTGGCCTTTTTTTGTTGTTCTCTGTCCGTTGTAAGACCTTGTGAGTTGTCTTTCTCTCCACATTGGGCTTGAAACGGGATTTCGTCTCTGGACCTCAAAGAGCTCACTCTTGGTTCTGTATTCCTCCGAATATCACAGCGGAGAGCACCATCGCACATCAAACGTCAGGATTTGAGCTATAGGACCATGTCTCAGGACTTAGATAAAGCCCAGGATGGCTTCATGCGATGGCATTTCGAAGGCCGATGCATTGATAGCGGCAGTCGTAAATGTCGACATGCGTCTGAAAACATTAGACCCGCTTATGATTCCCCCCTTTGTTTATTTGAGTTTATTTGAGCGCGATGCTTTGTTGCCTGTGACTTTGAAGTTACCAGGCTCCTCGCGGTCTTTTCAAATGGTTGTTCTGTTTAGAAAATTACCCAATTGAGTCTGACTTTTGATTAGAATCAGGAACATTGAAGTGCAGATTGAGCGTGCAAGAATAGGATGAATAATTCACAAGGTGAATCAGTTTTCAGCCTCATATAGACTTGGTTTAAGAATGGCCAAATGTTGCATCACCCATTTTCAGGCCCACACGCAATATGTGTCAGCAGAACTCACATAGTATGTGTATTTATTTAATATATTGGCTTATTTAACATATTTACCAAATTTTACCATATTTATTTTCCTAAAATCTGTGCAGGAAATGCTTAAGCATCAGCAAATTACGTCTGGGCCTTTCCATCATTAATCCACTCTGGAAGAATCATGCTCGTCTTGTCACTATCACGTTGCACTGTGTTCTGTCATTGTTATAACACATCTGCACTGCGATTATTTGTGTGTGCTGTGTCAAATTCACCAATTTTGACATTTCAGTTGTGTGGATTCCCTAAAATGTTGCATTTGGGGAGGGTTGCATGCCTCAAATATGTGTTGACTGTAGCTGTGGGCCTGGTTGATAGTTTGGTGCCGTTCTGTTGACACCATTCCTGAAATCACAGTCATGCATGCACATTGTGATACGTGGGCTGCCCTTTCACCTTTGTTGAACATTTGTTCAATATGCATTTATATGGGGGTGGGGGTTGTTTCAGTATGTCATTTTTTATTTTAATGTTGTTTTTGTTTTCTAAGCAAATCAAAAGTATTTTTCCTAAATTAAAGGAATGATCCAGGTTCAGTGCAAATGTTGCTCTGTGGCATTTGTGGTGTGATGTTGATTACCACAGAAAATAGTTCGGAAAAAGCTTCCAATTTCAGTTATGGGATTAAAAATGTACACTATTTTAAGTTTAGCCACATTTTTTAAATAATAATAAAAAAATATTTTTATGGAAGTCATCATCATGCCGCCAAATGCTATGGATGGAGCTTAACTTCAGTTGAACCTGGAAATTTCCTAGATATAGATTACTATTTTAACTTTAAAAAAAAATTTAATTAAAAAATCAGTATTTAAATGAATAAATTTATTATAAAATGTATTGATAAACTGTTAAATAGTATTATAAATATTATAAATTTATAAACTAATGACAAAGTTAACTTGATCTTGTTTTACTTGTTTTATTATGAACTGGATTGAATTATAATGTGATTATCACTCACTGGACACCAACCGAGGTCATTTGTCACACTGGCTCTCTGAAACTGTGAATATATCCATGTTTAATTATTGATGTAAGGTATAGATACAGAATTTAAAATGTAAGAGTAGAGCCTGTTACCTTGACTAACTAACAGTATTTCTAAATCTAAAAGTACTTGGTAATGTTTATTTTCAAAACGTTTTAAAAATTCTAAATGTTCTAAACATTCAAACTAGATTTAAACCCACTGAACTCTCGATGGTGTTTACAAATTCAAGACTTTATGCTCTTGCATACTGCTGTCCGAGGCGATGGTGAGAGTTTAATCGTGTATTTCAAGCCCCATTGTGTGAGAAGTCAAACCAACATGCTTTTACTCCAGTTGGCCCAGGGTTACAGTCTCCTCTTTGCCCCAAACCCCACCTCTCACTCCCCGTGTTATTTCCCTTCTGTCTCGGTCCCACATGTACGTCCACCATTTTGTCCTTCCAGTCTGTCCGGCCCCCGTCTGCTGCCTTGCAGCCTAGATCTTGTTCTGCCTTGTACCCAGTCCCTACCTGTTGTTCCTGTCCTTGTTGTGTCTTTGTGGGGTTATTAATTTGGTTTAAAGTTTGGTTGTTGTTGTTTTTTCTGAGCTAGCCCCAGCACCCATTGCTGTTCCTCTGTCTTTCCTTTCTCCTCTTGCCAAATGTAAATGAGGCATGACCCCCTCACCACCCGCCATCTTAGGACACACCTAGCACCACCCTACTTCTTGTTTCATTGTCATTTTACATCCACCAACATCAATAAGGCAGTTGCCTTGAAGATTCTTGGGGAAACCAAACTATAAAGTTTGGTGAAATACTAAATTTTACATGTAACAGGTAGCACTTCTTTAACCTGAACACTACTACTAGTAACATCTGTATTCTAATTGTAAGTCTATTGCACTGTTCCAAAACCTTGTAAGATAACTACCTAGATGTACAAACGTACACCTAACACCTAGTGTTTCATAAGCAACTATATGTTGCTTTCTAAGATATCTAGTTTTGGGCGATAAGAGAATTACTTGTATCCTTCTGGTAAAAGGTCAATCCCAAAATCCACATAAAAGGTCAAAGTTTATTTACATTTAGTCATTTAGCAGATGCTTTTATCCAAAGCTTATGGAATAACTTCATCCAAGATGTTTCAGTCTAATTAAAAATGTACTGCTTTACCCAATATTTGTGTCAGACTCAATTGGAAACAGTTGTGAGTTGGGTCTTTAGAGTATTTGTGTATTTAGAAAGTTGCCTTAGAAGGTATCTGCCGAGGCAGCATGCTAGGTTTTGGAACAGAGTCTGTATTTCAAAGTCTTATGTTTCCATTGTTTCTTGACTTTTTAACAAGTCATGTCAAAATAGCAAGGTTACCAAGAATGAACCTGCCAGACAGGCTATGAAAAAAGCCTGTTGCACAACCTGGCCAACTCCATCTCTGCCATAATTCATATCGAACCCTTTCCCCCGACAGACCCTTCATCTAGTGTGTAGATTTGGCATCTCAGTAGTTGAGGTGCATCGCTGTCATCATCGTAGACTAGCATCTGTTCCAATCATGTGTCCATATTTGGTCAATTTGTAATCATTTTTTTATTTTATTGTTTTATTGATGTGTGTGATAGTTAGTTGAGTTGAACCTGAATCCAGAATTTCCGCTGTAAATTTTGTGATGCGTCTAGCCAGGACCGCAATGTGACAATACGATCCTGTCACATTACGTCATATTGGCTGGAGACGATAAAAAGTCTTTCTCTGCATTGAAGTGGGTTTCCCCCCCCCCCCGTTCCTTTTCCCAACCCTTCCCTTTCTTCCTCTTTCTGGCTCTTTTGCGCGTTCTATTCTCTTATATTTCTCTTTTTTTCCTCTCCAGTTGTCTTTTGTCCAGGCATGCTAGCGACCCTTCAGTTATATTCCTCTATGCATTTTATCTCAAAATCTTCTCTCTGGTTTTATTGTTCCCATTTACTCTTTGGTTGACCTGTGCCTATTTCTGCATGATGTCTGTGAAAATGACAGCTGCATCTATCAATGGAAGCGTGTCAGATCTTAAAAAGGCTTTGTCCAGTTGATCTACTCTCAACCACAAAAATCTGATTAAGGTTTCTCATCTTTAGTCCCTCTTGGAGGGACTCGCATTACTAGTATGTGTACATACAATCATACATATGTATGTTTTCTTTAGCACAGGCAGATTTTAAAGACAAATTTTAAAAAGAGTTTTGTTGTTTGCACTATTTTATATCCTTAGAGTATTTTCTGTAAAGTTTTTCTGCTTTTTAACAGTAATACATGCTTTTCATTTTATTTACTACAGTTATAAGCCACATAGATCTCATTTTAAAGATGAGAAACTCATAATAGATTTTTGTGCAATTAATCGTTCTGTGATGGGTCAAATATTGGTCAATGGAACCTTGTTGCTATGAACTTGTTGCTTTAATGTCAATCTATATTGTTGGTGAAGCAGTTTTGTTAATTTAGTTACTTTATCATTATTTTAATTTGTATAAACCGAAGTGTTTGTGAAGTTTTAGTCTCATTTTTTATAATTTGTTGTCCTCTCTTTAGACAACATCATGTATGTTCTAAAGAAAGGCTCACTTTCATCGGCGTGTCATTACCTTTCTCTTTCTCTTTTTCTTCTCGCAATTCCTCCGCCCTTTGCAGTTCGTCGCGTGCCCCCGCGTTTCTCCATCACGCCCCCCACCACTCAAGAGATCATGCCGGGCGGTAGCGTCAACATCACTTGCGTCGCTGTCGGCTCGCCCATGCCCTATGTCAAGTGGATGCAAAACTCTGAGGACCTGACGCCCGAAGATGAGATGCCAGTGGGCAGGAACGTTCTGGAGTTAAACAGCGTCCGTGAGTCGGCCAACTACACCTGTGTGGCCATGAGCAGCCTGGGCATCATCGAGGCTAATTCCCAGATCATTGTCAAGTGTAAGATTCCATAGAGTCCTACAAGGTCACTCGAAAGATCTCTGGTCAAAAGAAATTAAAACTAAGCCAAAGCATGTATTTCATATACTGTCTAGTCCCAGTATTGAATGTTTAAGCCTACGGTATTTTCTTATCCCCTACTTGCAGCCTTGCCAAAACCTCCAGGTACTCCTGTTGTAACCGAAACTACCGCCACCAGTATCACCATCACCTGGGACAGTGGCAACCCTGAGCCCGTCTCCCATTACATCATCCAGTATCGCGCCAAATCTCCCGAGAGCAAATTCGAGACTGTGGACTCCATCACCACCACTCGCTACAGCATCGGAGGACTTTCTCCAAACACTGATTACGAGATCCGCGTGTCAGCCTTTAACACCATTGGCCAGGGCCCGCCCAGTGAACCGGTTGAGGCTAGGACTGGGGAGCAAGCTCCCGCTAGCCCACCACGCAATATCCAGGCCCGTATCATCTCCCAGAACACCATGATGGTACGCTGGGATGAACCCGAGGAGCCCAATGGACAGATCAAGGGTTATCGGGTCTACTACACCATGGATCCATCTCAGCCCATGAGCATGTGGCACATCCACAATGTACAGGACAGCGTAATCACCACCATTCAAAGTCTGGTGGCCTCTGAGACCTACACCATCAGAGTGCTGGCCTTCACGTCCGTAGGAGATGGACCCTTCTCGGATCCCATTCATGTCAAAGTGCTTCAAGGAGGTTAGTTTGTCTTTTTTTTTTTTTTAAGTTCGTAAATCTCACAAGGTCATTGGCGCCAACAGTTTGTCAATTTTGAGTGTCTATTTTCAGTGTTGGATGAGCGAAAGATGTAGCATGGCGAGTTTCACAAATTAAGAATGTTTGTTGCGAATATTGGGTAAAGTAAATTGAATTTAGAGAATGATAAAGTCTGTTTTTTGTGTTCTTGGGCTAACAATGTAGCAAGATGAGCTTAGTGATTGAAAAATGTCTGTTGTCACTGTTTGGTAAGCTAATGATGTAGCAAGGTAAGTTTCGCATTTGGATATGTACTATGTTATTGGTTGAGCTAATGGCTTGGCAAGGTGAGTTTAAAAATGTCTACTGCTAATATTTAGTAATTGAAAATGTCTGTTGTCAGTGATTGGTGGGCTAACAACGTAGAAAGGTGAGTTTTACAACTGAAAATGCACATTGTTTGTATTGGTTGAGCTAATGGTGTAGCAAGGTGAGTTTAACAATTGAAAAATGTCTGTTGCTAAATTTGGGTGAACTAAAAGTGTTGCAAATTGAATTTAGCGATTAAAAATGACTTGTATTTGGTGGGCTAAAGATGTAGCAAGGTGACTAACTACTGAAAAAGTGTGTTTTCAGTGTTCAGTGGGATAACGATGTAGTGATGTGAGTCTGAAATTGAAAATGTACATTGTTTGTATTGGGTTAGCTAATGGTGTAGCAAAGTGAGTTTAATGACTGAAGAATTCTGTTTTCAGAGTTTGGTGGGCTAACAATGTAGCAACAGGGGCGGTTCTAGACCACAGTAACTGGGGGGTCCAGAGAGGGGGCCACATGTGCGTTTAGGGGGCACAATTTTAAAATTCATCTGAACCTACTTTAAGTAGGCCTATTATTCATTCAGTCATTTTTCACCATGTCATGTATCACTGTAATCTCTAGAAGTAATCTATAACAATTTCAACTAAACTGAATGTTTCATCATGTTTCATTTATTTGACAAATCATTTTGTATTGTAGTCTCAGGGGCATCATGCACTCGTTATTTTTGAGGGGGCACGAGAGAAGGGTTATACCACTGTATAACTGATATAGGCTTATGTCCCTACTGAAAACAATACAATAAAATAAAACCATCACAGAAAATTTTAATGGTTTCCACTACAAACACCATTACAAACATTACAAACCATCAATTTTTAACCATTAAAAATAATGGTTTTCTGTAGTGTGTTTTGGGACATATTTCATAGGATTTATTGGTTTTAACAAGCCACCCCCCACCCCCCAGAAATTTAGCAAATGAAAAACATATGTTGTCAGTGTTTTGTGGGCTGGCGATGAAGCAAGATGAGTTTCACTATTTGAAATGTCCTTGTCAGTTTTGGGTGAGGTAGCTATGTAGCAAAAGTGAATTTATTGATTTAAAAAATACTGTTTTCAGTGTTTGGTGGGCTAACGACATGGCAAGTTGAGTTTCGCATTTGGAAATGTCTGTTGTTAGTACTGGGTGACAATGGTGTAGGAAAGTCAGTTTAACAATTGAAAAATGTCTGTTGCTAATATTGAACAAACTAATAGCAAATTGAATTAAGCGACTGGAAATGTCTGTTGTCAGTGTGTGGTGAGGTAGCAGTGTAGAAAAAGCGAGTTTAGCGATTTGAAAAGGTCTAGTTTCTGTGGTCTAAAGATGTAGCGAGATGTGTTTAGCGGTTGAAAATGTCCGTTGTTATTATTGGGTTAGCTAACAGTGTAGCTAATTGAGTTAAGCACTGTGTTGTCAATCTTAAGTTGGCCAAAGATGTAGAAAAGTTACTTTAGCTTTGGAAAGTCCATTTTTATTATTGTTGAGTCAAAAACATAGCAAGATGAAGTTATTGATTGGGTATGAGTTTGCTAGATTATTTAAGCAATTGTAAATTTCAGGGTTACAAAGTACACTTCTTTAACCTGGTAATCATTCAGTTGCCACTGAGTTTTTTGTACCACATTCACTAAATTTACAGTTGTAAATCTCTTTTTTTATTAAATTTCTTGTCTATTGAACTGTCAACACTGGCTCCATTTGTAGTCCCTGGACAGCCGACCAACTTCCAGGTTGGTGAGGTGTCAGACACGACCATTGAGCTAACATGGGAACCGGCCTTCGAAAAAGAGGGAATCATCAGTTACGAACTGCATTACAAAGAAGGCGGGCAAGAATCTCAGGTGCCTTCTTTACAACAAACCTTCTCAAATGTGTTGTCAGGACCATTGTTGCACATGTCATTAGCAGTAACAGTATAATTTTCCACCAAACAGGTAAAGAAAACATTTGGCCCAACTTCTTCCTTTGTGGTGGATGGTCTACGTGCAAACACGGAGTACTACTTCTCTCTGGCTGCCGTCTCCAACAAAGGCATTGGAGCCTTCACCAACGAAATATCCCAAAGGACATCCCAAGCCAGTATGTAGTCCATTTCCTTTTCTAAGGATCCGAATGAAGGGTTGGGGTGGTCTAATATTGTATTTTGATTGAGAAATACCAGGACATAATGGCTATTTTGAGCTTTCGATGGGGTCGGGATACAACGACACTGTTTGATAGGGCCACTGTAACCTTCACCCTTGTTTCTCAATCCAGGGATATTGTTTATCGACTCCGGAAATGTCAAGAGTAAATGATAATGGTGTGCTTGTGTCAGCAGCAGATATGTGCTAAAGAACAGACACTTGTCTGGTCCCTGGTTTATGACAGGTGTTCTGCTTTGGGTTTTCTGGCTTTGGTTCTTTGTGTTGTGTTTATGCATCTAAAGTGCGCAAAACAGCATCACCTTTGAGCCAGAAGTGAGTTTTGCGACATGCAGGCTGCAATGGTGATGTTATTTTGATGAGAATATTTCCAAATGACTTGCCAAAGCTTTTGAATAATTTCTTTCTGTGCACGTTGACAACTTGTTTTTAATAAGACGATAAAAACGAGCAGAACAAATTTGTGTAAATTGTGAAAACATTCTTATGTAAGTTTATGTAAGAATGGTAGTACGCGCGATTAGTTCTGCTTGCATTTCATGAATGAGGCCCTCTTACTTACGTTTTAAACATTATTTATTTTACTTAAGTGTCTAAATGTAAAACCCCAAACTTTTAAATGACCTGTGTTTAGTTTAATGGATTCCTCACCCCTTGGATTGTGTCACACGCACTTCTTTTTCTTCTTTGTTTGGTTATTCTTTCATCTGGGTCTCTCTGTGTCACAGTTATGTACTTCAGAGATTTCCTACATGTGAAACAAACAAATCAATGTGGGTTGATTGATCTGCAGCAAGCGTGCCGTTTGGCTCCCCTGTGCGCTCCCTTCTTTCTTCTGTGTTCGTATTTCTTTTTCATGTGTCAACAGCAAATGCACTTTTTTCCTCCCATGTGACTGAAGCGCACAAAATATTATTGACTCTGGGGTCTGCCATGGCTTTCCACCACATCTAGTCCCTCACTGTGTATTACTGAAAGCAGCACAGTCAGTGGCCGCTGGCGCCTGCAGGTAGTCAGCATTTACGCTGAGAAACTGGCTGAATTATTCAAGCCTCCAGCCTAAAAATACACCCTCGCTGAGTCGCATCATGATTCAATACATGAAATCATCAGTGCTTGTGGGCAACCTTGCAGCTGGCATGTGCCCTGTGCTAAAAAATTGCAGTTACTTGTGTTCAGCTTGTACATATAAAGGGGACCAGAAGTCTGAGAGCATGAGTGAAAATGCATCTACTTTTATTTTCATTGTAGTCTCAGTCTTTTATACCAAGCTAAGAGATGTTTCATTAAAATTAATAATTTTTTGAGCACAGAGCACTTTCAGTTTCATAGTAAATGAATAATGGGTGACGCATGCATTTGTGAATATGGCATTTCTACAATTCCACATGATGCTTGCTAGCTTCCAAAAAAAAAACACAGAAAAAATTATATGCACATTCAAAACGATTCCTATAATTGAGCTTAGATAAGTTTTTTATGCTTTCATGCGTTTTAGTGTAAACGTAAAAAAAAAAGTTTCAAGTCAACATGAACTAACATTCAAAAGCCGTTTTACTTCTGTTATCTGGCGTGTTTCTTAGTGAAATGGGATACTGGAGAGTAACTTTTTTCAATCAGGAACTGATTGGAAAATTGGAATTGAAAAAATAAGCTGCCTCAGAGGCAGAGCAACTTATTACATTTTGATGAAAGATTGCCTAGATAAACTTTTTTTTCTGTGAAAAAATTAATGCATTTCGTTTTCATGATGCTCCTTTTGTTTAGAGGTTCCTTTTTATAGATTAGTTTCTTCAGACTTGGATACACTTACAGGGGGTGGAAGATGCCCGAAAGCCATGGCAGCGGACGTGGACCATTTTAACTCATCTTCTGTTTCTACCTGTGCAGCTTGTTGGTGCAGAATGGGTGGGATGGGGTTGGTTGAGTGGGTGCTGGGATGCAATGAACCTGCTGCATTGACACACAACGTTACACCTGAGCGTGAGAGAGCGAGCACTGAATGCATGTATTTCCTACCATTACCCCCGGGGGGCGCTCTGTTAATGCATCCTTTGACCTCTGGCATGTCGTACGCTGTGTGTCCCCTTCTGTTCCATCTTTGTATGTCTGTCTTGCTGTTGGTGTCTTCATATATTGTATTCTGAAACAATGTGGTGCACTTTCTATCCCTTTTGTTTTCTAGCTCTTCTGTTTCACTTTGTCTCCTGAAATGAAACTAAAGCTCACCTTCTCCGACTTGACGTCACCTGGTTTTAATTTATTTCTGTTCAGTACACAGTTCAGTCAACTTTATTTCATTTTGGTTTGGTTTTACTCAAATATACAGGAAACAGCTCTCAGCGTTTTTTGTTTTTTTTGTTAGTTTTTTTTTTGCTCTTACTATCAGGGTTAAGTTTACCGTGACAAGCTCGACATGCAGCAGCAGCACTTAGCATTGCCAAAGCAAATCCATTAAACTAAAGGTGAGAGTAAGTATCCCGGCGGGACGGCCGTAGGCTTCTTGCTTGAGTTACGGGACTCCGCTTTGTCCCACAGGGTCTTACACAGATGGGAGACCTGGTTCACTACATCTGCTGACGTCTTCCCTCGAGCATAAACTAAAGTAGTGCAGATTTACCCATAACAAGGTCAGGGAGGCGACAAGCTTGGACAGTTAGAAGCAATTTAGCACATACGCCCCACAACCTAACACATAAACAAACCTTACAGTGTGGATTCAAATGAGGTAAGTGACCGCCGTTCAGAGGAAAGCCCAGTCTGCCACCTCACGTTTCAGAAGTCGGCCAACTTGACAGTGCATATGTTTAGGCATATAGCGACCTTGAGATGCAGAACTGTCATATACACCAGAGGAATTGGTCCAGATCCCTTCACAACTTTGCGCGAGCTGGAAAGAGTTCCTAAACACTAATGAGCCAGATTATACATGGAGTCCCTCTTCATATATCTGTTTTGAACTACACCAAGTGGCAGACTGGACTTCCTCATGAAGGCGCGAAAGAAAAGTGTATTGTGTTTGTTTCCTTTTTGGTACAGTGCTGTTCAGTTGACACCCAGTCAGGTCACTGTTTGTGGGTCAGACCACAGTTACAAGGCCCTGCAATGGTCCAGCAGAGAGTACTCACCTCACCCTCCATATCCCCCAACTCTTTGGAGGATATGTTCAAACGTTCGAGGGTTAGTGGAGATAGACACTCCTGCCTCGACCAAGTGGGTGCCAGTGGGAAATGCACTTAAGAGTCAATGGCTATTGAGTGATGATAAGGTTTTAAACATGGTCATAGAGGGTCCACAAACTGGGGGCAAGGGTTTAGTGCAAGAACATCTTGGATGTCCACAAGTAGATTAAGTCCAATCGGTTTAATCAATTGACAGCGTCCAGCTTGCAAACGAATTCCAATCTTTTCAGCCAAGCAAATCTCTAATTGTCGTTATTTTTCACCTCTCATTTGGCTTATTTGAAGCAGCATCACAATTTGGATCTGGATTTATCAAGTGAATAGTTGTGACCGTAAACGTCTTTTGATTTTGGTTTTGTGGCACAACTCGTAGTTTTGAAGAGTGATTTCATTTGAAGGTCCACAATCTTGTCAATTGATTGTTATACTCATAAAAGTTAGGTAAACTAATTCCAACCTTTATATCCAAACAAACCTCCCAATTGGCAGCGCCACCATTTGGCATGGATCTATATTAAGTCATAAAAAATAAGTAAACGCCTTTCAATTTTGTTGTTGAGGCACAACTCTTGTTTTTATAATAGTCATTTAATTTTGAACGCTGAAATTCAAGGCTTTGTTGCATTTGATGTATAATACATTCCCAGAATCATGCGTCTAAACCTTCAGGTAGTTCTGCAACTCTCAGATACCAAACTTTCTTGCCACACTCAAACCAGGTCGATTTACGAGAACTGAATGCAAATACTCTTCAAGAGAGGAAGTACATCTTCAGAATATATCTTCAAACGGAAGATGAAAATTCAATAAAACTTTAATCCAATAAGCCTATTTGGTGAATAAACAGGGCTCTGAATAATGTCGCTCACTGAACTCTGGGACACCTGTGATGAAAGCTGGCTGGTGATGGGACAAATTGGTTAGCCATTTCTCAAATAAAAGCACCAGTGGGCTGCTGATAGGTTGAATTGGGGTGGATTATATAACTTGGGTATGAATGGCTGGGTGTTAGCGAGGTGCTAGCACCCTGATCTCAATCTTGTGGACCCTCAGGCTAGTGTAAACAGTGAATAGTGCAAACTGATGAAAGCACAGGGAAAGCTCTCTCCCTCCGACCACAAAAACATCCCGACATCCACATTATTGGACTAACCAATGGACTAGGCTAAATTAACATGAATAGTTTGAATTGAGCTGTATTGGGAGAGCTCAGCAGTAGAGGGAGAGGGCCGAACCCAACCGACTCTGGGGAAACATAGCCTCCCTGGAATCGGGTGCTTGTGGTAAGAAAGTCTTTAAAAGTTAGTGTTTGAAGATGTCAGGTACGTATAATGTACAGGAAAATGCTTTGTGTTTTTTGGTTTTGTTTTGGTTTTTGCTGTTTTTAATGGTCTTACTTTCTGTTCGAAGCTTGGTTGCTTTCCATGATTCTCCTGAGTTGACATTTCGGGTCCTAACATTTTCTTTCCAGCCATTATTTTGCAGAGAGTTTTCCTCATTTTCCTGTAATCCGTTTTGAATGATTTTGTTTTGCTTTCCAACGATGGTGCTCATCCATTTGAATTTCAGTCACAAATATGTTTTATCCCCGTCTGTCCGTTTCCCACTCATTCATTTGTGTTACTTATGGCTTCAGGGATCAGTGCGACAGAGTAACTTTTAATGTTTGAATTTACAATGGAGATAAATGTTATGGCGCTTTAAACGGTATAATGCATTCATATGCGCAAGCATTTAGTAAGCACTCTGTGCATTTCAAATGAGACTTATATTGATTTAGAACGGCACAGACGTTGTAATTTCTGATATGTGCGAGGGGAAGTACCACACAAAAACGCCTGGAAATACCGTAATAAATGGCCTTCATTCAAATGCAAATAATGTGATCTATTTTCCCCCTCATGGTGGAAATATATCCTGAGAGCCCAGGGTATTTACTGTGAAAGATAGGCTAAATCTTTGGCTCGTGTACAGACGGTTATAGTTGGATAAACTGCTGTATCTTACGCCCAACATATGTGGTGTTACTTCTAGATCTGTGACACGGAAATCAAGCCAAAGTTAAACCTTCATGCTTCATATTTATGCATGCATGCCAAACACCCTGACCCCTTCAAAACCAAGCTCTTCTGTTTGCATTTGCCCTTTGCGTTTGTTTTCCAAGTTTTATTTCTTATGTTTCAGTATGTCTCTGCTTGTTTTTTTTCAGTTGGTTTTTCCCTTTTATCATTCTTTTTCTCTTTCCCATCTTTTCGTTTTTTGTTTTCCACCCCCTCCTCTCCCCCTTTCCCAAACCTGAGCAGAGCCCTCCGCCCCCCCTCAAGACATTAAGTGCTCCAGCTCCAGCTCCACCACCCTGCTGGTAAGTTGGCGCCCTCCGCCGGCTGAGAGCCAGAACGGGGCACTGGCCGGGTACATAGTGCGCTACACGGTGGTGGGGGCCGGGGCCGAGGTCAACACGGAGCCCATGGAGGAGCCAGCTGTGCCCCCCAGTTCCAATCAGATCCAGCTGCAGCGGCTGGAGAAATGGACCTTGTACCGAGTCACCGTGGCGGCCTCTACCAGCGTGGGTCCGGGCCCCGAGAGCGAGCCGCTGCTGTGCCGCACGGATGAGGACGGTAATTTAAAATGAGTTTTTTGACTTGTTTTCTAGCTGAAATGTCTAAAAGTTTGCTAGAAGAGAAATTTATTTGAGAAATAACACTGTATATGATACCAATATTTGTTTTCATAGATTGAACCTAATTCCTTTTTTAACCTGAAATAAATAAAAAAATTTAATTTCACTCAGACATCACTAATAATTTTTTTAATTAATCACAAATTTATGGCAAGTAACACATTGAATTAAACATGAAATTTTGAAGCAATGCAAGACTGTGTATCTTTAATCCGATGCATTTACATTGTGATTGTGCCTCAGATGCAATCAAGAGAAACTGTCTGTAAAGGTGTGAACCGAATGGTCCGTACAATTAGAATTAATTAGAATAACAAAGGAATAGCACTCCTCAGGAAATTCTACAGAAGGTCCTAACAGAATCTATTGTTTGTCTCACAGACAGAACTTTGGGAGAAGCTAAGATTCTTACAAGGGTTAAGATTTTTTGAAGACCGACAAGCTAACATCACTGTTGAAGAGCTGCTACACTGCTACCTTCAATAAATTCTTCTCCTCACAGGAACTCTGGTCAAGCTTACTTATTTTATGTATTGGAGAAATTGGCAAGCCACCCAAACCACTTCTCAGCCACATACAGCGAAATCTAACAGTCTAAAGACTGAAATAGTATATTTTCTAAAGCATACTCCAGTAATCTTTAGTTACAACTTAAAAAAGAATATTTTTTTACAATATGCCAGTTCACCAAGACAAAATACACTTGTATTATCGTACACAGTGTTGATTCTCAAGTACATTGATCTTGTTTTAAATATTTAAATTATACATGCATTTTAAGAAATTGTAGCATGTCAAGATAATTCTACAACATAAAACAATAACATTTTATATCATTAGTTGTAATGGATCTGTTTCTTCACCTCATTTCAAGCTAGAAAAAAGTTTCCAGTTTGGTCTAACGCAATAGTTTTTTTTTATCTAAAAGGCTGTATCTACTTTCCTACAGCCACTGTATTTGGTCTTATAATTTCCCCCATTCATTTTCCAGTGACCTTATATGGTCTCTAGCCAAGTTTAGTGAGAAAATAAATCCAAGATGGTGGATGAGGCAAGAGAAATGTTGATTATACGTCTTTGTAGACAGCTTACTCTTTTCAGGACAAGATCTATTGACTAGCATTACGTGATAGAGGAAACACTGACTTGGCATCATTTTCATCCATCACTTCCCTTTGTAAAGCACTCAGACAGCTTATGAGCACTGAAATAAATCCAGCTAGAGTAAGAAATTGTGTCGGACGTTCCCGGGTGACAGCAGTCTTTCTCCATGACTGACAGTGCTAGTTCAAGATACAAGCTAGTAATCAATACGGAGCACAGCCTTTCACTGGCGCTTTGGGCCACCCTAGGATAGATGGTTTTGAAGGGCTGGTCAACCGCTGTAGGCGGGTCAGGAGAGAGGGAACGCTACCCCAAGACCTCCGCTGGGAAATCTCATTTGACCAACCCACAACATGGAGTTATTTGAGTAGTGATGTGTTACGACAGTCACAACCTTGGAGACTTGCACTGTTATAGCATCTAATATGGAATAGTCAGGCCCCAATATACAGTACATCCCCTTACGGCATCTTTTATTGGCCATCCAGGAAATCGGTCTCCTCCTTACAGCGGTACTGAATGACCGGAGGTATTAAACATCAAGGCCTCGTATAAAAGGATTTTCATTAGCTCGCAGGTAAAAGACTGCAGACGGCATACTCGCGAATTGATCAGTGCTCAGATAAGAAAGATAGTGGAATGGAAGGGGATGAAATGGTTGCTCGGGTATATGGGGGTGTGATATTACAGTTGATTAAATGTCCCTGAAGATGGGCGCTTAATCAGTAGCCTGGTTTTCACATAATTGAATGTATGTACTAGCTGAGACGCAGGGGCTTAGTTTCTTTTCAGCCGTACAGAGATGGCGTATTGTACGGACTTAAGGTGCTCAGTAAGGATTGGTACATTGCACTATTTTTAGATCACACAGAGAGTCTGTCCTCGCCGAATCAGACATAATTAAACAATATTTTGTTTATATGGGACTGAAACTGAGGTCTGTAACATATTTCATGTAGATCCTAAAATTTTCATGTTTTTATTAGCTAATAAATATCGGAGAAGCCATGTTTAGGGTATGATATCTCAGGAACCATGATTGCTAGCTATGTATAACCCCCTGGGGTCGACAAACGCGAATACGCGTTTTGTGGCAGATTTTCCTGATAAGGCAGAAATGAGCTTGACTTACTCTGCCATTTTTGATCGTTCAAATAAGAGCAATACATCATTCGAATCTGTAAGGGGTCTACTTTTATTTGTATACACTCATAATAACAACTAAACTTTGTGCTTTTGAAGAATAAAGAAAACAAACAGGGTGCGCTCTCTGCCTTCTCCGTGAACTGCTTTTAGAAACGCGTCACTAAAATTAACTGTAACTCGGCGAATTCTGAACACAGACATGGGAGTTATATCTATTGAAGTGCCTACTTTTAAATGAAGTAAGATATAAACAAATATTCTGTGATGAAGTAATCCGTATGAAACCAACCCGATGTTCAGTCTTTCCCGTCTAACTCATTATGTCTAATGCAATCCCGCCCCTCGCGTGCACGTGGAGACACCCAACATAAACAAAGAGTGAGTCGTTCATCGCGGCTACTGTTTGTTTCTGGAAGACGACGCACTGAGTAAAGGCTGGATTTCCCTCAAAAGAAGAACAATATTTTATCCAGAAGAGAAGATCGATCTCATGAGTAAGTAATGTTTCTTTTTTGCATTAGTTAACTGTTATTTATTGTGACATAAACTTGAACACATTACTAGTTGGGTTTTTCCCAAACTACAACATGATGAATGCTACGCATCTAAGAATGTTTAGACCATGTTTATTATTAATAATCTGTTCACAAATAGATTTTAATGGCGTGCTAAACGATAACAATTAGTTCTCAGATATAAAATATCCTTTTTTTATAGTACAAAGTACATCATTTTATAGTACAAAGCATGCTATGACTGCAGAATCATATCTTCTATACTATAAAATTATACACGATGTTCAGGATGGCTATATAACTACAAAATCATAGATGGGTTTTTCCCAAACTATAATTCCTGACTAAAATGTTTGAAATCCAGTAAAACATTTTGAATAAGATGATTTTTTCATGCTCTTTATAAAACAATAGAAGTAATATGAGTGTACACTGTAACATGATGAATGCTACGAGTCTAAATATGTTTAGAACATGTTTATTATTAATAGCCTACTCTGTTCAAAAATAGATTTTAATAACGTGCTAAACAATAATAATTAGTTTCTCAAAAATAAAATGTCTTTTTTTTTTTACGATAGTACAAAGCATGCGTGAGTCTATGGCTACAAAATTTATATATATCCAGATGCTCCTGATATAAACATGCTCACAAATGTTTTTTCTTTTCTTTTTTGTTTGTTTTTTTGGTTGTTTGTATTTTATTGCATCAGAACCTGCACCACAGATGATGAATCCTGCTGACTTTGTCTCTTCAAACTGTTTTCCTCTGAGAGCGCTGCACCAACATCAGATGTTCAAGTACACTGATTTTCTATGGTAAAACAAGATCCTTGACTACTGATTGTTATTTTCTTCTTGAATCCATGGAAAGTAGCAGAAACACTTAAATAACACGTAAATATCAGGTATGATTTATTTGTTTCACTTGTTGAACAGAATCTGTTGCATGAATGGCTCACAGTCTGTTCACATCTCTGTGGTTAGATCAGTGTTCACAATAATGTGTCTTTTGACATTCATTATGTATGTTTTGATATTGTGTTGTAAATAAAATACAAATAATTTTAAAAACCCATTTTTTCAATCTCCTCACATTCTCTCTTACCTGCCTCAAAGTCACAGTCATACTGGTGGGCCATTATGGGGCCATTAGGGGAGGGCCCTTTGTCTCTCAGGTGAACATCACTTAATATTAAAGGGCATTGCCACTCCCTCGCATATAGGCTTTCAATCACAAAACATGTCTTTAAAAATTTAAATCAATATATTGTTTTCTGTGAGCAAATAAACAAGATGGTTTTCACATAATTTTGAAGCAAAAATTCTAGGCTACAAGATCCAGTTCTCAAAAGTCTTGTGAACAATTGTTCTGTATGTGTTTTATGGCCTTATTTCAGTGACTTCAAAATTGTAGTTTTTCACTAACCACGCATAAACGTTGCTTTCTCAAAGACACAATCATGTACATAAATGCTGCTAGCATATTATTGTAGCCCAGTTTGTACTGTTTATGGTGTTATTAGACTTTAGCCATTTATATTTTTATACGCAACTGAAAAAAGCACAAATGTCAGGGCATGTCGAAAGTTCTCCAGGCCCCCAAAACACCCTCAGACCCCAGGGGGATAAGTTGGTGGATTGGTAGAAAAATGTGTTTTCTTCAAGTTCAAGTTTTTCAGAGTCTCATCAGGGTTGAAATATTTTTGTAACTGACCTTTAATTTTGGTAAATAGTGAGTAATCGAAGTAAGTCACAAGGAAAATGGATGGACATGCATAGATATATGCATTCATATTGAAGTTCAAGTCTCATGTAAACAGTTTTTATTGTGTTGCATTATTTTTATAAAGAACTGAGGTGTGTAAAATATTTAATGTAGATTTTAACAATTTTGGGGTTTTTTTAAAGCCCAAAAACATCTGGAAAGTTGTGTTTAGGGTATATCTCAGGAACTATGATTTCTAGCTATGCATAAATTGGTAGAAAAATGAGTTTTCTTCAAGTCTATGTGGTTCAGAGTCTCATCAGGGTTTAAATTTTGAGGACTCTCTCTCCTCTCCACCTGTAGCTGGTGTGTGGTGAGCGCACTGGCGCCGTTGTAGTGTGGCTTCCGTCGCATCTTCCAAGTGGATGCTGCACACTGGTGGTGGTTGAGGAGAGAGCCCCCAACATGATTGTAAAGCGATTTGGGTGTACAGCAATACACAATAAAGTGCTATGTAAATGCATCATTCATTCATTAAATATTTTTGTAATTGACCTTTAATTTTGGTAAATAGTGAGTAATCGAAGTAAGCCACAAAGAAAATGGATGGACACGTATAGATATAGATATATATAGATATAGATATTATATTAAGCATTCACGTTGAAGTTCAATTCTCATGTAAACAGTTTTATAGCATTGATTATTAAAGCCCAAAAAACATCTGGAAAGTCAGGTGTGATATCTCAGGAACTATGATTGCTAGCTAGACATAAATTGATGGATTGGTAGGAAAATGTGTTCCCTTCAAGTCCAAGTGGATAAGAGTCTCATCAGGATAAAAATATTTTTAAAACTGGCCTCCAAAGTTGGTAAAAAAGTGAAACATTTCTAGATGAGTGGGTTTTAATTTTGCTCGTAAAAAACTAAAGATACTTATCAATGTGTTTTGACTGCAAAACATAAGTTTTAATTGACTTATGTCCCTTTCATGATGGAAATGCCAAGGCAATTATCACTACTACCATTGCTCAAACTAAGAGTTAGTAATATGAGCAAAAATTAGGTAAGCAACTCAAGTAGCGCAAAGCAACAACTTAACATCATATTGGTGAGTTTTGCACAGGCAAAAGCCACCATAATGTATTTAAAAATGTATTTTTAATGATAATATGTTAATCTCAATACCTCATAGCGTCTTTTCCCATCGCAGTGCCCGGGGCCCCCCCTCGACGCGTGGAGGTCGAGGTGCTGAACTCCACCGCCATCAAGGTGATGTGGCGCTCCCTATTGCCAGGGAAACAGCACGGGCAGATCCGCGGATACCAGGTGCACTACGTCCGTGTCGAGAACGGTGAATCCCGCGGCCTGCCCCTCATCAAGGACGTCATGCTCGCCGATGCACAGGTATGTTAACGCAACGATGCCGCTGTGCTCAATATTAAAATTTCCTGAAACAAAAAGGTTGTTGTTTATAATTTTTTTACTTTTTAACTGACCTCATCAAGGGACAATTGGTTAATGTCTATTTTTAGGATACTGTTGCAGCAAATGCGACCCAAAATCTTGCAAGTATTTAACACACTCCTGGTCACTGCAACAAATGTATGAAAATCCTTTTATAAATACTTTAATCTGTGAAGTTCTTTTATAGCCTCTAGAATGCTTTCCACAAGTATTCCAAAACATCTTATCAGCCATTAGAATTGCACGGTTTAGTCAAACCTCTAATAAGTTTAACCTCTAAGGCTCTAGTGTCATAGATAAAGTCAACAAAAGCTGATTATGTCTGCCGTATTGAGCGCCCGAGAGCTCCACAAAAACATGAGGCACTTGAGCACTGCGGTCACAATTCAGACTTGATTTAAAAGCACAAGCGGCAAAAAAAAGAAAGAAGAAAAAGCAAGCGAGCGCCTCTGGCTGCAAGCTAAAATTATAATACAAGCTTCTGTCATGAAAACAGCAGTGAAATTACAGATGCCATGCGCCTTATTCTCCTCACAGCTGCAAATATTACAGCATTGAACAAACCGTGACTAAAGCTTTTGAATTTATCCCGAATCATTTACAGTTGTCAGCTACGAGGGAATCGGTTGATATTATATCAATATCTGGGTCACGATACAATAATATTGTGATTCCGTTTATTCTGTACAAAGGGTGATTTTTTTTTTTTTTTTTTTTTTTTTTTTTTTATTTAGCTTATTTAGCTAAATTATGTATTATTTAAATTATTTAGCTTAGTGTGAGAATAAAAATACAGTATTGTGAGGTAAATATCACCAATAGTTGTTTTAGTCACAAGTTTTGTGACAAAATTTTTTGTCAATAAATAGTCATGGCATATTCATTCATTTTAAATTTTAAATATTCATGTGGACATTTTGAATAAAAATACATTTTTGGGGTTGAGGTGAGTTATCCCAAAACTTTTAGACATCATATTAATTTTGCATTGCATAATGGAGCATTTCTTAGAAGAATAGCTGTTGTGATCTGATATTAAACTCCAAAACAGCCTTTTTATATTCTTACTAAATGAAACGGTGAAGAAAAAACTACAGGAATGACATGCTCAGATAGCAGCGGCCACTCAATTTCCTGCCTCGTCTTCAATCTTCATGATTTTTTTCACCCTAATCCACACTGACCTACTTTAAAACACTCTGCCGTTCTTCCATTTCCTTGGCACTTTTACCTTGTTTCGTCTTACGCTTTCGTCTCTTTCTTTCTGTCTGTCTCTTTCCTCTCTTTCAAACCGCCCTCCCTCTTTCTCCTCCTGGGTGGGGGATGTTAGTGGGAAATGGACGACACAGCTGAATACGTGAGTATGGCTGTCGGCTAGCGTTCGGTGTGATGTGAAAACCTGTGATGTTACATCAGACCTGCTTTGTATCTCAGTCATTGATCGCGTTTATATGCAGAAATTCAAGTGCTGTATTTTTTTTTGTTTTTTTAAAATTGGTGCAATGCCATAAACACTGTAGATCATGTAGATTCTAGCATTTTGTCTGAGAAGCCATGTTCAGGGTATGATATTTCAGGAACTTGGATTGCTAGCTTTGTATAGATTGGTAGAAAAATGTGTTCCCTTCAAGACATAGTGGTTCAGAGAGTCACCATATTTTCTAAACTTGGTAAATGTGAAAACTTTTTAGAAAATTGAGTGGATTGATGCACAGATTTATGCATGGATGTTGAAGTTAAACCTTTTTTTTTGCATAGCATTGTAAGATTTTTATAATGAACTGAGGTGTGTAAATATTTAATGTAGATTTTCATTTTTTTAAAGCTCAGATATCCAGAAAGCCAAGTTTAGGGCATGATATCTCAGGGATGTTGATTTTTGGCTTTGTACAAATTGGTAGATTGGAAGAAAAACATGTTCCTTTCGAGTCCAAGTGGTTCAGAGTCTCGTCAGGGAAGTAATGTTTTTGTAACTGACCTCTAAATTTAGAAAATGTGAGAAATGAGACAAATGAATGGGTCTATTGGGAGAGGCATAAACCCGGGTCATTAAAATAACTCAAACAGTATTTTTTTTCTTGCGATTGATGCATATAGATTGATGCATCGAAGATAAAGTGTGATGTAAAAAAAGTGTCATTTTTTGTGTTGCAAGATTTTTATAATGAGCTGATTTTTGTCAGAGAGAGAGAAAACGAATGCAACCTCTCGTCCATTGTGTGTGTATGTGTGACGGCCATAGAAAAATATTAATGGTGCACAGGGGGAATGATGTAACATCAGGGTTCCTTTATGCCTGGCATGAAAGAGTGTGTTTTGTGCTGTGATGTTGTGCATTAAGTAAAGTACAAACAAAAACTAAGCTTATTTTGTGCAAAATTCAAGCGACCTTTTGAAGAAATGAGATATGCATTGGTGTTATTATTTATTTTTATAAATGGACCATTTGTGTAACCCATAAATTGCATGAATATCTTGAACTGGTTTGATGTGAAGCTCAATTCTCTGTAAGCCTCGAGACCCGCAGTTGCTTTTTCCTCTGCGAGCGCTTGGCATTAATTTCCTCTGTCATGCGAGCTGATCAAAGCTCACTCGCTTTCACGTGAAATATTGGAAAATAGGAGGCCGTCAGAAGGGCGTGTGTGCGCACAGCTTACCGGCCGACCCAGAGAGGAATTCATTATTCTGACGGTCTGTTTGCTCAGGCTCTCTGTTGAATTAATTCACAGACATGTGTCGTAGATGAGCAGGAATTGTAATCTATAACCTGGTCATGCTGGATGACACGCTAAATGCCAATAATAATGATCCACACTGCTGTAGAAATGAAGTGCACTTCTGAATATATACAGTATAGACAGAGAGAGAGAGAGAATTGAGAAATATATATGATTTATTGATATATTTCTAAGTGTTAAAAATACATTTAGAATTTATTATAAATAAAATAAATATACTTTTTATTTTAATGTAATATTATATGACACATTAGACATACAATAACTACACTATTTGATGGAACAATTAGTGTAATAATTTAATTTAATAGTAATAGTAATTTAAAAAAATTGTGTAATAAAATTAATAAATTAATATTTATATTTAACATGCATATATAATTTCTTTATATATACATAGACACAGACATTTAATGGCTAAATTATTAATATAAATTTGTGCTGTCAAACGATTAATCACATCCATAATATAAGTTTTTGTTTGCATAATATATGTGTGTATACTGTGTATATTTATTATGTATATATAAAGACAAACATTCATGTATTCATTTAAGAAAAATGTTACGTTTATATATTAAATATATTTATATATATATATATATATATAATAAAATATAAGAATATGAATATATAAATGTATAAATATTTTCAAAATATATACTGTATGTGTGTGTATTTTTATATACATAATAAATATACACAGTACACGCACATATAATGTAAACAAAAACCTTTATTTTGGATGTGATTAATCATTTGACAGCACTAATATAAATACAAATATAATTATTTTTTAATTTTGATGTATTGTTTGTGTATTCTGATTATTAATATAATTACTAAATTATGTATAAATTGCATGTGTATATGTTTAATTTATTATTACATTTGAATTGGCATATTTTTCTATTAGATTTTTTTGTACTTGAACATATACTTACATATATAATTTCATTTTTCATATTTAATTTTTTATTTAATTTGATGATAATAGGTGTTAATATCAGCCACATTCGATATTAATGTTACAAGTTGCTAGGTTAATATTCTTTTTTTTTAAAGACAGCAGAGTACAGATTGCAGGCTGTGACATTGAAAACTGACACTGGGCCTGTGCAGGTGACATGTAGTAAAGTCTTTAAAAAAATTCAGTTCCCTAACATAGTGCTAACTTCCCTCTTCGTGTCCATTAACCACAGGAGATGGTCATCGGGGGCCTGCAGCCTGACACCACGTACTCCATCACCGTGGCAGCCTACACCACCAAAGGAGATGGAGCCCGCAGCAAACCCAAGCTGGTGGTGACTAAAGGAGCAGGTCGGTAATAATGACGTTATCATTAGCCGAGCTCCAGAGCACCGCAGGCCAGGTGTTATGAGCTACAGGAGCAAAATGAACCTTAAGGGACTTCAATCGAATAAGAAAAAACAAACATGGCCTATATAGTGTGTCTGGAGTACATAAAAGCTATAAGGGAATGTATAGCTGGGATTTTTCATTAGCGCTTAGCCACACATGGTCTGCTACTGCGACAAAGTTTAGTTTTCAGAAAACATGAACTGATGTAGAGGGCTGAAGTCTGCGTAAGGCATTAGTAGGTCAGGATGATGGACTAGTCAACCACAAATTAGTAAATTAGCTTGCTAAAAATAAGCTTTTCCATTTTAAACCATTGTCAGACCCAACGTGTTCCTAATTGTTGGTTTATGTCGATAGATGTTTTGGTTGTGTCCTTATTGTTGCATTTTAGGACTTTTAGACTTTAGAAATGGGTATCAAAACATTAGCATTCTGTTATGCTGTTTTAGCCTAATTGTACAGTGAAATACTATTTCCATGTAATGCTAATACCATTTGTATAAGTACTTTCTCTCTGTACACATGCAGACAAACATGTTTTAACTGTTAGATTTTCTATTTTTTTTTTTTTTTTTACGAGTGTTTTATATTAAGGTTCAACATTGAGCACTAAACCTGTCTGATTATTCACTTCCACAAGCCAACTAACTGGTTTCTTTTGAAAAATATGTTGTTTTATACATCCCTAGTGTACGAATGATCAGGTTGGTCTCACTTAAATGTGCAAGAAAAGTGAATACTATGCTAGTGAGTTTTGGACACTATCATCATCCTATACCATGGTATTCTTGTAATTATTATATCTCTGTACACATGCAGACGATCGTGTTTTGACTTTGCGTTGCTTTTCATTGTTTTTTATGCATCTGACGCCTTGAGCTTATTCATTTAAGATGCCTTAAGTTAAAATAGTGCTAATCCTTACTGATGGTACAGGTATTTTCACCTGACAGCGCACTAACTAGTGCGTTTGGTAAGTATGCATCCCTAGTATAAGAACTGTTGGGGATTTGACAGAATTTTGGACACTACCAACATGCTAATAGCATGAGATTTTTTTGAAATACCTTTAAAGCAGTATAGTATATGAATAATGGTGTGTATGTAGAGTGTTATTTTATAAGATTTATTAGCTAGCCACATATGTGTAGTCGGTTTTCCTCTGCAGTTAGCGCTCAAACTCCAGACGCTGACGAGACAGGTGTGCCGATCGCAGGTGTCAAGCGTGACAGCGGCGCCACATATGCATGTCATTCTGAATGTCTCTCTCCCTCTCACTCACACAATGATGTGGCGCAGTCAAAGGAAGGATGTCCCTGCACTTCCCGCCTCACGAAAGTGTGGCGAAACGCTTACAGCAGACAAAAGAAATAAATAAATAAACAGGGGCAGACTCAGCCCTACTTAAAGAAACGGCATCGCGCTCTTTCATGTGCCAGAACAGAGGGGAAGCTTGACCAATGGGGCTCAGAGGAGCCACTCCAGGGCACTTTCATGCCTCATTTCTGCTACATAATGCTGTCAGATAACTTAAGCCGCTGCCTTATTGTATTGATAAGGGCCGACCCGCCCCTTTCAAACCCTGAACCTTCCACAAGGCCGCCTGTCATCTGAGAGAGCCGGCCGTCCCCGAGCTGCCATTCTGCATGTCAGAGATACACTTCAGAACGGAGACTCGGCAGCCTGAAGCCCGTCAGTCAGGCTCTATGGTCATGCCAAGACGTCATTCCAGTTGCATGCAACGAAATAATAGTGTGCGCTGGACTGAGCAGTAGTATTTTTAGTGGTGAAAATCGGGGTTGTTATTGTTAAATAAAATAAAATATAAAATAAAACATCAACTGAAATGAAATAAAAACTATGTATTTATTTTAGCTAGGTGCAAAGGCAACATTTCTCATTTTACTAAAATAACACGACTAAAATAAAAATTTATAAAAACTATAAATGTAAACAACAAAAGGCATTATTGGCATTATAAGGGTTATTGGCATGAATTCAAATCATTAAAAAATATACTACTACTAATATTACTAAAATAACAAAATAAACAAAAAATTAGTAGAAACTATATATTTCATTTAAGAAAAATTACAGAATTATTAACAAAATGAATTGAAATGAAAAGATAGTTAAATTAAAACTAATTTAAAATAATAATATAAACTATGCTAGTATATGAATGATCCAAAAAACGGCACCAATTCAAATGCACACAAAAATATCCGCCATTTCTGGTGTTTTTTGTATTATGTTTAAGCACACGTCAACCATATTGACAAACATTAATGCTGCGTTCAAAGAGCTGCGTTATCGGTTTCCTGCGCCTTGATCTCAAAGCAGATGTCCTTGTATCGATCTAATTGATGCTGCCTGTTGTCCAGGAGGAACGACACAGGAATGATTGATTCTGTTCTCGTTTCAGAGCCGATGGACTGATTGATGCGCATGCTGTCAAACCCTTTGCTAATGCACCTTATCATTCGTGATTCCACGTGCTTTAAACACAAACCTTCACATCTTTAAGTTTAGGCATCGGTAGGCCAGATTCCGATCAAGTGCGAGCCTTCCTTTTTTTAATTTCCTCCTGTCTCCCTTCATCCTTGTGGGAGATGAGCAGATTGCATGCTAATGCAGGGGCTGGAGGTGTTCTTCACAAGTGTCCGCTTGGACGGCCGCCACGGCTCAGGGAACAGAGAGTCTGGATGACTCACAATCCTCCCGGCACTGTGGTTATTCTCTTCAATTAATTGGTCCACTTAGGGCCACTTGCTCCAGTCCTGATTGTGGAGAGTGAAGCTCCTCGTTGGTCTCTGGAGCTTCTTGTCTAATATCGTCTGATGCCAGGATACTGTGGCATGGAGTTGACCTTTCTGTAGATTGAGATTTTTGGATTATGGGATTACAAACTGGCATTATGGTGTTCATAAATTGATTTTGTTTATTTTTATGAAACGTATAGTTCCAGCTCTAGAATTAGATTGGATCAGCTGTCTTTGAAATCTTTATTGGTACACCAAGTTGGTACATTTCCTGGAAACTGTAAACAGAAAGCTGAGCACTTGGTGAAAGAATTAATTTTATTATGTATTGAACATTTGTATCTGTTTTTGCTGTTGCTAAAATTTTATAAAAGCAACAACTTTGCTTTTTGCCCATGTGCCCTTTACCATGGTAAAATCAGTACAAATATTATCATTCGTGGAATGTTACTTTGATTAATTTCATGTGTATTGCAGAAAAATTAAAGACTGTTAATTACATTGAGCTTTTTGTTATCCTGTGCTGAGGAAACTTAGTCGGATGGTTATATTCAGACATATGTGGTTGGTTTTGCCCTTGTCTTTTGTTTATTTGATATCAGTTCGGCCCAGAATGCAGCGCTGCAGTTTTCTTAGGGCTAAGTCATGTCAGTTGGCAGTCGTGCTTTATACGCTTAATATAACTCACTGTAAGTCCTGTCGGCAGGTTAATTGCATGTTAGCTGAAGGTTATTTTATTTTGTTCCTCTTTTTCGTAGCAGCGTCTCCTCCACTGGAGATGAGAAGGACAGAGAGAGAGAAAGGGAAGTAGGAAAGGGGGGAGGGCGTGAGTGTGAAACGCAATCCTATCTTAATCAGTGGCTGTGGGTCAACAGTGGCCGTTAATGCAAGGCCTAATGGGAAACGTGCCTGTGGTCTGGTGGAGAGGATTGTGTGTCGTCCAATGGAGTGGACTGAAGTGCCGTTGGCGAGGGGAAGCAGGCCACAATCACGGCATCTCTGACCCTCGTTGTCCTCTCGCTGCAGCAGATTGCGCCATTTCCCCATCACCTTCATCAGCACTTTTTTTTTTTTCAGGAGTCATTTGTCCTCTTGTCTCTTCTCATGCTCTCCTTCTCTATCATCATATGGCTGTTAATCCACAATCTCTCATCCAGTGATCTGTTCAACAACCATCTAGTCACTTAAAAATTAATAGCTTTTTCAAAACAGTTTGTTCAGACTTTGTGGGTAACATTGGAGTATACAGTATATGTGCTGTTAGTGCCTTTATGATAGTTTGTACAAAATGTACATGCTTCTATAATGGTACTTTACTGGAACTGGGTTTGTAATAAATCCTTTTAAAGTCATTTTAGATGGCTTTTCTTTAGTAGGGAGTACCAGGGTGAAAATGCACCTAGTTACGCTACAACAGACTTAAGTGAGATACGGTACATTTGAATTGAATGTAATGTCCCTCTTTCTCTATCTACAGTGCCGGGGCCTCCCTTCCTCTCCGTCAGCCAAAACTCAGAGACTACTGCATTAGTGCGCTGGCAACCCCCAGTTTTCGTCACTCCGGGTCTTGAGGTGCAAGGCTATCGACTACAGTTCGGCCGAAAGGATGTGAACCCCCTGGCCACGCTGGAGTTCGGCCCTCAGGAGCTGGACTATTCCATTAGCAATCTCCACAGAGGGGCCACGTACGTCTTCCAAGTGTCCGCCAAGTCCAGATCGGGATTTGGCGAAGAGGCTACCCGAGAACTAAAAGTCCCAGAGGAGGTTCCTCGAGGGTATCCCCAAATAATCGAAGGGTCTAACATTACCTGCTGCTCGCTCCAATTTGCCTGGTTGCCTCCAGTGCTAGCGGAACGCAACGGCGTTATAACAGAATACATGCTGGCTTACCAGGAGGCTGAAACAGCCGGCAGACCCAAAGAACTGCGTCTGCCGGCAAGTGAGAACAGCTACACCCTCAACAGCCTAAGGCCCAACGCAGTTTACGATGTGAAAATTCGAGCGCACACCAGTGTAGGTCCAGGGCCCTACAGCCCACCGATCCAGTATCGAACAGTGGCCTACGAAGCAGGTACGGGTTGCTCATTTCCCCGCCTCAAGGGACAAACCTCTACAATGCAAGCACCTACACCCGATAATATAAAGTTCTCTGGGAGCCACATACCTCACTAACACCCTCCCCCACAACAAGGTAAAATAAGTCAGTAAGTTAAAGTCAGTCAGTTTTGAAAGGGGAGGAGCGTCAATTTTTGCGAGGTAAGTGCCGATTTGTCAGACACGCCCAGCACATTCACTCATCCAATCACAATACTCCCCTAGTATTCCAAGGTAGGCGAGAGCCATGTCAAGGAGATCCCAGATCTGAAGTCGAATCAGGCACATTTGTTTATTTTGTTTGGGTTTTGTTCTACATTTTTTGTTGTTTGGTTTAACGGTTCCTCTTTTCTGTACTCACCTTTCCCCCCCGCTCCCACACTGGGATGGTTTGCAGCATGGCATCCCATGATGCACTGCTAACAAGTGTGGGCATGACAACTGTGTTTGGGTTTTTTGTCCTCGTTCCTGTCGGGCTTTCTGCCACGGCAGTGCCTATCCAAATTCGAGAGCACGCAGCAGTGGGTTACTCAAACATAATGTGGGTTCAGCTATTCTGGAATCGTTCAGGGGGGATTATGGGAGCTGCTTGCCAAATGTTCTTGTTGGGGTGGCACTGCCGGGCCAGGGCAGGCAGAGTAGTGTGCAATCCTGTGGTTCTGTGTTCACCAGTCCAGTCTAGCGTGCTGTTTGTCCCAACTGAGCGCCTCCCCCCCCCCTCACAGCTGACGCCACACACCGCTCACTCAGAGGGACCAAAGCCCCTCTCCGTTGGGGGAAAACTTGTCGCAAGCGTCGAACACTCTGTCAGCCTTCTTTCCCTTCAGTCTCGTTGTGCTTTTTTCCATTTCTAAAGTGTCTTTCTCAATTTGTTGCCTCCATTCACCTCTGGACAGATGTTCCTAAGAACTTCACCGTGAAGCTGGCCACCAAAACCACAGTACTGCTGACCTGGAAGTTTTCCGATAGCCGCTTCCCGTACCGCTGCATGGTAAGCGAGCTAATGAATCCTGTTTTGTTTATTCAATATCAATCTTATTGCCAGGATCTGTTTTTGAACAATTCATCGATGCACATTGTTCCACAGATCGAGTACAACCGGCAGAAGGTTGACATTGATGCTAGGATGACCAAAGCTCTCATCACCAACTTGCGACCCGACAGCACCTACGAGTTCAGAATAACCTGCCAAGAGAGTAGCGACGGTGGACCCAAACACAAGCTCATCGCACGAACGGCGCCACCTATTCTGGTACGAAAGCCAGAGTTGGACCTGAAAGGAGAGCCAGACAGTACTCTGACCATTATCTTTCCAACGCTGGAATCCAAAGAGTTGATCAAGTAAGGAAAACCAAATGCCGTTCTAGGCCAGAAACGCATTGTACGCAAGCATGTGAACGCAGACACAAGCAAATTGGAAATGTGGGGTTCTTGAAAAGTGTTTCCCTAACCTGCCCCCACCCCCTCGCTGTCCTTTTAAAAATAAAGACATAAAACACTAAAAATAAATCTTTAAAAAGGTAGCCTTGTGGGCAGCGTGCAGGCATACAGCGCCATTGCGTTTCGGACGTCCCGAATTCGAATCTTGACTCGAGGACCTTTCCCGATCCCGCCCCCATCTCTCTTCCACTTCACTTCCTGTCAGCTCTAATCTGTCCTATCATAATAAAGGTAAAAATGCCAAAAATATATCTATAAAAAAAGTGCCGTATTGGAGTAATGACAAAAAACTGCGCTATTGTTTACTATAGCACCCCTTGTGGCCATACTGACAATGCAGCACATACTTAAGAAATACATTATGTGTTTGTGTTTCGAAAAGCAACATCAAGCTTGCTTAGCTTGAAACTTCTGCGTTCGCATACTTGTGTAGGGAATTTTTCAGGTTTTGTTCAATCTTTTAGGTAGATGTACCCAATTTTATGGAACATGGAGAAATAATCACATTTAAGTTTTTCTGTACAGTTCTTTGACTAGCGATTTTTGTAATGGTTTTGTGCACCATCTTGAACTCTTGCAGGGCGGTCTATGTTGTGGTGGTTCCTCTGAAGAAGGGAAGAGGTCCGATCCGACACATCAAAAGCCCAGATGAATTGGACCTAGAAGAGGTGAACATACCCGCAGCTTATTTTCTCAAGTCATTGTCCTTGTGTCGCAAACATAGTGGAGCCAAAGCCATGGAAAGTGTTCTCGCAGGAGCATTGTGGGAACGTTCCTGAGGGTTTGTCAGGGAGAGGGGACAATTACACAGCCTTACCCGCTGCCAAACTGCCTTGCTTGGCCACTTGACTTTGAACTTTGAATGGCAAATAGGTGCCTGTATTCTGTTTATGTATTATTTGACTTCAAAATGGTTGGTTTTGTTTATTTGTTTTTTGAGTAAATAACCCATTTTATTTAGCATCAGCTGCGAATTGTTTGATAGTTTTGTACCCAGAAAAATCAACCACAATATGTTGTTTTAGATGCTGGTTTCAGTTCTCCTCGAACAGTCTTTTTCTCCCACAGCTGTTGGGCGACAGAAGACTCGGTCAACGTCACGCTCGAACCACCCGTCAGCTCAAGCAGGTGGACGGGAAGCGGCCCTACATTGCTGCCAGCTTCAAGCCCTCATCCATGCCGCCGTCCTTCACCCTGGGCAACCAGATGGTGTACAGCGGCTTTGAAAACAGGGCTCTGGACCCCGGGCAGGAATATGTGTTCTTCATCCTTGCTGAGCTCAACACCACCGGAGGGGTGAGTGAAATTTAAGTTTTAAGACTTGTTCAAAGTGGCGAATGCAGATAGCTATAACCTTTTTTTGCTTTTGTGCAGAAATCGTTTGTATCCAGCCCCTACACGGATCCATTCACAGCTCCAGACGTGGACCCTCAGCCCATTGAGACGGGAGGGGACGGACTCATCTGGGTGGTGGGGCCCGTTCTCGCTGTGGTCTTCATAATCTGTATTGTGATTGCGATTCTCCTCTACAAGAAGTGAGTGGACTTTTGACATGTTAACTTTTTCACTTGTTTCACGTTAACTTGAGACTTTTTCAATTCGTACAATGTACACTACCAGTCAAAATGAGAACTAATTTAAGCTTCTCATTATCTTTAATGCTTGAAATTTGGGCCTTTACAAAAATTATATATTACATTATATAAATGTCTTTACAAAACAATATTTATTTAAAAACAATAATATAAAATGATTTTATGTATTGTCTTATCTGTTGTTTTATGAAAAATAGTTATATATTGTTTTGTTAAAATAAATATATAATTTATTTAAATTCATTAAAATTGAAAATAAATAATATAATAAATTACTATATTGAAAAGTTTTGTTAAGACATTTATAATTATAATTTATAGATTAATATGATCGGTTAAAATGGACAAATAGTAGAATTAATTACTATATAAATTAAAATATTTTGTAAAGACATTTGCAATGTCTATTAATATAAAGTATTTATAAATTTCGGGTTCTGACCCAACAAATTTAAATCTAATAAAACTGAAAGTAAATATAATAAAATACTATAGTTCGTTTTTATTCATTAAAACATTTTGTACAGACATTTATAATTATTTTTGTTGTTTATTAATATCATTTAATTATAAATTTACAGTAAGTTTTGGTCACAATAAATTCAATAGAAAATAAATAAAATACTATTTTGTATTATTATTAATTAAAATATTTTGTAGTTTATAAATATAATTAATATATTAATCTAATATTTATTAATTTCAGTTCTTCAGTTAATGAGTAGCTGGAGCAGTCTTCAAACTAACGCTCTGACACTCTAGATGCATCTTGAGGTGCGGAAATCCTAAAATAAGGATTTAAGCTTTTTTTTAGCCCTCAGCATTGGCATAGTTTGGAAAAGTTCAAAGCGGAGCTGAGAAGAGCAATCAATTCATTCGTATCAAACATTAATGAGGTGATAGCTAATAGCTATTAGCTTCAGAGCACCGCTAAAGCAGACCGCTTTGACTTTTAGCATGCAAACCTGCTGAAACTCAAAGCGAAGCTATTCCTCATTAGCGCCTTAAGAGCCAGGTTAAAAGCAGATGACTCCTGGCTAGTATTTCCTCCCTCGGCAGGACCTTGAGTTTGACCTCTGGTGTCTGGAGATCGTATAGCTCCCCGGTGGGTGCAAACACACATTTTTACAGGTCTGTCCAAATGCAGATGAGCTAATCTGGCTCCGCTAGCCTGCCCTGTGAATTTAAATGCACTCTATTGATTTTTTTTCCTCTCCTCTCTCTTGTTCTCTTGTTGTGTTTTTTCCCTTTTATATATGTATTTCACTTCAATGCTTTCTTTGGAAGCAGCAAGCCTGACAGGTAAGGCTTAGCTGTACTTTATTGCTGTTTTCAAGGGGGCAAAAGAAAACAACCTGCCTCAGCATAAAAGCAACTTTTAATTAGATGGCAGAGAAAAACAGTGTAATGAAATGGTGGGTTCAACCAATGTGCCCCTCGGTGGTGTTTGTGGACATGGCTTTGTTTGTGCTAGCATCTAGCTTTCTCGATTATAGACTATAAACAGTGTTTTCTGCACTGTAAATACTGACAAACAAAGTAGTGTGCAAAGACTTTTATTAATACCTGTAAACAGTATAAGTGTATGGCACTAATTGAATCAGTCAAATTGGATTGATGAATCATTCTAAGTCATGAGTCATTGAACTGAATCGGTTAGGAAACACTGGGTGGTCATTTTGTGTACTTGTGATTTGGTGTACTTTTTCTCGTTGTCTCGTTTGTCAGATTTCATTGAGTCCTTGCGTTTTCTTTCCTTTTCTAAAGCAGCAAACGTAAAGAGTCAGAGCCACGGACAAAATGTCTGCTGAACAGCGATATCACCCCTCACCACCCCACAGACCCGGTGGAGATGAGACGAATCAACTTCCAGACCCCAGGTATATACACATGAACAAACCACCTCAATCACTTGAAACATGAACTTTTCTCTGAATTCATCTCACGAAACCTATGTCAAATGTATTTCTAGGTCATATGTCACCTCAAAATCAAGTGAAAAATGAAAAGGAATATATTTAGCATAAAGAAAATAGAGCTTTTTTTTTTTGCATTTCAACTGTATTTTCGTATCATTCGTCAGGTTCTCCTTTCGACTGTGTACTTCGAAGTGCGCCAGAGTGACATATATTGTCAATTAACTTTAATTTAATGGTCAATTTCAGGTGCACCTGCTGTTTTTTCTAATTAGTGTCTCTAATGATGCAGTTTATTAGTTAATAATCGTGTACGGCCTGTCAGTCATCTTTATTTCGTATTTGGTTCATACAGTTTCAGAGACATTTTTGCCATCACCACCCTCATCTCTAAACAAAATGGAGCTTTTGCTTCGTCCAAGTCATTCAGTTCAAAGAGCATCCTCATTTTTGCCGGCTTTGCACATTAAACTTAGTCTGACATGGAAAAAAATGGCTTTTTATATTGACTTTTAAGATTTACACAGATTTGAGAGATAGAAAAGCCAAACATTATTTTTTAAGAAAAATGCAACATGTCTATTATAAATGCTGGTTAGGCATTTATATAGAGATATCTTGGGTGGAGGTATCTTTTTTTTTAATTATTATTAAGAATTTCTTTTTCATTTTTTAAATTCTCTTAATGTTTTGTTACTGATGACTAACATGACAACTTTATATTAATGTTTAATATTATTATTTATCTTTGTGGACACGGATAACCGCTAATTATGCTTTTATTAAAAAAAATATATTTATATATATATTTATATAATATATATTTAATTATTTTGCCATTTTTTGGCAAGCAATAAATTATGCATTCTTATTTATGATGCAAATTATAAAATGCATCTAAATTATAATGTTTATAATTATAGATAACCGATAAATGCAGATAACCGATAATGCTGTTTATTAGATTAGATTCACCTCAAAATCTATATATATATATATTTATATATTTATGTGTGTATTAGGGCTGTCAACGTTAAAGCATGTGATTCATCTAAAAATTTACGCGTTAGCTGTTTATGGTCACCAGTATATTGTGCATTCCTATTTACAATGTGAATTATAATATTAATCCTGTTATAATATTAATCTTATAATGCTTAGAATTACAGATAACAATAAATGCAGATAACCAATAATTATCTCTATGCTATTTATTTATTTATATTAGCTGTACATGATCGACAATATATTGTGCATTCCTATTTGCAATGCTAATTATAATATTAATCCTGAATTATAATGCTAATCATAATTACAGACAACCAATAAATACTGAAAACAGATACTGAGCATCCAGGCAGCTTCCGAAATGTTTTTGCCATTGCATCCTCGTCTTGTTCCAAAGCAGATGAACTTTTTGTCTCGTACAAATTCTCCAGTTCAAAGAGCACCCTCATTTTCGCCGGCTTTGCGCGCTAAACCTACCCTGACATTTCTGAGCGGTTTCCGAGAAAAGTGGCGCGGAGTGAATTTGTCGACGGCGTCTCTCTCCTGTCCGCTCTCGGCGTCTCCCCATCAAACAGCTCTTGTTTCAAAAGCGGTAATCTCAGCGTGGCTGCCCGAGGAGGTCATAACGCCGAGAGCTCTCCTTCAGCCCAGATAAAACGAGAGCCAGCTGAGAAATGGAGGTGGAGAATGCAAGAAAGCCACTATCGCCACCTCATTTCCCATAATCACCTGTCCATTGTGGGGCATCTTGTCCGGCCTAATAACACATCAGAAATGAGCCCCGTGCACTTTCATCTTATTTCTCGCCTCTTTCGTCCGCTTCAATAATATCAAGACACTCGCCTCGTTAAAGCCATCCTCATTGGACTTTATTAATTGAGGAGCATTCAATTTGCGCCGCAACGTTGTTCTTTTTAAGCGCGGGGTGTCATTATCTCTTTGCTTGGTGAATTTTCATTTAAGTGGACATTTTAGCCCAATTAACTGGGACGGGAAAACATTTGCGACATTTCCATTAGCTAATAGGGGCCATTGTTCAAAGCAGCACACTTGAGTTCACATGGATGACTGGCACATATGGCGCATAACTTATCCAAATGAGATGAGACGCCGACATTAGCGTTTACGCGTTTAGGTTCAGGTTCTGCTCAGTTCCTCTGTGTCCCCTTCAGTCTGTTTGTATTGGTATTATGAATCGTTTTAGAAAGCAAACATATTTTTTATTAGCAAACTGTTTAATGCGACACGCTCGCAGACGCTCACGGTTTTTCCAGGCCCGTGATTAATTGTGTCTGTAAACAGAAGATTTGTAATCCTCATACCCATCCTATTTAGACATTTTTTTAGGCTGCTCTCTAAAATCTTGTCACAGTTCATTGTTCATTATTTTCTTTATTGATTTCTTCATTCTGTTTTACTCAGAAATATGTCATATAGTAGAAAATGGCTTTTATATTGGCTTTTAATATTTACATAGATTTGGGAGGTAGAAAAGCCAAACAATGTTTATTGTAAAAGCTCTTTGAGAATTTTATATTTTATAAATAAAGAGATGCACCTATGCACCTAATTTTCAATTGATAACCGGTAGTTTTTAATAATTATTATAATAATAATTAATTAGTATTATTATTTTAGTACAGATAAGTGATAATTATTGTTTAATGCTATCTATCTATCTATCTATCTATCTATCTATCTATCTATCTATCTATCTATCTATCTATCTATCTATCTATCTATCTATCTGTTTGTCTATCTGGCTATCTGTCTATCTGTCTATCTATTGGCTGTACATTGTTATAATATTAATCCTGAATTAAAATGCTTACAATTAAAAATAGCCAATAATTATCTCCGTGCTATTTTTATTTATTAATTTGTTCATTCATTCTGGCTGTATATTGTCACCAGTAAATTATGCATTCCTATTTATAATGCTAATTATAATATTAATCCTGAAATATAATGCTTAAAATAACAGATAACCGATAAATACAGATAACCGATAATTATGTCTATGCTGTTTTTTTATTTATTTCCATTGGCTGTATATGGTCACTAATACATTATGCATCCCTATATATATATATATAATGTTAATTATAATATTAATCCTGAATTATATAATGCTTAAAATTACAGTTAATTGATAAATACACATAACCGATAATTATGTCTATGCTGTTTTTTTTATTTCTTTCCGTTGGCTGTATATGGTCACCAGTATATTATGCATCCCTATTTATAATGCTAATTATAATATTAATCCTAATTTATAATGCTAAGTCAAAGCTGATCCAATACTGAAAGATATCTAATAACTATTTTTGTTATAAATGATAACCAGTATGACTGTCAATTTTATAGTTCTGTACTGTTTTTTTTTTATAATTTGTTTTTATTTATACTTTTATATTATTTACATATATATTTTACATTTATTTGTATTGAACATACTCAACAATATATCTACAAAATCTTTTTTTTCTTTACTTTGACAATATAAAGCATGAACAGACGAAAAGTACGTTTAGACTTTTTTACTCAAAAGCATTCCTAATTACAATGCGATTTCAAACCTGATCCGCTCGTCTGCATAGGTGTCATGTGCCTAAAGTCATCACAGATGGTTCAGACCTCGACAACAGAAGCTAAAGACGCTCCTCATGCGCTAGTGCTCCAGACAGCTGGACAGACGTTGAGCCGCTAAACTCTGACCGTATGTCTTTTTACCGCTCGATCGATGCCGCCATCTGATGTTTTGAGGATTTTTTTTTTTTTTAAAAGTAGTGTGGAGTTTGCCGTGAAGACTCGCGGTATAAACAATATCTGCAGCGGTTCATGTATGTCGACTGTGCAGTTGGATGAAGGACGGCTGATATGTGAGCAAGTGTCCTACTTTCAGCATCTAACAGACTGCTTGGCGTCGGATCCAACGGCGAGGACCCTCGCGAGGATTACCGCCTTTATTCAAAGCAGGGGTGGTCCGTTCCCCTGCCTGGGTAAAACTGCACAATATAGTCTGAAAAATTAATTGGAAGGAGAAAATGCATAAAGGAGAAGTTCTATTTTCTGCTTATTAATTTACTTGCATTTATCTTGTTTTTCCCATTTCTTTCAGTCCATTTCAAGATTTTGTTCTCAACAAATTATCAGTACATTCAAAGAGGGATGCTTTTATTTTATTTTTTGCTGTTTGCTGTTTTTCACAGATTCGGGTCTAAGCAGTCCTGTCAGTGAAGCCGGTTTTGACTATGAAAGTTAGTGCTCACATCTCGCGCTGAGCTTTGGTGTTTTCTTATCTTTTTTTTAATGCGTCTGCCCCACATCCGGAATAATGGGTTGTGTTTTCCGACTACATTTGCATATGACTTTTTTTTTTCTCCCTCACAAACTGCCGGATCTGCGCTAATTTTCACTCCCGTAACCCTGGGAAAGTTAAAAGGAGTCTTAATTCAAATGAAACCTAAAACTACATCTCATTAGCAATTGCTTTTCCTATACGAGATGCATAATGTAGGATAAAATCAAGAATATAATCCTATCCTTTGCATAAAAAGACATCATGTTAGCAAACATATAAAAACAAAACATGTTAAATAAACTTTTTATGTAACCTGGCCATATTTAAATTAAATTGAAATAAAAGCATTTTATAAATATAATGACTGAATATCTTATCACTTAAGCAAATTAATCATTTTCATAATATTATCATTTGTATTAATTTTATATTTAATTTACTTCAGTTTTTTTATTCTAAATCATTATAACAAACATAATGATTTCTACTAATATTTAATATTATTTTTGGCTATATCTATTAATATCTTTAATTTCTACAAATATATATAAAATAAGTATATACGCCAAAGACATTACAAATTGAAACGAACAATGGAACTGATTTTCCTAGACATTTGTTCTGCATTATACATCTGTGAGAAGTTAAAATACAAATGTGGTTAACTGTTTCATCTTAATTATGAAAGCTTTTAACTTTCATTCGTAACACAGCTTTTAATTTTTCCTTTTAAATTAGTTTTTTCTTTATACTTCTGCTTGTCGATTGCTTTGTTCTCACAGGCTGTTGGCTGAACACTATTAATCCACAGTAAAAGCAGCTGATTATGTAGAGATGGTTCTGCTGTATAATTTTTACACAAGTCTCCAGACATTCCAGCATCCTGTCCGTTCAGACCCCCGTTCCTCTCTCCACCGATGGGGTCGTTCTGTAGGCGGAGATAACGAGCCGAATTAATTAAACCCTCTGCAAACAATAGTCCGACATTTGATACATCCCTCCCGCACCCCCAGCGAGGCAGAGGAAACAGATACCCGACTCTTTTCCTTTTATATGTAAATGAACAATCGCATAAAATCGTTTCGCGAACAGTGGCAGCGGATATCAAAAGGATTTTTTATTTGCATCACCTGTCAAGTGCAAATAAGAGACTGAAAATATGTAATTAGACAGTTTGCATCTCTCGCGCTCACTGATCTTGGGCTTGATTGCATGGGATAAAAAGACTCCGTGGTGGAGAGAGAGAAACAGAAATCCTGGCAGAGAGAGCAGATAGGAAATGAACAGCAAAAGGAATTTGTCCTTGACAGAATTTATATCCGATTGGACCTCGCTTAAACAGACTTTTTAGTGCCTTTCGCATAAATACTTGAAATTGAATGTAGTTAATTATAAAAACTGATAAGATCATGCACACAAAGACACATTTGTAACGTGTATTTAGTGCTTTCATATCCTACAAAAACCTAATGTCTTGGATAATCAGTAAATATCGATGTCCAATTTTAACTATTTGACAAAGTTGAAAGTTTTAATAACCTAAAAAGAAAAAGTCGTCTGCGGAGGTGTTTTTAGACCCCGATTGGATTAAATGTAATTGTTTCTTACATCTTTCGGGGAGATCATTCCTGAGAACAAACAAATAACAGCTTATTTATGAAATGGAAAAACGGGGCACGAGTAAATGTTGTCAACACAGAGCAAAGTTGAGGAATACGTTGACATTGGAAAGTGCTAATCTTCCGAGTTTGTTGGGTTTCGATTGGCTTTAGATGGCCTTTCTCATTGCATCATGGAGGCTGTTGGCGTTTAGCATGCAGGTCTGATCTCAGGTTGTTTGCCAAAGTTGCCCTTCGCATCTTCTTCGAGAGTGCTTTGGCATATATTACCTTGGTTCACCTTAAGGCGAGTCCAGACTAAGAGCTTGGCCAGGCTGATGAGAATAACATTTGTGGAGTAAGAAAAGTGTTAGTGTCCAGATAGTTGATGAGGAAAAACTGTTATTAGCATAGCTTTGTTTTGCATGAAAGTCTGAAAACTAACAGCTAGAACTTTTTAGGGCATCTTGAGTGGCATTTGCTTCATTTTTTCTTCTCATATTGTCCAATCAGCAAGTGTCCTTTTTTAATCAAACCCAAGCCATTTGCGGCGTACAACATTACAAGAAGAAAAAACTGGAAGTGAAATTGAGGATGGCTAATGTGATTATGCAGATTATCCATGCTTAATTAAATCACAGTACTCTTCAAGGAAGACGTCAACGTTTATCCAACTTTTGACCTGGTGCTGAAGAAAGTCCAATGCCTTCTGTAAAAACATGGGCGACCATTTTAGGGAGAGCTATGTCTGTTTTCTGCCATAATCCATTACTAATTCATAACTGGATTAACTCCACAGCGAGAAGCCTAGGAAGTTTTCGGTCTGAACAAACAGCAAAACTAGTATGTGTTTGAGAAAAGGTCTTGTAGGTTGGTGCAGGGATAACATGGGCGACTGCTTCCATGACACGCTTGCTTAGCTTTGGCTGAACTGAAGCAGAGAACCCAGCATTTCACTTTGCACAGGTACCATCGGGTCATCCTAACCCAGGCCAGAACTCTAAAATAAACCCCCTACCTTACCCTGATTACCCCCACCATCTCCCCTCCAGGATGAAGGATTACATAAGGAAATTATTACAAGCTTCTGCCAAAAGGAGAGCTGTTAGAAATATTAAGGCTAGAGGTTTACTCCAGGGAAAGGCAATATTGTATTTCTACCTCTGGCTCACTTGTATTTTTCGTGTTTAGTATGGAAGCATTCCAATCCCCCCCCCCCAAAAAAAAAAAAACGCAGCAAGACAAAGAAAGCAAGATCAGTAAATCCAAATTTTGGTTACGTGCAAGACAACATGCAGATAAGTCTGTTTATGAGGCCTAGCATAAAATACAAGACAGAAGCTTGTGTCGTTTCATGCTCAAGTCTACGGCAAACAGTCCCCAAATGCCAGAACAGTTTTATGGTTAGGGCAGGAGTGTGCAATTTAGAAGTTTTTAGTGATCCTAGGAGTTTCTAGTGCTCCTGAAGACCTTGATTAGCTCGTTCAGATTAGTTACATTTGGAATTAGGTAGGTGGCCCTCCAGGAGCTGGATTGGACTCCCTTGGTTTAGGGTAACATAGGGTCAACCCTATAGGATACCATTCCCCTATTCCAGATGCAATGTACATAGCTTCAATCTTGTGTGCTTTTGGCCTTTTGACTTGCCTTGGTGAAAAAGAAGTTTTCAGATTTTGCATTTGATTAAATCTATTACATTTCAGCTCTGCAGACATGAACGTATTTCTCAAGGGCAGATCTTGAGGGTTGTTTCAATTTGTTGTTCCTGTGACTCAGTTTGAAAGGAGATTTGTTTGGTTTCACGAAGGCAACCAAGCGCATTTTTCCCCATGTCTTAGCCTGCTGAGGACAAACACATGGTTTGTCTTGCCAACCAAGTATATTAAGTGTCCTCCTGCTCATCGTTTTAAGCTACAGTGGAGTGAGAAAGAAGAAATATCACACTGCAAAGCTATTAGGAACCATTTGACCCACTATCATTTTTGTAATTGGTCTGGGGTTTTTGTAGCACCTTAGCAATCGTCCTTAGGTCTTTTCTTTCATATTGTCTGTATAAATACAGCCAGTTTTTCTGTATTAGGACGATCCTGATTGGTCCGATTGATGATGTAGAGCTCTGGCCTGGTCACACTGTGTCTCTAACATCACCCGCTGTTCCTCACTCCAGTCCCCCCACCTCATTGTCTCACCTGCTTGGGTGTCTTCCCCCACCCCAGTCCTGTTTTCTCCACCAACTTTTTGGATTTGGCTTCAAACTGTCTTTCTTGGCCCTGTTGGTCTTTCTGACCTTATCTTTCTGTCTCCTGATTGGTGCACAGGTATGATGAACCACCCTCCTATACCCATCTCTGAGCTAGCCGAGCACACGGAACTACTGAAGGCCAACGACAACCTGAAGCTCTCCCAGGAGTATGAGGTACTGCATATTATAAAATTTTTTGTTACAAATAGGATTGTTACCCATTTCAAAAGAGGTTGCACTTATATAAAGTGGGTTTTCTTGCTAAACAAATGCCGGTGAATTGTTTTTAGCATTTGCATGGCAGTTACTCACATGCCATGGTGTTTTGCAGAAGACACGGATGTCTCGGTTTGGAGTGCTGGGCTCGTAAATGTAGCGGCTGCTGATTAGCCTTTGCTATTGCTGAATCAGCCATCATTTGCATAGAGCAAATGTCGTCGTCCATCTTAAATCACAGCGTGCTACGGCAGCACCGCCATCAACACCCCCGGGGCTTAATGCCATCTTAAATGGCTCCCAGCGTGAGCCAGACCTGATATCTCAGCAGGAACATGGGCACGCTTGAGTTGAGCCAACCCACTATCATTTTTGGGACATTGGTTTAGCATTGGGGCATATTGATTAGCTTTAGCTGCATATGCTAACCAAATAACCTACCGAGTAGTAGATTGTAGAATAGATTGTTTCTGATCTCGTCCACCTGCAAAAAGGGAGTAATCAATGGTGTGATTTGGTAAAGTCACCTTCTACCAGATATTAGTTGATCGTTTCAGTGTTACATAAATAATTTTTTTTTAAATGATCTGCTCTGGCTTTGTAAACAAGTCATTCTGCTGAGGAAAGTGTTTGGGGAACTGCTGCTCTATAAGAAAAAATTGGAATGAATGTATTCCTGGTGCATGTTAAAAGTAGCTGCTAAATCACTAGCTGCATTTCCATTTCCCTTCAAATTGCACAAAATTGAAATTGAAAATTGAAAATACACCTAATGGAAACGAATCAATTCTGCAAAAATTTTAGCCAATATATCGCAAAAAAAGTTTTTTTGCTTTCGTGAGGTGGTTTTTCATGCCAATTCAAAAAAGGAACATTTAGCAAAACTGCAATGTAAATGTTTTGTTTTTTTCCACATTTTCGGGTAACATGGCGTACGTAAAAAGTCATATGATCATTCTTCAATGTACTATATCCTCCAAGAAACACTTCATATGTGTCCAATCTAAAGTACAAGGGGCTTTCCTTGCCATTAATGTCCGAATATCCCCTTATTTACACTGCATTATGGCTCCGACACAATCTGCTGATCGCAGCCACTCCAGTCAATGCTTATGTTTATACCGGCTGCGCCGCGGCACATTTCAGAAGCGTCCCAGAAACAGCTCTCCGCGCTGCTTCTGTAAAGATATACGCATACGCCTCTTTCGATTAAATGTAATGGTTAGTGCAGTGGCTGTGATATACATAGTCCAACCAAAATCCGTCGCCATGACTTATTGCGAGAGGAAAAAAATTAAGTTTTAGTCACATAACATCGGTTAATGGAAACTCTGTCATTTCTCAGTACTTCTTTATCGATGTTCATAAAATATCGCTAAAGTTTTGTGCAAATCTGTAATGGAAAGCAGCTAGTGAGTGATGTCTATGGAAAACTGGACTAGAGAAGAGAAAAAAAACATTAGCGATGGAAGCCGATTTGAAGCAGAAAAATATGCTTGGTGCAAAGGGTTTTTTCAGATATGAGGATGTGGATTGGAAGTTATGCAAAAGCATGCTGTGGATTACCAAACTCCAGATTATGTCATCATGCCTCCATCCATACGTGATCCGTTAGATCACAGCACAGTGTGGCATTTGGCTTGGAGGAGAACCAAACCAATCTAAGCTGTGTGCGTTGAAACCCACGGGCGGTTTGCAGGGTAGATGATAAGAGAGACCAGTTCAAGAGCACGGACAACCTGTGGAGGATCCGTGCTCTGTTATTTGTGCCTGTAATCATCACAGGGTAAACAGCTACATCAAATCCCTCATTGTGGGTTATTTAGTCCCAGTTTCAGCATGCAGAGTCGGTCGCCTAAATGAAAACATCCCTCAAGCTAGAAGAACTGGGACTGAGCCATTGCCCGAGAACAGGCTCGGAATCATAATGGAATACTAAATTACCCCGACAGGGGAATAGAATATTTATTCAGAAATTCTCATATTGGGAACGTGGCGGCATTTATCCTGCTGGCGTCAGATAATTCACCCCCTTACAGGAAGGAACAGACTCTTTTATCAGCGTTTCCTTTGCTATTATTCACTGTCCACGACAAAGCTACCTGGCCGAATGCTGGTGAATATTTAAACGATGGCAGACGGCTTTTAATTACACTTTAATGTGCGGCTGTGATTGTGGCAGGAGGACTTTTATCTTGTTGCGAATGTTTATCCGGGCCGCTTTGTGAAGTATCCTCATTTCGCTATTTTCTGTTAGTTTTAGTCCTCCCAGGCCCCGTGGCCTCACTCAACCCTGCTTTTCTGAGTGTTGAACTCTCTTCTGTTTCTCCACCTTCTTCTGATGTTCTAGCGGATGCAAACTCACTCACTTCTCGCATTAGTATTCGTGCCAGCAATGCTGAGGGATTGGGAAAAGCCCTGAGGGTTGTTTCATTCCGTTTTCTCTTTCCACAGTCCATCGATCCGGGTCAACAGTTCACCTGGGAGCATTCCAACCTGGAGGTCAACAAACCCAAGAACCGCTACGCCAACGTCATCGCCTACGACCACTCCCGTGTAATCTTGGCACCCATCGAAGGTCGGGCAGAACTGCGCACACACTGATTCTTTCAAAGAAAAGTGCTGCATCTGAAGGTTCCAGAATGACTGAACTTTGTTGTCGCCCACAGATGTGTCTGGCTGTTTATTTGAGAAATTTATTTCAGTGCAAATTCCTTCCAAAGAACCTGATAGATCTAGGATGTGCATTTGGGAGATCGCCATCCATTTTTATGTCTTTATTATGTGTTTTTATAGTGTTTATCCGTATAAATCAATTGGCTTTCTTCCCTTCCCACGCAATTTTATTGTCTGCTCGCGCACATACAGGAAACAAGAGTCCGATAATTCACAAGCACCCGAAATTAAACTTGAATTGGTATAGTGCACCGGCGTTTCCCAGAGTGCCTTCGTTTGAGGTATAGAAGCTGTCAAGCTTTTGGAAGGAACAGTGGAAAATCGGCAGAGATTTTGCTGTAATGTTGGTAAAACACCCATCTTTTTTTTTCCATCCAAAGCTGACTGCCAATCCTCAATGCTCCTTTGTGCTGTTTACATTTATGCCCCCCCCCCCCCCCAAGGTTCCCTTCCTCGTTGTCACGTCACCTTGATTTTTGCCACAGTTCACCACGACCCAATTTAGATGAGCAATAACGTGGCGTAACAGAATCATCACAAAGACAGCGCCCATAAATGCATAAATTAATCAAGTTCGAAATTTCCATTTTACAGTGCAGTGATTTCACCATTAGACACAGCGGTGGAGCAATTCGTGCAGGCAGCCGTGCTCTGTTCACTTAGCTATGACTAAAGCGAAACACTCCTGCGATCGCTTTGTGAGACGGGGAAGAGGCTTTTAATGGCATTCTTTTTTCCCCGATTGCTAATTTTGCCTTTTTCTCCAACATAGCAGGTTCATTTCATTGTTCGTTGTTATAGCACGAAAACAACAATTTAGCACTGCGGGCCTGTGTTTGTGATTAAAGCTTTTGTGTTGGATAAACTGTACAATTAAATATGCCTCTCTTAGGTTATTTGCCAGAGGTCTGAAGTGAGCGCGGACCCCGAGTGTAATTACAAGTGACTTGTTTCAGAGAATTAATGGTGCTTGCTCCTACTGGGGATTTGAACAAACCCCTAACCTTAAGTGTTGAACTTTGTTGCATAATGTGTTGCTGTTTGTGCTATACACACGAATGACACATGAAATCATGCAGTTTGTCGAGAGAGGTATTTATATGTATGGTGGATGATGAAATTATATTAGATTTACTCTAGACTTATTTTGAAGGAGAATAGCATGTAAAGCTGTAATTTTCAGCATCATTACCTCCAGTCTTCAGTGTCACATGGTCCTTCAGAAATCATTCTAATATGCTAATTTATAATCAGTGTTGGAAACAGTTATGCTGCTTAATGTTTTTTGGGACCTGTGATACTTTTTTCAGGATTCTTTGATAAATTAAAAGTTAAAAAGAACAGCATTTATTTCAAAATATACATTTTGTGTTACATTATTCAGCAAATTTTAAGAGTCAGAAATGTATTTTATTTTTTTAAGAAATTAATACTTTTATTCAGCAAGGATGTGTTAAATGGATAAAAATGATAGTAAAAACTTATATTTTGAATAAATGTTCTTTTTTACTTTTTATTCATCAAAGAATCAGAAAAAGGTATCCCAGGTTCCAAAAAAATATTAAGCAGCACAACAGTTTCAACACTAATTCAGCATATTAGAATGATTTCTGAACGATCATGTGACACTGAAGACTGGAGTGATGGCTGATGAAAATTCAGCGTTACATCACAGAAATAAATTATATTTTATTCATATATGCCCTCCAAAAGTTTGGAAACGCCCTAGAAAAGTGGGGTTTTGGACAATATCGGAATAAATCCTTTTTAATTTGTGATAATTTTGCACTGATAAGGGACAACACAAACTACGAAAACATATTTTATTACATAAATAGTTTATACATAGAAAAAAGTACAATTTTCGATTCATCAAAATATCCACCATTAGCAGCTATTACAGCTCTGCATAATCTGGGCCTCTGAGCTGTCAGTTTATTCAAACATTGACTTGATACTGTATATTACTCCAAGCCTCTTGAAGGATTGCCCAAAGATGATTCACACTGGTTGGACACTTCTTACGGACATCACGGTCCAGTTCCTCCCATAGCAGCTCAATTGGGTTGAGGTCGGGTTATTGGGGAGGCCATTCCATGACAGACATGATGCCAGCTGTCTGTTTCCTCTCCAAATAGGATTTGCACAGCTTGGAAGTGTCCTTGGGGGTCATTGTCTTGTCGGGTGGTTTAGGAAGGTTGGGTTGTTTCCATATATATAAATATATATACAAATGATTTAAAAAAAAAAAACATTTTATCTTCTTTAAAACAATGAATATATATTCAGTGTCTTGTAATTCATCTATACATTTCTTTTTCACTTCCTGTAACTGCCCTGTTAAATCACCTCTGTTATTATGAGAATTACATGTTGTTACTTAGACCAAAACTAAATACCTGGTCCAGGTCCAGACCAGAACTAACCCTAAAGACCCTAAGATTCCAATTTCGAGGGCCAAGGCCATATTTATGTGGTTTTAAGAGGTCTCAAGACCTAGACTGCAAGATCGTTACCTCTAGCAGTGGCACACAAGGGCTTTACTTCTGTTCCCGCCGCCTCACGGATCCTGAGCTTAGGCAGGAGAATGTTTGGCTGCTTTATGGGAGATTTACTGCGGGCCGCCCAGAGCGATGGCAGAAAGAGAGCGAGATGGGGTCCGGCGTGGGTTCTGCTCTCTGATTTACTCCTAGTACAGCCTAAATCCATCGTATAGCATCTGGTCCTAAATCAGCTGCAGTGGATGCTGTTGGTCGGTCCTCAGAAAGCTAGACAGGGCTGAAAAAGCTGGAAGGAAGTAAGAAAAAGGGGCTCGATGGCTTTTCCTTCATGGGGATTATTTTCTATGATGGATATCTGTCACAAGCTCTGCAATAGCCTCTTTCCAGACTGTGACTGTATATCATGTTATTGGAGCTGCAAGTTTTTCACAAGTTGAGAGACTCACACAGCAACATCGTCAGCCATTTTGGAACCATCTAAAACAGGGGTATTAAACCACACTTTTGAAGTCGACAAGTAACATTAGTCACGTTTTGCACCAAAAACTGCTGAAATTTATTTTTACAAGATTTTACAAGAAGTTTGCATGTGCATTGAGGGCTGTTTTACACAATACGTGTCAATTTATAAATGTGAGTGGTCATATGTTGATGTACTGATATGTCTGTACATAAATAGCTTTGTGTTATGTAGCATAGCTTGAGTCAAAATCCTGCTTTTTCATGATACATCCCTTGAAAAGTGAATCATCCTTCTTACTTCGTTTCAAGGCATCACAGGCAGCGACTACATCAATGCTAACTACATTGATGGCTACAGGAAGCAGAACGCATACATAGCCACGCAGGGACCGCTGCCAGAGACCTTCGGAGACTTCTGGAGGATGGTGTGGGAGCAACGAGCCGCGACTGTGGTCATGATGACCAGACTGGAAGAGAAGTCAAGGGTGAGGCTAAACAAAAAAAGTGTAGCTCTTATTAGCTCTGTTTAAAAACTAATAAGCTGTCTTGCTCCCTTGCAAGGTAGCAAACTATCTGAAATGGAGCCTTATAATGGATTAATCTGGAGTACCGTACATAGGTGTTGCAAAAAAGTGTTACAGGAGAGTATTGAATTAGCATGTTCCTAAGCTAACAACGTGATCCTCTCAAGCATAAAAAATGTGCAGTACAAGTAAATATTTGGTAAAATCGTCCATTTTTAATTAGGTAACTACTCAATGAAATGGTTTGCAGTGCAGTCTGGGATTGTCTTCTCCACAGAAAAACCCATTCAGCATTTCAGTTCTGCCAAAAAGAGGTATCTTTCATTTTGAAACAACCTTAACATCTGGAGCATGCCGGTGATGTCTTAAAATACTGTCTAGCTAGGCAGCTCACTAGGTTGTGGAAGGGATAGTCCCTGAGAAGATAATAGGCCAATAATAGTCCGTCTCTTTTAGCCTTGTTAAAAAGACTGAGCTTTATACTGAACAAATTGACATTATTCCAGTTGAAATGCCATTGCCGGTTGAGTGGATGAGCAAAAAGGATGAAGAAAAATGGTGGGAAATAAGGAAAGGGGCTCTCTGATAACAACCGGAAATCATCTCTCAGCTCTATCGGGGGGGGGGGTGTTCGGCCCATTTACCACAAAAAAGGAGAGCGAGACACAAAGAGGAAGTCAAGAATCCCTCATCCTGAAGACTCCCTCAGCCGTGACGTCTAGAAGTTCATCGAAGACGATTCTGTCACACCCTAGACTGTCAGGCTCAGCAAACTCCATCAATATCTCAGGACAGCCCCTCTCACTCTCTCTCACCATCTTAGCGGGCGCCACATGGCGTATTAGAGCTCTGTCAGATGCGATCATAGTGAGCCGTTCAATCTGCAGCATAAGCGCAAAGAACGCATTAAACCTGCACATTTTTGAAGCAGCGAGCTGTCACACCGCATCAGGGCATGGGGGGTGGCCCAACTGCTCGCCGTGCTCCGTATTAAGTGCATCTTTACAGTGGGCCAGGGGTCTGACAATGTGCCAGGTGTCGGAGGAGAGAAGAAAAACATTATGCCTGGGTAACTGATGTGACGTTTGTAGACGGGAAGGGTTTGAGATTCCAGGTGTGAACCCCCAGGACTGTTAGTGGAGTCTTACTTCTCATGACGAGAATCCAAAGTAATTTAGTGTCTTTGGAAAAGGCTTGCAGATGATTATTTGATTCAATCTTGGTGAGATTTAGTTCAATGGCACGGTAATTCCTCAGCACACTGAAATTCAGGAGGAATTTGCATAGAGATATCTGAGTCAACGACCTCCAAAAAAGACAGCTAAACCCACATGAAAGATATGAGGTTTGTTAACATTCCCTCACCCTCTGCAGATAAAGTGTGACCAGTACTGGCCGAGTAGAGGGACGGAGACCTACGGTATGATCCAAGTGACGCTCCTGGATACCATTGAACTAGCCACTTTCTGCGTGCGCACATTTTCTCTACACAAGGTAAGATTTTTGTTTCCACCTTGCATGCAAACAACCTTAGTTTGCACCCTTTCAGCAACAGCAGGGGTGGCTAATCCTGCTCCCAAAAGCCCAACATCCTACAGAGTTTAGCTTCAACCCTAATTTGGGGAAAGTTCACCCAAAAATGAAAATACCAAACAAAAATATTGTAGGATTTCACAAACCGGGATGATTGAAAACGGGAGCGTTTTTCCAAAGCCCTCCCAGTGTTCTCATCTCGACTGCGTACACCAACACACGTGCATGTTTTTATAATCTCCTCGTTCCACATCCATCATCTTTTAATGCTACGCCTGCCAAAGAGAGGCACTTAGCTAAGTGGCCAGAGCAAAACGACTCCATGCAAAATTGGCATCCCAGACGGCACAGCGGTCAAGTAAACATGAAGTGGTTGGGAACGAGGGAGAGAAATAGAGAGGGGTCAGCCAGTTGCACGGTCAGACCGTAACATGAATTAAAATGGATTGAGCTTTTACTGTAGTGAAGGCCGCCCGTAAGACACGAACAGAAGCATTGATTAAAGAGAGACTGTCGCACTGAGCATGAAGAGCGTGCTTATGGTTACAGGATGAAGCTTTCGTTTAAACCCCCATTAAAGAAAAATGAGATCTCTTCAATATCTCAATTGATTCTCCTAGACAGCACAGAAAGTAATTGGATCCCAGTAATCCACTAGTTTCAGAAGAGATCTCCTGAGCTATGAATGAGCAATTAAATTGTCTTGCACTTCGATGGTCTTCGTATGACATTTTTTACTGGAGGGACATCTTTGAATACAGATGAGGTGTGTTTTTGTTGCACCACAGTTGTTGTATTGCATTGTTAGGCTCGAATTGTCAGAGTTTGCTTACAACCCTTACACACATACTTGCTGGAACAGTGAGGTGTATTTATGTGTGCGCATATCCTGCAGTCGCACACACACAGTCAACCCAGAGTCATGAATTCTTAAAAACAATCCTGCACAAGCCCATCCACTGCAGAGAAACAGGCTGCAGAAGACAGCCAGAGGGGGAAAAAAAGTATCTGGCAAAACTGGGCCAGTTTGCTCTTAATTACATCGTTTATTTATTCATTTATTCAAAGGGAGCCTCTGTTGGAACAGCAGCAACATTTAAATGCAAAACCCCCCTTTAAAGACGTCCAGGATGAGAAATAAAGGCTAGCAGCTAGAACTAGCAGGACACTGATGTCTCTCCCTCTTCTTAACGAAATCTCCTCTGCAGCAGACATGTTCCTAGCTGCCTTGTTTTGTTGAAATACACTGTGGAAGACATTTTGATAAGATTTATTACTGTGAATTCATGCAACTTGGCATCACAGCACTTGCTCTTGTTTCAGAATGGTTCCAGTGAAAAGCGAGAGGTTCGACAGTTCCAGTTCACTGCCTGGCCGGACCACGGCGTTCCTGAGTACCCCACTCCATTCCTGGCCTTCCTCAGGAGGGTGAAGACCTGCAATCCACCGGACGCTGGCCCCATCATCGCCCACTGCAGGTCTGAACCCAGTTCCTACTTGTCAAGGCTCTCGACGGTTGGGAAGTCTCGTCATTCAAAGTTTTAGTCAAGTTTGGCATGGTTCCCTAAAGTTGGCCTTTTGGTTCTTAGTAAAGAAGCACAGGCAAGCACAGTGCACACTGTAACAGCTGATAGGAAAATTAGTTTTGACTGACATATGGCCTGACATCTCATCTGACCACAGTTCACTGTTGTTCTTTTGAAGCTCCTTGTCACCTGTACCGTTTCCATGCTCGTTTGACTCGCACCTGGCGCTGAGGCGAAGTTGGAGCTTTCATCTTAAATGTCTCCAGTTTGATGTGGTCAAAAGACGTTCTGTCTAAATAAATAAAAAAAGAGACAGAAGCAGCAGTGGGGAGGCCAACCCTAGCTCTGCCCCCTGTGTTAACTGTGATGAATATTTTTAATGCCGTTAAACTGGAATAATTAATCGACCGTGTTAACGTGATAATTTTGACAGCACTAAAAGAAACCAAACTGTCCTGCAACATTCATCTCTGACTTGTGTGTTTTCAGTGCTGGTGTGGGCCGTACAGGGTGCTTCATCGTGATTGACGCCATGCTAGAGCGCATCAAGCATGAGAAGACGGTGGACATCTACGGTCACGTGACCCTCATGCGCTCCCAGAGGAACTACATGGTGCAGACGGAAGACCAGTACAGCTTCATCCACGATGCCCTCCTGGAGGCCGTCGCCTGCGGGAATACAGAGGTGGCGGCACGAAGCCTCTTCTCCTACATACAGAAGCTGGCGCAGGTGGAGGCCGGAGAGCACGTTAGTGGCATGGAGCTGGAGTTTAAGGTAACCACAAGACATATGAAAAGTAGGAACATGTTTATTTTATGTTGTTAAAGCAGGAAAATGTTTTTCTGGAGGGCACAAGATAATCGAAAGTGCCAGATAGAACCTCTAGTAACAATCGACACCTCTTGGCGGTATGTTTTGTTACTGTAGACACAGATGTGAAACTATAGTTGTGACAAAGATGACCAAGAGTTGAAGACAGTCAGAGAGGGATTGTGGGAAGGGTAATTAACACCCAATGAAGACGGATGTTGAGGAGAAGCAATGTGCTCGCTAATGAGCAGAGAGGGATTGTGGGTTCCATTTGGCAACTGAGACTGAAAGTAAGTCTATATGTTCATGTGAACTTTTTTTATATGCGGATGATTCAGCGTTATTGGTTTCACATAAAGATCAGAACATAGTTGAAAGAACCCTTAGTGTGGAACTATCAAATGTCAGTAGGTGGATGTTAGACAATAGGCTATCACTTCACATAGCGAAAACGGAAGCCATATTGTTTGGGTCAAAAATAAGATTGAAAAGATCTCCTGGTTTTAAGGTTTTAGTTGGAGATAATGAGATTAATGTAAAGGAATCAGGTAGTTACCTTGGTTGTTTGTTGGATTGCCACTTGTCGGGAGTGGGCCAAGCGCAAAAGGTTATTACCAAGGTAAATCAAAGAGTACATTTCTTGGCCAGAATCTCAAGGTTTCTGGACAAGAAAGTGATGTTAACTCTGGCAAATGCTTTAATTCCAACATATTTTGACTATATATGTTGCTCTTGGTATAATGGTGTCTTAAAGCACCTGAAACATAGGCTTCAGACTGCTCAAAATGGGGCTATAAGGCTTATTTTGAACCTCCCCATGATATCTCATCTTGATACTTCTCATTTTGAGACTATTGGGTGGTTAAAAGTAGAAGATCGAGTTTCTCAGATTCACCTGTGCATGGTACATAGGACTGTGTATGGGGTTGTCCCTAAATATTTGATTAATTATTTTAATAGAGTGAGAGATGTTCACAGTTACTCCACAAGGGGCAGCCTAACTGATTTTGTACTTCCTAGAGTTAAGAATAATTTAGGTAAAGAGTCCTTTATGCATGTAGCAACAAGCTTGTGGAACAGGTTGCCAGGAAATTTAAAGATGATTAGAAGTTTAGGAGGTTTTAAGAAGGCATTGAAAAAATGGCTTAGATGCCAATATTAGTATGATAATGTTTTTTTTTTATTGTTTTGTTTTGATAGATATATTTTATATATATATAGGGGAAGTCGTGGCCTAATGGTTAGAGAGTCGGACTTGTAATCCAATGGTTGCGGGTTCGAGTCTCCGGCCGGCAGGAATTGTAGGTGGGGGGAGTGAATGTCCAGTGCTCTCTCCACCCTCAATACCACGACTGAGGTGCCCTTGAGCAAGGCACCGAACCCCCAACTGCTCCCCGGGCGCTGCAGCATAAAATGGCTGCCCACTGCTCCGGGTGTGTGTTCACGGTGTGTGTGTGTTCACTGCTGTGTGTGTGCACGTTGGATGGGTTAAATGCAGAGCACGATACTTGTACACGATATAGGTCACCATACTTGGCTGAATGTCACTTCACTTCATATATATATGGATGTGATGCTTGAGGTGGCAAACCAATTAGTTTAACGATGGGACCCAATAGCATTTATATTTTTAAAAATCATAGTAGTAAAGCTTTTATTGAGTAGCATTGTAAAACATCCTGTTTTAGAATCAAGTTGTGCCAGAGATTGTCTTACTATAGGGAGATGAGAGGGTATTTATTACTTACTATTGGAGAAAGCATAACGACCAACTTAGATCACATTTGCCGTAATAACCAATCACATTACTACCTTGACGTTATTGAATTTCAGTCAGAGTTGTGCGACACTCAATTTTCGTTTATGGATAGCATAGGAATGAATGGGAAGTGCCGTAAGCTGAAGCCCACCTGTTGCAGAAAGTCAGTAACTTCTCTTATAAAGCAACATTTTTTTCATGGTAAACTCTAAAAATAGTTTAATCCAAAAGTATCGTTTAGTGTAAAACATGTTGAAGATTAGCAGATAGGCTGTCGATTCATTAAATGATAAGCCGTTTTCTCTAAGAAGCTGTTTATTCAGCGTAGTGAAGCCTCTCCTCCATTGACATCCATTAAAAAAATGGCCTCTGGTCTCCTTTCTGTTAGCATTATCCATTACACTTTTTTGGCAAAGGTTGCAGTATTGCCTTCTAGTGGCTTTGGTCGTGGGTCTGGTCTTGCTAAAGCACAGCGAACAATGCCCAATTCATGACTGACTGAGTTCCTTTAAAGAGATCATCAAACTAGGTAGGAAAATGTCAAAACTGGTTTGCAAATTGGTCAGAAACGGTTCCTTGTGAGCAAAAATATGAAGTAGCATCAATGGAGCAAGAAAATCAAGCAAAGTATCAATTCTAGCCAGAAAATCAAATAGCGACGCGCTAAGCTTTCAAGCTAATCAGCTAGAGGTATGATAAGATGGCAGACTAATCAGTTAGTGGTGTGCTAGGTTTGTAAATCAGAATCATGCAAAACTAGTCAGTTAACTAGTTAGCTAAAGAGCTATCTGGACAAAAACCCAGACAAGTTTATTTTGACCATTTAGTGCTTTTCAAAAGTTATAAACTAACACATAATTTATTACTTTTTTGTCATAATTAAATGATTAGCATGGGGGATAGAATCTTTCCCAACACAATGAGCATGCTAGTGCTAATAAGATGCCTACAGGGCTAACCATGTCACAGACCTCTTTTAAACTCTACCCCGGCCCACTAAACCAGCCAAAGTGTGTGTGCGCGCGTGCTTATTATTTCAACAGCTCGGTTCAGAGCTGGTGCTTCCCACCGGAATGCCTCATGCCCTTCCAGGTCCCTCTTTTAAAGCTACTCAAAGACTCAAAGGAAAGACAAACAGCCAGTGGCTGCTTCTGGAAGAAAGAGAAAAAAAGACTAGGCCTGGAGCAGGAACTGAATGGATTTATAACCGGGCAAAGGCATTACCTGGCGGAACAGAAGAGAGAAAGTGCGCCACAGTTTCTAGATGTGCCAGGCTCGTCCAGTTAAAAGAAGACAATGCTTCCAGACAACTGACCTAGAAAACAGAGAAGAATTACGGGCACGGTTGATGTTAATTGATGGTTACAAGCTCTAATTTGGATCATGACACAAGAGTACGAGGTGTATGTGCACGTACAAAACTGTGGCGTCCAGTCAGAGTATGAATACAAAGTGGCTTCTTAAAAGCGACAGTGACCCATTTCGCCAATTGCCGCCAAAGTTGCACGACTTTCCAATTGTTTCAGAACAGGGTTTCATGCCACCTGATGGACGAAAAATGGGGGTTTTGGTAATTATAACAGCAACGAGCATTGACAGGTTTCCTGCGAGCGCACGTAAACTGGGTCACCCAGTCTCGCCCATTTATAAACAGTCTGAGACTGAGAAAAAAATAGAGGCATTGCACCAAAAATAAAGGATCAGAACGGTTAAACGACTGTCTGAGATTCCCATGCAGCAAGTAATGTCCTTCAAGCCTAAATATCCGAAGTAAACTCTATTTAAAGGATTAGTTCACTTCTAGAATAAAAATTTCCTCATTATTTACTCACCCCCATGTCATCAAAGATAAGAACATAGTCAAAGTTTCTTTCTTTAGTCGAAAATAAATTAAGGAATTACGTTTTTTTAGGTTGGTAAGTTTACCTATATCGCAGCCACTGCACTACCATTATTTTTAAGTGAAGGAGACGCATGCGTGTATCTTTAGAAAAGCAGTGCAGAGAGCTGCTTCTGGGATGCTTACGTGTAAATAAGGGGTCATCCATCCAAGCATTAATGGCAATGAAAGCCCCTTATACTTGAGAGCAGCCACGTATGAGGTGTTTCTTGGAGGTTATAGTAAATTAAAGAATAATCACGTGATTTTTACGTATGCCAGGGGACCTGTAAATGCAAAAAACTGTTTCCATTGCAGTTAAAAAAAATGCCTCATGTGAGCGTAAAAAAACTTTTTGCAATATACGGGCGTTTATGTGAAATTGATGCGTTTCCATTAGGCGTATTTTCAATTCGCAATTTTGTTTTTGCGCAATTTGAAAGGTAATGGAAAACACAGCTATTTTCTCCTCTAACTTCAAAATCATCCAACATTGTTGTTTTACCTTTTTGTTTTTAAGGGCGTTTGACTTTCTTTACATCTTCACTTTGTAAAGACTGGGTTGGTACTTCCGCCTACGTCACGCGTGCATGATTACGTAATGCATGAGGTCGAGCTAGTGCAAGACGAGCATTTGTGGTTAAAAAGTATATAAATGTTAATTTTTTTTTTAAGAAAATGACCAATTGTTTCACTAGATAAGACCTTTATCCCTCGGCTGGGATCATGTAGAGCCCTATGAGACTGCAATGTTTTCCTCAATTTCTTTTCAACTGAAGAAACAAATCATGAATGTCTTGGATGACATAGGGGTAAATAAATTATAAGGAAATTTTTATTCTGGAGTTAAACTAATCCTTTAAGCTGTAAATGTTTGGAGTTTTAGAGACTGTTTTGGATTTATCAACCATCTTTCTCTTCCCACAGCGTTTGGCGAACTCCAAAGCCCACACGTCCAGATTCATAAGTGCCAATCTGCCATGCAACAAATTTAAAAACCGCCTGGTCAACATCATGCCCTATGAGACCACTCGAGTGTGCCTGCAGCCCATCAGAGGGCTGGAGGGGTCCGACTATATCAACGCCAGCTTCATTGATGGATACAGGTACTGCAACAGTGAGAAAGCGACCCGAAGTTGTTCATTTTGCCAATTTAAGCACCTTAATTCACAGGGACTCACTTTCTCTTTTCTGTAGACAACAGAGGGCTTATATAGCCACACAAGGCCCATTAGCAGAAACCACTGAAGACTTCTGGAGGATGTTGTGGGAGAACAACTCCACCATTGTGGTGATGCTGACCAAACTGAGGGAGATGGGACGAGTGAGTGTCCCTCTTCTTTAAATCCAATGGATTTCAGCTTCCAGATCATGTCATTTAATGATATCTCTGTGTGTTTTCACAGGAAAAGTGTCACCAGTACTGGCCGGCGGAGCGCTCCGCTAGATATCAGTACTTTGTGGTGGATCCAATGGCGGAGTACAACATGCCGCAGTACATCCTCAGAGAGTTCAAAGTGACGGATGCTCGGGTGAGTCCTGAAATGCAACAAAAATGTATTGGGTACTGAATGATTACCATGTTCATATACCTTTTGTATGGCCTTTACATGGTACCTCAAGATACGTCATGGTTTTCTTACGAAAATGGTACTACCATGTTATTTCAGACATTTATTGGAAATACAATGGACTACCATAAAGTATCTCCAAGGTATTTCCAAGATTATCATGGTATTAAAATAGGATGTATCCAAAACCACAGTATTACCATGGTACCATGTATGAAATCATCTACATACTGTAGTACTTTGATATTGTGGTATTAAACATTACCATTTTTACATACCCTGGTACTCCAAGGCATTTCAAAGAATACCATGTTTTCTTCAAAGAATACCATGTTTTCTTCAAAGAATACCATGTTTTCTTGACATCATTAGGGAAAAAATGCCACGGTATTTTCCTATATACTGTAGTATTGAGTGATTACCACATTTATTTGTCATGGTACTTACTACAAAGAATGTCATGGTATTATCATGACATATATCTAATAAAAATGGTAAATCATGTTGTGAAAACAGTAATACAAATACTAATAATATTATTATTTATGTGTACATTATATTAAATATTTATTTTATATTAAAAAATATGTTAATGTTTATAGTTTACTGTCATTCACAATTTATTTATATATATAATTATATTATATATATAATTATAATATATATAATATATTATAGTGTACATCATGTGGTAAAAACATGTTAATACTATTGTATATTATTATTTATTCATATATTATTTATATTAAAATATAAATCTAGCCATATTAACCTGCATGTTTGCATTTATATTATTAGCATTTTTACGTTATATAAGTTTTATTTTTGTTAATATTTTTATTATATTTTTGATAGTGCTGTCAAATTATTAATCTTGATTAATCGCATCCAAAATAAGTTTGTGTTTACATAATATATGTGTGTGTTCTGTGTATATTTATTATGTATATATAAATACACACACATGCATGTATATCAGAAAAATAGTTTGTTTATATATTAAATATTTTCAAAATATTTACTGTGTGTGTATTCATATATACATAATGAATATACACAACACACACAAACTTTTTTGTATGCGATTAATCGCGTTTAATTGTTTGACAGCACTAATTTTTGACCATCATTTTAATAGTATTTAGTCAATTTAAGAATTTCTTATTAATATGTATAAATTAATATTGATTATAAAAATTGATGTAAATTATGCCTTAAAAACAAGGTAATGCCATGTATCAAAAAAAAAAAAGTCTTTCTTTCGGAAGCACATTATTGCAGATTATATCAATTACAAAGTGTTTTGGGTAAAAATTACGCAATTCAATTTAGTTCTGTATCTATTCAGAGCCAAAGTCTTGTAATCGTGTTTCCCATGAGTCTCAGCTGTAGGTCTTCCTCTAGAAAAGCCCGAATATCTCATCAAGCGAGCGACCGCTAGTAGAACCGCTCACTTAATGACTCCAGCCCTCATCAGTCAAGTGGCCTTTCCGGCAAACCGCTAGAGCGAAACACTCTGACTGCCGGCTTACGAACGCGAGCGGACAGTCCCAAGACGAAATGAGCATCCCGAGTGTCACTCACTCCAGCCGAGCACTTTAATTGTGATTGAATCATCCAGGCTGGCTCTCCAGTAATCAGACTGCAGCGAGAATCAAAGAGCGCTTTAATCAGAGCTGACTGGAGGGGGCGGGGCCTGGACCAAGGCATGATGGGACGCCGCCGCACTCGCTTTGGCAGCGAACAAGTCACGTATTTAATCACACGATTGGACACACATCGCTCGGCCTGTAGTGTGTGCGCAGAGTTCACTCTGGGCTCTTTTACGCCTCGTTTTCTGCTGTTTGCAGTTAATCAAACGCAGACGAATAAAGTCTGAAGCGCTGTAGAGAGGATATGTAGACAATATTCAGTATATATGTTGGTATTTATGTATTTGTTTTGAAATTGCTCAATTAGAAGAAGCATAACTTTGATTAAAGCTATTGTTGAAAAGTTATATAGTTGGTCTGTTTTAATGAACACAATTTATAATAAATATTACAATAATATTTTTTATTTGTTATTAATCGAACTGTGTTTTGATCTCTTTCTTAACACAAGCAAACTAAAAAGAATCACCAGCATTAGGAAATAGAAATGTAGAGTTTTCTTTTTTTTTTGTCTTCTGTGTAACGGCTGTGATCCAGAAAGCCCGGCATTAGACTGTGATTAAGTGTGTTTGATCCGTCGGACTCTGACTGTAGGGATGACTGAATATTTCTGGCCTCTTTGGCTTTAATTGTGCCTGGTTCTGCCTGAGCTTCCCTTCGATTGCTTGTTTCTCTTTCTTGGCCGTCGCTCTCGTCTTCATCCGTCAGGGTTTCTCCAGCCCATCGATTAACAGCAGAGTCACCCCGGTCTGTTAAATCCCGTATCGGCACGGCTGTCAGCCTCCGTCCGGATGAAGCCATCCATCCACTGCTGTTGTGTGCAGTAAAGGATTGTGGGAGTGAAAGTGTTTGTGTTTGTCTCTCAGGACGGCCAGTCCAGGACCGTACGGCAGTTCCAGTTCACCGATTGGCCGGAGCAGGGCGTTCCCAAATCAGGAGAGGGCTTCATCGACTTCATCGGACAGGTGCATAAAACTAAGGAGCAGTTTGGACAGGACGGGCCCATCTCTGTCCACTGCAGGTGAGGAAGCATCCAATAAAAATAAAAACTAATTCAACATTTTAATAAAAAATAAAATAGTATATCACTTGAGAGCATGGATGGATGGATATTATTTTAATCTTTTGAAAATATACATCATATTTTTATAATTTAATTATTTAAAATATTAAAAACATGGATAAATTGCATAGTTTTTTGTGTAAGTTACATTTTGATATTGCATTCAGAAATATAAATGTGAAGTACTGGTATATAAATAAATTTTTAATTTAAAAAAATCATGTTTTTAGTTCCCGTTGCTCCTCAAATAATTTTATTTAAACAAAAAGTGAATTAAAAATATAATAATAATTATATAGTAATAATAATAATTAAAGTGGCATTCATTATTTATTATAAAGGCCGAGCCATTTTTTTTTATTTTTTTTAGCAAAACTGGAACTAGCAGTGTGTGGGAGATGCATTATACAAATAATCTTGGGTTCATGTATCTCAATAATTCAACACTAATACAAGTGTGCGTGTGAATTATCATTCAGGAGATGCTGATTTTTGGGGTCACGCATGTATTTGAGTGTTTATGGAGCGACGGGAGGCTCTCGCCGTCCATCTCATGTCTTTATTTTGCTTTTCTCTCTCATCCGTCTTTCTCTCCGTCTCTCTGTCTTCAGCTTCAGCTGCATGTGGCGCCACGTCTCCATCAGAGAGACCTTTTATGCTGTTTTTGGTCTCTTTTTTTTTTATCTTGACTGCATTGCATCATCTTGTTTTCCAGTAAAAATATCTAAATATTTTAAAACCAAGATGCATTTATTTGAGAAGCAAAAATGACACAAGTACATTTTCCCACACAAATGTACTTAAATGAAGTGAGTTTTTTGTTAAAACAAAAACAAATATCAGCCAATAGGGTTAGAAAACTAATCTCGTTTTGCCTTTGAATGAAGTTTATTTTTCTGACTCTACTGGCAGATATTTGTTCTCGTTTTAAGCTTAAACGCCATTCATTTTAATAAATTCTTCAGAAAACAGCACTTAATATCTTGCTTCTCAAGTAAATGTAATTTGATTTATCAATGTTTAGGTATCTGTACTGGAAACAAAATAAATGCATTTAACAAACAAAACTGAGTTTGAGGAATACGTGTAAATGTATTTTTCTTATACAGAAAAACAAACTTTGTTATCTGTAGTAATATTATTATATATGATTATTAGTATATAATACTGTATCTTCATAGTATATCATTTAAAACACACATTTCATATTTTTTAAGAACATAGTTTTATATAGTTATATATAATAGCCATAATATAATCATTTTAATGTTAATACTATAATAATATTAATGAATTACTTTAAATTACTTTACATTTTCAATTTATATAAAATATATGTAAATATAATTAAAATTATATATTAAGATTATACAGTTTTATATAATTATGATACTATGTTAATACTAATAATATTAATTTATCATTTAATTTATATTTGTGTGCGTGTGTGCGCGTGTGTGTGTGTGTGTGTGTGTGTGTGTGTGTGTGTGTGTGTGTAAATAAAGTATTTAAAGTAATTAATATTATTGTGTTACTACACTTAATTTTGATTGACCCCCTTCAGAAAACATAATATTTTTATTTAAATGTAATTTGATTTATGAATCTTTAAATATTTATACTGGAAAACGACAAAAATACTGAAGAATGAAAATGATTTTTTTTTACATTTAATTGAAATCCTTAAACACAAACTTGCTCGTCAAGTGAATTTATTTTGTATTAAGAATGTTTTTCCACTGCAAAAACGGATGAATAATTGATTTTTGCAGGAAAGACTGTTTACATTTGGTCCTTTTGTCTCTGACGAGGGTTGACGGTTTTCAGCGCTGGTTGAACTCCTTCTTTAATCTTCCTCTCTCTCCATCCATCTCTCCCCCAGATTTCATATCTAATAGAGCCACATGGTTTTGTCATTAATTGCATGATTACGTCGACTGAATGGAAGTGTAAATCCTCTCATTCAGCGCATCTTCACGCCTGTCAGATTTGAAAGTCTATCTATTTAACCAGCGCTTGGGCTGAAGTCTGAGAGCGGAGCCACTTCTTTCTTTCTTCTCCTTTCTTCAGCCTCCTTTCTGGAGGATTTTGGCAACACGGACGGACAGAAACGTCAAAAGCGTTTTGTTTTCCTGACAGTCACCGTCGTGAGACTCTGAAATGCTTTTTCATTAGATTCCCCGACTTTTCCTGCGAGGTTGCATCATTATAACCCCACGCTATGATTGGCTCGTTGTCTCAGCCAATCAGAGGCCTCCATTGGCCCGAGCCATTTGTCACTTTCGATTGCCAAGTGGAGGCGCAGGGGAAAATAAGCCCGTTGTCATATCAATTATTGTTGGCTTGGTGAAATCGCTCGACGCCAAAGCAGCTTATGAAGCAGCCTTGAAAAATCAGACTTAAGACTCCTCCTATTTCAAGCGCTGTCACGGCGAGACGAGCTTAGCACACACGTGTGTTTGTTCAAACTGAACGAGTCTGATTTATTCTACTGCTGTTTAGATAGATGCCTATAGCGTTTGAAATAGTGTAGTATGCAGTATGTATAGTGTGCAAGTGCGCACTGTGTGGAAAACTGTATCCCACAATGCAATGCACTTGAGTTTCCCCTTACAGTGTGACAAATGAATGGACATAATGTGATTATTTTTTTATGGATTTTTATTTTATAATTTATTACAAATGTATTAAAGTGGGGGAAATTTGTTTATGACAGGCAGTTTATTTTTATTTTTTAATTTTAAATCTACTTTTATTTAATTATTTATTATTGTGTGTGTGGGTGTGTGTGTGTGTGTGTGTGTGTGTGTGTATTTATTATTAATTGAATAATTAATAATAAATACGGCATAATTTTTTACAAAATAATTATAAAAAAAAAAAAAAAAAAAAAAAACGTTAATGTGATGCAATATAGTGAGACCATGTGATACTAATTTCAAATTGAGGAATATAATATAGCAGTATGACGATATTCCATTTCATACAGATATTAGTACTTAAGACAAAATTAACACTTAATTCAAATCTTAATATCTTAAGCAATTTTGTTTCAAGTAAACGTATGTTCACAAATGTTTAGATGTTTCCACTGGAATTCCTCATGTGAAAACATACTGTTTCAATACAAATTTTACATTTATCACCTTTTAGAAAGATATTACCATTTATGCCAACAGACTAACCCTTTTCCAGCTGCACCATCATCAGTTCTCGGTTTCACAGAGCGCTTTTTAACACAAACTTGTGTTTTCCTCAATGCAGTGCCGGTGTGGGGCGGACCGGGGTCTTCATCACGCTAAGCATCGTGCTGGAGCGGATGCGCTACGAGGGTGTGGTGGACATCTTCCAGACAGTCAAAATGCTGAGAACGCAACGGCCAGCAATGGTGCAAACAGAGGTAAGAGTCCAGAGATTCAGTTTTAGGGCAGATTGTCTTGTTTAATAGCTGGACAGTTGGCAAATTAAAGTAATAGCAAATGCTGATGCCTTTGTGTTTCGCTTTACAGGACGAGTACCAGTTTTGCTATCAAGCGGCTCTGGAGTACCTTGGAAGTTTTGATCACTATGCAACGTAAAAAGCCATTTCTGTTCCCCCCTGCCCCACAAACCCCCCTCCCCCCAACAGCCTCCTGAGCCATAAAAACTTGCTTGAAAACACGAAAAGATGACAACTATACAGAATTCATACAATTTTTTTTTGAAGAATCGTCTTTTGGAACCAATCGAAACGCATTGTGCGTATCCCCAATTGGACAAGCAACACTGGAGAAGCGCAAACGGATCCTAAACCCTTCTACGTCCCAAGCTCGTGATGGAGGAACCAAACGTTTTGGCTCAGGCTGTAGGGCGGGAATGATGATCTAGGTGTCGGACCACTAACTTTACCTCAAGTGTTCTGACGTGGAGGACAAGCATTGTTTCTTTTCAAACTAACTCTATGAACATATTACAAAAAGACATGAAGGAAAAGTCGGTGAGCTACAACATGACCACAAATTAAAGTATAAATGATGAGCACCTAATTGTTTGGCGTTTAAAATCCTTCTTTGTTTACTAAAATGGAAACGTTTCCATTGAAAGGTCAACTGTCAGTCTAACAGCAGTCTTCAATGGAGAAGTTGGCGCAACGGTACAGACAAGACTTCTTTTGCTGCTCACATCTTGGGTCCAAGCCTCTCCTTGACATGATGCCATTCAGACAAAATTGGGAGCAGCTTAAGAAGCAATTCGAGGCAAACGGTTCATCCACTTGAGAAAGTCACCCTCCTCTCGAAACCACTGGAGTTGCCAAACAAGATCTCGTCATGTCTTGAGGCACTGAGGCATTCAAGGAAATGGTTGAAACCTAATCGCATCGGTTTCTTGAGGTGGGGACAGTTTTTCTGTGCTTTCGAGGACGTGCTAGCGAAAATTTCGGCCAATGTAGCTCCATCTTCACTTCTCGAGAGCCAATGGGAGTGTGAAATTTTGTGTAAACTAGAGATTAGGACCAGAGGATCCACCACCGAAGTCTCAAGTATCTTTGACACAATGTAGCTCCATTTCCATCCTCAAGAGCCAATAGGAGCTTGACCTGTTGCGTAATTGGGAGGTTTGGACCAGAGGAACCACCAACAAAGTCTCCAGTTTCTTTGGCGCAATGTAGCTCCATTTCCATCCTTGAGAGCCAATAGGAGCTTGACCTGTTGCGTAATTGGGAGATTTTGACCAGAGGAACCACCAACAAAGTCTCAAGTATCTTTGGCACAATGTAGATCCATCTCCACATCTCGAGAGCCAATGGGAGCATAAAATGTTGCGTCATCTGGAGATTAGGACCAGAGGAACCACCAACAAAGTCTCGAGTTTCTTCAGCGCCTTGTAGCTCCATTTCCATCCTCGAGAGCCAATGGGAGCTCGACCTGTTGCGTCAATTGGAGATGATGAGGAGAAGAGCCACCAACAAAGTCTTGAGTTTCTTTGACAACTTCATGTGATACATTGACTGGTCTCTCCATTGACATACATAAAGTATGGCGGACCGGATAGGGGATGCGTCGCTACGTCTTGTTTTCGGTACTTCGACGTCCCCAGTGACCAACGTTCATTGCCATCGTTTCAAACGTTTTTTTGTCTTACTTTTTTGGTTTCGTTTTTCTCTTGATACCAAACATGCTGCTTTTGCTCCATTATGCTGTACGTGTACATGTGAAGAGTCCGATTCACCAGACAGAAGTGTGCGAGAGCGTAATTACGTGTGCTGGTCCCACTGATCAAATCCATTTCCTTATGCCCCAACAGTCGCCCAGGATGAAATTGCAGTTTTTCGTCATCATCGACCCATTCCTGGTTATTTTGGGATTTCTTGCATTCATTTGTTGGTTCTTTTTTAGGTGTTTCTTCAATGGATTTTGGCTAACAAAGAGCAAGAAACGGGCATATGTTTGCACCATGAAAACTGCGGTACAACTATCTTGTGAATCTGTTGTTGTAGGTGGGACTGTTTTACACACTCATGCATATGCGAATGAGGGGAGGGGCCTGCGCTCCGCCGTCAGAGCTGATTGGCTGTACTGGAGAATGCTTGAACCTGGAGTGTTCTGATTGATGAGAGAATGAAAGGAGCTGTGTGTAATCTTATTTCCAAAAAAGCCTTATTCTTGTAACATCATAGAAAAAAATCAAATGCATTATTGTTATATTATTTTGACTATTATCTTCTTAACGGACATTTGATTTCTTGGTTTAGTTGTTTGCTTTTTTTAACAAAGATACTGTACTCATTTTTTAATTAGCAAGGAAAAATAATGCTCATTTTGCTCATATTATGTTAAAAGACATTCTATTTTTTCACTGTAGAAATGTAACGTGAGATGTGTTTGTGTGCATGTATACATAGAGAAATGAGACGTGAATGTATACATACACACTTACATATATTATATTTAAATGCAGAATATAAAGATGTATCCAAATTTTCATATGAATAGCCTTTTTTGTTTTTGTTTTTGAAGCGGGCTTTCATTTTTATACCACCATGAAATTATGAAATTGTGTGTATGAAATCATGACTTTTTATTGTTTTCGGGGGTTTTTTTAAAGAGTCGGGGAAATGCATTTTCAGAAGTGCAGAAATTTCCCATAAATCATTGCAGGGAGAGCTTTGACTTCCTGTTGCCCACTGATGAAGGTTGAATTATGATTGCAATCCTGTTGTTATTCATCAATAGTACTAGTATTAACTGAAGTATTACTTTTATAAAAGATGTAGAACTGGTTTACAAAATATTGAATTGAACAAAAAAAAATAATTAAATTAAGTAACTTATGTATACTTTCCAAATTTTCCAAAAAAAAATAATAATTTTGTTACAGCCCATATCTGTGAAAGCTTTCATTTTTGAAACATTATTTGTCTTTTTACTTTTCAAACCACCGAATGTTCAATCGTTTGTTAGATATCAACTATGATCCTGAATATAATGCCTGTAAATAAACAAATATATATTATATGTATTTGTATAATTTGACCCACCAGATTTCCGTCTTTGAACAAAACAGAGATAACCAACAACAAAAAAATGTTTATGCTAATGGAAACCTTCCACAGTTTTGAAAGAAGCTTTGTCTCACGCTAACAGCTGTTTATCTCTCTTCACTTCATTCCTCTTTTTTTCTGATCCATTTGTTGGTTTTTTTCCCAACTCTCCACACTTTTTTTCTTATCTTAGCCAACACACTCTGCAGTCCTGTGGTGAGAGAAATCACAACTTTCTCCTTTTCCCATAAGACTTTGTGCATGACTCTTATTTTTTTTGACATTTGTAATACACTAATACATGTCAGATTTCACTCCAAAATCAAAAAGCATAAAGAAAATAAAGCCTATTTTTTAACATTTTCACCTCAAAATGCTCTGTATTTCTCACTCCTCAAGAGGTGACTATAATTGTTGTACATATATATATTTTTTTGTTTGTTTGTTTTGTTAAAAATGACTTAAATTCAAAGTGTCATTGAAATCAGTGCAACAAATAATTTCACACATTTTTTGTATTATGGTAATGAAAATTTGATTTTTTTTTTTATTTTTTTTAGAGGGGACTATGGTAATGAGTATTGCTGGGAAAATTCTTGATAATAAAAGGTTGTAATGCAAAACATCTTACTAGTATCAAAAAAATACTTCTCCAAGCAAAATGTAATTTCTTAGTTTCTTTTTATTTTGGAGTGAAATATGGCCCAGCAATGTTTTGGAAAGGTTTTATGAGATTCACCCAAAAATGAATCCCATTTTTACCCGTACCGAGCCTGAAGCACTAATCATTTTGTGTTTTTCCTCATTCTGAGTGATTCTGTTGATCGATCGGGATGAAGAAGGGCTTATAAAATGCCCAGTGCCTATAAAATGCCATATGAACAGCAAGAGCAAATTGCCTTGAATTGGTAGCGCGTTTGGTGATTAGCATCATGTCATCATTGCTAGTTTAAATACACGCCCTTCTCTCACCACTGCCTCTGCGCTTCATCTTTTTTTACTTAGTAGTTCATTGCAAAGCTCTAGAAGTTTACCGATACCATGTTTAGTTCACTTTTATTCTTATTTTATTTTTACGTTGGGGGACGAAGTACGAGAGAACTTGGAATCTGGAAATTCCAGCGCTGCCTTTTAAACTGTTGGGAGTTTTGTGTGTTTCTAACAAACTTTTCCTCGGGAGGGAAAAAATAACCGCAAAGGACACTTGGACTTGTCGGACTGATCTCCAAAACCTACGATGGCAAAGGTGCTCGGAAGTTATTTGTCTGCTCAATGCAAGGACTTCGACAACGGGAGCCAAACATGTGAATCGATTAGACTACAAACAACGGAGAACCAATATACACAAGTGAACGTATTAAAACCACGGCCAACAAAAAAAAAAAAAGAAACAAGCCAAACGCAAACGTGAAAATAGTTTATCTTTGTACGAAGGCCAAGTGCTATCGCTTTCAAACTGTTACTTCTGATGGACACAATAATTGGTTTGAAACCACTGTGTATGTAGATATGTTGACTTTGTATTAAAGAAATGTTGTCTGAAAATTGTGTGCCTCGTATTTGGTCTAGAAATATTCATGGATGTAGTTAATATTAAGTCTAGCATTAGATTTCCACAGGATCATTAAAATTTCATGAGCTCAGTTTGACAAGGCAGATGGTGAAATTAAATTGCTTATCGGCCGCATATACGAGGACCAATCAGCTGTCATCGCACATGGCATCTCAACAGAACAATCAATTATTTCACAATCTGGCCTGATACCTGAATGGTAAACACATCCATAAACTCAACATGCTTGTAATCTAACATCTCGTCTCATCTTGATGCATTTTGCCACCCGTTGCTTGCAATTTTAACATGGCGACCCAGGGATGTAGATACCGTAGATTAACTACGAATTTGTGCGTAAACCACTGGAGGAAGCAGTTGTTTGATTGTTTTTGCACCCAATTATATGCATAATTAATGGCATTTGAGAAGTCAGTTGAGTAAGTGATCTAAACAACCAAGATAGTATGGTGTTCTAGGAAGGTTTATGTTAATATCACCTCACAGTCAGTAGATTTGGTGCAAATCTTCAACAAATGCCACTGGGCTCGTCTGGAGGCTTGAACCATTCACCTGATGCTATTTACGGTCCATGGCGGCGTACTGCTGAAAACAAGAGAACAAAAGGTTTGTGTTCAACATGAAATCTTGGTAAAAAGCCTTAAGAATCCTAATGTTTCTGGACAACGCAAAAGAGAAGGTGATGGAGATCTGGGGCTAATTGCTTTTCTCGTCACTCATCAAACTCAGCGCTGTTTGCATCGGAGCAGCCAAAAGGCATGGAAATTTCGAATAAATGAGAAAGAAGTAAATTGGACCTTCCACCGCCCGTGGCAGAGCTGAGCTACAAATGGCACATCAATTGAATCAAGCCATGGAAAAGTAATCCTGCAGAAAGAGCCAGACATCATCTTTGAGAGATGAACAAGATAGAATGCGTTTTGCTCAGAGTAATTGCTTAGAAATTGTTCAATGCACTTGTATTCGGATCTAATCAAGAGCGTATTCTTTCAAATGCATTTGATACAACAATGTTTTGATTTGTTTTCTTGAGTTCCTTTGGTTTAGCAGAGCACTGATTCTTGAGACGTTGGGGGGGGGACGAACGAAACAGTTTTACCCGGTCTTAGTTTTGAAAACGGCAACATTTATGCTTTAATATGAGTCAGAATAATCTAGAATGTTTTTAACGCGCATATTCATTCATTTTTTTTCTGTTTTATAGAAATGTGGGTGTTATATTAGCACTCGCTTCCCTGAAACCAACTGTATCCACCATTTTTTATTTTAAAAATCCCTTTTCATCGCAGTTAATTTACTTTTTCAGTTATTGAAAATGTTTCATACACGATATTTCCTTTTTTCACCAACTAGGAGTTCAGAAACACCACAGATTTTGGTAAATCATTGGGATAACATTTTATTTCACCCATGTCAAAATCATCACAAAATGTAAAGAAATTGTTTGGGATTTTTAGATAATTTTACACTAGTTAAGCTACAGGAACAAAATGGCCGCTGCAATTTAACAGACTGTTGACAAAATCCCTTGTTTTCTGTTTGAAATCAATTCACTCCCTCAGTATTTCACAAATTATGAATGGTGTTTGGCTTGTATTTAATTATGCCTACAGTACAAATTTGCCTATTTTGTGAGAAAAAACAGGTTGCACCCAAGCGCCACAAGAATCAATGAGCGACAGTTAGCTAATTGTTCACATGATAAATTGTTAGGCATACGTGTTATTTGTGTTTGTTTGGTATGTTATAAAGCAGATGTTGGCAAAGAAGGAGTTAATTACGCCTGGAAGCTGAAACGAATTCCCATCACCTCCATTACAGATGTTTCTGGAGCTCATATATCTACAAACATATGATCAAATGTTACTAAATTCAGCTTTATGTACCTCAGTAACTGAAAACGGAAGGTTTGAGCTTTCTGGTATGCTAATCCAATTCTTATGCGACCTTAAACCGAGACCGTTTTTGAGGAGGCAAATGACTTCTTTCTGAAAATGTGCTTGAATACACTTGCGGTTTATCTCGCCGAGAGGAGAGTGGCTGCTCTCAGAGTTTATTATGCAAATGAGACAATTTGACAGATTGCTCGCAACCCTTCATAATCACTGTTCATGGACGGCTGGCTGCGGCACGAGCCGTTTCACTGCGTTTATACCGAGCTTTTGGGCTCTTTTTACTAAATATATATATGCTCTCAAAACACTTCAACGGTACTTATCCCGAGCACGATGGGTGCTGCTGGGTCAACAGCTTTTATTGGCCCTGAAACAACATTTCTGGCCAACTATAACAGTTGATTTAAGATAAATAATTGAGTTTGTAATGTTGTTGTTGCAACAAGCTTTATTATGGTTATTGCTTTATTGGCTACTGTCCACTTATAGGCCTTTAAGACCTGTATGCAACGATATCTCGACATGCTTTATGATTTCATGATTTAAATACCCGCCATTTTTTGGGGAATCAGAAGCACATCTGTGCCAACGGTGATAGTAATAAAATAGTAAATTCTTAAAGTTTAATGGTGATTATTGAATGTAATACAAGAATTGAGAGCGCTAAAAAAAACATACAGATAAAAAAAAACATTAAAATGTCAAATGACATTTAAAGTATTGTCACTGATTTTGCTGCGTGCATTAGCGCTATAAATACTGCTAAACGTTTATATTTTATAATTGCACATCAAGTGTTTTTGTCTGTTTTGTGCCCTCAGCTAATGAAAATTATCGTGTGCATGTGGATGGTTGTGCTTCATTGTGTGGTATGAGGCTAAAGTTAGTAACATTATTCAAAATCTTGTGTCAGATGTTTTTATTTTACTCACGGCAATGAATAAATCCAGTTCTGCACTACCAAGGGTAGGCTAGCTCTTCTCACTTCTTCTGTGGGCTTTAGTTTTATTCACTAGCATGACACTGTGCTGCTCTCTTGTGACAGAAACTGGAAGCTAGTTACTTTTGCAGATTATTTACTTCAAAACGAAGCCCAAAGGAATATTTCCCGCCCAAATAGCCACATTGCTCATAATGGATCCTGAAGATGCTTTTTATAATGAATAATTTACCCGATTAGACAATAACAGCTATGTGAAATGAGACGAGATCTCTCATGTTAATGGATTCCGTGGGTATGATAAAAACAGAATCTTTTTCCTAATTTGCTTCTGATAAAATGCTCTGCTGTGGTATATCTTAGGTTTTTACTACATGAAAAAAACATGGTTGCTATAGTTAAGCCATGAATTAACCATGGTTTTGATACACTAACCATAGTTTATCCATGGTATTTGTAGTAAAACTGGTTTTACAAATGATAATCATCAATACACCAAAAAAAAACATTGTTACTACACTTTTACTACAATAATACGGGACTGCATATTAAACTGGTCTGAGGTGCAATGTGACAGATTATATTGTTACATTCTCTCTTACCATCTGTCGAGTGTTTTTCCGACATTTGGACAGTGGCATGCTGGAATAGCTCCACAGAGGATGAAGCAGGTGTAGAAGATGGGTGGATAGTCGCTTATTGTATATGTGCATGTGAATCACTCAGAGAAAATGTGCTAAAATTCAAAAGAATTGAAATAACTAGCTGTTACAAAAAGTACCATAGTGATACAGTGGTAGTGATGGTATCAGGATAGTACTTTGAAATATACACCATGGTATTTTCAAGAATTGCATGTTAGCCTGCTTTGATCTATGTTATGTTCATATACAATGGTATTTCCACAGTACTCAAAAAACATGGTGCTATCATGTTATATTTCCCAAAAAACGGTACAATGTTCGTAATACCGTGCTACTGTTATCTAAGCAGTAGTGAGAGGGTACGTCATAAAACAATGTGTGCAGAGCGTGTTCCTTCTAAACTCGATAAGAACTTAACTTAAAGGCATGTTTTGAGGACCAGATCTTCACAGACATCAGCACAGAGTCATTTAGACTCCAGAGTCATTTGTTTATTTTCGAAAGCATTTCCTCCAGCAGTTCAGAGGTCAGGATTTATGGCCAGCAGCCATATTTGGTAGATCTTCTTCTGTCTTGTCAGAGGTTATTGCTGAAGGCTCCTTGCAGTGACTGATGGATCACTGACAAGAGATTGTTGTAACATGTCTGGATAATTACTTACCATGGAAATCAGTGCCAGTTTTGTGGGAATATTTGATTTGTTTGTTTTGCTTTTCACTTAGGAACCATTTGATCTAGTTTTCAGCGCAAGAGCCTTTGACATTTAGCGCGTCTGTACGCGTTCGACGCATGTGCACAGCCACATGCGCTGTTCGGGCCTTTCGAAAAATCGGGTTGCACGCCACTCCAGAGGAAACAAAACACAAATGAGCAAAGTATATTTTGGGTTTTCGACAGAAATAAGTTGTCGGAGCAATATATAAACAAGCCAGCCGCAGTAAGTTTCATTTTATTTGTTGTTTAACAGAGAAATTAATGATAACGGCAAAATATTTAAAAAATGGCGCAAATATTGGGTCACTGTTATACAGAAAACAATAATTCAGATAACACTTATTGTAATGAAAATACAGTGGTATTACCATCTAATACCCCTTGAAATAGTACGTTTAGCTTAGCTTGATGAATAGCTACATTTTAGGTGCTTTCAGTTTTTCTTTGTATTTATTTTATTTTATTGTCAAAATTAATAGACTCGTAAAATGAAAGCTCCTAAACTGCATGTATAATAATTTTATAGCACTAAGACGGTGTTTGTTTAAAAATTTCCCGTCAGCTACCCAGTCATCCATCATGTTGATTTGGATGCTGTTAGTGTGATCCGTCTGGAATCGTGCTGTGTGATTGTTTTATTTTTTTTTATTTTCTTTGAACGAGTTCAAATAGAGGGCGTCTGTAACACACCCTCCCTCTGGGTTAAATGACTAGAGCTTTCTTAAAGGCACCTGCCTGGTCGAGGCTTAATGCTGTTCTCTCCAGGAGCCACGAGTGAGTGAGTGTGTGTGTTCGCACGGCGTGTTGTGAAACAGTGAGACGGCCGTGACCTTGATCTGTACCCGTGTGCCAGGGTGCCGGCGTGGGCATCAGGTGTTGGCATCTGCGCTGCAGGTGCCCGTGCCCAATTAAAGGGGCGGCTTGACAAGCTGCCCGGTGGGCATGGCAGCAGGCCTTTAATTTAATTACATGGAAATGCACTGATTCAGGGTGAAATCAAGCAGAACGTGTCTGTTTGTTAGCCGCAGATGACTGCCACTTGACTGACAGAGCACTTGGATTCAGGTGTGCTGGCTGATGGGTGTTTTGGGCTTATTAACACAGGTTCACTGCGCTGGAGGACCTACCGCGGCGTATCATGGATCTGTCTGCCTGATGAAGCAATAAAGCTGAATTTCCTTGTATAGACTTAGAATTAAAGGGAAAGTTCATTCGAAAAGATATTTTCCACATTTCAGCTGGTGTTGAAATGTCTCCTTTTTTATTATTGTTATATTTTATTCTCAAATTATTAATGCTAACAACATCAGCATTGCGTGACTATGAGTATAGTATGTATTCGCATGTAGATTCAATTTCTGTACAGTCTAATCTAATTGTCATACCATTCGAATTTCACATTAAGAAATTCTTTTAACCCAAAAAGCAAACTATGCTCCCTTCGAACTGGTTTTCTTTAAAATACAAATCTTGTGTAATCCCAGGCTATCTGTAATCAGAAGCACATTTAAAACTGGAATATAATTTCATTTCATTCACATGTTTTTCATAAACACATTACAATCTGCCATCAAAATGATACATTTAATTATTCAAGCTGCTGTGAGAAAAGGCTATAAACGATCCTCCACCTGCAGAATCCTCACATGCGATATAGCCTACTAGCCGGGACAACTTCTTTATGTTTACAGACGTGACGTAATAACGCAGTGCCATGCTCAAATTTCCCGTACCACTCAAATTAGAAAACATTATTATAAGATGACCGTTGTGAATCGGGGGCTAAAGTAAGGTGATAGTCTTGAACACTGGCTGGTTATGTACTTGCTCAAATGTTGATTTTGGATCATTTTTAACCCAAAAAAAAGTTACGTACTGCAGCTTTAACTAGTCTTTAATAATGTTCTCAAAACATTAGCACAAAAACATAATGCATTGTTTTATTTCTGAAACGTTTGACGTTGATCTAACGATTTTTGAAATGGTACTACTTGTAACTATGAGAGAACATTTCAAATGTTATGTTCTCATAATGTTTGCAAAATTCTAAAAGAGAATGTTCCCTTATGCTTTTAAACGTTTCAAAAATTTTAACCATTCTGTGTTTTCGTCCCAAAATTAGTAGTTATTCAGAAGCAGCATATGTAACTTGGCGGAAAATTGTGTATGACACAACTGAACAATATTTCTGGAATATATCATACTGCCCTTCCCTGGAGATGCTCAAACGACAAGCAGTTCACAATCACCGCTCTGAGAGATAGTTCAGATGAGTTATAAACTCTTAACGTCTGCTCTTAACTTGGCCGAGAGTCAGCGTCTGCAAATAACCCTAGACAAGCCATAAAAGTCGGTGGCATAAAGTAAATCAGGTCATAAGTTCAGCCGTATGTGTTTGGATTATAGTGTCTCATTCGGTCATGTGGTTTGTGTTATTTGCAAGAGAAGTGGATCAGCTAAACTTGGCAGGCCTTGCGAGGAATGCATGTGCGATGCCGAAAAGAGTATTAATCATCAAAGGCACAAGTGCAATAAACATATGTCTTTACGTAAGAGTTTATTTACAAAGCAAAACTATGCAGAGAATATGTTTTTCTTGCTAATTGCGTAAGCATGCAAAATGCCAGATGTTTAGCATTAATTGTGAATGTTAACTGTTGCGTTGCGTTAAATGATCGACGACATGTCATTACCACAGTAAAACAGACTGTTATTGTCTCATAGATGAATATAAAGAGAGATAGGGATAGTGGTGGCAGCTAACAGCTAATTACAGCGCAACACATGTTGTTTTCTCAGTGCTGATGGATGTCTATAGCATGCTATGCTAAAATGTTTCCTAAGTGGAAACAGACATTATGTCCTCTAAAGTTCCATAATTGTCAGAGATTCTTCATCTATCAGCTGTTTATTCCGGTCATGAACGCTCACAGGGCTTTAGCTTCACCCCACACAAGTATCTGATCTAGTGCTAATACTTAACAGAAGTACAGACCCTTTGAAGACATTTGGTAAGTACTAGAGTGGAAAAAAGTTTGTAGACTTGAAAGATGTATTACCCAGCTGACAAAAATAAGGTCTAAGAACATTTAGCTAATGTTCCCATTAAGCTCACATTCTGAGAACGTTCCTTAATGTTTGATAGCTCATTTATTTTTAAAAGACAACGTTTTTTAAAGTTTTTGTTCACTTGGATGCAAAGGACTGTTTGTCAGGATCACAAGCAGTCATTAGTCACTGGCGTCTGGTGCTTTAAAAAGCTCTTCCGTTTCCACTGTCGTGAATTATTAAAATATAAAGATGCAAAAGTATTTTCCTAGAACCAATAACCGCACGTGCAAAATTAGAGTCATTGGAGCTGTTGATACACACACAAACAGACCATTTAGAGACCATCTGTTTATTCAAACGTCACAGAACATTTCTGCCCACTCTGCGTTGGTACTCAAAGCTATCAGAGGGGGTCTGGTATTGATTTAGCGTTAGACCCAGAGACTCCTTCCGCGAATAGCAGCGATGAAGGAGGAACAGGATGGCGTGTCTCATCATCATCATCATCATCCTCATCCTCACAGTTGTGTGTGTATTTGAGTGTTGGCAGGATGGAGGTGATGGGAGGCAGAGCTTGAGATCTCTGGACTCTTTGGGATCCGCGGATCGAGACTGAAGGAATGCGCGCCGGACTTGCACATGTTCTCAGGTATTGATATAAGTCTATATAAGTTTCGCTTTTGACTTCAGTTTATGAAGCAGGCTAAATATCGCAAATGAGTTTTGTTTTGTCTTGTTTGTTTGGATGTAGGCTACTCGTCGGGAGTTTTACGCGTTGTGGATGCCAAACATGCCAAAAATAAATTAATAATAATATATACTATATGTATGTATTTTTGTAAACTTAGCCAAAACTGAATCTGAATATATGTAAGTTGTACAAAGGTCTGTATGAAATGACGTTAAAGTAGCTATAACGTGACATTTTCAGTCCTTTTTCAGAGTTTAATACACTTATGCTGTTTATAGACATATCAATTGATTTAAAACAGCAAAACATATATTTTTGTTTTTGTGCCAACATTTGAAGAACATTGTAAAAGATCGATCAGATAACTCCACAGCGAACACAAGGATGTTCTAACGTTCTATTATGTTTGGAAGATGTTACTTCTGAATGCTTTTCAGAACGTTCAAGCGTGCGGTTTTTAAAAAAACGTTACAATGAACGTTAAGGGAACAAAAAAAAGAACGTTACATGAATGATGCATATATAAAATGAACAAAAAAGTTCATTAGACCTAATACATAACATTGTGTCATATGAGTCATATTTGTGGAATATTTTGGAGGTCTGTGGTATAATTTTATAATATAAGATGCATATTTTAAAAATGATTGTAATCATGAGTTTGAGCTGCATTTGTGCATGGTTGAGAAAATTCACCTTTTTCACATGAAATATACAAAACGTTCACATGAGTCCCCTTGCCTCGTAGTACTTTGTTTTTTAACCTGTTATCTAACATTTGATGCATTTCTTAATAATCTATTCTAGGCCTGTCTCGCTTAATCTCTAGTTCTTCAGAAAACTCTCATGTTCTGGTGCGTGAAAACCCCCCAGAAATCACTCATCCGAGGAAACTTCAATCAAATGCATACATCTGAAAACAGCTCTTGAAGAGTTCCTGCACGAACCTTTTGTTTTCTATAAGAGTTTATACCATGCAGAATCATGTAATGCTCTCATTATACAACAAAACAGCATACAGCCGTAATCGTATTTAATAAATAATCTGTTTTGCCGATGTTTTACACTCCTGCATTTCCACACATGCAGCCAAACGCTGAAAACCTCAGATGTTGAACGCACACGTATGCAAACTGGTCGCAGATTTCCCGGCCCACTCTCTGGCGCTGACATTCGCTAAGCTGGTTTCTGGGCCTCATTTGATGGAATTTGATTAGGAGCGCGCCGTGGAAAGCTCTGTGTTTGGCTAATGCAGTTTGTTTTGGAATTACGCTGCTAAGAGAGATGCACAAACACCATCAGCAGCAGGTTTCTGTACACTGGATCCTTATTAACGGCCATTACTAGTGGAAACGCCACTGAATGTATTCAGGCTTTTGCCTGATGATTAATATCGGCACTTAAGGTAGCCGATCGATCTGAACACGTTTGTGTATGAAGAAACTCATGTTTAATGGCCAAAGTGGAGTGGATCCACTTCACATTCCTTTGGGATTTATGTGTTTTTCAGACAAAAAAAAACAAATGTGGCACAAAATATCCCTGAGATCTGGATGTTTATACACTGAACTTCTGCAAACGCAGTTCAGATCTTTGCATTAGGATGCATTATTTACAATGTTGGCTTTAGCATGATGCAAAATGAAGCAATCAAGGATACACATTAAAGTGAGTTTAAGGGATATTGATGAGAAGAGGGCCTGAAACTATCTTAATTGCATTCAAATCACTGTAACTCGTGGCCTCAATTGAACGTATGATGCTAATAAGCAACTACTGTTAGTTGCATTTATTAATAATAATAATCCGAATAATAAAGTATTTTATAGCAGCTTGGCTCATTAATATATAATGTGCGGTCAGCTTTGAATGAATCTTATCCAATGAGAAGTTAGAATACAAAATATGCATGTATTTTAAAGCAGTAAATAATGAGTAGCTGTGTATTAAAATCACATATATTACTTTTGTAAAATATATTGATAAACAATTACGTTTAATAATAATAACAATTATAAAAAACAACAATAAAAATAATAGGTCATGGTAATTATATTACTTAATGGAAAAATTCTTAATAATAATAATAATATGTTAATTAAAATACTTAATGGAAAATATTATTTAATAATATTAATTATAAGAATAATAAAAGGTTAGGCTAATTACCTAATGGAAGAATATTTTCTAATGTAATTAAAATATTAAATTAAAATGATTGTAATTATTAATCTTGATAGGTTTGCAAAAATTCAAGGATTTTTATAATAATAGTTATTATTGTTATTGAGTTACAGTAATTATATTAACGCAAGAATGATTTTACAGTATAAAAAAATAATAAAATAAGAATATGACCAAATTAAATGGTTATTATTTTATTAATTATATCACTTACTGAAATAATAATATTAATAATAAGTATTATTATTATTGGGTTAATGGAGGAATTGTTTGTAATTATTATTATTACAGATTATTAAACATAATTAAAAAAACATGTTAAAACTTTAATTTCAGCAAATGTTATGTTTGAGGCTAGTTTATTGTTGGTATGATCTGCCAGATCTGATTGTTCATCAGATATCTGACGTTTCCTCATGACATCAGTGGTGGTTTGCTCTAAAACGCCGGCGGACACTACATGGGGACATTTCGTCCATCACGGCCCATGTTTTAGTTTCTGTGTGCTGTCGAACGTCTGCTTAGAATGAAGCATTCTGTACTATTGCACAAGATGTTGGGAAAAAATACACGCGGGGATGTGACTCGTTTATTCCGTTTGCTAGCAAAACAATATCTCAGAACCAAATGAGTCATGCATTAGTGCTCAATCCTGGGGAATACAGTGCTCAGCCATATATATATATATATATATATATATATATATATATATATATACGGAGTGTATATAGCCTGTCTTGTTGGCAAAGGCTATTTACACTAACTCCGTCCACTAACTGGGAGTTGTGTTTTAATGTTGACTAATTGGGTTAGTCAACATTAAAAAAAGATGCCAAATTATCATAAGTTTCAGTGGTGTAGGTGGTAATATACATGCTTTTTGACGCGATCGACCCGAGTTCGAATCCGCCTTTTGCCGAACTTTTTTTCTCCCTTTTCAAATCTCATTTTGCATCAGAAAGGTATTTATTTTAAATAAAAATGAAATAATAAAAAAGTTTAAAATAAAGTATCGGGTAGGGTTAGGGTAGGTGTAGGGAGGGCTTTATTGTCCCAATAAGGTGGCATGCATTTAATAATTTGAATTAAAAATATAATTTGCACTCAATACGTTATTATTTTGTACTGTTTTATAATGTACGACAATACTGAGGTGCAGATAATTGCCACTATTTGCAACAAGTAGTATAAATAGCAGAAAATCTTGCTATTTGCACTTAGTGTAAATAGCATATCTTTACAAAATACTGCTATTTTCTTTGGTGTAAATAGCATCCATGACTATTTACACTTATTGTAAATAGCATCTATCACAAAAAAATATGCTATTTGCACCTAGTGCAAATAGCCGCTGCCTATATACTGTATGTATGCCACATTTGATCAACAGTAAAAATCAATGAGTTTTCCAAGATGCCACAACATTGCACAACACCGAAATTTCAATTCCCGAAGAATTGGAATAAAATTTCACAGGTTTGTGTTTTATCTGTATTAACTTCATATTACAGGTTTTTAAACTATGGTAACTTTTTAACATCATGTTAGCTAACGGCTTTTTCTTGTTGTATTGTTAGCTTAGCTAAATCACCTGCTGAAGTCTGTTGCAGATATCGATTTTCATACATGCATGTAATAACGGACACACTGCCATCTTGCTCTCGAATGTGCACCGGCTTTGACCACTCCAGTATGGCGGATGGCTTTTATATAGCGGCCCATTGAAACAGCTGCTAAGAGATGGTCTTCACTGCAGAGCACAAGATCCAGGGGGCGTGGTTGGATCCAGATCCAACTCCTCCCACCTTACATACACCACCCGTCTCCACCCCCTTATCCCTAAACCCACCCATCTCCACCCCTAAACCTACCAGTCTCCACCCCCTAGATGTGGATCCAACCATGCCCCCTGGGTCTTTGTTCTACAGTGACGGGCTACTGGCCGCTAATAAGATATATACCTATACACAGTGTTGGGGAAAGTTACTTTTAAAAGTAATGGATTACAACATCGCATTACTCCCTAAAATAGTAACTAATTGTGTCGCTTAGTTATGTTTGTGGAAAGTAACGGATTACTTTACTTTTGCATTACTTTTTCTCGTCTGCACTGGGCTTGCTTGTTTATTTTTAGTATAAACGTAAAAGCCCTTTCCAAAAGTATAAAAAGTGTCAGGCTGAAGGAAAACTCAAATAGACAGCTCAAATAAACCTTTCAGCTGTGCTGCCATTCTGGATTACAAGAAGAGAAGTTAAACACTGAAACACAAATAATATCTGAAATCATGAACTGGATCATCAAAGGTCTCCAGTGAAGACATTGGTTAATAAAATGGGATTACATATATAAAGGATATCTGTGTTATTTAGCATATTTATTATTGCAGGTTTGTGCCATTATTTAGAGTTTGTATTTCATTGTTTTTATTCATCTTGAAGAATACTGGATCTGTTTTTGTGCAAGTGAGATGAGTAAATGCATGTTCACATTAAGTCTAGAAATACAGGAACATAATGTTCACATCGCACACACTTTACTTGCGATTTCTCTCAACATGCGGACAGGAGAGCTATCAGTCAATAAATGAGAAAAAAGTAACTGGCATTATTTGAAAATTAAAAAGTAAATTAATAAGTAATGTGTTACTTTAAGTAGTTACTTGAGAAAAAAGATTACTTGTGAAAAAGTAATCTTGATTACTCTTTAAACACATTAATCTAATTACTCTCTAAAAAGTAATCAGATTTTTTGCAAAAAAAGGGATTACTGATCTGATTAAAGTAATCTGATTAAGTATAAAGTAATCTGATTACTCTTGAAAAATTAATCTGATTATTCGTTTAAAATTCATCTGATTACTCATGTCACTTGTAATGATTTACCCCCAAACACTGAGTACGTTTACATGGACAACAATATTACGATTTTAACACGATTAAAACAATACTATGATTAAGAATCTACCATGTAAACAGAGATTTTTGATTACCTTAATCCGAGCATGATAAGGTAATAATAAAAGAGCATGGCTTCAACAACGCCGTCATCTGTTTGCATGTATAGCATGACAAATAATGAACTACACTTGAAGTTAAAAATGAAACACCCAAAACTGTATATGGCATCATAACGAAGACAAACTATATGTTTATACGTGAAATTCTGGAGAGGATGTCAGATGACATCGCATGGGGATGTAATGATGTGTGCCATTAATCGATCTATGTACTATAACATGTAGAAGAGTAACATGAAAGGAATGTTCTAAAAGCAACTCGTAAACACCTTAATCATAATATTGTTTTATTCAGAATAAGGTAAATAATTAGATTACTGATATCAATGTAAACATAGTCAATGCCTATATATATCTATGTGCTTAGCGCCATTTCTTAAACATTTCCATTGTTTTTTCTCCATCGCTGGTTCACAGAATGAAATAAACCCATCTTCAGCAGTCGCCATCATGGTTTCATCACTGTTCGCCATTGACAAAACGTCGGCGCCGAGCAACGCGACTCCGCTTTGCTTCTCCATCAACAGCCCGCCTTTCAGACACAACCACACCATCGCCTCGGCGTACTTCTCGGCAGTCTTCAGCAGTCTCGGCTTGAGCTCCAACCTCTTCGCTTTGGTGGTTCTGGCCAAGACCTTCCACCACACCAAGAGCCGCTCACGCTCCTCCTTCCTGCTCTTCCTCAGTGGGTTGGTCTTCACCGACTTCATGGGACTGTTGGTCACCGGGTCCATCGTAGTGTCCTTTCACATTACGCACTTCAATTGGCGCCAACTGGACCCTCATTGCCACTTCTGCAACTTCATGGGCATGTCGATGGTGTTCTACGGCCTTTGCCCGCTGCTTCTCGGTGCCGCGATGGCCGTGGAGCGATTTGTAGGCATCAACCGACCCTTTGCCCGCTCCACTGCCACGTCCAACAGCAGGGCGTGTTCGACGGTGGTCATGGTTTGGGTCACGGCCGGCTGCATCAGTCTCCTGCCGTTGGCCGGATTGGGAAGCTACCATCTCCAAATCCCCGGTTCCTGGTGCTTCCTCAACATCAGCTCCAGACCGCTGGATATGACCTTCGGTTTGATCTTCTCGCTCGTGGGTTTGCTGTCGCTGGCCGTGTCGTTCCTGCTCAACACCGTGAGCGTCATCACCCTACTGAAGGTGTGTTGCGGACAGGACAGCGCTCAACGGAGACGAGACTACGAAGTGGAGATGATGGTGCAGCTGATTCTGATCATGACCATCGCCACCGTTTGCTGGTGCCCTCTGTTGGTGAGTACTACATTGACAATTGATGAATACTAAGTCTGTTGGCCAACTGACCAAAATGAGCTGTTTCCAAAACCTAGTAAGAAGAAGGAATCTAGTAGAGGAGTATTATGGGTTCAGTTAAGCTAAATCGAAGAAAAAGTAACTTTAACTTTCCCTTCTTTAAAAAAATAATAATAACGTACAACTTATGAAATAAAGGGGAAGATTTACAGCTTTTTTATTATTAATAATCACAATATAAATGTATTTTAAGTAACATAATTACCCAAACCCAATCATGATCATCATCATTATCCTAACCCTAACTATTATTATAAAATGTCCTTCCATAATTAAAGTAACCTATTAATACAATACAATACTGCCAAGACATTCTTGCATTAAGTAATATAATTAAACCAACCAATTAATAGCAATAATTATCTAAATAATTAATATTAATAAAACAAGTTATTATTATTATTGCTATAGATTTTTTTAATATCTTTATTATTTTTTGTATTTTGCTACTGCCAAAACATTATTGTATTAAGCAATATAATCAACATAACCCAGTAATAATAATTCAAATTCAACAATGGGTAAAAGGCCCCACTCATTGTCTTGGTCACACACTTGATTTGATATTGACCTACGGCTTATCTGTTGCTGACGTTGAGCTCTGTGATACTTCTTTTTCTGATCATATACCGGTGTTGTTTACTACTCTTCTTCCTTCATTACCTAGCATTACACCAACTCAGGTATGTTGGTCTCATATGTTGACTGCTCAATCAGGTACTGACTTCTCAAATATGTATCTGGAGGCTCATCAACCTTTTATTTTAGATCCTATCATTTCACATTTGAGTGTTGATGAACATATATTCAAATATTTTAGACCTTATTGCACCACGCAAGCGAATTAATTTAAAACGCAAGACCCAGCCATGGATAAATAGTGACGTTCGGGAGCTCAGACAGCAATGTCGCCAATGCGAACGTAAATGGAAGAAAGACAGGCTTCAAGTGTCCTATGAAATGCTGAAAGACTCTTTGTACATTTTTCAAAATGGTGCTAAGGCTGCAAAGGCAAAATATTTATCAGAAAGGATTGCCAAAAACTCTCATTGCTCTAAAACACTTTTCTCAACAATTGATTCTATCTTAAACCCCTCAGTGCAGATTTTTCCAGAGATCTCACCTTTACTTTGTGAAAATTTTCTTACGCATTCTGTAGACAAAGTTAACAATGCTAAGGCTCAATTAGCTATTATGGCTAATCCTGTTTTAGACCCCATTTTATCTGCTACTCAATGGAGTGCATTTGAATTGGTTACGATACAGACATGCAGAGAAATCACTTTAAAATTGAAATCCACTTTTTCCTCCTTTGATATTATTCCATAACGATTTGTGAAACAAATTTAAGCCCAGACCTACTGACTATTATTAACAACTGCCTAAAGACAGGGACCTGAATGTTTTAAAGTAGCTTCTGTGACACCAATTTGTAAGAAGCCTTCACTTGATACTGCCGATTATTCAAACTTTAGACCGATCTCTAATCTAAAATTCTAGAAAAAATAGTACTTATGCAATTGCAAAGCTATTTGAGTACTAACTGTATCTCCGATATTTTTCAGTCTGGTTTTAAAAGCTTACACAGCACAGAGTCTGCCCTATTGAAGGTTTTTAATGATGTTCTAACATCTACTGATTCTGGTAATACTATGGCCTTAGTGCTTTTAGATCTCAGTTCAGCGTTTGATTTTGTTGACCATGGTATTCTGCTATCTCACTTAGAGCACTGCATTGGTATTTCACTTAGAGCACTGCATTGGTACTTGATTGGTATCGGCCATTTTTATCCAATAGAAGATTTTTAGTTAGTATTGGTCAATATTCCTCTTCGGTAGCACATTCTTCATGTGGTGTTCCTCAAGGATCAACTCTGGCGCCGTTATTGTTCTCGCTGTACATGTTAACCATTGGTTCAATCTTTAGGAAATTCAATGTGTCATATCATTGCTATGCCGATGATACTCAGCTTTACATACCACTTAAGCGCAATGACAAGTCTGCTTTACACCAACTTACAGCCTGTCTCCAAGAATTGAAAGCATGGCTCACTAATAATTTTCTGCATTTGAATGACGATAAAACTCAAATTATTCTGTTTAGGCCTAATGAGAAAACCGATCTGAGCACTGTTGACCTGGGTTCACTCTCCCCGGATTACTCTTCTGAGGTCAAGGATCTGGGATTCATACTGGACAGCGACCTAAAGCTGAATAAACAAATTAATTCTACTGTGAGTGCCAGTTTTTAACATCTGCAAAGATTAGCAAAAGTCAAACCCTTCCTGAGTAGGAGTTTTGAGATTATAATTCATGCTTTTATTTCTTCGCGACTCGATTACTGTAACTCGTTATATTATGGGCTGCCTGTTGCAGCTATTCATCGTTTACAACTGGTTCAAAATGCGGCTGCACGTTTGCTCACAGGCAGTCGCAGAAGTAATCACATCAAACCTATCTTGCGTTCATTGCACTGGTTACCGGTTAGCTGTCGTATTCAATTTAAAATTCTGCTATTTGTGTACAAAGCTCTGAACAACCTTCCTCCTTCATATCTTTCTGAGTTGATTGTTGTACACAATCCAGCTAGATCGCTTAGGTCACAGACTAAGCAACTGCTTTTGGTTCCAGTAGAGTTTGATGTTAGCATATGGCTAAGCTAACACTCTAATAAGCAGAAAAATACATATCACTTGCAATTACTGAGTAAAATACTGCCTTTTTAATTACATTTAACTATTTTATAGTATATATAACTCATCCACCATTTTCAGGTTGTTTCTGGGAAGAGTCATTGGAGTTTGGTTTTAAAATAGCACCTACGTAGGCAGCTTACTAGGTTTGGAACAGTCTCAAGTCCACTAAAAAAGTAACATGCTTCCTGTATGTTGACATGTCAGACTTTAGTTCGTATCGGATTCAAATGAGCCTCGTTTCAGATCCAGATGTTGGCAGCATCTGGTTTGTACTCGCAGTGTGACGATACAAGAATTGCTTTCTGTAATCGTCCAAATCGGTTATAATTGCTCGTGACACTGCTTGTTTCCGGTCTCGTTTATTGTAATGCAGAAACACTGCGGCGCGAGGCAGGTGCAGTACTGATGGCGAGACCAGACGCTTTGCTCGTCAAAAAACACGTTCAGAGTTTCACGTTCACACAGGAAAATGTCTGAGAACGTGAAGTCGTGTGAGAACTGCTGATAAGACTAATGGGAAAGAGCCATTTCCTGTTGAAGGGAAGAACAGGAAGTCCAAAGCAACAAACACACACTTCCCATTTCTAACAAAACTCAAATTCATCGTTAGCCAATCATCTGTTAAATTAACTACAACTGAGTGTTTCTTCAGACTGTGGGCACTTTTATACAGCAGGGATTGTTTTTAAACCTTTTTTGCTCTATGAAGGCTTCATTGAATCTGTCTTTTACTGTGTGTGTGTGTGTGTGTGTGTGTGTGTGGTGTGTATGTGTGTGTGTGTGTTGTGTGTGTGTGTGTGGATATACAAGTAATAACTAAAAAATAAAAAATACTTAAAATAAACTATATTATGAAACATTGAAATACCTTTTTATGTATAGATTTTGTTTTTGTTTTTCCAAAACCTAAAATATGAAAAGCCATCCCAGAAATATTAATAGCCTATAAGTTAAATTAAAGAATTTAAAGTAAATTAAGAATGTTTTTTTGTTTATATATATATATATATATATATATATATATATATATATATATATATATATATATATATATATATATATATATATATAGTATTCATTTTATATATTTTTATGTTTATTTTTGTAATATATTTCTATTTCATTAAATTCAAATATTATAAGGATTTATCATTTATAGATTTTTTCTTTGTCCAACACGCAAGGTCCATCAAAGAAATATCTAAATTAAATTAAAAATAATTTTGAGTTTATTTTTGTAAAATATTTATTTAATTAAGTTCAAAATATGTTATATATATTTGTATGTAGATTGTTTCTGTCCAAAACTCTAAATCCATCAAAGAAATATTAAGCAAATAAAATTATATATTTTTATTTTTTTAATCTATTTTTATATTTTATATATTTTTATATTTATTTTTATCATTATCCCGCCATTATCCATTATCTGCCTTTTTATGAATAGATGTTATTGTTTTCCCTTGCCCAAAACTCAGTTTCAGTACTAAAATATGAATATCTATCACAGAAATATTAGCTACATTAATATTTTCACATCTATATATCATCACATATGAATTACAAATACAACCTGAATAAAACATGGAACATAAACCATTTTAATATTTATTTTGTGAATATAATTTACACCCATTTTTATACAAATTACAAGGCTCATCAAATTATTTAAAAGTGTATTTAGAGATGATGAGAATGATAAATATTACTTAATATTATTTGATGATTGTGTCACAAATATTGTTTTATTGTTTGTCCTTTCCAATTATGCAGAACTTTCATAGTATCATAGTATGCAAAAAATATATAATTTATTTGTGCATATTTAGAATGCATAACATGAAATTAGCGTCATCATCTTTAAATGTCATTTCCAGCACTATAACATCCGTAAGCCTACAGATCCCATAGTTGAATAAACACGCTCCTCCAGCTGGGACTCACAGCCAATCATCTGTAAGCAGGAATAAACACTCTTCTGTCCTCGTCTGATCGCTGTGACGCGTCTCACCTTGTGTCTCTGGACAGATGTACATACTGAAGACGGTCGTGTGCTCGCTAGCCGTTGAGCCCTTTAGCGTTCTGTTCTACCTGCGATTGGCCACCTGCAATCAGATATGTGACCCCTGGATTTACATCCTCTGTCAGGAGTCTAGACTGAGGCGAGTAAAGGCTGATCCAAATTGTGATCCGAATTACAGCGAGCACCATTCACACTCACACGCTTATCAGTAGCGAAATCAAATGCTGCAAACCACTTCTGGCTCTGTGCTGATTCATAACAGCCACTGACCGCTGACACCATCATCCACCCAACCACACTAATCAGAGTTTCTGCCAAAGTACCGCACAACTGTTTTAAATATACATACACACACACACACACACACACACACATATATATATATATATATATATATATATATATATATATATATATTCATTCAAGTTTTTATTTTTATATATTAATTACAAATTAAAACAACGTTATTATATATATATATATATATATATATATATATATATATATATTCAAGTTTTTATTTTTATATATTAATTACAAATTAAAACAGCGTTATTATATATATATATATAGACAGATAGAGCGTTTATTTTAATTATATATTAAAACAAAATATTATTAATTATAATTAATTATTATTAATATACTTATATTTTGTTATATTATAAAAAATAATATATTTATACTCTATTAAATAGAAACAAACATGTAAATAAATATATATATAATTAAAATAAATACAAAAATAGTTATAATTATATATTTTAATTTTTTATTAAATCTAAATACTATTAATTAAAAATAATTATTTAATTTATTTGTATTATTATTTGTAATATTTAATATTTTAATAAATATATAAATATTTATGTTTATTTAAATTGTATTTTAATTAATTAACACTAAATATTATTAAATGAATTATTGTCCTCATTTGTTAGTCACGTTGGATAAAAGCGTCTGCTAAATGACTAAATGTAAATGTATTTATTTTTTATAAACTGTTATATGTAATATTTTTAATAATATCATATTTTTGTTATATGTTAATATTAATAAATATATAAATGTATGATATAAAATAAATGTATAATATTAATGTATGCTGTAATAAATGTTTATATAGTATTTATATTATATTATTTGTTATTTGTATTATGTATTTTATATTTATTTTATGTAATAAAACAAACATGAGCATATAATATGCATATTATTAATGTACATATAGATATTTTAATGACTTGTAAGTAATAAGGTTCCCACATTTTCTTTGTAGTAATAATTGTTACAGAAGTTATCGTATTTTGGCAGAAACTGTACTTACCATGGCAAATGTTTGTATTTTGTGTCTTGTTCCAGCAAATGCACTGTTTATTGGTGTGTGTGAGCATGTGTATTTTGTCAAGTTAACACTCAGCAAAGGTCAGTGATTCAGCACTACTTTTATCACTGTATTCACTTTATTTCTGCTAAGTGTTTGTGTTAACAACAAAACCATTTGTTATCTTGCAGCTATTTGGAAAAATATCCAGAAAAGTCATGTGATATTTCATCAGTTTCATCCTTAAAAAAAGAAAAATGTTCTAGCGTCCAAATGAGAAGCTGCTGTTAGCCTCACATGGCTCATTTTATTTCCAGTATCTTGCTTTGTTTTGCTTTTATTTTTCACAATAATAAGGTCAACCTTAACCCTAAAATTAAAAGAAAAAAAATTTGAAATTATATGTTATTATTTTTATGTCCATTAAGCATGATTATTAAACTCATTTTCCCCTCATTTTTTATTTATTTTAATTTATTTTTAAGTTAATTGAAACATTGGTTTAAATTAAATAATAATGAATAAATTGAACACAGTACAACAAATACAAGAATTGCACAGCGGAAATGAGAATGGCTGATTAATCAGTTTCTTGTATTTCTGTCTTTTGATTTTAGGGGTTAAATATGACCTAAACATCTTCCTGACAGATTTCTTGAGATCCACACCAAAAATATTGGGAGAGATGCGAAAAACATTTGTTTTCACATCTGTATATTATTTGGGGGGGGGGGGGGGGTATATTTAGTATCAACAATATGCAAGTAAATATGTTCCTGGAAATTGCCTCCAACATCCCCAGATGCTACATTCTGGTTATTCCCATTGCAAAAATCCATTGGTTTTCGTAAACATTTCGAAATGACAAAGCCTAGCGACGGCAATGTTTGCGCCATAGTGATTGTGTTTATATTATTGACTGACTCAAGTGGAGTTCAAGCGTTGGCTCGCACTCTGTGTTCCTCTCATCACCCTCTCGTTATTTTCCTCTCAACAGGTGTTTATTGCGCAGACTGTGCTGTCAGGCAGTGAGCTCAACGTTCGCCACCTGCTTCTCTGGCTTCGCTTTGCAACAGGGAACCAGGTCCTGGATCCCTGGGTCTACATCCTATTCCGACGTGCCATACTGAAGCGCCTTGCTCCCAGGATGGACTGGTCCCGCAGCTCCATCATCAGCATCTATCCGACCATCTCGACATCCTTCCGCAAGCTCACACGCGCCTCTCTCAGAGGAACGATTGACCGTTTGGATCACGTCCGGCCGAATCCAGGCAAAGCCAGACAAGAGGATACGCCTCTACCTGTGTTGGACGCCACTACGGCATCTAGTTCTATTTAGCAGCATTTATTTTCTACTTCATTAATGATTTGATGTCTAATGTGGCGCCCAATGTATGGCGTGACCCACCTTTTGAACACTTTTGTTGGTGCATTGATTTTTGGAGAGGTGCTGACGGCCGGCCCGGCCTGACACATTCAAGAAGAGTATATTTGAGCTCTCAAGATGTGGCGAACTCACATGAACTTGGAGAGAGACGCTGTTGAGGAAAACGTACTGTAGAAACTTGAATGGGAAAGTGGGCGGGGCTTGGTTTTTCCAGTTAGCCGGTGATTGGATGAGGAAACGTGACAGTTGGTTGGAGGGGGAGGGGTTTCGGGATGTCATTTTGGGGTGGAGCCTTTGCACAATAGTACTCACCCACTTTTTCGCATACATTTACCATTCAAGTCTTCGTAAAAAAGTTAAACCAATCCATGAACCAAGCCAACCAACTACGAGGTGGATCACAACATTGCAAATTCCGATTTAAAGCAAAAAAGTATTTGAAAATAGGACAAAAAGGCAAGAATGTCTACTTAACGGCTTTAATAATAAAATTTAAAAAAGTAGAAACATGAAGACTTCAGAGGGAAAGTGGGTGGGGCTTTAAGTGTGTTTGGTAATCTCATATTTGGGGTGAAGCCTTTGCACAATCATGTCAATTTTTTTTTTTCCATTAATTTCAAGTCTACGTTAAACAGATAAACCTGACCATGAACCAAAACAGCCAACAACAAGGAAATTATGTCATTTTGGAGGTAGAGCCTTTGCACAATAAATCCTGCGCACTTTCAGTGGTTCCTAGAGTGTTTTTCCCAGAGGGATTTTTAAAAGAGTTAAAAGCAACGAACCAAACAAACCAACTAGGGGGTAAATCACAAAATTAACTCTCATATAAAGCAAAAATGTATTTAAAATCTGACAAACAGACAAAACTGTATATTCAATGGCTACAATGAAAATGTACAGTAGAAAAGCGCAGACTGGCCTCGATTTGGGACGACTGGGCAGTTTTGGCTCGATTCCCAGACAAACACCCTCCTTTTCCGTTCTGATAAGACTATGAGGACCACACACTTGTATAAAATGACAGACAACTTTCACCACAAAAGCAATTCTGGTTTATTTCTGGCCTTGTCATGCAATGTTCTAATCTTTTGAGGAATCAAGCAAGTATCATTACCAGCACAAATTTGGTTATTCTTGTGTGAGGAGACACAAGGTTAGCATCAAATGCTGTCAGAGTGAATAATCTCGCATGTAAACCCGAGCAATGCTGTTATTCATCCCTCTTGTGTTTGGATTGTTTTGGCCAATTGTTCTCTTAAGTATTTGTATATTTGGTTGAGATCATTTTTGGAAAGCAGCGTCGCAAAAACCTAGCGCAGACTGCGAACTGAATCTTATCAGCTAGTGTACACTTAAAACAGTTTATTTTCTGTAAACAACATGGATTTATGGTCATTTTTGCATCATATTCCCAAACTGTAGAGCTGTTTGGCCAACAGTAACATGACTTGCGAAAGAAAACATGGCTTGAACTCAGTGATTGTCTGGTGTCTGCGACTTCTCAATAGCGTTCGCACACAACTTGGTTACAAGCAAGGGGTTTTGCTCGCAGACTGTAATCATGATGATGAGCTTCTGTCTTGTAGTGTGCACTTGGCTAAAAGGAAAACAATTAAGGATCAGTAATGTCAACTAGATTCATATCAGCTTCCTCGTTCTGCAACAATTTCATGGCTACAACTGCTAATGCTAAATAAGCATTAGCATGACTAGCTGCAAATAAACCATGTTAAATGATTCAAATGACTTCGGTAATATGCTGTTTTGAGAGTGTAAAAGTGGGCGGGGCTTGATTTGATCAGTTAGCCAGTGATTGGATGATGAAAAGAGACAGATTGTTGGAGGGGGAGGGGTTAAAATACTGGGCGGAGCCTTTGCAGAATAAGTGCACAATATGCCCTGCCCATTTTTCAGTAGTTCCTAGAGTTTTTCCCATTCATTTTGCCCATAAAAGTCTTCATTAAATAATTAAAAGCCACAATCAAACCAACAAGCTACGAGGTAAAAAAAAAAAACAAATCTCTGATTTTAAACAAAAAAGTACTGGTATTTGCAAATTGGACAAAAAGACAAAGATAAAAGATAGTATACTTGAAGTACTACAGTCCCATGAAGGATTACGAATAAATTTACGAATAAAATTACGACATAAATTAGAAACAATGGTCAAATAGAAAACAATTGAGTAAAAGATTCGATTGATTTATATAGATTGTCTGTATAGAAGATTGTCTATATAGAAATAACATTGTACATTTTATTGCGAAATATATATGTGTGTGTGTGTGTGTGTATACATACACACACACACAAATATTTAAGTAGTTCGAGAGCATAGAGAGGTTGCCCTTCACAGAGTAGTGTGTCATTTACTTGTCGCCATTCCCTGATTGGTGGAATTTTTCTGCAGAATCATGGGTAATGTAGTTTGTTCACCAGGAATTTTGCTGTTTAACATGATATTTTTTATTTTTTTTAAATAAGTTGAAATAAAGAGTTGAGATAAAGTGGATATACCATCAAATAAGGACCGCGTAGCTCACAGTGGTTTTATCTGTAACGTTTACCAAAAAACAAAAATTCCTCTATGGAGAAAATGAATGGGATTTTTACTTCTGGACTCTATAAGACCAAAAATGCCTTTCAAGTTGACTAAAGGAAATTTGTGAGCAATTTTGGTTGCTCTCTTTGTTGTGTATGAAGTGAGAATGTAGAAAAAGTAAATTTGAGGGATGTTTTTAATCTTTACACATATTCAAATGTGTCACATCAGGTCATCTAAAAGGACTGTAAAACAGGATATACAATATGCAAACACATGTAGTAGATTTTAAACACACTGAATGTGCATAGAATTGATTAAATATTTATTATTCATATATACACAAGCTAATCGTATCACAAGATCTGTCATTAATCGTAAAAGATCATTCATTTCACCAGTAACACAATGTATTATACATAACACAACAAACGTCAAAACAATCAAAGGCTAATCTAAGCTAATAATAGTTTATAATACTTCTAAAAGTCAAAGTTATCATGTAAAACACTTAAAAGATTGGTTTATATCCTAGTTAGCTATACACATTGGTGGGAAATACAGTTTGACCTACTTCATACTGCTTTACACACTTGACGTTTGCGTTAGCATGCTGATTAGCCGCTAATACCTTGACGTTCTCCTTCCTCAGGATAAAGGTGGGAATTGGGAGGATTGTGTATATGAAAACAGATGACAGACGTCACAAATCAAGCTTGAATGCTGAAAGCTGAAAAACACAGACGAGGCAAAGCATGTGCTGGTGTGAGATAGCGTTAGCGTGTAGCGTCTGACGTTAAGCTTCTAATGGTGTTTGTCCGGCAGCAGGAAGAAAGACCTGCTGATGGTTTTCTGTAAGAGTGTGTGTGTTTGAGAGCTGCCCATAAATAAAGCCTCTTGAGATGACCTGCTTTATGTGTTTTCTGCGTGCTTTTCTTTCACAAATATAATCTAGATGAACAAATATCATTCATGAAATGAGGGCTGGACGTTTAATTAGTTAGCATGGTCGGGACTAATTATAGTGTAAGAAAAATGTGCAATCTTTAATACTTCATTATTTTTTAATATACATTTGTAGTGTTTATTAATATTTTAAATTAGATTTTATTTTTATATTTTAATTTTTTTTATTATAATTTTTGATTTAATAATTTTATGTACTTTTGTCATATTTATTTTTTTCTTTATACCCCACTCACAACAGTTTTTAAAATACATTTTTCATCTAATATTTATAGTCTATTTTATTTCAGTTACTGAAAATGTTTAATATTTTAAATACATTTGCTATGTATTACAAAGAAATTAACAGCAATATTTACCTAAATATACTTTTACTTTTTTATGATATATGGAAACACATTTTGAGCAAATGCAATTAATCATTAAAGGAATAATCAGAAAAAAAAATTATACATCAGATTGTTTTCAAAATCTATATGAATTTTTAATATTTGAAAATATATAACAGAAACAAAAAAATAATAATAATAGATAAAAATACTTTTAAATAATATTTATTAATATTGTAATCATTCATATTAATAATATTTAATATTTTCCTATTTATTTTGTTTTGTATTTGACTACGTATATTTGCAAAATTAGCATATGTAATTCCTACATTTAAATATGTAAGTCAAAATACCAAAATTATACCTATGAAAACAAATTTGACAACCAGACAAAAAGGAACTTTTTCCCTAGAAAATATCTTTAAGTCATGCATTACCTCTAAATGCGTCCATTCTTCACGTCTCCCATAGCGCCCCAAACATCAAACAGAAAGACGTCAGGAAAGCCGAAGTCGCCCAGAACGGAGTCAAGTGCCTCGGCGAAATCATCCGGGTTCTTCTTGTTCTTCCCGGCTTCCACGATGGTAGTCGCTGTAGGACACGAATGAGATACGAAATCAAAATGTAGCATTGCTCACCAAAGGATCCTCAGCAGTGAATGGGTCCAAACATCTGATAAAAACATCACAATAATCCACAGATGTTTTTAACTAAAATACGAGTCCATAATCAAGTGCTTGATCTGTGCAGATTTCTCCCCTGATTCAGACCAGACCACTTTTTCACTGGAGGAAGCGTTATTATGGATTATAAACGTCTTGATGGAATTGTTTCAGCTTTTGACTTCTCAAGATGTTAATTGAGGGACTGAAGTGGTGTGGATTATTGTAATCAGCTTCTTTGGACTCTCATTCTGACGGCACCCATTTACTGTAGAGGATCCACGGCTGTGATGTGTGCAAGTGATGGAACGGCACATTTGAAGCAAACTCATCTTCTTCTCGGATGACTGGAGGTTGAGCTCATTTTTAGCACATTGTCATTTTTAGGTGAACTATTCCATTCGTTTGTTTTTTGGAAGGAGATGATCCCATGGGCCACAAAATGCTTTCACTAATGCTCATGAATTTATGGGAATCACAGAGACATTCTGCTTGACTCTCGCAGACCTTTTACGGAAAGGTTCTCACCGAGCTCGAGATCTCGAATCCCCATGTAACTCTCCAGCAGATCGTCGACCTTCTTGATGGCCTTGTCTTCGAACTCACTGGGCTGTTGGAAGACAAATGGTCGGAGATGAGTTGGAAAGCAAGCTTGAAAAGGCTTGGTATTTGCACCCTGACTCACGATTTCCTCCAGCGTGGCCGATCCTTTGGAACGCAGCCGCAGCGTCTCTTTCCCGCTCACCATTTTGCCCTCGCTGGACTTTGGTGCTCGCGTCCTCTGGCCTATCATATCTGATCAACACACAAACAAACTTAACTTTTCAATCGCTTCAGCACATTAGAGATCGCCATCTGGAAAACCAGGAAAACAGATTAAATCATCAATAGCGATTAATGGAAGAAATTCCAAGCTTCAGTTTCCTGTTTATGGCTGTGAAATTTCTGAGAAATCGTGCGACTCATATCCACTTTGGGATTACTGTAAATGTAAGCATGATATTTTATTAATATAGAATTTTTGTTTAGTGTAACTTGATGTACTGAAGTAAACTAAAACTGAACTACAAGTAAATAAAAACAATATAGACATTTTAAAAGGAACAAAACCTAATAAAATGACGAGAATTACTAAAACTTTAACAAAAATATAGAGATAAAAACTAAATCTAGACTATAATCAGTTTATTTAGGTGAGTAAAGTAGGGGATTCAAAACAACGATTCACTGACTCACAGCTTTTTATTTCTATTTAAATTCTCCTTCTCAGGCCAAAATTACTCTATATTCAACATTATATATTTAGATATTTTTTTTTATGTTGTACATTTTTATATTAATGTTTATATTTATAAAATATTTAATATTAATAAGTAATGTGATTAAATAAATAATTATATGATATATAATATACAAATAATATATTTATTGAATGAATACATTAATAGATTTATTCATATTATTAATGTACTATTACATAATGTATTACATGTTATAATACATATATTTATCTTTCATATATGTTAATAAATAAATATATATATATATATATATATACATATATTTCTCTATGCCGTTCTCTCCATTTATTTTCACCAAGCTTCTAATCTACAATATAGTTCACCTACAGTCAAGCTAAATGTGTTACAAACAGACAGCTAACTTCACTGAAGCTATTTCAGGAGGCAATATCGTTTTAAATATACAATGCTAAAGTAGAACAGGTCAACTAAACTACAGTCATGCTGCTGAAAGTAGCCAGGAATCACTACTTGTAGTTAGTTAGCAAGCTACAGCATTAGCAGCCAGTGGCAGCCATTTTTCCTTTGATCTTCTATGTACTAACATGGTGAGGGAATTGAGCGCTCGCTCCGGAGCGTAATTACCTGCGCTTCTCTCACAAAGGCTAATCCATCACTCTAAAACATCCAATTAGCTAATGCTATAATGATAATCAAAGGCCTTTCGATTATTAACGGCAGTAATTGGCTGTCCCAGACAGCAGAGGCTCGTTCAGCGTTTGCTCAGTCTGCCGAGCGTGGCGAGATTTACATGAGTGTTTGTTTCTCTGTGGGACGAACGCGCCTCGGCTAATTATTAGCATTTACTGCTTTGAGTCTGTAATTACTCAGACCTGTACACGGGGCAATTAGCAGCTCGTTTATGGAGGCCAGTAGTTCATAAACACAAGGGTCAGACCTGCTTTCTCAAACACGTATTTGAAAAACCCTGGCAAAGACATAGGTTTGATTTTGGCATTGGTGGGGACCTAACGACATAAATTATTGCTGTAGTCGCTGGATATTGGTAGAGACATGTCATAGCATCTCTACTAAATTCTACACCCTTAAAACCATAACTAGCGATGTCCAACTTGAAAACTAAGTCCTCTCCTTAAATATGAAGAGCTCAAACAACAGATTAATGAGCGACTCCAAATTAGACAAAACGCTCAGGGACGTAATTATAATATAAGCCAGACATTTAAATGAGTTGCTGTTTTTGTCTCTTCTGAGGAAGATTCGTTCACTTGTTTTGTACCCACACTGAGAAATTTTGATCAGATGTTGACCTAATCTCATTTTGTAAGTGACTTTTCTTTGTTTTAAAGAGGTCATATGATGCGATTTCATGTTTTCCTTTGTCTTTGGAGTGTTACAAGCTGTGTGTGCAAATATAAGATCTGTAAAGCTGCAAAGATTAAAGTCTCAAACCCAAAGAGATATTCTTTATAAAAGTTAAGACTCTGCCACGCCCTCCTAAAACGCCTTGTTTAAACATGCCCCCACATGTCTACGTCACGGTGTGGGAAGATTTGCATAACGCCGCCCAAATATATATACGCAAAGAAAGAAGGCGGAACTATTATTCTCGCTGTAGTATATTGTTGCTGCCGCCGGCGCCATGTCCTGGAGACGCTGTGAAAGCGTTGTGAAAGCGAAAGTACTTTGGGCTTCCAAATGAGTACACAACTAGAAATCAGTTGTATTTACAACACTGTTCCAGAACAGTTCAACCCAAATATTAGAGTGTGTGCAGCGCATTTTACGGAGGACTATTTCCTGAACCTGGAAGAGTAGCCTGTGCTCAAAGGCTGTTTCTATAAAGTCTGGTGCAAGGACAGTCTGGTGCTTCTGACTCGCAGCCTGTAAGTATGTTTTCTTATTTAAAGAATTTGCTACTGACTATTCAAATGCAAGTTTTGAGCAGTGTAGAGCAGTGCTTGTTTGGTGTTTCTACAATCACAAATGCAGAGATGGTGTGTTGTTTACGCGGTGCAAGGTGTAAAAAGACCATATGAGTCATTATAATAAGTAATTATTAGGGGTGGCACGGTACACAGATGTCACGGTACGTACCTCGGTTCGGGGGTCACGGTTCGATACGATTTCGGTACAACAGGGGAAAAAAAATAAATCTACTATGCTCAGTTTCTTTTCATTTATTTTGAACAGACAGTAGTGCAAATTACAATTTTTTCCATCTAGACCACATGTTGTATATATAAAATCTGTTTTTGTTTTCATTGTGAGTGTACACAAATAAAAGCAGACCTTTATACAGTGATTATTAATAAGACTAAGTGTTTAAAGTTTATTCTGGTGGTATAAGGAAACAGTTGAAGTGATCGCACTGAACACACACATCAGTTCCAGTATTGCTAACTTGACAGCGCAGTTGGTACTTTATCAAAATAAAATACAGTGAGTCAAACATCAGCGCACCCGCCTCTGTGAGCGCGACTTAAGTACAAAGGCTAAAATTTACATAATAAATAATAGTTTAGCATTCAGATTACGTTACATCGCAAATATGGAAATATTATGGAATATTTGGGTTTGTGACGAATGAGGATACACGAGCACAAACTATTGAGTGTGCAAGCCTTTAAAGTATAAAGTCTATGTGAGAGACTGTTTAGTGGGCTTTGTTTTCAAGTGCGCAACTCATGGCATTCGCTGTTCTTCTGCTGGCGATTATCAAACAATATTGCATTACTGCGGACGCCCCCTTCTGGATTGGGGCTGAATTCGTTGGAAGGCCTCATGCACCGAACCGAGATGTCAGTGCTGTGATGGTTCGGTACGAATACATGCAGGGCCGGCGCCAAGGGGGGGCACTCGCGGGCCGTGCCCCCCCCCAAACGAGTTACTGTGCCCCCCCCCCCCACTTTCCATCCTCCCCCCACCTTGCTCAACTCGATCGATTTTGAAAGCAAAAGTACCGATAAAACAGCGCACATAAGATAGCGATAGCAACGCTGATGGTGAAGTGAAAGGACTTTATTATATTACCATTTTTGATAATCATGCAGCATTATGAAAGTGTCTTATGCTCATCGAGCCTGCATTTATTTGATCAAAAATACAGAAAAAATGTAGCCTGATATTGTCAAATATTATTACAATTTAAAAGAATGTTTTTCTATTTTAACATACATTTATACTATTTTAATAAAATATCATTTATTTCTGTGATTCAAAGGTGAATTTTCAGCATCATTACTCCATTCTTCAATGCATGGTCCTTCAGAAATCATTCTAATATACTGATTTATGACCCATGTTGGAAACAGTTGTGCTGCTTAATTTATTTTATTTATTTATTGGAACCTGTGATACTTTTTTGGGGTTCATTGATAAATAAAAAGTTTAAAAAAACAGCATTTATTCAAAATAGCGATCTTTACTATCACTGTTTCTATCAATTTAACAAATCCTTGCTGAATAAAAACTAATTTCTTAAAAATAATAATAATAATAAATAAACAAATAAAAATACTGACCTCAAGCTTTTGAACGGTAGTGTATATTGTTACAAAAGTTATATTTTAAATAAATGCTGTTCTTATTTAACTTGTCATTCATCAAAGAATCCTGAAAAAAGTATCACAGGTTTTCAACATTGCTAATAAATCCACATTGCATGAAGAGAATAAAGTAAATTAATAAAGTATATTCAAATTTTGATCAAATAAATGCAGGCTTGATGACTACAAGTGACTTCTTGGAAAAATATTAAATAGTAACGTGTCCAATCCTTTGACCTATATATATTTTTTCCTCATATTGCCCCTTTTTTTTACATTTTGAGCCCCTGCCGCTGAGGAACTCTTTGCACGTCCCTGGAGCACGGATAGCTAGTCATTCAATTATCAAAATGATTTGCGAACCCGACTCACTCAATTGAGTCTTCACTCGCTCGTCTTCAGCCGTGTTTATATGACATTGTCAGTACTATCACTGGCTTAGCTCACTAATTTTATTAGATAAACTGAAATAAGAGAAAAAATGATTATATTTACTAATAAAATATCAATATTTCCATTCCAAAGATAACATCTTACACAAATCTTCGACATATTCAGGTGTGCAGTTTTCTAGCGTATTTTTTTACTTCTAATTTTTACTACTTTTTATTACAGTAACAATAGTTGCATGCTCATATGTTTCATTGTTTGATCAAAAATTATTGCTAAGGACAATTTAGTAATGGCTGAACATTTCCTTGACAAAGAAAAGGACCTTTAAAATTGCATTTATTGTTCAGTACAATTTGAGGAAATCTGCTATTCTATTGAGTTCACTGTTATTTCCTGCATGGCATGGGTCATCTGAGGTCACTGTAATAACGATATGAATCTCATTAATGACATGCATTCACGAGCGACTGAAACATTTCTGAACCACAACTGTGAGTGTTTTACTTGTATAGAAATGAAATGTAGAAATAAATACATTTATAATAAAAACTAATATTATACATAATATACACATGACATTTAAATTAATATTCAAATCTAGTTATGTACTACTCATAGCAATAAATATGCATCTGTAAATATGCATTTATTATTAAATATGTATTTCTGGTGAATCAGTTTATTCAAAGCAGTCATGTAGGGGATTCAAAACAATGATTCATTTATTCACAGCATTTTAATATCAGAATTTCTATTTAATTAATTTAATGTAATTCTAGTATATTTAAATTCTGCCGCTCCGGCTAAAATTACTATATATTCAACATGACATATTTTAATATTTTTTATTTTATGTATGTTGTACATTTTTATATTGAATATATACAGTATCTCACAGAAGTGAGTACATCCCTCACATTTTTGTAAATATTTTATTATATCTTTTCATGTGACAACACTGAAGAAATGACACTTTGCTACAATGTAAAGTAGTGAGTGTACAGATTGTATAACAGTGTAAATTTGTTGGCCCCTCAAAATAACTCAACACACAGCCATTAATGTCTAAACTGCTGGCCACAAAAGTGACTACATCCCTAAGTGAAAATGTCCAAATTGGGCCCATTTAGCCATTTTCTCTCCCCGGTGTCATGTGACTCGTTAATGTTACAAGGTCCCAGGTGTGAATCGGGAGCACGTGTGTTAAATGTGGTGTTATCGCTCTCTCTTTCTCATACTGGTCACTGGAAGTTCAACATGGCACCTCATGGCAAAGAACTCTCTGAAGATCTAAAAAAAGAACTGTTGCTCTACATAAAGATGGCGAGGCCATAAGAAGATTGCCAAGACCCTGAAACGGAGCTGAAGCACGGTGGCCAAGACCATACAGCGGTTTAACAGGACAGGTTCCACTCAGAACAGGCCTCGCCATGGTCGACCAAAGAAGTTGAGTGCACATGCTCAGCGTCATATCCAGAGGTTGTGTTTGGGAAATAGACGTATGAGAGCTGCCAGCATTGCTGCAGAGGTTGAAGGGGTTCCTCCCAGAAGGAAGCCTCTTCTAAAGATGATGCACAAGAAAGGACATGGATTACTGGAACAATTTCTTGTGGTCTGATGAGACCAACTTATTTGGTTCAGATTGTGTCAAGCGTGTGTCGTGGCAACAGGTGAGGAGTACAAAGACAAGAGTGACTTGCCCACAGTCAAGCATGGTGGTGGGAGTGTCATGGTCTGGGGCTGCATGAGCTGCACTGGGGAGCTACAGTTCATTGAGGGAACCATGAATGTCAACATGTACTGTGAAATACTGAAGCAGAGACTGGGCCGCAGTGCAGTATTCCAACATGATAACGTCCCCAAACACACCTCCAAGACGACCACTGCCTTGCTAAAGAAGCTGAGGGTAAAGGTGATGGACTGGCCAAGCATGTCTCCAGACCTAAACCCTATTGAGCATCTGTGGGGCATCCTCAAACGGAAGGTGGAGGAGAGCAAGGTCTCTAACATCCACCAGCTCCGTGATGTGGTCATGGAGGAGTGGAAGAGGACTCCAGTGGCAACCTGTGAAGCTCTGGTGAACTACATGCCCAAGAGGGTTAATGCAGTGCTGGAAAATAATGGTGGCCCCACAAAATATTGACACTTTGGGCCCAATTTGGACATTTTCACTTAGGGGTGTACTCACTTTTGTGGCCAGCGGTTTAGACATTAATGGCTGTGTGTTGAGTTATTTTGAGGGGACAGAAAATTTACACTGTTATACAAGCTGTACACTCACTACTTTACATTGGAGCAAAGTGTCATTTCTTCAGTGTTGTCACATGAAAAGATATAATATTTACAAAAATGTGAGGGGTGTACTCACTTCTGTGAGATACTGTATTTTTATATTTCATAAAAAATAAATTTTTAGAAAAATAAATGTAAATATTCCATATTTTTAAAATACATATAGTGTATATAATATATTTTTAAACACATTTTATAATATTTATTGAAATTAAATGATTAATACTTTATATAATTTGCCACTGTTTGATCACATGATAGCGGTCTACTCTTCAATATATTAGCCATATATGTTTTAAACATAAATAAATACAATTTTGTGTTTTTACATATGTACATTTATAATTATTTAATAAAAATGATTTAATACTATATTACATATTTGATAAAATAATATATTATTACTATATGTTCATTCATATACTACTCTAATATTTATTTATTTTGTGAAAATTTGTTTGTGAGGACCAGAATAAAAATTATTATTATTATTGATAATATTTAGGCTAATACCTTAATATACTACAATGTTATTGCATAGTGTGAACACATGATGGCGCTATTCTCCTAAATATAAGGTCCAGAGTGAAACTTCTTATACTTTGTAAACACAACCAGCAGTTTATTGATGTTAACTGAGGTCAGGTGTATTAGGTGGATGTTTTGATGAAGCGAGAAGCATGTGTTGATGTGATAAGGGATATTAATGTTGAGTTCTCACCGAAGGCTTTCTTGGGCTCGACCAGACGCAGGGTGAAGGGTGTTCCTCTCAGCTGCTCCTTCAGCATCTTCGCCACTTCATAATGCCGACATCCCACAATGCTCTGGTCATTAATGGCCTCGATGTGATCCCCAACACACACCGACTTTATTCGGTCAATGGTGCTGTCTTCCTTTATCCTCTAAAACAAAACACAGAATGTGAAATACTAATATAATATTATATATGTAAATATATATTTATATTTTGTCTTAAATTATGTAAAACAAAAAAATAATGCATAATAAAACTGTTTTATTGATTCCTGTTGATGTTTATAACTTTTATTTCACTATTTTCAACTGGTCTTAGGTTTTGTTTTTTTGTTTTCTTTACTTATTTGGTTATATTTTGAGATTTACATCCTTCAGTTTTCTCACAGAAGTAACATTTCATTGCAAAATGCATGCTGCGTTTATATGCATTTGATAAAAAATTAAAAAAAGTTAATTTAACTTTGACTTTTGAGTTGTCTGGTCTTGACTTGTGAGCATTTGTAATTTTTTTGTGTTTATTTGTTTATTAATTATTTATTTTTGTTTGTTTATTTATTATTTTCCATTTATTTATGTACTCATTTGTTTTGCATTATTTATTTATTATTTTTGTTTTTATACTTTTTTACAGTATTGTATTTGCATTTTGGAGGTTAAAATTTTAAAAGCTTGTTTTTTTGTTTTTTGTTTTCAGAAAATGTGCTGGTTCATTTGATTATACCCACTTTATTATTCATTGTTTCCCCTTACTTAGGCTTCTAGCCATATGTAACATTTAATATTTCTTTACTTTTCTTGAAAATAAATGAAAGCATTTTTACTTTTTTATTACTATTATTTTTTTAACCAGCCACTGGAATACACAAAAACATGCAACATTTAATTATTGATTGATTGTATTTTCCTTCTGGGGGCTCAAATGTTAAGATTACTTGTTTTCCAGGAAACTGTTAACCTGGTTAACCGGCTAACTAGCTAACTAGCGCGCACTTTGATGAAGGCGTATCCCGCGCCGTTGTCGGTGATGGTGAGGCCGAGCGCGTCTTCGGTTTTAACGACCTCCACCTCTTTGGTTTCTCCCCTCACGTGTGCGAAGATGAAGTCCTCCAGACCGATCTGACCGCCCAGAAGCTTCTGCATGTCCACTTTGTGCGAGTTCAGCGTGCAGAAGAGGATCTAGAGGGGGAAATAAACAGACATGCGTCAGACTACAGAGAAAACGGACACCTGGACCTTTCCCGCCATTTTCCATGGAAAGCACGGCATGTCACGTGCAGGACACACTAGATCAACTAGTACTTTTAAGGTAACTCTGCAAGAATAACTAGTATTGTGTGTTAAAGGAACACTCCACTTTTTTTGGAAATAGGCTCATTGTACAACTCCCCCAGAGTTAAACAGTAGAGTTTTACCGTTTTTGAATCCATTCAGCCGATCTGCGGGTCTAGCGGTAGCACTTTTAGCTTAGCTTAGCATAGATCATTGAATCGGATTAGACTGTTAGCATTTGACTAAATAGTTTTGATAGTTTTTTTATTTAAAACTTGACTTCTGTAGTTACATCGTGCACTAAGACCGACGGAAAATGAAAAGTTGCGATTTTCTAGGCCGATATGGCTAGGAACTATAGTCTCGTTCCGACGTAATAATCAAGGAACTTTGCTGCCGTACCATGGGTGCAGCAGGCGCAATGATATTACGCAGCGTCTGAAAGTAGTCCCCAGCTGGGTAACTAGTTATGATATATACGCCAATGGTCATGGTACGGCAGGAAAGTTCCTTGATTATTACGCCGGAACGAGAGTATAGAGAAAATCGCAACTTTTCATTTTCCGTCGGTCTTAGTGCACGATGTAACTACAGAAGCGTCAAGTTTTAAATAGGAAAATTATCTAAACTCTTGTCATTTTTGAGCGAGAGGCTAACGGTCTAATCAGATTCAATGATCTATGCTAAGCTAAGCTAAAAGTGCTACCGCTAGACCTGGAGATCGGCTGAATGGATTCAAAAACGGTAAAACTCAACTGTTTAACTCGTGGGGAGTTGTACAATGAGCCTATTTCCCCAAAAAAACGGAGTGTTCCTTTAAAAAGGGTCCATTTATTATATTTTGTTGTTATATTTATTATTATGTCCATTTATTATTATATTTGTATTATAGTGATTAACAGATGCTAACACTCCTGTTTGCTAGAATTAGGCGCGAGTCTTCTTGTTAATTTCCACTAAAATCTTTTAAATTTAGCTTAATATGTGCGTAAAACGACCAATATTACAAAATATTTTCAGCTTTTAGAGTGGTTCTCGATAGCGGTTTTAACGCATAAATACTCACGTTACCCTTCATAGTCTTATTTCATAGTAAACTTTCGAATCAAACTAAAGCCTGTAAATAAACTAAAAAACAAGTAAACAAATAAGTAAATACATAACATAACATGAACCGGGGGGGGTTATACAAGGTTAGACATTGAAAGCAATTTTTTTCTTTTGATTCGCTGTGGCGGTTAACTAGCACTTTCAAGGTTACTCTGCCAGAATAAACTGATATTGTGTGTTAGGGAGTCAAATAGGTAGCTAGCATCGATGAACGTTGATTAAAACTTGATTTGTATTCATATTACAGTGTTTAACTATGCTAACAGATGCTAACACTCCTGTTTGCTAGAATTTAGGCGCGAGTCTTCTTGTTAATTTCCACTAAAGTCTTTTAAATTTAGCAATACACTAATATGTGCGTAAAATGACCAGTGTCAAATATTTTCAGCTTTTCATAGCTATAAATGTGAGTAGGACGCAATTGTTTATAGCGGTTTGAACGCATAAATGCTCACGTGACCCTGAAGTCTTTCTTCATAGTAAAACTTCAACTCAAACTGAAGCATGTTTGTTTGGTTTGAGATAAAAACGTAATTTTTCTAGCCTTGACTCCTCTGAGTGTACTGAAATGTCTTGATAAGAGGTTCTTGAAGGACATTTCTCCTGAAGGCTGTGTGAGTTTTACAGTACAGTGCCTTGAAGAAAAGATTACAGATAAAACTGATCGATTATGTAACTTGATCTAGTGATGAACAAGCAGTGGCACATGACTAAAAAACATTTTTATTTAATAGTCTAATAATAATTCAATGTTTGTTTAAAACATTTTAATTTAATGTTTTCTACAAATACGGAAACTAACACATTTAAAACATATTCATTTATTTATTTATTTGCCTAAGGATCAAGCTGGCACATTTCAAATCATTTTAAAAATATGTATGATTTTTAATAATGAATTCATTAATTTCACTTATTGATTACTTACTAGCCACTGGCATATACACCAAAAAAACACTTTTATTTATTGTTTTTTATTCCTTCCCCATGTACTAGCCATTGTCATATATGAAGACACTTAACATTTATTTATTTATTTACTAGTCAACAGAAAAAATATAAATTCATTTATTTGTTTGTTTGTTTTATTTTCTAGCCACTGGCATAAATGAAAATATATATTCATTTATTTTTCTACTAGATTACTAGTCACTGGCATATATGAAAATATTTATATTTGTATTTATTTATTAGTTTTTTCCCCCATTTACTATCCCCTAGCATGTAGGTAATTATTTTTGCATCATTTTGTAACCGAAATAGAAAAATTAAATATTATCGTGTAATGATCAAGTTAACTAATGTAATGGCGATACATTATAGCAACTTTCAACAAGACATAAGAGCAAACTCCAGTATACTTTCCAAGAAACAAATGACCCATACACCAGCAACGTTTCCCTTTGACCCAAAAAAAGAGTCCCAAAGACTCGCCGTACCTCAGAAGCAGAGATGTCGAAGACCTCTGCAATCTTGGCGTAAAGCTCCCTGACGTTGGTGAAGCCGTGAATGCGTCCCGTGGGGCTCCCGTGCGCCAGCTGCGTGTGAAACACCAGTTTGGGCCTCGGACATGGCAGAGGCTCCTGGGGCAGTGGCGGCGCTGACGGGACGGCTCCCTGGTTCTCCTCGTCCTCCGGCGGTCCTCTGGAGTCCTGTGTGTCTGGACTCATGGCCTCTCCGTTCTGCATGGGCTCAGGGTCACTCGTCGTCTTCTCGGACTCCTGCATGGTGAAGAGCGAGGCGTCGGCGGCCGTCTGCAGTCGGGACTGCTGTGTTAAATTAAAGATGAGGGTAGCCAGGCAACGCTGCGCAGGTGAGCGGTTTCAGGCCCTGTTAGTGGAAACCCAAAACCAGTTGAGCTAGTGATCTTATGGGTGACACTGGAGAGCAGGACGAACACCTGAAGTGAAGCGACATGCTGAGGACCTGGAGACCATCTGTCTGTAGAGCTGGCAGACAGGATGGTCTTCACACCAGAGATGCAGCGTTTGATCAAATATATAGCTGATCTAAAGGAGTAGTTCGGCCAAAAGTTAGCATTTGCTGAAAATTTGCTCACCCTCGGGCCATCCGAGATGTAGATGAGTTTGTTTCTTCATCAGATTTGGAGAAAAGTAGCATACCATCATTTGCTCACCAATGGATGTGAATGGGTGCTGTCAGAATGAGAGTCCAAACAGCTGATAAAAACATCAAAAAATCCTCAGACAAAATATTTGACATCTCAGACGGCCTGAAGGTGAGGACATTCTCAACAAACTTTCATTTTTTGGGGTGAACTACTCCTTTAACAGCTAAAGAATAGTTTAGCATAAACAAGAACGTTACTTGAGAAGTACTGCATTTCATTTTTGCATAAATAAAATAGTAAAATAAAATAGTGTTTGTTGTATGATTGGTAATATTTGCTGCTTCTTTTTCACCAGAAGCACTGTAGCAAGCAACAAGTCTTCAAATCAACCACAAATGGCATTTAAAGCCAATATTTGACAAACCACATGCAGCGCACATTTGCAACCTCAAATTTATTCTGGGCAAACTGGACTCATGAAATGACAGAAGTCTACATGAGGAACATCCAGAGGTCAGCTGAGCTGCGGTCTGAAATCAGGAACTGGCTGTGGATCTGATATTTGTCCTGTGCAGTGGGTACAGTGCCTCGTCTCTTCAGATAGTGTGTGTAACATGAGCTGCTGTGTCAACTCCTTCCTCCAAATACTGACTGCACACACATAGCGCCCACAATGTTTTATGCATAAAAGGGCGTATGCGGGTCATGAGATGTCATGTGATGTGATCATGTGTGCAAAAGCAAGAGACGATCTGAGGAAAACTGTGTTGAAATGGGATTTTGTGCAGCAGAGCACGTGTTTGATTATGACATTTTAGCCTGAGGACTGAAGTGTCCCATATGTGATTCAAACTAGAGAAATAAAAAATAAGAGATACAGAGTTTGATAGACAGACAGACAGACAGACAGACAGACAGATAGATAGATAGATAGATAGATAGATAGATAGATAGATAGATAGATAGATAGATAGATAGATAGATAGATAGATAGATAGATAGATAGATAGATAGATAGATATTCACTCTATACACTGTCACATAAGACCAGTCTGCATGCAATCTGTTTAATTTATGCATTAATTCAACATAAAAATGTAATACTAATAATAATAACTAAGTCTCAGATCCACCAATAATGAACATTTAGACACGCATAGCATGTTCAAACACCTGATCGTATGAAAACATGTGAGAACAGAGTTAAAAACACAAGGTCTGTCAGAAACACAAACGCCCAGTGTATACACTAGTTCTCCACCCTGACTTCCTCCCCCTACCACCACCACGTTGCATGCAGACACGCGTCCTGCCCATAAAAGGGCATGGGTGGAGTCCGAGCGCGACTGTCGCGCCGCGATTGGACACCGCGGCTGATCAGATGCGCGCTGATTGGCCGCCAGCACTTGGTCCGATTTTGTCTCATTTTGTTAACCAGGCCGCGCTCATGGGACGCCGAAGAGAAACCGGATCATCGCATCCTCTTTAAACGGCGTCTTTTTGTCGGCGTGTGTCGATCTGTGTTGAGGAAGAATGCTGGAGAACAAGAGGGAGAGACTGAAAACGTTTCTGAGAAAGATCGACGAGAGCGCCATATCGCGAATCAAGCATTTAATGAAGGAGAGGTGAGAGTGACCGTTATCAGCTGTCATTTACATATGTTAATGTTGTGTTCATATTATAATTACGAGGTGCTAGTGTGTTTGTTTTGATAAGGCTGTGTGATGAGCGCCGTTTTTATTGATATCGATCAGATTAGTGTTGTTTTATAGTTATAATCCACCCTACTGTGCGTGCGCGTGCACGTGTGATCACGTCGTTGCTTCCCGTTGAATGGTTTATCATATTCAAATACAGATTAGAGATCATTTACTTATGACTTTATAGTAAATAAATAGCTTTTTACACGTCATAAAAGTATGGTTTGTACTGCATTCCATTTAATATGGTACAGTTTAGATGTTAGATGTAAACACTGATAATTATAAAAAAAATACCATGGAATTAACACCACTGTGTTTCTGGAAAAGTACCATGGTATTGTTTGATAAGACCATTACTCTTAGAGTAAAATGCCATGGCTGTGCCATGTTTTTATTTCACCATGGCTTTTATATGTACTATGGTAATAATAGTAATATTGTTTTTGACATTTATCATGCCAGTACCAGTGTGTTTGGGCATGCTATTGTGTATTTCTATGGTGCATATATAATATTGTATATGTATGTTAATTTATGACATGATGCATATCTGACCACCATAGTAATACTATGTTTTTATTGTATTTACCATCCTAAAAACCAGCCCTGCGGTGTAATATAATATCAGCTTTTTATGTGGACTTGTCTTTGTGTTGGTTATTATTAGAGTCGTTAAGCCGGTATTGTACCTGGATCACATCACTCATGCTATTGTAAAGGAATTACTTGGCTAGTTTTAGACTAGAGCTGATTTCACATTTTCCAATGAGTGAGTTACTAGTGACTTGCATTCATTTACATTCAGCCATTTGATGGAAATATGCCTATTAATATACCAGCTGTTCTTATACCCTTGTAGCATGAATGGTGCAGCCCTCATCTGCAATGGTGAAACAAACCAATCCACATCGCCGTTATGCGTCAAATTCCTAACACTCCTCAAGGTGCGAGTTTTCCATTCACTCAGCCAGTTTTAATGCAAATTAACCTCTTTCTTGGCCAAAAACGTAATTTGGAGCTGGAATGTGTCATAATCAAATTATGGCAAGCGCTAAGTGTCGACGTTACATCACAGTGCCCCGTAAGTGGTTTAGATTGACAAGCTTTTCTCCAGATAAACAGATTTTCTCATAGACCCTCTGTTGTATTGGTATTCCAACACATGTGGGTCTATCTGTGTCTATTTTTAGCCCAAAAGCTTGTTCCAGGTGGTGTGCCAGGTGTGGACAAGCTGTCTGGGCTAATTTTGTTTCCCAATGAAATTGAAGTAGCTTCTCCGAGCCTTGTAAAGAAAACTATGGGCTCTGACCGCTTATTCACATAGATAACCGGTAAAGGACACAAGTTATACTTGAGGTCTTGCACAACTGCTTTAGAGCTTCGCTACTACATAAGGAACGTTGTTTGGATCGAGTGAGGTTGTTTTAGGTCAGGGGTGGGGAACGTTGATCCCGGAGGGCCACTCTCCTGCAGAGTTTAGCTCCAACCCTGGAAAAAAACCTACCTAACTGCATCCCGAGGACTTTGATTAGCTTGTTCAGGTGTGTTTGATTAGGGTTGGAGTTAAACTCTGCAGGGACACCAGGATCAACATTCCCTACCCCTGTTTTAGAAGATCAGTCCCCATGAGTACATTTGGACCACTCCTGGTAAAATTTTAATGTGGCTTCCAGATTTAGCAGGTTAAAGTATTTCTTCCTCTTAGTACATCAGTTGCCATCAACATTCTTAAATCTTTAACACGTTGCCTGCAAAAGTCAAGCAAACGTTCAAGGGTCTCAACGTTCCCGTCCCCAGCATTTCACACTGATTTGGTGAAACCCACGTTGAGGAACCCATGACATATTGGTGCCCTCATCCTTCAGCACCTTTACTGAAAATAATACTTGCATGACGTACTTCCCCAAAGCAAAGTTCCCCCAAGCTATAAGAAATGTGCCAAAAGAACAAGATATTATCAGCTTCATGTGATTCCTGGTTGGAATTTCCATTTTTGGACTCTATTGGTCCATGTAAAGAAAGGCCTCTTTCTGTTTAGACTGAGGAAGTGAGACTGATGCATTCAGGCCACGTGATTTACACAAATGTCCTCTGTGTCGTAGGTTTGGCCCCCGTCCACAAGTGGCAAGCTGTTGTTTGCCCACAGGGATTGGTGTTGGCTCTTGAACGGACATCATGGCTCGATAGAAGTCAAGGCCTAATCCTTGTCCTACACCTTTCTTTGTTTCATGGTTGCACCAAGTTTTAAAGAGTGTCCCTTACAGTTTGACCTTTGTTTTTGGGCAAGTTTTTTTTGCAACTCATCTCGAGTCTTGAAACCAAGTTTTGGTGTATTTTGAGAGTAGGGCTGCAGCAATTCGTCGACGTCATCGATTACGTCGATTAGCATGGAGTGCGTCGACTCGTCGCACCTTTAGCCACGCCCATTGCGCGAGCCTGCACTTATCCCTACTTAAGACTGTTTTTCTGCCATGTTTAACACAAAACAAGACTTTAGAGCAGAAGGTAAAGGCTAGTATGGCAATATCACTTCATAGAGTTCATGGAGCATTATTATTATTATATGACAGTCAGAACTGCATTTATATAGCCGAACTGACGCGTTTACATGGTCAGGATTCACGCATTCAAAGCTGCGCTGAGTGAACGGAACAGCATGGGATCTCGAGTTGCCTATATAATCATGACGGGTTTAATTCACCCACAAGATGAACGCAAATCATTTCTCCATCTCTAAGATCCACTGGAGCTGCCGTCAGTGCGTGGGCATGATCGCGTGCCAAACGCACACTCTGCACTCGCTAACAAACCATTTAAAGTCGTTGTTTAACTGTGTGTTGGATTGGACAAGCCTCGACTGGGCTCCTTTATTAAAAACAGGCTGTCAACTGTGAAAAAACTTCCCGGTGCCGTCTTTGATTCTGTCACTGTAGTGTCCTGAATCCAATTGTGACTTCAGCTGTTCATTCATACAGATACGTGTTCAAGCAGATGTTTTAATCTGCTGAATGAATAAAACATTTCAAGTCTCTCACCTGTAAGCAACTGCCGTCAGTCCCAAACAGCGACTGTGAATGGAGCCATAATGTGTATTTCTATTCTTTCTTTCTTTCTTTCTTGTTATTGTTAGCCTATTTCTTTCTTGCTTCCTTGCTTTCTTTTCTTTTTTTAATTTAATGCTATTATTATTTCTATTTTCTTATTATTTTTGTGAAGTATTAATTATGAGAAAATGTTTGAATTACATATTAAGATCAATAGCAGAAGTTACTGTTATTATTTATTGATTATAATTAATTATTATTGATAACTGATTTACTTGGCAGTGATCTTGAATTGCATTCAGTCGACAGTTCCTCCCATCCGTCAACCAATGTTGATCTAGTACCCTTGTGTTTTACAGAGCGTGAGAATCTTATGCTTATGTAATGAAAACTGACCTGATATTCTCCATATCATGTTATGTAGTCTGCTTCATGAAACGGAGTAAACACTCACTTAATCTTCTCTGTTAGAACATGGCATCTTGTTTATAAGCAGAAGTACAGAATGTCCTGAGAAGTACTGATTGAAAATAAGTGCAGAACTTCTGGTTTTTAGGCCTGGAAAAGGATCTTTTAAGTTATCTTCGCTGATTCGCCGCACAGGTGTGGACGTATATGAGCTAATGCATTTCCATCGTCAAACATCAGCCTTGAATGCTTGTGTATGTGCAGTGAGCATTAGGCCAGGGATGAATCTCTTCATTTTTAGCATTGCAATAACAATATACTGTGTAAAGCACGACTTTTTGTTACCGGCAATCTGAGTAAATGTTAACTGAAAAAACTAATAAATTCAGATACAGCTACGTTTCTCATTTTCATTTAGTTTAACTTAATTTCCTAAAATAACTCAAACTAAAAGTGAAATAAAAAAGAGAAAAGCACAACTAAATTAGCAACACATTAACTAAAGTAAAAATAAAAATGTAGTAATTCAATGATAACACCGGTTTGAATTTATTTTTTTGCTGTCTTGAGGAAAAATTTTACTTATTAGAGATGATTGGATACACCAATCTTGGTTATTGATTAATTAAAATTGTTTTTTTGGCTAGCATAAACTGGGTTTTGGTATGTTTCCATATTCATTTCTCATTTGTATTTGGGTTTAGTTGAAGTTAAATGAACAAATATTGTTTATTTTTAATCAAAGTAACCTTTTTCCCAATGAAAGTCAGAATTTGGCTGTTTTTACATGATTAAGCTTGGTTTTGGTCCATTTTTCTGTGCATTATAATAGTAGATGTTTATTAAACTATATATGCTAACAATTAGTAACCATAACCAAAAGTAACCATTCTTTTGGCACTTTCAAACTCAGAATTCAGTGTTTTTACAGGCTTGAAATGGCTTTTGGTCAGTTTTTGATATTGTTTTGCATTTAGATTTGTAATTAATAAAAAAATTATAGTATAAATTTTAATAGTATTTCTTTAACTTAAACTCAGTCAGATTTTAGGTCAGTTTTTCTGTGTATTTTTGAATCTGTGTGTCTGGATTTGTAATCGATTAAAAAATATATAAATTACAGTAGTATTTAACTTCAAACAAACCATTTTTGGCACTTTCAAAGTCAGATTTTCGCATTTTTACAGGCTTATACTGGATTTTAGTCAGTTTTTCTGTGTATTTGTTTCGAATCTGTTGTGTCTGCATTTGTAATTGATTAAAAAAAATATAGTATTTAACTTAAATCAATCGAATCATTTTTTGATGCTTTGAGTCCGATTTTAGTGTTTTTATGGCTTAAACTGGGTTTAAATGGATATTTTCATGTATCGTTTTGAATTTGTTGTGTTTGGGGTTTGTAATTGATCAAAAAGATCTAAATTGTAGTATTATTTGTTTATCTAACTTCAAACTAACCATTTATTGGCACTCTCAAAGCTGTTAGAAAGCGATTTCCAGTTCACACAGAAAGTTCACGCTATACTTCAAGCCAAATCAGATCCTTGCAGAAAAATCCTGCTCTTGTAGGGGATCTTTATCCAGTTTTCCCATGAGTTTGTTGACCCTCCGCAAAGATAATAGGTGGCCCACTGGCGAGGCCTTTGTTTGCATGTCTTCAGTCTTGTCTTCTGTAGTTTGCATTTTTTCAATGGCATCCAAATGGGCCATTGGGGGCTCCTCCAGATGTCACGGTTGGAGGTGAGCAGAGTGGGCCGGCGGAGGGTCCTTTATCCCTCCCTTGACTCCCACTTTGGCTTCCCTGTGCCTCATTATCTCACTTTTTCCGTAACGGAGCAGCTGTAAAGGTAACCTTCGGACCCCATTGCTCAGAATCTAGTTCAGCTGGTCAGAAGCGGTTCAGTCGTCGCTAGCTCTGAGAAGACGTGATGGATGGCGAGAAGGATCTAAACCGTGTGGATACGGCCACATGTGAGGATTTGGGAAGGTAGGAGACATTTACGACTGTTTTAGCTCTGGTATACGATGGTGAGCAGCTGCAAATGGGTCGTTGAGCCACTAGCTCGGTGGGAATTTGTTTTCATTGCTAGCGGATTGAATTCAAACAGCTTTAAAGAGCAAAGCGTCGACTAGTTTTGTTTTTACTCATGCAAATTAATCACAAAAAAACAGACGTTTTGACTCCTTTGCAAAGACTGAACTTTTGTTCCCAGCACAAAGGCGTGCGTGATAAACGTTTATCACTGAGAACAGGCCTTGAACTCCGACACATTTCCTTGTTTGGTGTGTTTCTGAAGCGTCTCATGCCACTGTTTGGTGCATATCTGCTCTGGTTCGAGCTCTTGCGTCTTTGCAAGCTTTGTGTTTTATCATCAGCATCAGATGATTCAGCAGGGGATGTTTGATGCTTGTTGTCTTCGTTCTAAATCACTGCGCGTCTTTAGGCTAAATAGAAGTTGCGAGGTTCAACTGTTGAACAGGATGCCTGGATCCTTTTTTATTGTTTTAACGTCACAAAACCGGATTAACACACTGTTTAAATCCTAATGCATTGAATTAGTGTTTGAACAGCAAACACTTTCATTTACAAGTGACTTTCCCAATGCCTTTGCTGGATTGCGTTTCCTATAACTGCCCACAGCGTGGCGGCAGATTCTCAAATCCTCCGTTTAGCCTGAATACACAAGCTCAGAGTCAGACATGAGAAACAGCTGTTGTGATGGGAAGTTTGGCTGCGGGTCAGAGAGTGTGAGCTGTGGTTTATATATATATATATATATATATATATATTTAAAAAAAAGAGTGTTTATTTATTTATCCATCTATCCAAAGCAGTTCAAGTCTCTAGTTGTGTCCCAGTGGTTTGACATGAACATTTTTTTTAATTGTTTACTTCCTCAATTAAATTTAGCATGTGTAGTGTGTTTCCACATCTTGTCATTATATGCAAATCACATTAAGAATAGATATATTGCATTATTTCCTGGTAATCCTGCTTCTTTTGGCAACACGTTGATACATCTAGGAAGTCTCCTTTAGCATTAATCAGAACTTCTTTTGTGCCAAACTTGCCTCTCGCAGGTGCGGATCTGATTTGAATGTGTTTGCGTACCACATGCATGGATTTGCTTTATCCAAAGGTTTCAAGACCGAAACAACCAAACAAAAGTTGGCCGAGCTCTAAAACCTATTCTTATTCTAGATGTTATGTCCGTGGCTGCCAGCTTCCTTGTCGTAATGGTTTTCTTGCGTGCCGTAAAAGCTTCCCTTCCCCCGCATATGAGCTCAGGAATGTTTCCGTGGCATTTGAGTCACTTGTAATTGTTAGGCCCATCGTAGCTGGGCGTTATAGAGGAAGACAATACCCTACATGCCTGCTACATGTCTTTTAACCTATATATTTCATTAAGTTCATTTAAATAAATATTTATTTACATACTTTTAAAATATTTTTTAATAGACTTTGCTAATGTCTAAAATATGTGGCAAGTTCATACTATAAAAAACAAAAAGAAAGTAAATGTTGATTTATTTATTTGGCCTTTAATATTAATGGCTTTCATAAAGGAAATAGTATTTTTAATATTAAGATAATTATAAATAAAGAGTAATAATTTTTTCTTGATTATATTTTAAATATTATTGGATTTTGCCAATATTTTACATATGTATGTATAATACGCGCCATTTTCATGTAAGGGAAAAAAAATAATTTAAATAAAAATAAGTTGCTATGAAATTGTGATGTTATACATATCTGCCATTCATATGTATAAATAAATAAATTATACCTTTTTGCTAAACCAATTAAATATTATATATATATATATATATATATATATATATATATATATATAAGGTATTTATTTATCACAACAAATTTATATTTATTTATATATTTATAGTAATTTGATAGTAATTCATATTAGTCAGAGCATACCTGGTCATATGACTGCAAGTGTTTTAATTGCATGTCACGTGCTGTCTTTTAACCTATATTTTAGCAAGTCACCTTTGTCCTTGAGTCATAAATGTAATGGCTCGGAATGCTGGGAAAGGTGATATGTGTTTCTAGCAGCCGTGCTTAGCATGTAGCCACCAAAACAGACGTTTCAGGCTCTCAAATTACCCAAAAAACCTCAGAGCTGAATGAGGAAGCAGTCTGCGGCTACTTTGAGTCCCTTTCAGGTGAAGAATTACAGCGAATTGACTTTCGCTTCTAAAAAATCATCACTTTTCACTGTGAATTAATTCGCTTTCGCTTCTTTTCAAAAGCTGCTGCGTTTCTCAACATGTTTTGACCTGCAGGTGTTCCATTACATCAGCAACCCACAGTCACACCATCTGAGGTCAGAGACTCCGCCCACTCATTTGCATACAGCGGAAGGCATCCAGGAGCACAGCCGCAAACCAGAGCTGTTTTTTTACACTCGCTGAGCGTCTAGACTCAGATTGTTTATGTATTTATTGCTTCTGGCCAAGCGTCAGACTCCAGCGTTATGGCTTGAGGCCAATTTTGTACACTTTTGAGGATGAACCGATCGTTGAGTTTACGATTATCTCGCAAGAATGGACATAATTTCTACAGGTATGGCAGAATAGCATTTTTTATGTCATTGGAGTAGGTTTTCCATTCAATGGGCTGCGTTCGATGTGTAACTTTTTGAAATTTACTCTCAATTTCCAAGCGAAAATTGGTGCAGAGTTTCCTTTGAAGGTTGTTTTTCAGTCCATAGTGTTTATTTTTTAGATTTTACTACTGTGGTTGGGTAATCGAGGTCCGAGTGAAGTGCCGTTGGTGTTTTATTATATATTTGCTTTTGAGTCTGTTTAACCATTACACTCGTATCATCGCCTGAGAAATACTCATAAAGCTACACTGTTTGCTTGATCTGATGTCGTTATTCCTGCTATTTGCCTCTTTAAATACGTGAAATGCTGTGTATTGCGCATCTGTTGTGTTTTATAAGCGTTGGCATGGCCTCGTAAACTCAGACGCTGTTTAAGGGGGAAGTTGAGAGGTGCGAGCGTCAGTTATGAGGCTGATGGTGGTTTTGCGATGTTTTCACAGCTATGCGGTGGACGCCGGGACGATTCCTGCCAAAGCCAAGAAGGGCAGGACGAGAGCCAAGCTGGGGAGCAGGAAAGCGTTCAGTTTGGAGGAGAATCAGTTGGAGGTTCAGCAGCAGACCAAGAGCCTGAGCCGGCAGGTCCCGCCCAGGTACGAGAATTTCCATTGTTTTGTGTTGGCCTTGAACCCGTTCTGCTGCTGTACAGCCTAAAGATTACTCTGGCAAAACAACACTGTTAACTGTTAGGAAACTTGATATGAATGTGTGATGGATGCGTAAATAACTCATGAAAATATAAAAACATATTGTATTGCTTTGTTACAGTTTCTTTAAAGGCCTTCAGTGTCTAAAATGTGTGAAGTCTAGAGGAATAAAAATATATAAAAAAGAAGCAAATACACAAAATAATAATTTTAGGAAATATTTATGTATCTATTTATTTATTTAGTCCATCAATATCTAAAATTTATTTTTTTTATAAAGAAAAAATATATGTATGAAATATAATATAAAATATAAATATTTTCTAAAATACTTTATAAATATAAAGATTAAATTTATTTATTTGGCAATATGTTTTTTGTTAAAAAAAGCTTAAATACTTTTTAAAGAAATTATACTTTTTAAAGAAATTATACAATTTATTTTCCTTCTAAAAATGTATGAACAAATTAACTATTATTAGTATTTATAGTATTTATTGTATTAAGTATATTTATTTATATAATTTAAAATGTATATATTTTTAAAAATTTTACTGATATCTAAAAATTTTTTTTTATTTTTTTTTAAATAAACGAATTAGAAAAAAAAAATTATCACACACACGATAGCCGTCATTTTCATGTATAAAGGAAAAAAACCAATGTATTTGTTTTTCTTCTAAACAAATTACATTTATATAAAATGTCTTCTATTTTAATAATTAAAAATGCTGAATTTATTAGAAATAAATATTACTGTTAAAATATTTTTTGTTGTATATAAAATACATTAAAATATATTTTAAAATCTTTAAAAATAAACTAAAAACTAAATCTAAAAATTTCAATTGTCTATATATATACAATTTTTTTTATTAATTATTGATAAAAGGTAGAATATGTAAAATGTTGTTTTATTGGCAGGTCTCACACTCTTGATGTCGACAGACCTTTGGAGAGAAGCGACAGCCTCAACTCAAGAAGTGTAAGAAGGCTTTTCATTCATCTTTAAATCTAACATAAATAATACATTTCTAATTCTCATTTCCTTTTGGTCTTCTCAGAGTTTTATGAAGCACAACAAAACATTCCACAAACTCTTCCCAGAACTCCCCGAGACTGAAGACCTGCTGCACGGTGAGAGACTTGCGTTCATGTTTGTAGGCTGAGGCGTGTCTGTGACGTCTGAGACACAATAGCAGCTGCGTCATGCATGTTTAATGCTGTGTTTGCAGCTTACATCTGTGCTCTGCAGAAGGAAGTGCCTTACCACGGCCGTCTGTACATCACCGACAGCAGCCTGTGCTTCTTCTCCTCCGTGCTGCTGAAAGACACCAAGGTAAGGAGCCGTCCGATCCGCCCACACGCACTCAGAGCAGCCATCAAACCCCAGGTTAACAGACCCGTGTGTGTGTGTGTGTGTCAGGTGATTGTTCCCGTCTCCAGTGTGAACGTCCTGAAGAAACAGAACACAGCGCTGCTCGTGCCAAACGCCATCTCTGTTCGGACCACAGATGGAGAGAAGGTCAGCACCTCAAACACTTGAACACTTTTACACTATTATGCACATCGTCCTCTGAAAAATTATGAAAATATGAACAAATAAGAATTTATGCTGATTAATGCAGATTAATAAATACTGCCCCCCCCCCCCATTTTTTTGTTTTTTTTTGTTTGGGAATACCAATTAATGCTAATTATTTGAAGAAAAAAAATTGCATATTAGTAATTTTTAGTGATTAATGCCAATTTTTAAAAAAATATATTTTTTTTACTGATACATATTGATTTAATGCTAATTAATAAAATATATTAATACGTACTGTGAATTTTTGTGAAACATACTGATTAATGTTAATTACTAAAACTTGTATTTTTTTTAAGTGAAACATACCAGTTAATGCTTATTAATTAAAAAAATAAATGTATTTTTTTTGTGAAAAATACTGATTAATACTTACTAAAATAAATTGTAGTTAAATTAAAAATTTTGTTATCATAAAATCATTCATCATTGACAATAATGGAATTACACACACAAAAAACCAAATATGTTTCAACATGTTACATTTAATATGTATATTATTATTTTTTTGTTAATAAAAGACATAGCCTAAAAAACAAAAAAAATAATAATAAATATTTTAGGTTGAAATATGTATTAGAAATTCTTTTGTTTTTATTTTGAGATTTACTTGTATTCCAATATTTCTTTTTATATTTATTGATTACATTTTTTTTCTAGATTTATTTTTTTATATCTGTAGTATATTTAAGTATCAACTAATTAATTAAAAAGAATACATTTTTTATATGAATATATTTGTTCTCTCTGCAGTATTTATTCGTGTCTCTGCGGAACAGAGAAGGCTGCTATAAGCTGCTGCAGTCCGTTTGTCCTCAGCTGGAGGTGAGTGCTTACTAAAGTAATTTCACTGTCGTTCATGTGTTTAACTCGCTCCTGACGTGCCGTGCTCTCGTTCCTGACAGGACGGAAGTGCCAACAGCAGCCCTCTATTCTCGTCGGCCGAGAACAGCTTCGATCAGGCCAAGCTGGTGGTAAGTGAGGCTCAGCACTCGTCTGTGTCTGTACTGTATCGATCTGCGCTGACGGTAAACCTGCGTCTCTGCCAGCAGAACTCCAGCCAGTCCAGTCTGGACGACTCCTACGGGGTTTCTCCTCCGGTTGATCTGTCTGCGCCTCGACTCACTCAAGGTTCGTAACCTCCCCGCTGAACCCGCCTCACAGCCGCGGTACTCTGAGATAAAGGTGTTAAAATACTGTTTGCTTCTGTTTCAGAAAACACTACGATTAAAAGCCCGTCTGAGACTCACGAGAGGCCAGACGAGAGCTCGAGCGAGGAATACACCGGTACAACACACACCGGCCGGCAGATCTGAGTGACTGAGTGATAATGCATTTGTTTGGCTGACAGAGATTCTGCTTCCTCTCTCCACAGGAAGTTCGTGGGTTTGGAACGTGACGGATCGAGCGCGATCTCTCCTCATCCAAAGAGAAATCAGCAACCTCAACACTCTGCTGCTCATCTACTTGATCCTGTGAGTATTCATGCCACGGCTTTTAGCTGTATTTACAATTTCACAGTAAATATTTACAAAAATATTTAAAATATTTACCAAAAAGTAATGTTTACTAAAAATAATAAATGGAACATTTACTGAAATAATTTCTAACATGTACTAAAATATTTTAAAATATTTATAAATTATGTAGTAAAAAATAAGGTACAATAAATGTAATATTTTTAGTATTTCAGCATTTTTTATAAAAAATATAATATTACTATTATTAAAAAAATATAAATGTTATACAACTTTACAGCAAATATTTACTAAAATAACATCTAAAACTTTTTAAAATATTTTATAAATCTTATACAAATATTTGATAGAAATAATTGTAAAAATATGGAATAAAAATATTTTTAGTATATATATATATATATATATATATATACATACACACATTATTTGCCAAAAACATAATTGATAAAGGTTATGTAAATTTAGTACAGTTATAAAATATTTTTGTAAAAATTTAGAATATTAACTAAAATATTCAAAGATTTACAAAAAATAACAACTGTTATACCAATATTTACTAAATGTAATACATTTTATAAAAAATACTTATACAAATATTTAGTAAGAATTCATAGAATATTTATGAAAATGTTTACTATATGTATTTATGAAGTACTTAATTTAGGAATGTTATAAAAAAAATATTTAGTAAAAAAAATGTAATGTATTTATTAAAAACAACTTATCAATTTTACCTTATATTTATAAAAAATATTAAATATTTGCTAAAATATTTAGACCAATGTTATCAGATATTTATTAAATTACAAATGTTATACAAGTATTTACCAGATGTGCTAAAATATTTTAACAGATATTTACTGAAAATAATTTGACACTTTTCAGGGCTCCAGACTGCGATTAAAACGGTTGCATTTGCGACCAAAAATATTAATTTGCTGAGGTCGACTATATAAATATACATGTTATGACTTAAAAAAAATTAGCCTTTTTACTTGATTGTTTTGCTATCACATCTTTTCTTATGTTGACTTAATAAACCGAGACGATGCGCATCAAAGTTTTAGTGTAAAAAAGATTTATGAAAGTACGAATTGCATATGATTCATACTTTTACTTAACCTTTTGTCTACATGATAAGAGAATACAAGGAGCTAAAGATAAAAACCTATGTAATTGCATGCTATTAATGAAGAAAAACAGACTGGATGTGTGAGAGACACAGGGTTGCCAGGTTTTCACATGAAAACTCACCCAATTGCTACTCAAATCTAGCCCAATGGCGTTTCGTGGGGTAAAATACAGGTTTTTTGGCGAGGTTCCTCCAGTAAAATTAGCATTGCAGGGGCTAAATATCACGTTATTGGGGTCGTTTCAACCAGCAGACATGAAAAACAACCCACAGCAACAGTGTTCAAGTATCCCAAAACCACAGACTTGAGGCAACACTGAAGAAACGTGACATTTATAGGAATTAATATTGAGGAGGAGCCCAAACTGAACTCGATGGCCAAATGCTGCTGACATTATGCTCTATGACATTGGCTCAGATACTGTGTAATAAACAATTTTTGGACTGTAAATAGTTGGAAAAGACATTTAGTTCCCAAGTGAACCTTAGTTCCCAGGACATCTTCAAGATGGGTTAAAATTCTGATAAAGAAGATATAAACACATGACAGGATGACTAACAATGTTAGTATTAAAAAATAAAAATAAAACGTTTATTCTGTGGCACCTAAAAAAATTATTTGGTGCCTAGTTTTGTTTCTTATAGGAGCCAGTGTCTTCTTGGGGGGGGGGGGATTTGCCTTTACTAAAAACATATGGAGATTACTTGTTCTATTGGTATAATTTGCATACCTTGCTTTTAAAATGACTTGCATTAAATAAACAAGTATAACCAGTCCTGTCGGTATAGACTGAAATATCTATATTGCTTCATCCATAGTATTAGTGACAAATAATCATGAGCTCAGCGTGACTCTAGTTGTCAAAATATAAATGGTTGGCGGGCTAACGTGTCTCATCTTGCCGGTATGCAGCTGTACAGGAATGGTATTATTATTGTGATGTGAGACGCCCTGATACTAAACGTGCGTTTAACCGTAAGAAAAGATTGTTTTGTTGTGTAAAGTGACGTGTTTTGTCTCGTTCAGGGTGTTTCTGCTCTTGTTGTCGTCTGGCTATATCGGCCTGCGTATCGTGGCCTTAGAAGAGCAGCTGACGTCTCTCGGAGCACTTCCTGAATTCACCTTACAAAACGGGTAAATACTGTCATGTTACATTTGATATTTTTGCCTGTTTAAAACCCATAGCAGTATCAGAAAATCACATAATTTTTTTTTGTTCTTTCAGGTACAAAGAAACGTAAGAGATCTCATCCATCTGAACTTCGGAAAGAACCACCAAAAACCATTTTTAAAGATCCACTAGCCGCCGCATGGAATGCTGGGAAGGACCTTTATTTGCACATGCACCAGCTTCCGACTCACCCAAAAACAACCAAAGACAACAGGTTTGTCTCGGAGGACTGTCAAAGACAACAAAAACAAACTACTTCTGTGGAAAAGCATTTCATTGGTTATTACTCATATCGGCGCCTTCGTTTGACCACTTTTACGACCATCAAAAAATGTCGCAAAGAACTAATTTTTATTTTATTCCTAACTTCTTTATTTTTGATGACCATGTCTTTTTCAACAGTCTTTCGGTTTCATTCTTCCTCTTAAGTTTTTTCGTACAAGGGTTGCGATATTACTGGTTTCGGTTTAATGATTAACAAAAGAGCTAAACTAGCTAAAAAAAAAAGGCATTGCAGCACCTTTGGACCACTTTTACGGACATCAAAAATAGTCGCAAATAACGATCATAAAAGGGGTTGTGATATTACTGGTTTCGGTTTAACGATAAAAAGTGCTAGCTATCCAACTCGTTGCGGTGCCTTTTTCTGACCATCACAAAATGTCACTAATAACTTTCGTCCATTTTTCGTCTAACTTTCGTCCCAGGTTCCTTATTTTTGATGGCTAGCTTCATCTTGGTCTTCTTTCGGTTTCATTCTTCCTCAATATTTTTCGTATAAGGGGTTGTGATTTTCCTGGTTTCATTTTAACGATAAAAAAGAGCTAAGCTAGCTAGCCAACCCTTACTCATTGTATTGTCTTCGTTTGACCAATTTTATGACCATCAAAAAATGTCACTAATAACTTTCGTCCATTTTTCGTCTAACTTTCGTCCCAGGTTCCTTATTTTTGATGGCTAGCTTCATCTTGGTCTTCTTTCGGTTTCATTCTTCCTCAATATTTTTCGTATAAGGGGTTGTGATTTTCCTGGTTTCATTTTAACGATAAAAAAGAGCTAAGCTAGCTAGCCAACCCTTACTCATTGCATCGTCTTCGTTTGACCAATTTTATGACCATCAAAAAAAAGAAATGTTATTAATAACGATGTCGTATAAGCGGTTGCGATTATTATTGGTTTCGGTTTAACGATAAAAAAGAGCTAAGCTAGCTAGCCAGCCCTTAGTATTATTGTATGTATAGTCTATGCACAAGAAATGTTCAGATCAGGTATTTAACAAGTTTTTGTAACATTTCTTTTGTCTTTTTATACTTTAAGGAGACGAAGTAGTCCAACATGTTGGTCTTTTCGTAATCCGAACAAAAAAAAAAAAAAAAAAATTGTATTGTGCAAGAAGAGATGGATGTGGTGTTGTTAAACGTCCGATTTGCGGCTAAAGCCAAGCATGCATGTTTGCGCAAACCCAAACGGAGCATTTCCATTCAGGACTCGAGATTCGAGACTAATAGCGATACTTGACGAAAACGACATGGTCCAAAATATGCATGATTTTTGTGTGTGTATGTATGTGTGTTCGTATGTGTTGCAATATGTTCAAGAGATGAGAGACGTGTAGCCTTTTGAGTGCACTTTATAGTGTGGGGACTCTCTCCAGTCCTGAAGGGGGCGCTATATTGAGGGTCTGGGGCATTGGATGGTGCTAAGAACCTCTCGCTCAGGGCCGGGACTGACTCGCAATGCATCGTGGGATTGCTGCACCTCAGTTTTGGTATCTTGGTCATCTGCTGGCGGACTCGCTCTGCTGGTTTTCAGTCCGCAGATGCTGGTGGAATAAACATGGATGGACTAAAATTTCTTGCGTGAATGAATGCATGCTTTTTTTTTCTTGAAATGGAGATTCCTTGTTGAACTGATCGATGCAAATGGATTCACAACATTTCATCCGGGACGTCGCAGCCTCAAAGTCCCCTGAACGACTGTCTAATAACCGCAATGCAAGAATCCCAACTTTAATAATTTGTTTATATTGCACTATTGAAGTGTTAATGTTTTTGTATCAATATGTTGGTAAACATCTTGTTTGGTCTATTTATTGCCTAATGTGTAATTCAAAGTGGTCTCTGTGAGACTGACTTTGGCATCGTTTGAATAAATCAAGTGCTAAGGAAATGCAGTATCTGCAATGTTTATTTAACTCTATATTTATCGCTACTGGAATTTGTTTGTGACTTTCATGATGTCCATCTCCTATGTTGCAGGCAGGGATAATCAGATTTGTTCATTGAACAGGCATTTTTTTTCTGACTCTTAAAATATGAAGTTAGTAATGTTTATTGAATAAACGCATGCACTTTCGTTCAAAATCAAAAATAGAACATTAATTGTGCATACATACAAATAATGCACTCCGGTTCCCAAGAGTCATTAGTTCAGGAATCAAGCTTCACTGTATGTTTGGTTCTGTTGATTCTGTAGTATTGCACAGTAATATGTAAGTGCATGTAAATGTGGTTTGTGGCTTGCCTGTGTTTATAAGTCAAAACTGGTTTGTTAGTCTTGTAAAAAATGTTATGCATCTCAGTAGATGCACACAAATGGGAAAAAAACCTGGAGGAAATCAAGAACACGTAACCACTGCATTTTTTTGTGATGATGTAGGCGCGTTCATACGGAGAGCGCAGGAAGACAGAGCTCTTTCCCATCGTGACAGAAAAGCGTGTTTGTGATCTAATCGGCGTATTTAGGGATATTTGCAAAAACGTGGCATATTTCTATCTTCAGTGGGTTTGGAAAAGATGATGCAAGTTGGTGCATGACCCATTATTTAGTACTTGGCCTGTATACTAAAGCTTTAAAACATTGTGCTTGAGACCATCAGTGAAAAGGTAAGAGAGTTTTGTCTACTGTTGGAGATTCACATTGCTTATCTTTGCTTTCTTATGTTGTATGTGGGTTTGACTGTTTAAATAAGACCTTTCTTAGAAGGTTAAAAGGATAGTTCGTTAAAAAACATTAACATTGACATCATTTATCTGCCCTTATGTAATTCAAAACCTCAAGAGATACTTAACTATGTTCTGGCTTACTCTTCCAACAAATGAGGCAAAAGCATCATACAAACAGTTGCGTGACTTTCAAAGACTTTGGAATGCAATCTTAAAAATAAAGGGTGTTTCGCCATTAATGCCATTTTTTTACTTTTTAGTGAACTGTGGAAACCCATCCCAGTAAGTGCGACTTTTTCTCATAATTCTGACTTTTTTCTTGCAATTGCTAGTTTACAAAAGTTTTCAGAATTGCATGATGTAAACTTGCAATTCTGAGAAATAAAGTCAGAATTGCAGGATATAAACTCTTAGGTGCGGTTTCCAGGACAAGATTTATGTTAAGCCAAGAGGAAAAGGAAAGGACTTGTTGTGAGAAGTTGTGCTCAGCATTTAACACATCCAAGTGCACACAAACACCAGGAGCGCCTATATTACTGTGGCACCCGGGGAGCAGTTGGGGGTTTGGTGCCTTGCTCAAGGGTCTCGCCTCAGTCGTGGTATTGAAGGTGGAGAGCGCTGGTTATTCACTCCCCCCCCCCCCCCCCCCCCCCGATCTACAATCCCTGCTGGTACAGAAAGTCGAACCCGCGACCTTTGGGTTACGAGTTTGACTAACGACTGCCCCCAAGAGTAGGCTTAATATAGCATAGTTCATCAAGGTTTTAAAAGGACTTTCTGAAACACAGATTAAGTACAGATTAGTATTTCAGAAAGCAGGTTATGTGACACACCTGGGTAAGTAAGCGGATAAACTTTCAGTTCCAAAAACGAAGGTAACTCTCAGGTATGTAAGTAACCATAGCAACTTATTCTCTGAACATAACCTCCTCCAGACCTACTGATTTTATATTATCATCTCACACATTATGGATCTGTATTTTCTATAATGTATTTCAATAATAAAAATACTTATAATTAGCGTCAAACAAACAATATAATTCTTATTCCCAAGGATTAAGTGGAAAATGATTGCACAACCACCAGATAGGTGGCGATATAAACCAAGTATGCAAATTGCCTTTGAACAGAAGTAGAAAGAAGCAGTATGGCGTGCTTTTTCTTAGCGTCGGTTTCCATAGTGACTTGTCAATTCGTTGCTCTGTTGAGAATGTCTTGCGTTTTAACCAGGAACATACTCCCAGACGCGTTTCTGGAACCAACATACCTCAAGTAAGCATGAGTTCAGGCGAGAGTTCAGGGTTTAGCAGATGGTAAATTAACCCTGCTTTCTGGAATACACCCCTGGACTATGGAGTACTGAACTAAAATCAACTAGATTAATTTATAACCAACTGTGCTAATCTCAATTGGCACAAAAGAAGTTGCCTATAAAACATGGAATGAACCAAGAAAAGCTTAAAATCATATGGAACTGTGAAGCAAATCCAAGAAAAACAATAGCAGCGGAAAAAAGACTGCAATGAAACAAACAAATAGGCAAAAAAAGTAACTTAAAGCTGCAGTCCGTAAATTTTGCCATCTCTGTTTGAAAACCTGGAATTGCAGCTCTGTGCAAAATTATCTTGCTTGCGTAGGCTTGTGCTCCGGCACGGCTTCAGCGCGGATAAATCTAATGTTTTGAGGAGTATGTGTGTCAGTCAGTCACCACACCGGTGTGAATCCTGTACTTCGCACTCACAGATTCTAGCCTACGACTTGGAATAAATGACCCAAATAAGAATTTTCACCGTATATTGTCATCTGAACAAGTAACAAGTCTGCTACATTTGTTCTGACCAACTGAGGAAAAAAGCATTACCATAAATCGCGCTACCAATGGTGATTTAAATCTAAAGATCGGGTAGCTCATATCACATCTAACTGTGCAAATGATTATTTTTATACTTTATCCTCAAATTTATTAGTTAAAAACATCAGCATTGCGCGACTATGAGTATAGTGTGTATTAGCGTGTAGATTTCAATTTCTGTCCAGTCTAATCTAATTGTCATACCATTCAATTTTCATATTAAGAAATTCTTTTAACCCAAAAAGCAAACTATGCTCCCTTCGAACTGGTTTTCACAAAATACAAATCTTGTGTAATCCCAGGCTATCTGTAATCAGAAGCACATTTAAAACTGGAATATAGTTTAATTTCATTCACACGTGTTTCATAAACACACAATCCTTTCTGGATTACAATCTAGCATCAAAATTATACATTTAATTATTCTAGCTGGTGTGAGAAAAGGCTAAACGATCTGCAGGACAACATATGCGATAACCTACTACAGACGTGATGTAATGACGCAGTGCCATGCTCGAATTTCCCGCAAAAACCTACCCGTACCACTCAAATTAGAAAACATTATTATAAGCTAACCGTTGTGAATCGGGCTAAAGTAAGGTGATAGTTTTGAACACTGGCTGGTTATGTACTTTCTCAAATATTGATTTTGGATAATTTTTAACCCAAAAAAGTTACGGATTGCAGCTTTAAGAGAGAACTTTTTTTAAAGCAAGCAAACTGTAAACTGCACACATCAGGTGTCGAATAAAAGAAAAGGAATGCCTAGAAATCTCTTTGTAATGAATTCTTGCATAAATTCTTAATTTTACATTTAAATTAAACAAAGCAGCTAATTTTATAGAGAGAATTATGGTCAATTGCGAATTGCAAGAAATTCAGTGCCAGTCAAGAACCTTAATTCTTTGGTTTTGCTCATTGATTTTGGTTTTCAAACCATCCATTTTCATTTACCACAGGTTAAAGATGTCCAACTGCACCCTCAAAATCCCTACCACAGTCGAGAACCTCCAAAAGGTGACTTCCATTCCCACCTTCATTTTTGGGGTTCTGGGGAACATTTACGTCTTGGTAATGTTCTGCCGTCGTTCCAGAGCAAATTGGACCTACATGAATGTCTACATCACCAACATGGCCATCGCCGACTGCGCTCTGTTGATTTTCCTGCCCGTTAAGATTCATTACTACAGCAGGCCATTGGAAGAGCATTTGACGTCGCTGTGTAATTTTGTTTTGTCGGTTTATTACGTCAACATGTACGTGAGTATCTTCACCATCACGGCCATAAGCGTGGTGCGGTATGTGGCCATCAAGTATCCCATGAAGGCCAGGGATATCTTCTCTTGCAGGAACGCTATCGTGGTTTGCGCACTGATATGGTTCACCATTTGCTCCATCAGCCCGGTTTACTTCGTTAAGGACTCCAATAATGACAAGATCATGTGCTTCCAGAGGGTCAAGGGGACATTGTCCTTGCATTTCGTTTTGTTGTTGGTCATTGTCGGATTTCTCGTGCCGTTCCTCATCATGCTGTTCTGCTCCGTTAAAGTCATTTGCACTTTAAGGAAACAGTTGGATATCGGATCGCGTTCTGAGAAGATCCAATGCATGTTCATCATCGTGGCCAATTTAGTAGTTTTCGTCATATGCTTTCTCCCCGTCCACGTGGGTTACCTTGTTAAACACATCGTGCAAAACAACTATGCAAACACAGACGATAACAAAAGCTGCGACTATAAACTGGCCGCGCACAACTTCCTGCACATTGCTTTTTGCATTTCCAATATGAACTGCGGTTTGGACTGCTTTTGCTATTTTTTTGCAACGAAAACGTCCTGGAATATGTGCAGCATGAATGAGACCAACAATACAGAAGGTCAATGTGATTATAACGCGGATGCAGTTAGTACACCTACATAATTGTTTTGACCGGGTTTTGTTTTATTATGTGGTTCCGTTGTGAATGTTATACACTCTGTTCTCATTAATAAAGGTTGCAGTATTAAATAAGGCTTCTGCACTATTAAAAAACAGAATGCTAACTATGAATGTATGTTAATCTGTACAATAAGTAGGTTAGTAATAAATGCTTATATTTCTACTCTGAGGTCTTGAGCTCAATGACCCTCTTGTGATCTCCTTGTAGGATTTGTTTTTGGACATGGTGGCTGGTCCTGCTAATGACTAACTACCGTTTCCCCAAAACAAAGCTGTTTTCCAACTGGCATTGTAGTGAACCTTGAATTTAACTGGAGACACATTGCTGGAATGCATGAGCCCCAATACAACAAAAACCTACTTTATATAACTCAAAAATATTGAAAACATATTGATAAGAGTTGTATTTCACTAACATATTGTTTAACTACGCATCAGCCACTTTGTGGAACATTTTGAGTGGTGCTTCCAACAAAATGAATCATTTAAACAAACTGAATGCTAATTTGATCCGCAAACGATTGTTTATTGATTTGGTGGAAAAGATTAGCACCTGTGTTTGGCATGGAATCATAAGTTTTATCTGACAAAAAAAAGATCAGCATCAAATTAATACAGCTAAATTTCCACTAAAACATTCATTGGAAATGCTTCATTTATAACACTATAGCTGCGTCCCAAAGTTTAGTGTACGCACTTCGGAGTGCGCATCTGAAGTGCGATTGCGTCACGACGTAAGCTGTCCCAATTCAGAATGCGCCCTCCGAAGACTGCATTCCAAGGCCGAATGTGTCACCGCGGCGCGACGAAGGCTGGCGTAATTCTAAAGCGACTTCAAATACGCCCTCTGTTTCCCAGGAAAATTAAGTGTACATCTGATGGACACTTCGCACCTTACCATATCCCAGAATCCCTTACGCACAGATGACGATGGAATTTATATTCAAAGAACACAGATGAGAGTTCTGTGAGGGAGTGAGTGTCCTGGGACGGGTGAGGAAGTGAGTGTCCTGGGACGGGTGAGGGAGTGAGTCATTTTGACACACTGGTCATTTTGAAAATGAAACATTATTGTCAGAATATTAACAAATTGTTGCTATTATTGTCCACTCGGAGCAGACAGGAGCGGCAATCGGGAACACCTGGGGCCCGTTTCAGAAAGGAGGTTAAGTGAAAACTTGGAGTATGTTAACCCTGAAATCAGGGAAACTCTGGGTTTTCTGTTTCAAAATGGGAGGTTTATCAAACCCGAGAAAGCAGGGTTCTTTGGTAAACCCGGAGTTTCTTTCGGTCTCCTCCCCCTTTTTAATGTGTAAGCGAAGTCTAAATACCTTATTCATTTGTTCACGCTACAAAATTGAGTTTCTTGAGTTGCTTTTTACTTAATCCTTATTTCAACTACAAATATCTAAAAATTCTTAATATGCATTTTATATATGAAAAATGGTCTACATTTAGTCTTGTTTCCTGGGGGATTTTCCTTTTAAGTGCATTTTACATAAAACAAGTAAAATTGTCTGTCATAGGGTAAAAAAATTATCTTAATGCAAAAGGAAACAATAATATTTTTAATTTCTTACCCAGTCGCTGGGTCCCTCAACCTTCTGGATGATGTTGAGCTTCCCTAGATAACTCTTCCTTGGCTTTATCCATTAAAGGTACTGGGATTCGTTTGCTGCATAAGAATATGGTGTTGCACTGGGATGTAACATGATACTGTATTCCTCTTTCAGCTCACCTAAGCCTGTGAAGAGTTCTGGATATTTACCCTGCCACGGACATTCTGTGATGTTATCCAGTCTAGTGATGAGGTTAAGCCTTTCAATGGCATGTCTGCCCAAGAGTGGTGTGAAGAGATTTTTGACCACGTACTGTAGATGTCTTCCTCTATATTTTTCATTTTTGGAAATGGTGGCAGAAAATACCCCTTTCACATCCAGAGCATGCCTCCCTGTTTTCCTTAGGCCAGTGTTTTTATTTGCGGTTAGTAGTGTGAAGACTGATTCCGGTATCGCTGTGACATCTGCCCCAGTGTCCATTTTCCCTTTTACTGGATGCTCCAATATCTGACAGTCGTGCACCAGCCTTGTGCATCTGAATCTATGCCAGTCAAGTATTCTTTGAATTTGTTCTGCACAGTTTCATAGTTTCCACGCTGTTCTGTAGTCATGGCCAATCCACACAAAATGTCATCAGCTTTGTCTCCCATACAGTAAATCAGTGTGTTAACTTGGTGCCATCTTTCAAAGTCATTTGGCTTTGCAAAATCAAATGGGTCAGGCGGTCGGATTTGATATGACGAAACGGGTGCTGGTGATTCATGCGTTTTGTTTTTTTTCAACCCTTTTCAAACTTTGGTGTTTTAATCAGTCTCCGAATTTATAGTATGCTTCTGTGAACGCCTCACTCACTGCCTGCTGCAGCACCCCTCCCCAGCTCGTTACTTACATGCGGTGGGGAAGCACATGGTGATCCGCTTGCTGCACAAGTTTTTTTCCCCCGGTTGGAAACAGCATAAACTCCGCCGCCGGCGAGAGCCAAGTAGGGCTCGCTGCATCCTGCGGTGGGCATCCAACCCCGCCCACATCCAAGTGTGACGTCACAAGCCACGCCCATGCCAATACAGTCACGCCCACGTCAAAACGTTACGTCAGAAACCACGCCCTATAATATACGTCACCTCTTGTTATTTTCCGCGAAACCCGGAAGTAACGTTTTGTCCAAGCAATTTACAGCCGTTTCTGGGATCTAAATGAAATAATGTTGCCTTTCGTTTTACTAATACACGTTTTCTTATTTCTCATCACAAGAGCCTGTAAAACACTTAAATTTGATTAAATGATTAAGGTTGATTAAATTAGGCTAATTGTAATAAAAAACCTCTACACCTTACCTTATTCAACCTTATTGTAATGAGATAAATTCTCATTTATTACTATCGATTTTAAACTACCTAAGACACCTTTTAGATTGATCAAATTTAAAAGGGATAATTAGATTTTGTTATTGTAAAAGTCACAACACATTGTTATAATTTATAATCGCCGTTTAATTTGATAAAGACGTTATTGTAAAAGTCACAACACATTGTTATAATTTATAATTGTCGTTTAATTTGATAAAGACGTTATTGTAAAAGTCACAACACATTGTTATCATTTATAATTGTCGTTTAATTTGATAAAGACGTTATTGTAAAAGTCACAACACATTGTTATCATTTATAATTGTCATTTAATTTTATAAAGTTGTGTTGTTCCACTTATCATGGAACAGCTCCTGCAGATACTCAAACAATCAGAATATTGTATTGTACAGATGTGCTATATACAAATGATGCAAGGGAATGTGGATAGATGTATGATATATTAAATCAAAAACATATATAATAAATATAAGTATGGATAATTTGGTATTGCACATGTTTTATTGCACAGTGGGGAGAACATTTAACTGATTGTGAGGTAGATTGCCTGAGGGAAGAAACTGTTCCTGTGTCTGGTCGTTCTGGTGCTCAGAGCTCTGTAGCGTCGACCAGACGGTAACAGTTCAAAGAGGGATTGTGCTGGATGTGAGGGGTCCAGAGTGATTTTACCAGCCCTTTTGCTCACTCTGGATAAGTACAGTTCTTGGAGAGTGTGAATGTGAATGTCCCACTGCAGGTCCTGAGAGATGAATAAAAAGACATCTCTTGCTTCATCTGATTCGACCCCAGGTAGTCTTTGATGGCATTTTGTTGATTTTTACCATCCATCTGGAGTAAAGCAGGCCCTTTCACCTCCCCACAGAATAACTCACAGTGACTCTGTATCCAGCACAACACTGGGCCAATGTCTCTTACAAACTCCCACTTTATGTCCTCTTGGCTCTCCTGTTAAAAATACAGAATACGTGTGTGTTGGTCCACTAAATATTTGTCATACTAAATAGTATTTACCTCATCATTTTGCATACAAGAATATTTATGATTTTAAACCACAAAAATCAATCACTACAGTATCTAGAGAAATGCTCCCTCCGTTCCTCCAGACCTTTCTTTACTGGTGAAACAGCAGCAGGAACCCCTCATCCCAGCAGAACTGCCCTGCATCAGGCTAGGACCAAAAATAAGTAGAATGCTGTAAAACATGACAAAGATTGGCAATCATTATGTGATCTTTCCATTCATATAGAATAATACAAAGATAATATGTCACAAACACAGAGTTATCCTGCAATTCATAGTGAAATGATGGTTGCTCAACTAAGTTACTGTGATCAGTGTATATCATTAAAAATATCATCTGTATGTGAGTGAGTGTTTTTGTGTGTGTGTGTGTGTGGGGGGGGGGGGTGGTAAGTACATATCTGTGAGTGGGTGAGATGAGTGTTATAAAAAAATTGCACATTAACTCAACATTCATTATATGTTGTTGTAAGAATCAGTGCACTAATAAATATATAGTGCACTGTTTTTTTGTGACATAAAATGAACTCTAACTGAATGTGCAATTTTTTTAATAACCCTTTTTTTATAATAGCTAAATAACACTTACCTACTCATATACACACTCTATCCCTCTCACATATGTATTTATCTCTCCCCACACACATGATATTTTAATGACACTGATCACAGTACCCTTCCACAGTATCTTGGTTGAGGAACCACGTCATTTCACTTCTTGCTGGATAACACACACACACACACACACACACACGCACACGCACACACACACACACACACGCACACACAAACACGCATATATATATATATATATATGTTAGTGATATCTAAGTAATAACGTGCCTGTGTACAGTTCAAAACACATAAGCATGCTGAACTGTTGTTTACATATGCACACAAACATTCAAGTTGTCAACGTTTTAAGTCTTCCTAAAGACAAAATATGTTTTTTTTTTACTTACCAACACAGCAAACTTCTTTTGCTTCGGTTTGCAAACAATTAGGCTTATCTTCTTGTCGATGCTTTTTCCTGGTGCAAAATAATAGGTATGTGACGTATCGCTTGGATGTGGGCGGGGTTGGATGTCCACCGCAGGCTGCGTGTGTCACACGGCGAAAGCGTGAGAGTTGGCAGCACTGTCTTTTATTGCCCCCCCCCCCCCCCCCCAGTCAGGGGCGTGGCTTACTCAGGAGCAAACTCACCAATCAGATATCACAACAATGTTCGAACAAACAGGTTTGTTAGATGATACCAAAGACGGTAGTAAAACCGAAACACACAGAGAGAATTGATCTGCTCAAAGAAAGTATGTGATCTAGCTCTGTCTCGATGCATTAGGCTATATTTGTGTTTAATGCATTGCATTTATGTATAAAGTAAGAACTTGTGACATGCGCCTTTGTTTTTGAAGGATACGATGTTTATCTGTTGTAAGCCTTATTCCACCTGTAGATAAACAGATCTCGGTTCTTTTCTCTAGTTGGACATGTGAAAAGGTAAGAGTTTTTGATTTGACAGACTTAAGTTTCTTGTTGATTGATTGTGATATATGTGTGTGTGTGTGTGTGCATTTTTGTGACAAATGAGGACATACAGTTCTATTACAAGGTGAAGGTGATTTTTGAGGACATTGTCCCATGTCCCCACATTTCAAAACAAACAGAGTGAGGTTTTTGGGGGAAAGTAGAAATGCACAGTCTCCTGTGAGCGCTAAGTTTAAGTGTAGGGCAATATCACACTCAGTTTGTTCAGTATAAAAACCATTACGCCTATGGGATGAACCCACTTTCACAAAAACAAACGTGTGTGTGTGTGTTGGTTTGACTTTTCTTCACTTCACAATGTCCATGTTTATATACTAAATTTTTCCATTGTAATAAAAAGTTCAGTATTGAATTGTAGCTCTTGCACGTACATCAGTCATATTAATCATTGCAGTAAATGTATTTATAAAGTAGACTAGAATACAGATTACAAAAATATCTGATAATTTTTTTTATTTTATTTTCTTAAATAACGCAGTTTCCGGCCAAGTTGTAAAACCAGTTGATGTGTTTTGAAACTCTATGGAAACAAACTCTGAGCCACAGTTTTTATCTCTTAGAGAAAACACGCAGGAGCAAAGATGAGATAATGCAGATATTTCCGTGGGTCTTAAAAAAAAAAAGTCTTAAATTTAGTTCTATCACATTTAAAGCCTTAAAAAGTCTTAAATTGTACAAGAAAGCCTTAATTTTGATTTCAAGAGGTCTTAAATTTGGGGACCAGCTGCTTTGAGTACAGCATTACCGGGGAAACGGTTATATTATTTCTACCAAACGCTCCACCTGTCAGAGAACGAATGAGCATTTTAAAGTTTTTACATTTATCATTTTATAAAACTTTTTGTTTTTGTGAAAACTTGTATCTGAACTGTAAATTATGCTTTTTACAGTAATTTTACAGTTTAATATGGTACTATAGACATTGCCCTACCCCGCTCATATATTAATTTTATTTGTGCAGGTCTTAAAAATGTGAGCTTAAAAATCCTGCAGAAACCCTGAGATTGCTTGTATGATAGTGCATCAGTGTGTAATATCTACTTATCTCTCTCTCCCTCTATACACACACACACACGCATATATAGGCCTATCTTACAAATATAAGTTTATATTGCTGACACATTCGTATCAAAAATACATTTCCCATAATGCTTTGCAAGAGTTTTATTTTAACTCCAGTCGTCATTACTGCATGTTAAGAAAAGACAACACTGCTTAAAAAGTTTTCATTCTATAGCACAGCTGTTTATTATACAATTATTAAACAAAAATGTCTTTAAAATCAAACAGTGAAGTTTATAACAGCAACTGCATTGAGTCAACATAATGCAGAAAATTATATATATTTTTTTATTGCTTATATCTTTTTTAAATATCAGAATGCTTTTGTGTAGTTTCATTATAGTATGATTATAGTAGTATGTTTTTCACCAGTGCCTCATTTATTTTTAATTCATTCATTAATTTTCATTATACACTATAAATAATGACTTTTCAAACAATTATTGGAGTGCAGTTTTACATGCAAATAGGCTGCTTATTTATTTTAATTTCTCATTTAACTTGTTTCTATTTTAAGTTACATGAGATTCAGCTAGACAAAATAAAAAATTAAGGTGAAAAGACACCAAATAAACAGCTTCTATTGTTGCTTTAAATTTTAAAGTTGAATTCGATTTTTTTTTGTTCATTATTGATATTATTGTTGTTGTTTTTATTTACTTATTTTGAGAAAATTTGACATTTTTACTGCTGCATCAGTCAAATGACATTATTGGTTTAGTAGACCAAAAAACAAAGCATATAACGGCTATAGCAACATGAACACTAAATATATGTAAATATATTTTCTACCTTTTTTTTGTTTGTTTTTTCTTGTGCATTTTTGAAAACATTTTAAAATTATAAATGTATTTTTTAAATGCATTTAAAAATACATTTTGCCATACATTTCAATCCAATACAATACATTCACATATGCCATCTTCAAAGAAAAACTATTTATTGTCTAGAATTTGTGTGGACATATAACACATTTCAAAGACATTTGCAACATGTGGATACCCAGATAGCACACGTATATCTGCAAGATGTCTGTTAAAGATCTCTTGATCTGGAGAGCATCTGCGGTCTACAAACGTCCGGCAGACGTCTTTCAGATGTCAGTTTTACATGCAATCTAAATCATAAACATCTTAAAGACATCAAATAGATGTCTACTTGACATCTAAAAGGAAACGTCTTGGAAAGACGTACGTACATGTGCTATCTGGGTTTGCTCATCTGCAATACGTCTATAAGACGTTTCCTTTTCAAATAGTCCTCTACTTGACATCTAAAAGGAAACGTTTTATAGACGTATTGCAGATGAGCAAACCCAGATAGCACATGTACGTACGTCTTTCCAGATCAAGAGATCTTTAACAGACATCTTGCAGACGTACGTACATGTGCTATCTGGGTTTGCTCATCTGCAATACGTCTATAAAACGTTTCCTTTTAGATGTCAAGTAGAGGACTATTTGAAAAGGAAACGTCCTATAGACGTATTGCAGATGAGCAAACATCCTAAGAAATACGTCTTGCAGATGTAAATGCAGACATCAAATAGACGTCTCTGAGATGTGTGTGCTATAGAGCGAGTACCCTAAAAAATACGTCTTGCAGATGTCTGGCTACTAAAAAATGAAACGTCATTAAATCATCTAGGTTTGACCGCTACATCATTCCATCCATTTGTTTCACTTTAATTTCTGTCAGGTTGAAGATGTCTAACTGCACGCTGAACATCACAGAGGGAGTCCAGATCTTCCAGCTGGCCGCACTGATTCCCACCTTCATCCTCGGCGTCCCGGGAAACATTTACGTCTTAGTGACCTTCTGCCGCCATCCCAGAACCAAGTGGACCTACATGAACATCTACATCACCAACATGGCGATCGCCGACTGCGTCGTGCTCGTGCTTCTTCCCGTACGCATCGCGTCCTACATCTGGGAAAGTTCGCAACTCTGGGACCAAACCAACAAAGAGCTGTGTTACGTCCTTGTGTCGGTTTATTACGTCAACATGTACGTGAGCATCTTCACGGTCACCGCTATAAGTGTCGTGCGCTACGTGGCCATCAAGTATCCGTTAAAAGCGCGGGAAATTTTGTGTTGCAGAAACGCGCTGGTGGTTTGCGCGCTCATTTGGCTGGTCACGTGCTCGTTTAGCGCCGCGTTCCATCGCGTGGACGAACCAGAGAAAAATACTACGATTAAGTGCTTTCAGAAAAACAAAGAAGAGGAATTACCGTTGCCCTTCATTTTGGTTCTTAACATCATTGGGTTCCTCGTGCCGTTCCTCATCATGCTCTTCTGCTCCGTTCTTGTCATTTTCAAATTAAGGAAACAGTTGGAAATCGGATCGCGTTCTGAGAAGATTCAGTGTATGTTTATCATCGCGGCTAATCTGATCGTTTTCGTCGTATGTTTCTTTCCCATCCACTTCGGTTTTTTCTTAAAGTACGTCACGCAGGCTTATAAGCACTCGTGCAGCACTCAGTTTTTCGCGCATAATTTCGTTCACGTTGCGATGTGCTTGTCCAGCATGAACTGCACGCTCGACTGCTTCAGTTATTATTTTGCCACCAGAACATCATGGAAATTGTGCAGCTCAAAACAAAGAACAAATGAAGAATATGAGTGTGATTATAACAGGGTCGCACAATGACTGATGGGAAACTGATAAAACTGAAAATAAAGTTTTGTGATAAATTTAGTAATATTTTATTTTGTCAACTTTATAAGTGGTTTATGGAACAACAAATTAGTTTTTGTTAAAAATACTAACATTTTATTTCATAAAATTTATTACATCATTTTGTATAAAATATATATTTTTTTTACATTAATGCTTATAGTGCATATATGTGTGTGTACTGTACATTTTATATAACTGATAACTGTAAAATTTGCACTACATATGCAGGGTAGGTAATTCTTACAGGTTTATATATTTAATTGTCAGTCAACTTAAAAATAATAATAATGTTTTAATTTTATGGCGCCTTTCAAGAACAAAATAATACAAACAATTGGCAAACAAAATACACCAGACAATCAGAGGGACATTCAGACAAACAGGTGTTGACGTCAAAGAACTAAAGTTAATTAATTACGTCAAGAATGTGGTCATATGTCATACAGACAGAAGTTGAGAAATTGAGAAGCAGAGAGGTAAATGAGTTATTTAGAGAACAAAGTGTATAGATGAGTTTTAAGTTGAGACTTAAAAGTCTGGAGAGTGGAGGCAGCACGAATATTATGGGGCAGCTTATTCCATAGCTTAGGGTCTATAATACAGAAAGCCCTACCACCCACCATAGAGAGTTTATACTTGGGTACAACAAGCAGGTTACATCTCAGGCTAGATCTGAGAGTCTGTGCAGGAATGTATGGTTGCACTAGCTAGGTACTGAGGTGCGACGCTGTGAAAGGCCTTATAAACTAAAACTAAGAGTTTGAACTCAATACATTTGGCCACAGGAAGCCAGTGAAGTTGGTGAAGGATGGGAGTGATATGAGCAGATTTTTTATTAAATGTAAGGGCTCGAGCAGCAGAGTTTTGTACAATTTGGAGGCGATTAATAACTTTGGCAGGAAAGCCGCTATATAAGGAGTTACAGTAACAATATTCCACAATTGGTAAAAGCATGATTTAACAATCTGACCAATATGTAAATGAAGGCATAACGCAGAGTCAAACAACACTCCCAAATTTTGCACAGTTGTTGAGGGCTTAATCTGGACACCATCGATATCTATGAAGATGTCGTGCTGGGAGGAGCTCTGTGATTTAGGGCCAACCAGCAGAATTTCAGTTTTGTCTGCATTTAGTTGTAAAAAGTTATCTGACATCCAGGTTTTAAGTTCTTGAAGACAGGAAATAATAGATAGGGGTGGACAAGCTGAGTTGGGTTGAACTGTAAAATAGATTTGAATATCAGTGTAACTATGAAAATTGAGGCCATGACATCTGATCATCTGACCCAGTGGCAGCACGTAAATGAGAAATAAAAGTGGACCAAATACAGAGCCTTGGGGGACACCACAGGAAATAGTGACAGTGCGAGATCTATTCATATCTATCCTAACGAATTGCCAAGGGATGGAAACCAGATTGAAACGGCTCATAAAGATTATGTTTCTCTAAATGAGACTCCTGTTGTGCTGCAACTACCTTCTCAAGTATTTTAGCAACAAATGGGAGGTTTGATATGGGTCTAAAATTGTTCAGGTCTATGTTATCAAGACCAGGTTTCTTAAGGATTGGGGTGATGGCAGCTACTTTTAGGTCTTGTGGAACATAACCAGTGGCAAAGGATCTGTTTATAATATGAGTAATAGGTTGGATGAATGAAGGCAAAAGGGTTTTGAGTAAGTATATTGGAATAGGATCAAGTGTGCACGAGGCAGAGTTGATAATCAGTTGTTCGACCACGGATATATTTGTGGGTAAGTAAGTGTTGAGTGGATGACCACTCAAGACATGGAGAAAGGTGGGGAGAGACAGATGGAGAAAAGTCTTGGTAAATGTTATCAATTTCAAAAATCAATTTCAAAATCACACACACACGCATATGTGTGTGTGCGTGTATAATTTAAAAAATGTTAACAAGGTTTATTAAAAAAACACTAAGTAAATACTTGTTTCAGTAGCTTATATATATTAAATATAAAAATATAGATATATAAAAATGTCAACATAGATTGTGTTAAGCATTAATGTAACATCTGACATGGTATTCAATATAGATTTGGATATTTTTATGAACATAAATTAACTCCATAATTGTGTAATTTCAAATACATATGCTGTTTACGTTTTAAATGACTATGACAAATATATAACAAATGAAAAAAGAAAACCAAACATTTATGTAAATCTAGACAAAATGATTGCTAAAAATTACTGCCAGAAATTGTATAGTGTTGTATTATTCCAAGATTTTATTTTTGCATGTTTACTGAAACTGCAAACTGTAATTCAGGGTATTTTTGTGTGCACTTTTTTACATTAATATTTTAAAAGATTTACTGCGTTATTTCTGTAAGTATTGCATGTTGAGTTGGTGATGTAGAGAAATGTGTCTGTGTGCTGAATATACATATCATTCCTCATCTGAGGAACGCCATCTTTTGTATCTGAACGCCATCTATTGGACAGACAGAATCATAACTCCTAACCAGTAATGGCATTTATTAAATCATTCTGCACCAATAATCCTGTGTGAGAAATAAATCATCTCCCAAAGAAAGAGTCCAAAAGCCGTTTATTTCATGTTGAGATGTTTGAGTTTCAGCTGTCAGATACACTCACAGGCGCCGGTTCAGAGACGCTCCTCTGATACGCACAGAGCTGCAGGACCCCTGAAACATACCATACACAAAGACACATGAAGAAAAAAACAAAACAAGGAACTGTTATTTATGACTTTTACAGTTATTATGAATTCTGATTTTTTTATTACATTTTTTGAAATAAAGACGAATATTGTAAAAAAAATGAAGCAAGAAAAAAAAATATTTTTGCACAAAATCTTAGACATCAATTTTCTAAAGATTTTCAAAAGTGTTTTTTTTTTTTTTTTTTTTTTTTAGGATAAAAGGTATTCAGACTCCAACCTACAAGCATTTACAAATACAAAAAAAAAAACCTTCGTTCAAAATAATAATTTTAATTAATTCAATTATTTATTTTCTTTGAATATTAAAAAAAGCATTTAAATAAAATGTTTTGTGAATAATTGACAATATATTTTAATAAAGCTTTTTTTTTAAATGACAAAAAACAACAACTTTTCTTTAATAATTTTTACAATTTTCTTTTTTATATTTTTATTTTTTGGGGAAAAATTAAAAAAAATTTTTTAAAAATTCTTTAAATAAAATTATAAGGGACGGAAACCAGAGTTTTATAGTGAAAACCTGATATTTGTTTTATATTATGCATATTTATTTAATTATTTTAATTTATTGTAAAAAGAGAAAAAGAATCAACTTTTTTTATTATTACTATGTACTATGACAAAAGCAAAAACCAAGCAAGTTTTATTTAGACCTGTGTTTTTGTATTATGAATATTTATTATATGCTTTGCAAATTATTATATGCAAATAAAAAAATAATGGAAAAAAAAAAAACTTTAAACTAGATTTTCAAAACCTAATTGTTTTCAAAAAAAAAAAAATTATTATATATATATATATATATATATATATATATATATATATATATATATATATATATATATATACACACACACCCCCACAAATAATAAAAAAAAAATTCCCGCATATTTTGTAAAAAAGCATGCTATAAAATGAAATGTACCTGCTCCAAAAGCCAATATGATGCCGATCCAACCCAAGATATACGACCATGAGAATCTCCAGTCGATGTAGCGTTTGCCGAAGAAGTTGACTGTCAAGCCGGTGTAGATCGCCAAAGCCAAGAGCGCAAGAAATCCTGCAGAAACACAGACCGCTTCAGAGCAGAAACCACTGTTTACGAAGCAGAAATCTGCTCAAAATGTAGTAAATGTTTTTCACAATTGAAATAATGTCATAACTTAAAGACATTTGACATTTAAGTTATTAAAATTTCAATTAATTTAAACTTAATTTTTTATAACTAAAAATGTCAGAATTTAAAATCAATTTAAATAATTACATTTTTAATAACTACAAATTTAATTTTTTACTTATTTTAAATACTTAAAATTTAAGTCTATAAAAATAAAGTCTAAAAATGTCAATTGTTTTAACATAATATAATAATTACATTTAAATATTATAAGCTGTCAAATTTCAAATAAAGCGTTATAACATTATTCTTCATTGTGATGGATGCACCAACTATACATAAGAGTTTTAAACGGAAAAGCAAACTAAGAAACCATTTTAAAGAACTGAAAACTATTTTCATAAGTTGTATGACTTTAAGTCTTTCACAATGAAAAATGCAAAAATATAATAATATAAAATGAGAAATAATTATTCTAAAAATGTTTTATTATTAATAGATACAGAGTATAAAAAAATATTTGTCATTTTCCTTAGACATGAAATTAAGTTTTATGCTTTTAATTAGGAATATTGCAAATATTAAAAAACATGCAACCAAAAATAAAATACACAATCAAATAATAATTAAAAATCTGAAAATAAATAAAAATAAAATAAGAAATAAAAATACGAAATATTTTTAATATTAATATTGTCCTACTCAGATGGACCGAGATTACTACATGTTTTTTTGTTTTTCATATTTTCCCAGAAGCTGAAGTGTGCGAGATGTATTTTGTGTGTGTGTTTCTGACCGGACAGCAGCAGGGCGATTCCTCCGGTCCGCACCCGTCGGCTCTGGGGCCGTTTGGACGCAGTGATGCCCAAAAGCACTCCAGCAAAGCAGCCCAGCACCGACAGCAGCATGAAGGCCCGCGTGGCGTCCCAGAATGCTGCGGGACAAACACAATTAATGCACGGGCTGTTATAGATTAAGGATTTTCTAGAAGCAAGGATAAAAAAACATTTTGTGTAACCACCGTAACAAAACGAAGGGTTAAAGCTAAAATGTGGTACTTTATTCACTAAAATAAATGTAATCTTACCGTATACAAAAACTCGCTCACTCTGCTGTAATTTAATAGATTAAATGCACTAGAATTTTATTGAAACTGTTCATGTAGCGTGGATTAAAATTCATATACAGAGTAAATACGTTTCACTGAACAGTTAAAAATAAGTTTGAAAAGTTGTCAGGAGCGCGGTGGTGCAGTAGTAGCCTAAGTTTAACTTTTAAGTTCTGGCGCTTTTATTTAGGCTTCAAAATTCATAAAAGCTATATTATTTTGTGAAGATAATCTTGATGGACAAAACGTGTAATTTCATGAACTATGATTGAACTTATTTTTTGCGATAATCCAAAAGCCTTTGGAAAAATCCTATTGGCTTTTTGTGGAGGGAACCAGTTTCATGCTAACAGTCGATCCGCCTACAAAGTGACGTCGTAGTTCCCCAACTCTATTTACCGCGGTTTAACCGCACTCACCCACGGTCAGCGTGTGGGCGTGGCACTTGCGATTGATGCAGAACCTCCAGAGGCCCTGATTGGCTGCGTTCCCTGAGTAGCGATACTGCATCCAAAAGTCAGTAGCCGTGGAGATGACGAGGAGCACGAGGGCCGCCGCTCCACACAGAGAGGCCCCGCCCACCAGAGTGAACACCATCAATCAGGATCAGAACGCCCTCCTGCACAAACACACACGTTCACTAACGATCACCGCTAATGAAACAACATCTGCTCACTAACTGATCAACACTGTACTGAACACACTAATGCTGAAGAACTTGCTTTAAAAGGAACACTCCACTTGGAAATAGGCTCATTGTACAACTCCCCCAGAGTTAAACAGTAGAGTTTTACCGTTTTTGAATCCATTCAGCCGATCTCCGTGTCTGGCGGTAGCACTTTTAGCTTAGCTTAGCATAGATCATTGAATCGGATTAGACCATTAGCATCTCGCTCATATTACTCAGCTCCTGAAAGTAGTCCCCAGCTATATCATAACTAGTTACCTAGCTGGGGATACTTTCAGACGCTGCGTAATATCATTGCGTCTGCTGCACCCATGGTACGGCAGCAAAGTTCCTTGATTATTACGCCGGGACGAGAGTATAGTTCCTAGCCATAGAAAATCGCAACTTTTCATTTTCCGTCGGTCTTAGTACACGATGTGACTACAGAAGGGTCAAGCTAATAGGAAAAGTATCGAAACACTTTGGTCATTTTTGATGAACAAATGCTAATGGTCTAATCCGATTCAATGTTTACTATTGTAAAATGAGCCTATTTTCAAAAAAAGTGGAGTGTTCCTTTACATTTGCACGCCACTGCATGGCAACGTGCCAACATCCAATCAGAAAGCTTTAGTAACCGCATGGCAACCATGCAACAAGTTTTGCACATGCAAGCTCCGCTCAAATTTTTGGTAAAAGCACATTTGAAAATTTTACGCTGAAATGTGATTCAGCTTTCATTTTTTTCTCAGGATAACACCTTTAAAACATATAATACATACAAATTTAGGCAAAATATCATATTTGTTACTATTACAAATAGGAATGAATTGATATATTAGTAAATAAAAACAACAACAATACAAAATGATATGATAAATTAAATGTATTTGTGTCATTTTTATAGCAAATACTGCATACAACAAATAGAAATAATAATACATTATATGATAGACTAAATGTATATAATAATAAATGTACAACATATAAACAATAACGATGAATTAAAGGATAAATTAAATGCAATTTGTTATGACACATATACAACATATAAACAATATTAATACTAAATTACAGGACAAATTACAAGTGTTATTTATACAATATTACAAATAGCAAATAAATTGATTAATATATTAGTAAATAACAATAATAATAAATTATAGGATATATTAAATGTATTTGTGTAATTTTTACAATATAAAAAAAACAATAATAATAAATTAGGATAAATTAAATGTATTTGTGTAATTATAACAAATATACAACATATTAATAGGACAACTTAAAAGTATGTGTACTTTTATAATAAATATAGCCTACAACATGTAAATACTAATAATAATAAAGTATAGGATGGATTAAATCCAGTTGTTTAATGTTTATAATAAATATACAACAAATATATTTTCAAAATATATAAACCAAATTAAACTTTGCAAGAAGTGTTATTAATGGTTTTAAACACCTTTAAACTATTTTATTACTAAATATTTGTCATTTAAAAGTATTTTAATTGTATATTCCACAATAGCATATAGAAATCCACCTATTATTTTGCTTCTCCTAAACACTTTATTAATGCCATATTATTAAATGTCTAAAGATGAAAGATCTCAATATTATTGAAGGCACTTTTACTTTTACAAATACTATGTTGATACCAATTCTCAATACTTTTTCTTGTGTTATCTACTAACTTTTTACAATCAGCCCGTTTGTCTGTGGTCCTCAGCGGTTCCCTCCTGCCTCCATCGACCTGTTTATGAACAAAAGCCGTTCTGTGCGATCAGCATTTGGCTCGAATCAATCAAACTCGATCCGTTCATCATAAGCGCGTCTGAATGCGAAGCGTTTGCACAGCACAAACTGGATCAGCACTTTTCAAACTCGAGCTGAACGCTGCCAAACACACACACAGTCCACAAATTACTCATTCACAGACGAATAAGAGAGCCATTCACGATTAAACTCACAAAACGTGCAATAAATGCATCGCAAATGGACGCGGAGAACAACCCGCGCTTTTGTTCCCGCCAAAGCAAGGATTTAAAACACAACGGTCAAAAATAACGGTCAAATCATTCCAAGACTTCCTTCAGACGGCAACGGATCGTCCAGGTAAAACACCTAATAAAGTAGGTAAAAGTGTGTTAGATCAAGTTAATAACATAATATCTGTCTTCATATACCTCTCTGACGCTTGCTGCCTGTCTCCAGCGAAGATTGCGCGCTGTGCGCGCGATTCTAGCGGTTTTAAGCCCACTACGCGTCATTGTTTGGGCCACAATAGAGCGAATCATCCAGTCAGACATGTGAGATGTGAGGTAATCCGCATCTTTCACAGCATCTCGTTCTCTCCCTGTCCTCACAATCAGTCTTCTGCATCACCAGAAGGGGACGCGTCGTGACGCGCGTCGACGCCCTCGTCTTCCTTCTTTGGCTGGAGATCAAATCGATCCAGAACTCTTGGGGATTTGAAGGATGAAGAAACGGCTACATAACATCTACATGTAGTTAAAGACTCAAAAGAACATGCAATGTTCCAAATATAACTAAACCTTGCTGCAATGTTACAAGTTTCTTGGCAGAGAACATTAGAATATCTGTTCTGGGAACCAGAAAGTAGCTGAACGTTCTGGAAACCAACATTTGTTTGCTGGTTAAATTGATTCAGAATTCTTGGACTGGAGGTTTACAGGGTTTGGAGCATGAAGAAACATTGACCAGCACATCTACATAGAGTTAAACTCAAAATATTATGCAATACATGAGCGAACTAGTCAGACAACACAGAACATTCCTCTAATGTTGCCATATGGTTATTCTTTTGGAAGCCAAATAAAAATGTTATAGGAATATTCTCCACACCTAACGAGATCATTCTTTTTATGCAGTTAATATTTTCTGGCAGAGAAAGCTTGAATGTCTTGATTGTGAAATAAATTGCATCTTGCACAAGTGCATTTATACAGTATGCATCTCGAGGAAACCAGATCCTTAATTAAATTTAGAATTAGAATTTTTGGAGATTGAAAATCACGATTCCTTGCTAAATCGATTTGTCAAACAAACACAACAAATAAAAATGAGAGAAAAAAAAACATGGTAAGTACACATTCCAGCCCAAAAAATTATAATTAAAATTATTAAACAATATAATTAAATAGAATTATATATTAAATATAATTACATATAATTAAACAATTATATTTTACAATTACAAATACATGCTTTTAGATATATATAACAAAAATGTTTATATATGTTGTAGATTTTAATAAATAAACACTGTATAATAATTATATTGTTTACATTTTTTTATATTTAAATGATATATTTAAACTATACTAAATAACAGTAATGAGAAAATAAAAACAGTATTATTTAACAAAACATCAATTTGTCATTCAGTTTGAATTTATTTAAAATACTACTAACAATCCAAGCAGATTTTTCATATATAAATTGGCATAATTCAGAAAGATCAGGAAGTTCACGTATACACCTGACGTTCATAAACTACAAATTATATACGTTAGACATGAAAATACGCAGCATAATAACAATGCTGAAAACATCAGACTGAACCACGTCTGACTGCGGGAAGAGTTCAAACCCCTATTTATAATCACGCGAGTCAAAGTCAAAGCAAAACAGCATGTCGTCGTAACGAAAGGCCTTACGATGGTCTGGGCGAGTAGATTAGCGTATAGCGCTACAGACTCATAAACGACACGAGCAGCTCAATCAATCAGTCTGAATGAGGACGAGACGGGCGTCAATCACTTCTTATTCGCATGTCCTTTTCCTGTCTTCATGCCCCGCCCTCCTTTACGGCCTTGCCCTCCTTTGCCCCGCCCCCTCTGGTCTTTCCTCTGCGCGGCTCTGGTGTCTTTCTTCAATCGTCCGTCCACCACGCGGAAAGTGCCCTTGACTCCGGCTGGTCGGCGCACCCTGCGTCCCACGCCCTTCTTAGCCACGACGTACGTGAGGTCTCGCTTCTCCTTTCCCACGCCGGCTTTCTTGTAGATGCTGTGAGCGAAGGAAAAAGAAAATGATTAGGCTTCAGTGCATTGGGAATGAAACTAAGCAGATGTGTGGATGTCGAGGCCGACCTCTTGAGCTGAGCCATCTTCTCTCGCTCTGAAATATCCACCGTATTCACCACAGCTTCGGCCTTCTTCTTCGCCTGCTCCATCTTCTTCAACATCTACAACAGAAAACACGCATTTAACGGCCAGATTCAGTTTTGAGTTTTCTGAAATCAAAGTATGTTGTAGCACCAGAAACAACCATAACTGTTTGACCACATTCCACCGGACAATGATTTTTAAAAACATTTTGATATAACTAAAAAATAGAAGTAAAACTTGTTCAATATAACGAAAACAAACAGGTTTTAAATATAAAATTCTATATTAACTACATAATTAAACAATGTGGTAATGATTTTATTTCTTTTAACAACAACAGCAGCTTAAAAACTATACACACACACACACATATATACACATATACATACATATACACACGTTCAAAATTAATAATAATAATAAATTATAAAAATCTGAAAATCATTTTAACAAAATTTAATGTATAGGTAAAAAGTAAAAAAAATTAAATATAAAAGCTATATAATATCGACAATAAAATTATTTTTTAAAATGCAGTCATATTTCATTGTTACTATTAATAATATTCATTATTATAATAATAAAACTATACAGCATTCTATCTCTTCTCATCACTCAGCTTTTCAGACATCTGCTCTTTCTATTAATGTTTAAGATGTCAGGATTGTCTCACCCGTCTCTTCTTGCGCGCTTTGGCCTCTGCTACTCGTCTGACTGGCCGGGCGTTGATTTCCCGCCATTTCTGCTTGTATTCCTCCACCATTTCCTTGGTGATGGGAACAGGCCTCTTCCGGTGCTTCTTTTCATCGTCAACCAACCACGCAGGAATTTCGGTCATATCCTCAGAATTCGCAAACCTACGAGAGCAGCACGAAGACGATGTTATAACCTCAGAAATGCACAAATAACGCAATTGTTAGCAAGTCATTAGCGCAGTCTGACCTGTGGAAAGAGCCGTCGATCAGGTCTCGCGCTCGCTTTTTGGAGGTAGCAATCTGAGCGCCGAGCGCCAAACCCTCTGCGTCGAGAATTCTTGCACGTTTGTCTGCGAAATAAAAACACATTTAAATCTACTATTAACAATGAAACTATCTTCAGACGTCGAATGTTAAATACGATTCTCAACTGACTTATTTTTTCAACAGGAACGACTTGAAAGTTGTCGTCATCCGTCGCTCCTCTCGCGTCGTTGGCTGCCGAGGCTTGTTTCATTTGTGCAATTTCTCTGTCGGAAAAAAATACTTTTTAGCAAACAAAATCAAGTATAGATACGTTAATATTAACTAAAATATACACGTAACACCTCTCATCATCGCTGCTGCTGTCGTCATCAGAGTCGCTGTCGTCTTCATCCGCATTCACTTCCTGTGATGGCGCGGCCACTTCCTGTACCTGCACGGCAGGCTCCGCCTCCGCTTCCGCTTTCCTCTTTTTGCCTTTTCCGGTCTGCAGCAGCTGGGTTTGTTTCAGTTCGCTCAAGGCATCGTCGTCCAAATCCAACTCGGAAAAGATGTCCTGCGCAATGTAAAGAAAACGTTAAAATCTACCGTAAACCGGTTTTAAGTCTAAATGCGTGATTCGCACCTTGCTGAACCACATGTTGGTCTCGCGTTCTCTCTTCTCGTCTTTTTCTTCCAGTTCGACGAGTAACTCGTTCCCGTTGGCTTCCCCTTCGTCCTGTGGCTCACCGGCAAACGAAACTCTGCAGAAATGCAAAAAAACCAGCGATGAATTCCTTGGAAACAACTATTCATATACAGTTTCTAAAAGTTTGGACAAAAATAAAATTGTGTTTTTGTAACTCTTTATTTAATCTTCATTTTTTTAATGATCTATATTTTCTTCCTCCCATAAAACACATTAAAAAAAAATACAGTTTCTATGAAATGTTACAAAGATTTACCATGGCAAGTACAGTTGGTGCCAAAATATCAGTTTTTACAATTACTGCTACAAAATTAATGTAGGAACCTGCTATTAGCTACCCATGTTACAAAAATGTATTAATATTTATAATATATGTTTATATATTAATAATAATAAAGTTAAGAAAACAAATATAAAACAAAACATAATCTAAAATAAATTAGTTTACATTATGCTTTAAATATAAAAACAAAATCAGAAAAATATACACATTAATATTTTTTAAATCTGACAGTACTATTTTAATGGCAAAAGAGGGTTTGCACTGGCACAGGCTGTTAGTAAAACTGGCCCTAGTTTTTATTGATAAAACAATTATAATATAAATGCACACACACAAAAAAAAAGACATTTATAAAATACATATTTAACATATGACAATTAATATCTTATAATGTTATTTATAACAAGAGTCAAGAAATATAAATATTTACTTGATATTTCTCATATTTTTATATTCAAAATAAACAATACATATTTACATTAATTATATACATATATACACACACACACACACAGGGGTGGACTTAACCAATAGGCGAGGTAAGCGGCTGCTTAGGGCCCCGGGGAATCAGAGGGCCCCATCTGATATTCGCGAAACATTCTCGGTAAATGCACCAGTATGTATTTGTGTTATGGAGAGCGTCAAATGTTCACTCGCCACTCAAAACGGAGAGTTTTTGTCAGGTGCGGAGTTCTGCAAGCTTGTGAATCTTATTATAACAACGTGTAGATAAGATGTAAATAAGAGATTCATAGTGCAGAGAGCTTATTAACAGAACGTCGTGAGATTGCGATGAACTGAAGTGAGTGACAGCTAATGATTATAGACGGAGCGCTCTTTGCGTGCATTCTAAGCGGTTTAGACTGTCTCGGAACAGATATATCCACCTCAGTAAAGAAATTGTGTTTCAAGTCATAATTTTATTTGTCACAATTTTTCACAATTTTCCTAGGTGCATTAGCGCGAACTATAAATGCAAATGAATTATAAACTAAAAACGCGTATAAAATGCACGAATGCAATGACTTGAGATTTCCGCTTAATAGATTACATTTTTCAATTTGTTTCTCTGCAAACCCTATCGTATGCCTTAAGAACACTTGGAATACGGAAAGAGTTGCATGACATTTTAATCCTTTTTGTAAAAAGACTGAAGAAGTTTACAATTCATTAAATGGACAAGTGCAAGCATTTTTTTAATATAATGTCTTTTGTGATCCGAAAAAAATAAGGTAGCTTAATATGGCTTTAAAATAGCATCAGGTTGACTAATTATTTGGGCTTCTTAGGTTATAATAAATAATAGTTATAGCTATAATGAGAGAGCTAGCGAGCAAAGTAAAGGTTAGATGTGAAAGAGCATATAGTCATTGTGTTGGGGCCCCATACCTGAAATTTGCTTAGGGCCCCCAAATCACTAAGTCCGTCCCTGTATATATGTGTGTGTGTATATATATATATATATATATATATATATATATATATATATATATATATATATATATATATATATATATATATATATATATATATATTTTTTTTTTTTTTTTTTTAAATGTGTATTTATATATACAACTTAATTTGAATTATATATTTATGTAATGTATGTATGTATATATTAACTTATATTTTGGCACAAACTGTACTTGCCATGGTAAATATTTGTAATATTTCATAGAAACTGTATTTTTTTTTTAATGTGTGTTTTATGGAAGAAAAAAAAAAAGTTTCTCCCATAAAAAAAGTTACAAAAACACAAATTTTATTTATATATATATATATATATATATATATATATATATATATATATATATATATATATATATATATATATATATATACACACTTTTTAAATTATTGTTTATTTAATATAAAATTCTAATATCATTTTATATTTAATATATGTTAATGTAACAGACAAGCCAAACTAAACATTCCACAAAAGGAAGGAAAAAGAACTGTACTTTTTCTTCTTAGGCATCTTTTCCTCAATTTCTTTCTCTTTCTTCTCGATCTCCTCAAGATCGTCTGAGTCAAGGTCAGAGGCCAGAGACATTCGCTCATCCTCGTCTTCATCAGAGATGTGCAGATCATCCTCTTCCTCCTCCACCACAGCATCGGCTCCCTTCATGTCTCCCTGTGTGATTTCGCGCAGACCCTGAAGAACACACACACACCATCAGGACGAGTTCAGGAGTCACTCAGCGTCCTGAAGACCTGCTGGTTTCTTACCTGGGCCTTCTTGATGGCGTTGAGAGAAAACATGGAGGAATCGCTGGTTTCGGCGATGGAGACGCCGGGAAGATCCATCTTCAGCTCCACTCGCTCTCTCTGCTTCCGCTTCTCCTTCAGCAGATTCTTCTTCTTCCTGTTTACCAACAAAAACACACGTCAAACCGGTTAAAACACCAGCTTCAAAGACACCAATTTAACGTTCGAACAGCAGGGTTATTATCGCCAACTAAAACTTATTGAAAAAATTCAATATTTGAAATAAAACATAAAACTTATATTTTAAAAACATTTATTTCACTTCAGCTACTTGTCAAGACAACATTTCCACATTACTAAAATAACTACAAATAAGTAAATTAAAACTAAAAGTGTATTTAAAAAATTGTTTTTAAAAACTATTACAAATGACAAAATTTAATAAAACTTTAACCAAAATATTAGATGAAATCTAATTCAAAATATTAAACATTTAAAACCATTAAATCACTAAATACATGAAAATATATTAGTAATATTTATTTTTTTATGTTTAGATTTTATTTATTACATTAATATTTAGATATAGATATATTGTAGTTATATTTTATGACTGCTTAGATGAATAGAAATAGAACATTTTAAAATCTCATACAAAATAGTAACAAAAATAAATGTTATATTATTAAGTAATTAAAATACTAACATTTAGATCTTGATATATTATCATATTAATATAATAATAACATTAGATTGTTTATATTATTAATAGTTTAGATATACGCAACAGAAAATTATATCTAAAAACAGAAAATATTAGATAAAATCTAATTAAATATTAAAAACAACTTTACATAAAATTTAAATATATAAATAATATTTACATTGCTTATATTTTACTGAATACTGAATATAAGATCAATAAGACTGTATACAATTATTTATAATTAAATAAATGATAATAAATTAATATTAAACAATTCAGATTTGATCATTTATATATTTTTTAAAAATTATATTAATAATATTTAGATTTGTTTATACTTTAGATTAAATAAAATGTATTTATTTATTTTTTATTTACTTTATTATTTGATATTTAGACTTTTTGAAAGTAATTAATCATTTAGATTATTTATTATTAATTTAGATTATTTACCATTAAATCGGTTTATTACTACATAATTTATTATTAAATCACTATAAAAAACAATTAAAATATAGTAATAATATTTACATTTATTAATTTAGCAGGCATTTATCCAAAGCGACTACATTATGTAATTATAATGATAATAATATAACATAGTTCAGTTTTATTGATAGTTTGGTTTAGATGCACATAAATGAAAATCTACCGTCTGAGTTCGGCAAACTCTTCGGCTTTCATCTGCGCCAGCTTCTTCTCCATGTCCTCTTCCTCACCATCCTCCTCATCCTTCTGTTCGCCTCCCTTTTTCTTGCTTTCCTTCTCGTCAATATCGCTATCGTCATCGTTTGAGCTAAAACCGCGATAAAATAGGTAGTTATTAACAGAATTTGAATCTACGATATGTGAACTATGACGTGATGACGCACCTCATTTCCTGGCCCTGCTGCTTGGCTTCCTGCCTCAGCCTTTTAGACAGGAATCTCCTCAATTTGGATCTCCATGACAACAGCAGACTAACAACACAACAGCCAATCAGATTTCGGCTCCGGGACACTGACTCTCCATATATGGTCAACAAGTGCAGTCACTCACCGCAGTTCCTTTCGGCCCAGGACTTTAATGTCGGAGCAGCACTCTCTGATTTCTGGTGAAGTGACGGGATGGGATTCTAGCTCGGGGTTATCGAAGGTTATCTGGAGCAGAAAAAGAGAAACTAGATATGTACATTTCCTGAAGAAAATGTGAGTGGTGCTTGCCGTGGCAAAACTCGGCACTCGGTTGTTTGGGACTGTCTAAGCAGTTGCTACGTTGACATGAGTGGTTTCCAAGGCACTGCTAGGCGGCTGTTAGAGTGTTCTGGGTGGTTGCTAGGGTGTTGCTATGCAGTTGCTAGAGTACTTGTGGTGGTTCCTAGGGTGGTTGCTATGCGGTTGCCAGGGTACTCAGTTTGGTTGCTAGGGTACCTGGGATGGTTGCTACGGCGTTGCACAGCTACGCGGTTGCTAGGGTGTTGCTCTGCAGTTGCTAGAGCACTTGTGGTGGTTCCTAGTATGTTGCTATGCGGTTGCCAGGGTACTCAGATTCGTTGCTAGTGTACCTGGGATAGTTGCTAGGGTGTTGCACTGCTAGGCAGTTGCTAAGGTGTTGCTAGAGTACTTCTGGTGGTTCCTAGGGTGGTTGCTAGGATGTTGCTATGCGGTTTCCAGGGTACTCCATTTGGTTGCTAGGGTACCTGGGATGGTTGCTACAGCGTTGCACCACTACGCGGTTGCTAGGGTGTTGCTCTGCAGTTGCTAGAGCACTTGTGGTGGTTCCTAGTATGTTGCTATGCGGTTGCCAGGGTACTCAGTTTCGTTGCTAGGGTACCTGGGATAGTTGCTAGGGTGTTGCACTGCTAGGCAGTTGCTAGGGTGTTGCTAGAGTACTTCTGGTGGTTCCTAGGGTGGTTGCTAGGATGTTGCTATGCGGTTTCCAGGGTAATCCATTTGGTTGCTAGGGTACCTGGGATAGTTGCTAGGGTGTTGCACTGCTAGGCGGTTGTTAGGGTGTTCTGGGTGATTGCTAGGGTGTTGCTATGTGGTTGCTAGAGCACTTGTGGTGGTTCCTAGGATGTTGCTATGCAGTTGCCAGGGTACTGTTTCGTTGCTAGGGTACCTGGGATGGTTGCTAAGGTGTTGCTATGTGGTTGCTAGAGTACTCTGTGTGGTTGCTGGGGTGTTGCTAGACATGCACACTGATGTCTGGAATATGTGTGAAGTGTTTTGAAATCATACCTCATTGGCTTTGCTCAAGAAATCGACAGGGTTTTCAGCTTTTAAGAATTCAGTCACTGAGAAGGTGTGATACAGAGTGAGATCGCCATCACTGTAGCCTTCAGCCTGAAACACCACAGAAAAGAGTAAATAAAATGCTAGAAAAAGTAAAAATTACACGGACAAAAAAAAATAAAAAATTATAATACAATAAATGTTATAAAATAAAAAAATATAATACAATACATATCATGAAATGCAGAAATTTAAACAATTAATGAAAATATGTTACTGTAAAATGTAATAAGACATACTTTGGGCTTTTTTTTGCTAACCAGCTCCTTGACAGTTTTCACTTGTACGTCGACCTCTTTAAAAGCGTGTTTGGGGTCGAAGAACTTGTTGTCAATTTTATCCGGGGCCAAAAAACCTGAAGGACAGAGAAATATATTCATATACACATACAGACAGAAAAAAAAACCACGATAGAATTATAGTACAGGTGATAGAATTAATGGTAAAAAACAAACAACAGAAATGTAGAATGAATGATGGAACAAATGATAGATAGAACAAAAAACAGACAGACAGATCGACCAAGTGATAGAATGAGATCGAATGACAGACAGAACAGAAACAAATAGATAGAACAAACTAACACTAGAACAAACATACAAATAAATACAATTATAGAACAAAAGATAAAACAACTGACAAACACCAGAAAAAAACTATACAAATAGAATTATAGAATGAATGATGGATAGGAATTCATAGCAAACAAGAGAACAAATGACAGAACAAGTGAATAAAAGAACAAGCAAACGATAGCTAGATAAATGATAAATAGCCAGCAGTGCTGTCAAACCGTGCAAGTAATCGCATTCAAAATAAAAGTTTTTGTTTGCATAATGTGTGTGTGTACTGTGTTTATTTGTTATGTTTATATAAATACAGGCAAATACAGTATACATTTTGAAAATATATTATATACATTTATATACATATAATTTACATTATATATTTGACCCTGGACCATAAAACCAGTCATAAGGGTCAATCTTTCAAAATTGAGATTTATACATAATCTGAAAGCTGAATAAATAATCTTTCCATTGATGTATGGTTTGTTATGATCGGACAATATTCGTCTGAGATACAACTATTTGAAAATCTGGAATCTGAGGGTGCAAAAAAATCTAAATATTGAGAAAATCTCCTTTAAATTTGTTCAAATGAAGTTCTTAGCAATGCATATTACTAATCAAAAAAATAAGTTTTTATATATTTACTAAATATCTTCATGGAACATGATCTTTACTTAATATCCTAATGATAATTATAAGGATAGAAAGAACAAACAATACTTAAAAAAACAAATGATAGCTAAAACAAAAACAATAGAGCTATAGAAAGAATGATTGACAGTTTGAGAGAATGAATGATACAATAAACGACAGACAAATGAACAAAAACATGACCGGTAGAGCAAAAGAAGGAAAGACGGAGATGGTTTTACCCTGGCAGACGACAAAGATCTCTGCGGACTCATTTCTGGAGGCCTGCGGTTTGGTGGCCTGCACCTTCTTGAAGAACTGCTGGAAGATCCACATGAGCGGCTGGTAGTCTTTGGAGCGGAAGACTTTGGTGATGAAGGTGCCGCCTTTGGTCAGGAACTCGCAGGCCAGCTTGAGCGCCATCAGCGTCAGGTTTGCCTGCGAGAAAGCATCGTGCTGCCAGTTCGCTCCGACGTTTGGTGCACCGTCGTTCAGCACAACATCCACCTTCCACGTCTGCAGCTCCTTCTTGAGAGCCTGAGCACACATGCCAAAAATATCAAATGAGGCATTCACCCAATCACAGTGCACCGGATAGCTGGCCAATCAGAGCAGGCCTCGCTTCTCAGAACGATGAGCTTTACAAAAATCTGTGTTTCAGAAAGACGGGGCAGAGGAGCAACAATAGTTTTTTGAACCTTAAACCACGTAAACATTGCATTACACCAAATAATGTTATTTTTAGCAACGTCATATGACCACTAATTCAGTCATGTTAAAAACATTAGGTTGCGTTTAGCCTCACTTTGAACCAATGAAACTAAGTAAATAACTGAATAATCAAAGGAAGCGCACAAACACACACGCACCTGTCTGCACTTCTCCGTGGTGATGTCCTCCTGCAGCGTGACCACGTTCGGGATGGGTCTGATCGGCACCAGATCCACACCTGACAGCAAAACAACAGCGTCACACCTGGAGTCTGTCTCAAACACACACGCTTCACTTCAAAACCACTCACCGATGATCAGGCTGGACACCGGCATGAACTTCGACGCCACCTGCAACCTGAACGTGAAGGAGAGAGGTCATGAAACCAGCACAACAACTCCTCTGCTAAACACGGATCAAAGCCCAGTCAGACAGAAGCATATTACTATTGTACATGAAAACTGTATTCTTTCAAGGGAAATCAAACATGCTTTCCTTTTTACCATAAACCTCTGATGTGCTGCATCGTTTGGGAAAAATAAATGATCATAATAACAAATTTGATATTTAATTTGTATTAATTAATGCTGAAATTAAAACGGAAAACACAGAATCCCTGAAAAAACAAACAGAGACCTATTATAAATAAATAAATGAAGTTTAAATAAAACATCAAAATGCAATGCAGACAAAAAAAAAAAAAGAGACATAATCTGGGAAAGATAAACAGATTTGCACAGACCCTAATTTATTTATTATTTTTGTTAAACTTGTAATAATATGCTATATTGTTAAATTGCATAGATATCATTATTTCAATTAATTAGACATGCTTTGTGTTACCAAAAATTTAACTTAACCCTCAAAACAGCATCCAGAAAAATTGGGGGGGGGGGGGGGGGGGGGGGGGGAGCGATTTGACAGAAGAAAAAAAAAATAAAACTGGGAAAGAATAATTCTCAGAATAAATAAAACAACAACAGAACTAAATTTGGGAAAGGATCAAATAGAAATCACAGAAAAATTGCAAGCCAAAATGGATTTGATGAAGACGCAAACAGAATTAAAGGGAACAATTAAAGAAAAAAAAAATACAGAATTTGGGAAAGAATGCAAAGGAATTTGGGGAAAAAATAAAATGAATTTCACAGAAAAAAAATGGGATGTCAGACAAATTCGAGCTCATTTCAAAAGAGTTTGTGGGAAGTTTCACAACAAAAATAACGTCAAATGAAAAGAATAAAATGGACATCACAGAAAAATTAAAACAAAACAAGTAATTTTAGAAAGAATGGCACAGAAAAACACCAGGGGTTTGACAGGGCCCTAGTTAACCAGTTTAGTCTTAACTAGCAGGTCAGTTAACCCACCATCCTCCCGGGGCCGCGCACAGGTCCACCACAGCGCGAGCTCTCTGAAGAAACTGGAACTTCCGGTTGAGCTGAATGAGTTTAAACGACGATCTGGAGCGATAACCTAAAACACGGCAGAGTCACACGACACGACATCAGCATGAGCGTGTTATTTCTACCACACTGTGAGGAGCCTCAAATACTCTAGTAAACGCTGATAACGAGGTCATGTGTACGCGACTCACCGGTTTCTTTAGCGAGATGGTAGAATTTGTCCTTTCTGGTTTTCCCGACTTTCAGTTTTTTACCCATGATTTCTGTATTAAACTAACAGTTTCTTCGCTTTTTTTTCCGGACGCTTTCCACCGCGTCGCTCGTCTCGAGACACACGTGCGTTCCGGCGGTGCAGAGAGATGACGTCAGAGCCCTCAGATTTTCTATATCATAAAACGTGTGTGTGTGTGTTGTTTTTTAATGTTACGCCCCTTTTGTTTTTTTTATAGCTAACTCTCACAAGAATTGAAAAGACAAGTATTGTCTAATAAATCTATTTATTTTCCTAGCTTAGGTTGTCAAAACCTCTATTTATTGTTTATTTAGTAAAGACTTGGAATGCTATTCGGATACTATATCCTCTTCCAGCAATGTCAAAGCTTTAAAATCCTATACATTGTGCACAAATAATATTTATGTTATATATAATGTGCTATTGACTAGGCCTATGTGTTGGGAGGGTGAGATTTATTTATTTATGTGTTAAAATCAAATGTACTTTAAATAATAATAATAAAATAAAAATCTTACATGGATGTAAAATATTTTCTTTTACAGGGGAAAAATCTAAAAAAAACACATGATGTAATAGTGCATTTATATTTAGTGCAAAAAATTAATTTTACAGCTTTTCTGAAAACAGGGATGGTTCCATAGTCTTTTATTGAATCGTATAAAAGTAGCATTTGAAGATTTTAGTTAAAAATGATGGTTTAATTCAGTCTTCCACATCAACTTATACTGACTGATAAGTGCAGCGTTTAAGTTTTTATTGTACTGTAGTAAGTTTTTTTCTATTATTTTGTTGATTGCATAAATGTGCACAATAATAAAACACTGAAGCATTCATTCTCCTGATGCTTTATAAGAAGTACTTAACTACAATATCAAGAACACTAGAGGACGAAATATCAAAAATAATACAAGTACGAAAGTTAAATAAATAAATAACATAACATGAGGCAGAGGGGGGGGGGGGGGGGGGGGGGGTTATACACGGTTAAACAATGAAAGCAATTTTTGACTTTGTAATGATTTATTTATTTTTTTTATGCCCATCAAAGACAAAATGTAAGAATTATAATCAACCAGAAAAATTGGCAGTGGGTTCAAAAATGTACATTTGTGAATAAACAAATTGACATGTGTAAGAAAATAATACCACAAGTGTTAATGCATTTTCTGAGATTTGCTTATTTCTGAGAGATCGGTACAGAACACATTCCAAAAAACTGAACACAAACTCATTTACAAAAAAAGATGTGCAATTGTGACCCTGGAGCACAAAAGCAGGGTATATCTGTAGCAATAGCCAACAATACACTGTAAGGGTCAACTTTATTGATTTTTCTTTTATGCCAAAAATCATTAGCATATTAAGATCATGTTCCATGAAGATATTTTATAAATTTCCTACCATAAAAATACCATAACTTAATTTTTGATTAGTAATATGCATTGCTAAGAACTTCATTTGGACAACTTTAAAGGAGATTTTGCACCCTCAGATTCCAGATTTTCAAATAGTTGCATCTCAGCCGAATATTGTCCTAATAATCTATATATTCCACATGCAATAAATAAATAAATTCACGTTACAAAAATGATATTTTTAATTTTATATGTCAGACTTTACAGGGTTAAATGTGTCAAATAAAAGCATTTACTTTTACGTTTTAATAATAATATTTTCAAAATATAAGCCTATTTTTATCAACTGAATTATTATATTTTTTTCCATCAAATTAAATAAATAATTGACCGATTAATCAATGCGTCATAAATTCAGAAACATCGCAAGAAAAATATTTTTTTTTACTACAAACAAATATTTAACCAGTTTAATATGATCAAACTAGTCTGTACTCAATTAAAAAAAATATTTGCTCATAATAATATGCAAATGAGCGGGCGTGGTCGCATGCGTCACCAGCACCTGACAGCGGCGCGGTCACGTGCTCCTGGCATAGAATCCTCCAGATCAAAGATGGCGGCGTACATGCGAGCGTGGAGAGCGTCCAGCAGCGCGGCTTCAATCTCGATAAGAGCCGGCTTAAACGCGCTCTTCCCGCGCTCCTCCCTGCAGCTCCGGCGCTCCTACTCCAGCGTGTCCAGCAGAGCGTGGCTGCGCAGCGCCTCCGCGCGGACTCCGCGACGCTCTCTGTGCAGCGGCTTCTCTGAGGGCAGCGCTGGAGATGATGAGTCCGGAGGGGATGAAGGTTACTCTCCTCCTCCTCCTCCTCCTCAGATGACCGCGCTCACAACGATGCTCGTGCCCGAGGTCTTCCCGAACGTGCCGCTCGTCGCCGTCAACAGAAACCCTGTGTTTCCCAGATTCATCAAAATCATCGAGGTGACCGAGACCCATCCATCTGATGCAATCAGGCTCGTTACATCACGAATCGGTCGATTATTATGTATTTAATTAGGTAGCGCCATCACGCGATTAATCGCATCCAAAATAAGTTTTACTTTGCATAATATATGAATGTGTACTGTGTATATTTATTATGTATATAAAGACACACATACAGCATATGTTTTTAACATATTTACATGTATTAGTTATATTCATATTTATATCTAGTATTTAATATATAAATGTTACATTTTTTGCTTAAATATATACATGTATGTGTTTGTATTTATAGATGCATAATAAATATACACACATATATTATGTAAACAAAAACTTTTATTTTGGATGCAATTAATCGCGATTAATCGCTAGTTTTTAATTAAAAATAATAATTTAATAAAAATATTATTCTTCTAGAAATTCCACTTTTGTTAAACTAAATACTTTTATTTGACACGTTTAACGCTGTAACGTCTGACGGAAAAAAAAGTCGATATATTTTTATGTACATTTATTTATTTAGTGGAAATGGAATGTAATGTTTTTGTGTTTTACTACAGTGTTTATGTTGTGGTTGCATCTGGAAAGTTGTTTACAGACTAGTTTGTGTCTGATTTAACCTGGTTACATATTTGTCAGAAGTAAAAAAAAATTTAAAAAAAAGTTTTCTTGCGATCTTTCTGAATTTATGACATCAAAGTAGGGAGCGATTATCTTGATAATTGATTAATCGGTCAATTATTTATTTAATTAATAGTTTTTTTAAATTAAAAATAATAATTTAATTAATAAAAATATATTAATAAAAATATTCTTATTCTAGAAATTCCACATTATTCCACTTTTGTTAAACTTAATGCTTTTATTTGACACTTTTAACGCTGTAACGTCTGACGGAAAAAAAAGTCGTAAAAATCTATATATATTTTTATGTAAATTTATTTATTTAGTGGAAATGGAATTCCACATTATTCCACTTTTGTTAAACTAAATGCTTTTATCTGACACTTTTAACGCTGTAACGTCTGACGGAAAAAAAAGTCGTAAAAATCTATATATATTTTTATGTAAATTTATTTATTTAGTGGAAATGGAATTCCACATTATTCCACTTTTGTTAAACTAAATGCTTTTATTTGACACTTTTAACGCTGTAACGTCTGACGGAAAAAAAAGTCGTAAAAATCTATATATATTTTTATGTAAATTTATTTATTTAGTGGAAATGGAATTCCACATTATTCCACTTTTGTTAAACTAAATGCTTTTATCTGACACTTTTAACGCTGTAACGTCTGACGGAAAAAAAAGTCGTAAAAATCTATACATATTTTTATGTAAATTTATTTATTTAGTGGAAATGGAATTCCACATTATTCCACTTTTGTTAAACTAAATGCTTTTATCTGACACTTTTAACGCTGTAACGTCTGACGGAAAAAAAAGTCGTAAAAATCTATATATATTTTTATGTAAATTTATTTATTTAGTGGAAATGGAATTCCACATTATTCCACTTTTGTTAAACTAAATGCTTTTATCTGACACTTTTAACGCTGTAACGTCTGACGAAAAAAAAAGTCGTAAAAATCTATATATATTTTTATGTAAATTTATTTATTTAGTGGAAATGGAATTCCACATTATTCCACTTTTGTTAAACTAAATGCTTTTATTTGACACTTTTAACGCTGTAACGTCTGACGGAAAAAAAAAGTCGTAAAAATCTATATATATTTTTATGTAAATTTATTTATTTAGTGGAAATGGAATTCCACATTATTCCACTTTTGTTAAACTAAATGCTTTTATTTGACACTTTTAACGCTGTAACGTCTGACGGAAAAAAAAGTCGTAAAAATCTATATATATTTTTATGTAAATTTATTTATTTAGTGGAAATGGAATTCCACATTATTCCACTTTTGTTAAACTAAATGCTTTTATTTGACACTTTTAACGCTGTAACGTCTGACGAAAAAAAAAGTCGTAAAAATCTATATATATTTTTATGTAAATTTATTTATTTAGTGGAAATGGAATTCCACATTATTCCACTTTTGTTAAACTAAATGCTTTTATTTGACACTTTTAACGCTGTAACGTCTGACGGAAAAAAAAGTCGTAAAAATCTATATATATTTTTATGTAAATTTATTTATTTAGTGGAAATGGAATTCCACATTATTCCACTTTTGTTAAACTAAATGCTTTTATCTGACACTTTTAACGCTGTAACGTCTGACGGAAAAAAAAGTCGTAAAAATCTATATATATTTTTATGTAAATTTATTTATTTAGTGGAAATGGAATTCCACATTATTCCACTTTTGTTAAACTAAATGCTTTTATCTGACACTTTTAACCCTGTAAAGCCTGACATATAAAATAATATGAACGTGAATTTGTGTATTTATTGGAAATGGAAGGTATAGTTTGCGTTTAAAGACACAAAAGTTGATGTTTTGGTGTTTTACTGCAGTGTTTAACTGTTGTTTGCTGGGGATTTCATCATCCACAGACTGAGTGCGAGTGAATGGAGCATCTAGAAAGTTCTGTACAGACTAGTTTGTGTCTGATTTAGATGGTTAAATATTTGCCAGTACTTGGATATTTGATATCAAGTGGTTTATGTGATATACAATCTATATAAAGAGTTTTCATGCAATATTTACGGATTTTATGACATTGAAAGTAGGGAACGATTTTCTTAATGGATTAATTGGCCGATTCGATTAATCAGATGAAAAAAATCCCCAAATAATTATTTATTAAAAGTGATAATTCAATTAATTAGAATATATATAAAATTGTTTAAAGAACTGTTATTCCATGTTTGTTAAACTGAATGCTTTTATTTGGCGTGCTTAACCCTGCCTGCAGTGCTTGACATATAAAATAATAGAAAAAAAAAAAAAATTACACATTACTATTTATTATTATTTGTTAAATATGATTTAATTACTTGTTTATTTATTTATTATTTCTATTGGAAATAGAATGGTTAACCTTTAGACCAAATATAAAATTAGTGCTGTCAAACGATTAATCGCATACAAAATAAAAGTTTTCGTTTACATAATATGTGTTCTGTGTATATTTCTTATGTATATATAAATACACACACATACAGTATATTTTTTTAAATATATTTACATGTTCACGTGTCTGTTTATATGAATAAAATTTATAATATGTACAAATATATAAACAACAGATTTTGCTGAAATATATACATAATAAATATACACAGCACACATACATATATTATGTAAACAAACACTTTTATTTTGGATGCGATTAATCGTTTTGACCGCACTAATAATAGGAAATCTTTTTAAAAGTTTGCATATTAATTTATTTCATCAGATGTTTATGGATCATATAGTCTGATATAGTGAGAATATGGAGGGAAAAAATAGCTTTTTATTCAGAGACTCAAACTGAGCAAAAATACGCTATTTGGTGCAGATGCTGATATTAATATGATGAATTCTGATGCTATTTATATAAAATGATTTAAATATTACTGATTATTATAGTATAATTGCTTTATATTTTTAAATGTTTAATATTGAATAGAACTACTCAAACTAATATTTTGGCATTTTTAGGTCAAAAACAAGCAGCTCATGGACCTGTTGAGGAGGAAAGTGCGCCTCGCTCAGCCGTATGCTGGCGTTTTCTTGAAGAAGGATGACAAGTAAGTGATTAAGCAGTGGTTAAAGGTCAAGATAGATAGTTTGACGGACTGTATTGCGGTTCGGGTTGATTTGTGCTGATTGTGGTCTGTTTGTTCGTCAGTAACGAGACCGATGTGGTGGAGAATCTGGATGCGGTTTATCACACCGGGACGTTTGTGCAGATCCACGAGATGCAGGACCTCGGAGACAAACTGCGCATGATTGTGATGGGACACAGAAGGTGACGATCGGTCACATGACCTTTAAAGAAGGGATTCCCCTCTCGTTTTTATTAGTTAAAATAATTCATTAGGTAAATTATTTCAGTGCAGTATGAGGAGGAAGCTGTTAGCTTTCAATAAATAATAATACATGTCCCTTTTATACATTTTCATTTTTATTTTTAAACGAATTAATACAGTAATTCTCAAAATAAGAAACTAAATCTGCCAGCAGGTGGCGGTAAATGTCTTTATGAGTCATTCATTCATTGGATTCGTTCAAACCGCTGATTCATTCAGGAAGGAAGTAAACGGCTCACTTTATGAATGGGCTTTGAATCATTGATTCGCTCAAAACACGGATTCATTCAGAAACTAAACACCGCTGTGCCAAACTGAGCCAAAACAGACAATATTGTGTTTAAATTATACCACAATATTAACTTCTTATTATCTGAACTGTGATATGAACCCAATATCGGCCGATATATCGGCCGAACACTAATTACTACTAAATAATTAAGTTAACGCTTTAAACTGACAGCCCTAATTTTTCTGTTTATTTATTAAATCAAGTTTTTAAATTTACATTTTTCACTATGAACCTCCAGATGGATTAAAAAAAACACAATGTTACACAATATCTTTGTTGATTGATTGAGATGAATGCATGTTTCCGGGCAGTTTTCTGATCATTCTGTCTGTCGTTTCCCAGAATCCGTATCAATAAGCAGCTGGACGTGGAGCCGGAGGAGCCGGTGCCGCTGGAGGAGGAGGGCGAGCAGCCGAAAGCTGTGCGGCGGAAGCAGAAGCGATCGCGCAAGGACTCTGTGTCGCTGGCGGAGGTGATGGAGGAGAAGGTGCGGGAGACGGAGTTTGTGGTGGAAGCGCTTCCTCTGCCCGGCGTCCTCATGGTGGAGGTGGACAACGTGGTCCACGAGGAGTTCCAGGTCACAGAAGAGGTCAAGGTCAGCGTCAGTTTAGCATAGTTTTATTCCTATTTTGAAGTAGATTTGAATTTTCTGTTTTCATTTATTATAGTTTTAAAGATTTTGTAGCGCATTTTTGTCATTCTTATTAGGTTTTTAAATATGTCTATAGTTTTTATTTCAGTTTTAGCGTTAGATATTTAGTACTTAAGCTATAAATGAAAATAAAAACTGTTGCCTTTAGCAGCTACCTTAAGTTAAAATATTTTTTATTTTATTTCAAAATATAACTTTATAATATCATTTTTGAAATTTCATATTTAGTTATTTTAGTATTTCAAACTTTAACAAAAATTAGAAATTTAGCAAGTATCTTAAGTTAATATATTTTACTTTATTTCAGTTAACATTTGTTTTATTTTGCAACATGTCTATATGGTGTTTATTTTTAATATTTTATTACTTTAAGCAAAAATGAGAAATGTTGCTTTTTACAAGTTTAGAGCTTTTAATATTTCATTTTATTTTAGTCAACATTTTTATTTTAAAATGTTCATAGGTTTTTTTTTCATATTTTTCTTTATTTTTGTTCGTTATTTTAGTACTTCAGCTTAAACAAAAAAATGTTGCCTTTATCAATTAGCTGTTTTAAATTTTGATATATATATATATATCACTTAATTTCAGTCAAAATTGTAAAATGGTAAGTTTTTGTTTCTAAATTTTAATTAGAATTATCTAAAACATAAACTAAATGGTTATTGTTTATTTTTTTTAAATGCCTATATAGGTTTTATAAATTTTTATTTCAGTTTTTATTTTAGTACTTAAACTAAACAAAAATCTTGCCTTTAGCATTGAGTGTTTTGAAGTGTTTTATTTTATTTTATTTCAGTCAAAAACTTTACTTTAAAATCTAATAGTTTTTTTTTAAATGAGAAATGTTGACTTTTGGGGAGTAGCTGAAGTTTACGGATATTTTATTTTATTTTAGTCAGCATTTATTTTATGATTTTGGTTTTCAGTAATAACCCTTTTCAAGCTACTATGGTTCAGAAAGCATTTACCAGGATATTGTAAATGATTTTCACCTCTTCAGAATTAATTTATACACTCTGTTCTTTCAAACCAGGCCCTGACTGCTGAGATCGTCAAGACTATCCGTGATATTATCTCTCTGAATCCACTGTACAGGTAAGATAGATAAAAGAGGGTGTTTAAAACTGCAAGCTAAGCCACTATTAGTGAACATGTTTGTCTGTCGGTTTGTTTGCTAGAGAGTCAGTGCTCCAGATGATGCAGGCCGGTCAGAGAGTGGTGGATAATCCCATATACCTGAGTGACATGGGGGCGGCGCTGACCGGGGCCGAATCGCACGAGTTACAAGACGTCCTGGAGGAAACAAACGTACGTTTATGACCCCCAAAACTGTTTCTCTGAATGGTAATGTGTATCTACAGGGTTCACACAAGGTGATTAAAGTGCTTGAAGTACTTGAATTTGACTTTTTGAAATGGAAAACCCTTAAAAACAGCCATATTTATTAAAAGGTGCTTGAATTTTTAAAATGCAGTATGTATGAAATTAGTGTTCATTTTGTTTTCGATAAAAACAATTAGTGATTGACCGATATATCCGTTTACCGATATTTTCCCCGATTTTTATGCATGACCCAGGTTAACTCTATAGGCCTATTAAACAGCTTATAAACCTACTAAAACTAGTTTAAAATTAAGTTGATATGACTTGATTTATTTTCTCCATTTGAAAACAGACATTCTACATTTATTTTGCTTATTGTTAATATTAGTGTTGTTGCTTCTGATGCTTTTTTAAAAATGTTATTGATTATTGTAAAATGAAGATTAAATTTAACATGAAAGACTGCTAATTTTCAACACTAAAGATGTTTCAGTCATCTTTTGTTTTCAAAAACAAAAGATGACTGAAAAGAGGAAAAAAAACAAAGTGAAGTATGTTATTACATTTATTTAATATATGATACTAAATAAATATTGGTTATGCATATCGGTTAGCAGGCACACAAACATGCAAATAATTGGTATCGGTTATAAAAAAAAAAAAAAAAAAAAAACAATATCAGTCGATCACTAAAAACAGTCATTTCATGCAACATTAACAATTCAGCACGTCTGATATAAATAAAGAGCCTTTTCGCCTGGCTTTTAGCAGCACACAAGATCTCGCGATATTACTCCTTGAGGTGAAAAGCGGTCTCGCGATATTAGAACAAAGTTGTGTTTGTGGTAAAACCTTTGATAGTGCTTGCATTATTTAGTTTGGTCTTTTATTGCATGTGCTGTTTGTTTGGGTTTCCAATAACATACTGTATATTTGGGAATGCATATAGAGTCTGACACGCTTTGTGTTGCTCTGCTATCATTTACAAGCGTGGAGTGCGTCTCCATCTCGGTCGACAAACTCGTCTTCTGCATGTGTTGTGAGATTGGGTTGCGTAACGTTCATCTGGGAAAACAGTGTGAGCTATCTCACTAGATTTGTAATGTAAATCATTTATAAGCCTATGCAAACACAGGAGAATACACCAAAATATTTCTTAATATGTGATTTGTTGTACATCACGATTTCAAAATAAAAGTTCAAACCCTCGCTCTGAGTTTGCATGCGACCAAATATTAAAATTAAATGGATTTAAACCTCATTTAATCACGCTGTAAAGTGAAACGTCGCCAGGCCGTTGGCGCCCTCTAGAGGTATATAATACATAATGTACTTAAGTTGGTTATGCTCATATACGCGCATTACATTATGTATTTTAACCATGTTGTTAAAACCATGTAATTACTTGGTTTTGATACTTTATTTGAACAAATTATTGCCTCATTGTTAGTTTATATATAAATAATCATATTAAAGGCTGTTTTTCCAGAGATTACTCATCAGATTACTCAACTCTCAAAATAATCAGTAGATTACTCTATTACCAAAATAATCATTAGTTACGGCCCTAAAATTAGTTAAAACATTTCAAAATACATCTGCATTGTTTTGCATTTTTTGATGAAAATTTCTTATAAATAGGATTAAATATTGTCTCGTTCTAGTGAACCAAGTATCTGTATTTTGTCTCATCTGGTGAGCTAAGTGTCTATGAGCGTGATATAGCTCATAATTTTCCAAGTGTATGCAATAGCTTTCATTCTTCAGGTTAATCATATATTCATGAAAACAAAAAAACAAAAATCAGTTTGAAGCGATAACTTTGCCACAGTATCCTTTCAAATGTTAAAGTTGCTGCAGTCATTGCATGCTTTGCATGTGCTGCACTTTATTTATACCATTGTAGTTTATTTATTAGAATTTGAAAGATAATAAAGATATTGTTTGATGAGATCTTTAATTATATTCCTTGAAAACCAGTGGTGGTCAGTAACGAAGTAGCTTTATAATGCGTATCTGTACTTTTACTCAAGTACTTGATTTGTGTACTTTGTCCACCACTGTTGAAAACCAAAAAAGTAGTGCTTGAAAAGTCCTTGAAAGTCCTGGAATTTCATTTTGTTTTATCTGTACGAACCCTGTATCTAACATGAAAACTGTCTTTGCAGATTCCCAAACGACTTTACAAAGCTCTCTCTCTGCTGAAGAAAGAATACGAGCTGAGTAAACTACAGCAGCGACTCGGCAGGGAGGTGAGGGAACAAAGGAGAACGGTTCTTGACATGCTGTTGCTTATTCGTTTGGGTTTTCTTGAATTTTACGCCTGTTGGTCTCGACGCTCAGGTTGAAGAGAAGATCAAGCAGACGCACAGGAAGTACCTCCTTCAGGAGCAGCTGAAGATCATTAAGAAGGAGCTCGGCCTGGAGAAAGAGGATAAAGACGCCATTGAGGAGAAGTTCAGGGAGAGGTTGAAGGATCGGACCGTGCCTCAGCACATCATGGACGTTATTAATGAGGAGCTGAACAAACTGGCGCTGTTAGATAACCACTCCTCAGAGTTCAAGTAAGAGTTTGTCATAGTTATGAACTAATGTAATGTAATATTTCTTCTTAATGTTTATAAAAATGCACAAGAAGCTGTAAACCCAGCTAAAACCAGAATAAGATGGTTGTGCATAGATTCTAGCTGGTCATTATCTGATCCAAGCTGTTCTAGAAGGTTGAACTACAAGCTGGACCTGGTTTCAACCTGGTAGACCACCTTACACTGGCAACAAACTAGCCGAAAACCCAGCTAAAATCATCTTAAGATGGTTGTACATGGATTCTAGCTGGTCATTATCTGATCCAAGCTGTTCTAGAAGGTTGAACTACAAGCTGGACCTGGTTTCAACCTGGTAGACCACCTTACACTGGCAACAAACTAGCCGAACACCCAGCTAAAATCATCTTAAGATGGTTGTACATGGATTCTAGCTGGTTTTCAGCTGATCCAAACTGCTCTACATGTTCAATCAATTGGACTACAAGCTGGTGGACCTGGTAGACCACCTTAGACCAGCAACAAGGTTGATAAAACCCAACCAAAACCAACTTAAGATGGTTGTGCATGGATTCTTCCAAGTCATTCGTTGCTCTAAGCTAGTCAAGTCAATATTATTTGTATAGCACTTTTAACAATGCAAATTATGTCAAAGCAGCTTTACATCAGATTGATATAAAGCTGGCTGGCTTTATATCAGCTTTACAGTATTTAGACGGGAAATAGTGTCATTCTCCTTTGGCCAGACAAAATCAGCAGTTTAAATCTAGGCTAAAGCAGAATCAACCATCTACTCTAGATGGTTGATCAGTTAGACTACAAGCTGTAAGACCTGGTTTCGACCTGGTAGACGATCTTAGACCAGCAACAAGGTTGACAAAACCCAGCTAAAACCAGCTTAAGATGGTTGTACATGGATTCTAGCTGGTTTTTATCTACTTCAAACTGCTCTAGATGGTTAATCAGTTGGACTACCGACTGGTAGACTTATTAGGCCACCTTAGACCCAAAACGGAGTTAACAAAACTCAGCTTAAGGTGGTTTTACATGGATTCTGTCTGGTCTTTAGCTGCTATAGAAGGTTGATCTGTTGGATTACAAGCTTGTGGACCTGGTAGACCACCTTACAACCACATAAAGGTTAATAAAACCATCTTAAAATGGTTATTTATGGATTCGGTCTGGTCATTAGCTGTTCCAAGCTACCGTAGATGGTTGATCACTTGGACTATGAGTTGCTAGATTTGGTTTAAACTCGGTAGACCACCTTAGACCAGCCACAAGGTTGACAAAACCCAGCTAAAACCATCTTAAGATGGTTGTACATTGATTCTACCTAATTATAAGCTGCACTAAATGGCTGATCAGTTGAACTACAAGCTGGTTGATCTAGTTTCAACCTGAGTAGACCACCTTAGACAAGCAGCCATGTTCCACAAAGGTGATATTTTATTAATTAAACTTTTAAAATTCCCAGCGTTACCCGTAACTACTTAGACTGGCTGACTTCCATGCCATGGGGCACCAACAGTGAAGAAAACCTGGAGTTGAGTCAAGCCAAAGGGGTTTTGGAAGAGGACCACTATGGAATGGAGGATGTCAAGAAACGCATTCTGGTAAAACACAAGCATGAGCGCCTCGACCTTTATCCCCTGAGAATGAGAAAACATTTCTTTCTAAATCCTATTAACCCCAGTCATTGTTCATTCATGCAGGAGTTCATAGCCGTAAGCCAGCTGAGAGGCAGCACACAGGGAAAGATCTTGTGTTTCTATGGACCTCCTGGAGTTGGAAAAACCAGTATCGCCCGTTCAATCGCCAGAGCACTTAATCGCGAGTATTTCCGTTTTAGCGTAGGCGGCATGACGGACGTGGCAGAAATTAAAGGCCACAGGTATGTGCTAATGACCATTATGTAGAGGCAATACTTATTTTCAAACTGTGTGTACATATTTTGTTTGTACATTGCAGGAGAACATATGTTGGTGCAATGCCAGGAAAGATCATCCAGTGTCTAAAGAAAACTAAGACTGAAAACCCATTGGTCCTTATTGACGAGGTATGACATACATACCTCATATTAAGACATATTTTGGTCTTAACTATGTCGAAACGACTGATACTGTATTAATCTTTTTGTTGTGCAGGTTGACAAAATAGGTCGAGGTTACCAGGGCGACCCATCTTCTGCTCTACTTGAGCTTTTAGATCCAGAGCAGAACGCTAACTTTCTTGACCATTACCTGGATGTGCCCGTGGACCTGTCTAAGGTATAGACTACCAAAAATCCACATTTGTTGGAAGGAGATTCTGGTTTCATTGTATCTTCATTGGGGTTTTCATCAGGTGCTTTTCATTTGTACGGCCAATGTTCTCGACACCATTCCCGATCCCTTAAGAGACCGAATGGAAATGATCAACATATCAGGTTACGTCGCTCAGGAGAAACTGGCCATTGCGGAGGTACGTTGACTTGGTGATCTCTTTTAATGAAACTCAGCAACACATTTTTGGGTTAACATTACAGTTGGTTCAAGACTGGTAGTTAGCGAGCCATAAGCCTTGAGCTAGTCAGTTAACTCCCTTAAGTTACTTAAGGGCGATTGTCACCGTTTCACTGCATGAATTGAAGTTGGCATCAGAGTTTGTGAAAAAATCTTTGTGAAAACGACTGACAACGGCTGGTTCTTGAATTCTACTATTATAATCTTTAGAGACCACACACTATGCAACTTTTTCTGCCAACTGCAAACTTAGCCCAGCTGGAGCAGATCAAATTCCATTCATAATCGGCCTGACAATCATGTAGTGTGTTCTCAGCTTTAGTTATTTTTTGGTCAGCTTCACAGTTTGGGTCTGTTAAAGGTAAGTTCAAGACTGAGGCATGACCCTTAAAGGGCACCTATTATGCAAAATCCACTTTTACATGGTGTTTGTACATAAATGTATGTTGGCAGTGTGTGAACACAACCACCCTATAATGGTAAACATCCACCCACTCCTTATTTTTTAATCCCCATAAAACCAAATTAGTCCCACTAGGCTTGTCGTTTTGATTCTTTAAGCAATGTGTGGGACGCAGAGGATTACTTTTATTTTTCAAGGTAATGCGCCTCAAAATCTACCTAAATATGTTTGTTTGCACAAATCATTTTACTCCGGACTGCTTTGTGAGTGACGTGTCGTTATAGTGCTTTATATAGTATTTGTGTGCATACGTTATTGAAGTAGCTATTTTAATTGATAAGCACCACGTTTGTAAGATACGTTATGTTGCTTCTATCAGCTGTTTATTGCTGTAGGTATGCAAACTATGCAGAGAGACCTATACGCTACGCCCTCTTCTGGAGACGGGGCAGGAATATGCAGCTCATTTGCATTTAAAGTGATAAACACCAAAACGGCTCTTTTTTTAAACATGCCTCAAAATGACATTTTTCAGACATATATGTGGGGTATATTTAGCTGAAACTTCAGACACATTCTGGGGACACCCAAGACCAATATGTGTCCCTGGACCACAAAACCAGTCTTAAGTCGCTGGGGTATATTTGTAGCAATAGCCAAAAATACATTGTATGGGTCAAAATTATAGATTTTTCTTTTATGCCAAAAAATCATTAGGATATTAAATAAAGATTATGTTCCATGAAGATATTTTGTAAATCTCCTACCGTAAATATATTAAAACTTCATTTTTGATTAGTAATATGCGTTGCTAAGAACTTCATTTGGACAACTTTAAAGGTGATTTTCTCAATATTTAGATTTTTTTGCACCCTCAGATTCCAGATTTTCAAATAGTTGTATCTCAGCCAAATATTGTCCAATCCTAAAAAAACCATACATCAACGGAAAGCTTATTTATTCAGCTTTCAGATGATGTATAAATCTCAATTTCGAAAAACTGACACTTATGACTGGTTTTGTGGTCCACATTATGTCGTGTAAAAAGGGGGAAGTTACTTCAGGGGGATTATCCCTCTAACTGGAAGTCACTTCCAAGGAGTCAGTTTTACTAGATGCAGTGCTGTTGGCACAAGAGTTTGACTCCGTCCTTTCCCGGTCTTTATAACCACCACAGAGATACTTGGTACCCCAGTTGCGAACTCTATGCGGTTTGGATGATCAGAAGGCGAAAATCACCCCCGAGGCTCTGAACGTGCTCATCAGACAGTACTGCCGGGAGAGCGGCGTCAGGAACCTTCAGAAGCAAGTCGAGAAGGTACAACTAACTTCTTACCAATCTTATGTCCTTATTAAAATCCACTACTTTTGAATTAATTTGTTTTCCATTTTTTTTCCATTTTAATTTTTCTAAAGTGTGTTTTTAATGGTTAAATTCAATTTTATTAATTAAAAAGCATGTCTAATTAATTGAAATCATGAAACAATCTAACGACAATTGATTAAATGTTTAACAAAAATAAAATTTTAAGGGCAGATGAAATATGTTTTTTTTCCTCTTTTTTTTTTTAACCAAACTCTGTTTTTCACTAGTTTTCTGGATTCCATTTTAATGGTTTCAATAAATTTTAATAATCATAAGCATCTCTAAATAATTGATTTTATTAAAACTAGATTTTTTTTTATTTCAGAAATAGTGTTGTGTGTTTTCTGGTAAATAAATTCTGGTAAATATTCCTTGAAAATTATTTTATTAGTAGTAGTAGTAGTACTATTATTACATCAAGTAATATGTTTCTGTCACAGTTTCTTCAAGTTAAACTGAACTTTTATTTTGACGGGTTGCTGTGAAGACAATATATGATATGATAGTTTCTCTCAAAAGAAACGTTCAAATGCTCATGAACTGACTCTCAGAGCAGTTCTAGAGATCATGTTCATGTGTTCATGTACTCATATATTGAGGTGGCCCAGGCTAAAAACACAGCGTGCTTCACGTGTGTGTAGTAAACAAAACTCAATTCATTCACACAGAGACGCGCAACATGCAAGTTTCATATTTAAATACTATTTTTGCAGCTTAATATTCACAGACACTAGTCCATACTGCATTTTGATTTAAGTGTACTGACCTACTTTTCATTTATTTATCCGAATTTGGAAAATTCCGTGACATTATAACAGCGTTATACAGTAAATTCCATTTTTATGACCGGATTCCACGATTCATTTTCTGCATTGCGGAATTAATAGGGCCCTACAATATTAATGAATGTTCTACAAGTGTAGCTAAGTTTGGTACCTTTGCAGGTGTTTCGGAAAGTAGCGTTCCGGATTGTCAACGGCGAGGAAACGGAGGTCAGCATCACCCAGGAGAACCTTCAGGATTATGTCGGAAAGCCCATCTTCACTGTGGACCGAATGTATGACATCACACCGGCGGGAGTTGTCATGGGACTGGCATGGACGGCAATGGGTAAGGGTTCAACCAAGAACGTTCACGCCAAAAATTGGTACACTAGTTTCCAGTAGGGGTGCGCGATATTGACAAAAAATGACATCTCGATATTTTCTGGGATACTATTGATAACGATAATTAGATGATATTGTGTGTTATTGTACCTTAAGGACTACGGACTACTGATTAAAGTTTTTGATATTTTTCAGATTCTGTGCTGTGGTCAAATTTGAGTCAAATTCTTACATTTAATCAATCAATTAGAAACATGTTCCTCAGAGACGCAAAACAGTGCTGTGGCTGTGTTTGGAATTACTTTTGTTGGCAAAAACAGCCAATACTGTGTCTAAAACGCAAGTCTCTTAATATTAACTTTGTTTATTTTATTCAATAAATCATGCAGTGAAAGAACGCACTCTAAATGCCCATGCGCACTAGTCTAACCTTCTAGATCAAGTAGCTTAAGCATAATGTCAAATCGCACGTGTTAAAACAACAATTACGATATTACCGCAGACGATAATAGTTTCCAGCAAACTTTCGTAATGCTTAGTCGTACCAGAATTGGTGGTATGCTCCTAAAGATGTTTAGTCCACAAAACCTTAAAGAAACGACCCTACTTTCCTCCACAGGTGGCTCGACACTCTTCATCGAGACATCTCTGAGGCGACCGAGAGAAGCGCAAAGGAAAGATGGAGCCAAAGAGGGATCGCTGGAGCTCACGGGGCAGCTGGGAGACGTGATGAAGGAAAGCGCCAAGATTGCGTACACGTTTGCGCGCTCATTCCTCATGAAGGAGCAACCTGACAACGATTTCCTCGTGGACGCCCACTTACACCTCCATGTGCCTGAGGTGAAGATTGCAGTAGTCTAGAGTTGTCCAATTCTGCTCCAGGAGGGCCATCTTCTTGCAGAGTCTGGCTCAAACACATGTGCCTAGCAATCCTGAAGTCTTCAAGTGCCTTGTTTTGGTGTGTTAAGGAAAGGTGTGCCTCTAGGAGCACGATTGGACAACAATGATTGGAATAGAGAGTCCAAGTAGGTGTTTGAGGTGAAGATTACACTTGTCCAGAGTAATCCAATTCTGCTCCTGGAGGGCCACCCTTCGGCAGAGTTTGGCTTCTACCTGCTCCAACACACATCCTTGGAAGTTTACTAGTATTCTTGAAGACTTGTTCAGGTGTGTTGAATTAAGAAAGTTGCCCCCCAGGAGTTCGGTTGGACAACCCTGCAGTATAAGGTTAAAGTAGATGTAATGAGATAGTTCACCCAAAAATGAAAATTACCCCATGATTTACTCCCCCCTCAAGCCATACTAGGTGTATATGACTTTCTTCTTTCAGACAAATACAATTGGAGTTTTATTTAAAAAAGTCCTGGCTCTTCCAAGCTTTATAATGGCAGTGTTGAAGATTTTGAAGCCCAAAAAAGTGCGTGCATCCATCATAAAAAGGGGGTTTCTAAAGTGAATCGATGCATTTGTGCAAGAAAAATATCCACATTTAAAACTTTCTTACATAAACTTTCAGAAGGTTTTTAATGAGCTGTGTGGAGCACTTTTAATGATGGATGGATGCACTCTTTTGGGCTTCAAAATCTCGGCCCCCATTCACTGCCATTATAACTATTCGTCTAAAAGAAGAAAGTCATATACACCTAGAATGGCTTGAGGGAGAGTAAATCATGGAGTAATTTTCATTTTTGGGTGAACTGTTTCTTTAAAGAGCTGTTTGTTTCTTGAAACAACTTCTGAGAACAATGACTGCCTGAGGTCAACGTTAGAAATTGTTCACAGTTTGGCCTCTACCTGCTCCAACACACCTGATTCTAGTAATCCTGAAGACTTTATTTGCCTTGTTCAGGTGTGTTGGAGGAAGGTGTCCCTCCAGGAGTGCGATTGGACAACCCTGAGGTAGAAGGTTCAGTTAGTTTCTTGTAATAACTAAAGCTGAGGATCTGTTTAGGGTGCGACTCCCAAAGACGGGCCGAGTGCTGGATGCACTATTGTGACTGCTCTGCTGTCCTTGGCCACCAACACACCAGCGCGTCAGAACGTGGCCATGACGGGAGAAGTGTCCCTGACCGGGAAGATCCTGCCTGTTGGAGGAATCAAGGAAAAGACCATCGCTGTAAGTTAGCATTTTATAATATATTCAAATAGAAAATTTTAAATAGTAAAAATATGTAAAAAAATTTGACTGTATTTGCTGTACTTTGGATCAAATAAATCCAGGCTTTGTGAGCAGAAGAGACGTCTTGCATTAAAAATCTTACTGTTCAGAAACTTTTGAGTGCTAGTGTAAATGTAGCTATATTTTGTATATATATATATATATATATATATATATATATATATATATATATATATATATATATATATATATATGCTAACATGTTTTAATTCCTGCGGCAGGCGAAGAGAGCTGGCGTAACGTGCATCATCCTGCCTGCAGAAAACAGAAAGGACTTCTCGGACCTGGCCGAGTACATCACCGAAGGACTGGAAGTGCATTTCGTGGAAAACTACAGCGAGATCTACAAAATCGTGTTCTCTGGACAATAACACCGGAGTGCTGTTTTATCTTTCGGTACGCCGCAATTCTGAATCCTCCGTGTCAGGAAATCACAAGCACGCAGAACCAAGTTCATCCCTTCTGTCGCTGTGAGTTTTTATCCCGCAGAAGTAGCACGTAAAATGCCACGCGTCGTTGCCTCTTGATTCGTGATCAGAAAGTCATCACGATTCCTGAAACTTTTGAGACTCTGGGATCCCGAGATTGCTGCTACGCAGCCTCCAGTCACGATTTTATATTCAAATCAGGTTTCTTTTCATCTCCAGTGTCATATATGTAAATAACTGCCTTAATTGTATTCTCTCAAATCATTTACAGTAAATATATATAAATATATTATGGAACAGCTTGTGTGGATGTTTACTCAGCAGAAATATATATGATCAGAATAGGATCATTAATTTACATATCGAAAAAAAAGGTCTATATTCATGGCAAGAACATTAGTGACCCTGCAGCACAAAAGCAGTCATCAGTAGCACAGGTATATTTGTAGCAATAGCCAGCAATATGGGCCAAAATGATACATTTTTCTTTTATGCCAAAAATCATTAGAATATTAAGTAAAGATCATGTTCCATGAATATATTTTGTAAATTTCCTACCATAAATGTATCAAAACTTCATTTTTGATTATTAATATGCATTGCTAAGAACTTAATTTGGACAACTTTAAAGGTGATTTTCTCAATATTTAGATTTTTTTTTCACCCTCAGATTCCAGATTTTCAAATAGTTGTGTCTCGGCCAAATATTGTCCAAATACAAACCATACATCACTGGAAAGATCATTTATTCAGATGATTTCGAGAAATTGACCCTTATGACTGGTTTTGTGGTCCAGGGTCACAAATAAGATTGCAACCTTTTTATTTATTTCGAATGCAAGCTTACATATCACAATGCTCCCAGTTTATGCACAATTTTGTTTACATTTAGCTGTTTTGACATCATAAAAAGTCCGAAATTTGAAATATAAACTCAGAAATTGAGAAACAAATTCGCAACTGCATGGCAGAAATAACCTTCTATAGTTCTTTCCACTGATCTATAATCATTTAATTCCTCCGGTTTCACAGACAAGGCTTAAGCTTAGTCCCAGACTAAAGTGTAAATCTGAGCTGTTTTAACTGCAAGAAATTTGCACCGACTGATCTTAAAATCTATCAGTGCCTTTGTTTTGTCTGAAGATGCACACCTGTAATGTTTTTTTAAAGGCACATTTATCAAAGTTACTGGACTAACCAGGCCTTAGTGTTTTTAGTCATGTAAGACTGATTTAGTAGTCTTGTACACTGTTTCAGCCAACAATAATTAAGACCCGAGTTTTAGCAGTTAATTAATCCTGTAAGACAGACATTTGGACAAGAACTGTTGCATAGGATTCCCAGTGACATATTGGTATTTGTTAAATCATTGGGTAATTAATCAAATCAGGTATACCTTTAAAACATGTTTGTTCATAATATATAGGACAATAGTGCAAACATTTAATTACTATCACTTAAATTAGAAATATAGGTCTGTGTAGAATTCAGATGTATATTAATTTGAACATTATTGTATCAAATGCATGCATTCATAGAATATCAAGTATTTCACATTCTGCAAAAGGTGACAGCAGCTATAGATTTGGGCTATAAATACTATCAGATTCTACCAGTTACCTTACTCATATTAATATATTGTGTTATACATTAATTCTGCATGTATAAAACACCCAGAAGTAGGAGTTATCGACTACAATTAACATCTTTTTGACTCATTTAATCGAAGCACAATGTATATTTGATATGTTGAAAACCAGCATTTCAAACATTACTTAGCTGCAATTTCATCACGTACTGCAGTGCATAATACCGGACATATACTTGGGTTCATTTCCATTACTCGGCGAACTGGTTAAACACGGCAGTGCCTTTCTGCAAACATCAGCTACTGGAGTTCCAATGAAGCTCAAGAGTCGAGAGCTTGTTTTTACACATACAAATTTATTTGTCATTACACAGGCTACTCCTTCTTGGCAGCAGCCTTCCTCATCGCAGCCAGAATGTTGCTGAGCTCTTCCCTCTTTCTCTTGGCGCGGATGTGAGTTCCCACCTGCACACACACAGAGATGATGAGGATAATAATAATGTGAGGTTCAGCAGAAATCAAGCCTGCTTCTACAACAGCAGTGTTATGTGCTGTTAGAATATCCTTTAGTGGCTTCAAGTGAACATAAGACCAGATGCTGTATTATTATCATTACTTCTCTAAAATGGTTATTTGAAAAAACTAATGCAAACAAAATATGAAAATATTAGTGCTGTCAAACGATTAATCGCATCCAAAATAAAGTATGCGTGTATATTTATTAGGTCTATATAAATATGCACGTATACATTTAAGTTTATATAATATAAATATATACACATGCACCAAATTAGGTGAACGTGACAGATTGGACACGTACCCTTTTCTTGATGAACTTGAGGGCGCGCTTGTCCTTGGACACCTTGAGCAGCTCCATAGCGCGCCTCTCGTACGGAGCGAAACCGCACACCTCGCGGATCATGTCGCGCACAAACTTGCTGTGTTTGGTCAGGCGCTGAAACACAACAACAAGCACCATAATAATGAATACATTATAGTGCATGATGGGAGAAACTCCAGGGATTAGGAAGGTTTAGCGCAAATGAAGAAAATCTAAAAAAGTTACAATACACTACCAGTCAGACGTTTTAGAACAATGTTTTCAAGCCTGCATTTATGATCCAAAATACAGCAAAAATTTGAAATATTTTTACAATTTAAAAGAACTGTTTTCTATTGGAATATATTGTCATTTATTGATTGATTTCTGAAGATCATGTGACACTGAAGACTGCAGTAATACAGCGCTGCATCACAGAAATAAATTACAGTTTACAATATATTCCAATAGAAAACAGTTCATTTAAATTGTACTATTTTTGCTGTATTTTGGATCAAATGAATGCAGGCTTGGTGAGACTTACCAATCTCACTGTTCAAAAGCTTTTGACTGGTAGCGTATGTCAATACGGTCTTGTATTAGCAGCACAAATGCAACTTTCAATAGCTCTCCATTACTATTTAATTCATTTTACAAACAGAACACCACTAGAATAAAGTAAAACATCTGTATATTCCATGTCCTAACTCTCGATTTCCAGTGAAAATGTCTAAAGATGCATTTATTTGAAGCAAAACCACACAAAATGTCTAATAAATGTCAAGTTATTTTGTGATTACGCCAATGGTATTTCAAAGCCAAAAGTTTTCACACCCCAATGACAGATTCTTGTTTTAGACTTCATTCTGCAGCTCAAGTTTCTTGATTTAAGGATGTTCAGATGCTTGCATTGGAAAACGAGATAAATACTGATTTATTGCATTAATAATAACTTTATAATAACAGACTTACTCCTCGCCTGCGGCCGTGCTTGGGCTTGGAGACGTTTTTGGTGACTGGATGGCCTTTGTTGAGACCCACTGCCATAGGATACCTGATGGCCATGTCTGTGGAGAGAAATATGATTTAATAAACATTCATAACCGGGTTAAATATGATTTAATAAACATTCATAACCGGGTTAAATATGACTTAATAAACATTCATAACCGGGTTAAACACGGGCATGTGTGCTGAGAGGATGACAGCTAGAAACTATTATAGAACAATATTTCCAGATTCGGGCGAATATATTGAACATTTCTACTCTTTTTGGGTTTGGAGATGATATATTATGCTTTATTTATAATAACAGCGTTTTGAGAATCCAGTTAAGAGCGCTATATAACATCCCAAACCCCGCCAACATCGGGCTTAAAGTTCACAATAGCGACTGGAAACCGCTTCAAACTGTTTATATTTGCCAGAACAGACGCGTTTGTGTTGATTTGAGCCGCGATGGATTAGATATTAATGTGATTTTATCAATTGTGATTCTCCGGCGATTCATACCTGCGTTTTGCTAATGGCGTCCAAACCGGAAGGAGCGTTGTCAAGCGGAAGCTGATCTTTCACACGCGACGGAGAGAAAGCAGTTCGCGGGAAAAATAAGTGGCGCCGCCTAGAAGCGAGTAAACGATCTAGTTATTATTTTTAATCCATGTCTTTTCCTTACACATTTTATTTTCCTTGCAAAAAATGGCACATGTTTGGAAATTTCTACTTATTTTCATATTTGTTATATTATTTTGTTGTCTATTATCATTCTCAAAATAATAACAATAAAAAGGCTTTTATTAGATTTATTTATATTTTAAATGTCTTTCAGTGCCTTACTGAGTCTATTTTCCGTTTAGACAGCAGTAAAATAATAATAATAATATAAATGCGTGAATTATGAGCCACACACAAAATTTAAAAAAGGAAAACATCAAAACCTAAACATGAAAAACATAATAAGGTAATATGAAAAATACACACAAATGTAAAAATACGGAGAAAAAAAAGAAAGTTGCTAGGGCTCTTCGAAAAGTATAAAATAACGAGAGTGTAATATTTCCCACATGGCTGTTCGGCGCTTTTCAAGTGTCGGACTACATTTCCCATGAGCACTCGGGCTGAGTTTCGGCGCGGTTTTACGCGAGCGGCGGCCATTTTCTTTTCACACCGCCGTTTCAAAGACAGCCAACCAGCTCTCGGACTACAAAACAGAGTTTCATTCAAAAAAACTCCTCAAACTAAAACTTCCGACCGCCACCGGAGGACCGTCCCAAGCGCGACTCGGAGGAGTGTTTATTTGAGCTGAAGTGGGTGTCTGTAGCGTGAAGCGATATGGCGACCGCAACCCCGAGCCGCGCGTCGGCCGCGCGAACACCGCTGAGCCCCGCGAGGATCTCGCGTCTGCAGGAGAAACAGGAGCTGAGCGCGCTGAACGACCGCCTGGCCGTTTACATCGACCGCGTGCGCTCCCTGGAGCTCGAGAACGACCGGCTGCTCGTTAAAGTGTCCGAGAAGGAGGAAGTCACGACCAGAGAGGTAACAACGATCCTTTGTGTTGCTTTTACCGGCGATAAACCCGCCTGTACATGCAATCTTCACCTCCAGAGTCGCTAACGTTACGTGTGGCTGTTAATACAGGCTTCTAGTTGATATCGCGTGTTCATTTTCTGCTTTTAGTGTGCGTTTAAACATTTAGAACTTTCCAAGTGTGTTGCGCGTGATGCACAGCATTTGAAAAATCGCGCGAGGAAGTCATGCATTTTGACCGAATCGAGCTCTGCACTGAATAACGTGCTCTGCGTTCGCACAGATCTGTACATGCAGATGTCTGGGACATCTATAAAGTGCACGCAGGGAGGAGTTGTGTCCATATGCTTCTACTTTGTGAGTTTAATTTGATTTATGCATGAGTCGTGCACTTAAAATGCGTGTAAAACCGCGCTAAGTGCGCGTTTGGAGGAATTCCTGGACTTTTGAGTCTCGTCCTGGTGTGTTTGGGCGTTTTCCTCAAAGTTTGGGAGTGGCCAAATGCTCTTTTCAAATTTGAATCTGATCGCCACCATCTGTTGCCTTTTCTTTTGAATGGTGACCACATCAAACTCAACCCTCATTTATCATAAATGCAAAAAGAAATGGCTTGAATGCATCGTCCTATAAAAGCATGCTGGCATTTCAACTCAAACTCAGTTTATGTGCAAGTAATGTCTGATAGTACTTGTTTATGGTTTTAATTCCTGAAATCATCAACTATAAAAAAAAATATGCTTGAGCCAGTATAGTCAATATACTATTATATTTTGAATTAGATTTAGTTTTTATGAAAGCCCGTTTCCGCCACACAAGTTATTTGCCACTTTTTAATCTCAGTTCTGTCTTTTTTCCCTTGCAATAATGAAAAAAAAAATCTAAATTGTGACACAAAAAGTTGCAGTTACCTTTTTGTATTCCTTGGCAGGAAAAAAAACAATTGCAAGCTGTAATTTTAAAATTGCACACACAAAAATACATAACTTATATTTTTAAGAAATAGTTTTTTTCCCCCTCAGAATTGCAAGTTTGTTTAATATAAGTCTGTTTACATATCCACATCTCAGAATTGTGTAAATATACATATATATTAGCAATTTATTATTATTTTGTTGCATAAACAGGCTTCCATATATTTTAGTTATTTTTAATTTTCATTTAAAGTTTTAGTAATTTGTCCAATAATTGCCTTTTTTGTAAATAATTTGTAATGTCTTTTTTTTTAATATCTATTTTAGAATATTTTACTGTACTTTTAGTCATTTAGCAGACGCTTTTATCCAAGAAAAAGTAACTAAAACTAAAAGTTAACACTCTGTAAATACTCTATACACACACATTTAACAAAATACATCATATTTTTTAGTACATCAACTTAAATGAAAATGAGATGTTGCTTTGGCAGCTAGCTGAAGAGATATATTTTAAAGTCTTTATTTATTTTAGTGGTTTTAGTTGTAACTGTGGTGTAAATCTCAGACTGTTTTTTCGTTCAGGTGTCTGGGATAAAGTCTCTTTACGAGGGCGAGCTCGCGGACGCCAGGCGAGTGCTTGACGAAACTTCACGTGAAAGAGCCAAACTTCAGATCAATCTTGGAAGAGCCAACTCTGAGCTCGAGGAGGTCACCCGCAAGTGAGTACTGCTCCAAAACACACTCGTCGAGTCCATTATCCTCATTTAATTACCCATAAGGTGGCCGTCTTAACTTAAGTTGGTCTTAACTAACCTGACTCAAATCCGCTTCCATCTGCTGCTTTGAATAATGCCACCAGAAGATCAGCGTCTCCGTGTTTGGCCCACATTTGCTTCAGACTTCGTGTTTGGTTGATCTCGTTGCTAATGAACGCTTATAAACAGGAAGTCTGTTGCTACGCGCTCGATTGTGGGCGACTGTTTTAACCGCAGGAGTGTGTCACATTATGCATTTGTCACGCAGATTTCACTAGTTTCATCTGCACTTTTTAAATTTTTTTTTGAGAATCTCAATTACGTCAGATGAAATGATAGCAGAGCTTGTGTTGTAGCAACTGAAAAAAATACAGGAAATTATTTGTAGAGGGATTAAACGTTTTGTGCGTTGATAGGCGTGTTGAAACACGTCAAACTCAGCCTACATTATTATTATTATTATTATTATAACATACACATTTTTTATAGTATATCTTGTGCTTATTTTAATAAAGACAATAGTGTTATTTGTATACTTTTATTATTGTTTATATGGTTTGCATTATATTCATATAATCTATTTTTTAAATTTACGTCTTTTAATGTAATTCATACATTTCTATTGCTTATATTTATTACAGTATTAATAAAAATTACAACATCATTTTATTATTCACGTTATTTCTACTTCAACCATCTATATTTAATATTTAAAATATATATTATTATTATTATTCATAATGGCTTATTATTGATATAATTGCATTTTTTTGCCTTTTTTTGTTTTTTATTTGGAAATTTAATGGTAATGTTTTACTTATTTATTTTTTTATATTTATTACTATTATTATTATTATCATCCTAAATTGTATAACTTTTATTTTGATTTATATAATTAATATTTTTATAACTTATCAATATCATCATTAATTGTATAACTTAATATTGATCTTATTTAATATTTTTTCATTTTATAGCTTGTTTATATTTGTATTTTGTTACTGGACATTTTGATTGCTTGGGTAATTGAATTTGTTTATAACTAAACCATTATTATTGAGTGTTTGAGTACAGTTAAGGCTTAATTAAAATTTTGGGATTAGTGAGATGAACAGCTTTCAGTGCAAGAATATAAAAACTAGTACTTCATCTCGTTCAGTAAAACATCTTTCCATTGATCTTTGGCATCAATAAAAAAAAATTATCTGACATTTTCTGTAACATGATATAAAAAAAGCAAAGCATTAAAACTGAACACAATACATTTTGATATGAAAACACATGAAGCACGTTCAAGTGTTTAAGGATAAATCATGGAATGAATTTAATGCACTAACGATTGGTTTTGACTCTTTATTAATCCAAAGATTGGCCGTCTGAATTTATTTTCCAGCTATAAGAAGAAGGATGGAGACTTGGCTGTGGCTCAGGCTCGAATCAAGGAACTGGAAGCTCAATACAACAAGAACGAGGCGGCTCTCAACACGGCGCTCCGCGAGAACAAGTCTTTATCCGCAGAACTCGCCGACCTGAAGGCTCAGCTGGCCAAAGTAAGTCCCTCGATCCTCATTTCAGCGTCCTTCGCTTCAGAATAACGTCTAACGGAGGCGCTGGTCTCTTCGTTTCAGGCTGAAGACGCTCACGGCGTGGCCAAGAAACAGCTGGAGGCGGAGACGCTAATGAGGGTGGATCTGGAAAACCGCTGCCAGAGCCTGGCGGAGGATCTTGAGTTCAGGAAGAGCATGTTTGAGGAGGTCAGTGCAGCTAATAAAAGAAAATCAAACTGCGCTAGGTGTGTGCGATATACCGTATTGACCCGAATATAAGACGACCCCCCCTTTCTCCAGATGTACCTTTTGGAAAAAGGCTTTTTGAAAACCAAATCTGTTTTTTTCTCAGTAAAACGCATTTTTTCTTAAATTATTTTCATGCATTTTTCTCCTATTTAAATTTTAGTTTTGAAAGTATGGTAAATACTGGTAAAATGTACCAACAGTCACATTTAAAAATATACACTTCTTGATATACCATAAAAATAACAGGTAGCCCTTCTGAATTATATCATATTCAGGCTATCCATCTCATAGTAGCTTACCGAAATTTTATTAATAGTAGAAGTGAAATCTTATTGTAGTCTTCAAATCTGGGTACGGTCTTACGTTTTAAAATCTCGTACAGACGAAGTTAGTTCCCATCAGGCTAACATGACGGATAAGCTTTTCTTTTTCTTGTGTTTTCACTCGTGATCTTTACAACACACATTACATTACAATTTCATGGCACACTCATTTTACGCGTATTTGGCGCCACCTATTGTTGTGGATGTATTATTGACATGTCAAAGTCTAGACCCTGAATATAAGATGACCGTGTTTTTTTTGTGTTTTTTCTGAAGTATTTCCAAGAAAAAAAGTTGTTTTAATGCTGTGGGATTTTAAATTATCGAGCATATCGCAAAAACTAGGCGTGCTCCGATCAGGTGTTTGAGGCCGATCCCTGATCACAGAAAGCAGTATCTGCCTATACCGATCTTTTAAAGTCGCCTTTTTATCATGTAGAATTATTTATAGCGATGATCCAATCAAGATTTTTAGACATTTATTTCATTTTTTCAATTTCGTCTCTCTTGTGAGAGGTTTTTTTTTTTTTTTTTTTTTTTGAGAGGTGGAGGAGAGCATTTTTTAGACATTTTTCAAAAATATATATTTATCTACCCTAAACGTTTGATCATGCCCTGCATTTTTGTTTTTAAAATCGTGCAATTGTTGCACAATAGCTTGCACACAGCACAAGCCTGATTTTGTGAGCTGTATGTGAGATGGGCCTTTTACACCTGGTTAACACATACTCTGTTTGCAGTGCGTATGCAGTCCATGTGTGGTACGAAAGCGGTGCAGAAGCAATACGGACTGTGCTTTCACATGGGAGTGTGCTACTGATACGAGACCGCCGATCAAACATCCCAATGCGATTATCGGCCGATAATGATCGGTAGCCGATGAATCGGAGCACCCCTAGAAAAACCAAACAAAACACACCTACACAGTGCGCACACATTACGTGATGAAGTCTAGTAGGTTAGACTAGTGCGCGTTTAGTGTGTTCTTTCACTGCATGATTCAGTCTATTAAAATGATCACAAAATTCAATATATGGGGGCAAAAAATTTATATATTTATATATCATTTTGATGTAGTTGATCAATATCACACAAAGAGTGCCTTTTTTTTTTTTTTTTTTACGAGCGCAATTTATTTTATTTTTTTTCTACAACAGTTCAATAAACAAGAAGTGAATAGAGAGACTTAAGTTGTTGACACCATATTGTCTGTTTTCAATAACAAAAATGGCTCCAAACAAAGCCACAGCACTGGTTTGCGTCTCTGAGCAACTTAACGAAGTTTCGTTCCTGAATGAATCAACCGTTTAAATGATTCTGTTCAATCGCAGTGACTCTCTTATAGAGATCGACCGATATTTAAGCATTTTATCATAATCTGATATCGGTTTTGTAATATCGGATTCACCGATAAATGCCGCTTCTCTGTATTGTTTTGTTGGTAGGATACTGTTAATTTTGTTGATTCTGATTTAATTTGTTTGGTAACAGCCTAAAAAAATAAATCTTATTCTAATTGACTGATTAAATGTGAAAATTTGACTCAAAAGATGATGCACGCTTTTAGAAAAATGGCTTTATAAAGGTAAAAATGCCCATAAAAGATAAAAATCAATTTAAACTTATTGAAAAAGATTAATTTCTATCACTGCTGTGAACTGACCACCACACAAAATATGAAGAACATCAAAAACTTCAGGAGTCAGCTGTCCACGGTAGATACCAACACAAAAACACACTTAGCAAAATATCGATAAAATCCCAGAAAATATAGCACACCCCTAAACTGTGCCGTCAAAATAAAAGTCAGACAGAAGAAAATATTGTCCGATAATAAAAAAAAAAAAGGCAAATATCGGCCGATATATCGGGTGACCATTACTTTCTCAAGTGAAAGGGCAGCTCTAACACGTGAATGTTTAATGCAGGAGGTGCGTGAGACGCGCCAGCGTCGGGAGAAGCGCATGGTGGAGGTGGATTCAGGCATTCAGCAGGACTACGAGTTCAAGCTGGCGCAGGCGCTGCAGGATCTGCGCAGGCAGCACGAGGAGCAAGTGCAGATCTACAAGGAGGAGCTGCAGCAGACCTTCAGGGCCAAGGTCAGAAATGCTTGATTCGCTAATAAAGTTGCTTTTGGTAGCATGGTTTGTTTGCTAACTGAAATCTTCCCTCTGCAGCTGGATAATGCCAAGGTGTCGTCTGACATGAACGATAAGGCAGTGCTCACCGCCCGCGAGGAGCTGCAGGAAGCCCACATGAGGATCGAGGGCCTGAGCTATCAGCTCAGCGCCCTGCAGAAACAGGTACGCACGGCCTGCCGTGTCCTAAATAAAGTCACAGCATCTTCAGTCATAATACTTAGCTCATGTGAATCTTCTAATCCATCAGGTATGCTTGGTTTTTAGGGTTAATGTTGCTTATAAACTCTTGCACTAGTGACGTTATGACAGGAGTAGGGCCTAGTTTTTATTTCAGCGTACTATATTGCCGCATGTACTTTTTCAGGCAGGATTTGCCCAGTGTTTCCGTAATACAGGGCTCGACAGTGAATGTTTCACTCGCATGTGTGACTACAGGTCCTTCAAAAAAATTAAAAGGTTCTCCCCCGGTTCCACAGACGAGGCTTAAGACTAATCTCAGACTAAAATCTAAGTCTGAGCTGTTTCAACTGAAAGAAATGTTATTTTTACAGCTCAATGTTATTTTTATTAAATATAGTAGGATTAAATTAATGCTAAATCATAGTCATTTAAAAAAAAAAAGTCAGTTTTATTTATTGATACACATCAAGTTATAAAGGTTTTAATATTTTAAAGCCTATTAATAAGTACTATAATTAAATACATTTTAAAGCAAAAAATTATTGAAAACTTTAGTGTTCTAATAAATTACACTTTATCTGTTTATTAAGGATTAGAAATTAGATAAATTTTCATTGAGCCCCTACAGTTTTTTTTGTTTATGTGCTCCTAAATTTTTCAAATCTGCAGCACATGTGCTGTTTGGGGGGGGGGACGAGACGTCAAAATGTGCAGAAACCCAAAAGCTGATGTATACATGTCCAAGTTGAAACTTCTGTTCTGTCTGTAGTTTTTCAAGAAAACACCACACACTGTTATAACGCTGAGCAGCACAAATGATCCGGTGAATTGCTGCCTGTCATTCACGCCCTGTTTTTGTCCCCCTGCAGGCGTCTGCGGCCGAGGAGCGCATCCGTGAGCTGGAGGAAATGCTGTCCAGCGATCGGGACAAGTACCGCCGACAGCTGGACACCAAGGAGCGCGAGATGGCCGAGCTGAGGGAGTGCATGCAGCAGCAGCTCAATGAGTACCAGGAGCTGCTGGACGTCAAACTGGCCCTGGACATGGAGATCAACGCCTACCGGAAGCTGCTGGAGGGCGAGGAGGACAGGTGAGCGTCTGTAACACAGGTTTGAGTCATGAAAAAATGACAGGAATGCAGACCAAGTCAGCTGCCAACATAGACAGCATTTTTGGGCTTTTAGCTTTCATACGGGTCCTATGATCTCCGCGATGCAGAAAACACTGAATTTAATGTATAACGTGGAATGCGATGAGTTAAACTAATGTAGGTCATTACACTTTAATCAAATCTAGATATGGACCAGCATCTGTAAATCTTAAACCGCAAAAAGACTTTAAATATGAATTCTTTGTGTTCTGTGCGTCTGTGTGAATGAATGCCATCTCACTAAATGAGGACATAAATACATGAACAACATCTCCAGAACTGCTCTGAGTCTCTTCATGAGCATTTTAATGTTTACAGTTTACAGTGACAGGGTGCGTGTAACAGATGTGACAGAGCTGTATGTCCCAAAGCTTGCCTACTCTTCTACTACACACTCAACAGTGTGTACGTTTTCTTCACCAAAAGAGTACATACTTCAAGGGTGCAGTATAAGTAGGCAGCAATACACTCAGAAACTTAAAAGGTATTCACAGCAACCCTTCAGAATAAAATTCGGTTTAACTTGAAGACATTGTGCCAGAAATATATGAGCCTACTATTGTTCAGTAGAATGTACTATAACTAAAACTTTATTTTTTAAGGAATAATCACAAAACATTTCTTCCATGTTCTAATTTTAACAGTAAATCCCCGTTGTTTGGTAAAAAAAAAAAAAAAAAAAGTTTGTTTAAATTTTCTGATAACCAGAAAAACTTATACACAACACAATTTCTGAGCTGATTTTTATTTATTTTTTTTAAGGCTATTATAGGAATCAATTTAAATAAATTAAGTTCAAATATTGTTAAAACGCAGAATTTGGTAACAACATATGGTGAGAATTTTTTTTTAATGTATAGGGTCCTAAATGTCATTTTTGTTAAGCTTTTAGTACATTAATGTGAAATTGTATAAGTTTCATGATTCTAATCAATTAGACGTACTGAAAAAACGGAATTTGAAACCGATTTCTTTGGGCCCTATGTCTGAAATTGCTGTCTGATTGCAAGACATAAGGCAATTAGACCCATGTCTTGCTAGGCTTTGTTATGCATTCAAACACGCCTGTGGACAAAAGTGCTGCCTATTGAGAAAGCAGCTCATGCTTCAAAACTGACTTCAAAACGTAAGAGTGCTGTGTCTTTTCTAGAAATAGAGACTTAAGCAGTTTGTTAGCGTTTGAACACACAGATTACTAGGTTTGTACAAGCCTGCGGCAGAAAACAGCATCAAGGAAGGAAGCTCACTTGGTTGTGTGACGCATTTAAATCAGCGACGCACACAAACTAGGTGTTTTTGAGCATTTTGCATGTGCTGATGGAGTTCTGGCAGCTGGTTATTATCATGGTTTGTCTTCAGGGACACCTGTAACTTGTTCAGAAACGCTTGTCAAACACACTTCACATTTTTGTGCTTCATACTTGACATAATCGACATGCCGGAGGGAGGAGTAAGGTAGGTTGTAAAATGTCACGCTGGAATGATAATTGTGTGTCTCGCTCATGCGCGAGCGAACCGATAGCAGCACTGTCGAAAAATGAGAGGTCCGAGAGCTCATTTAGCACGAAGACTTGAAGACCAGCAGGCAGCTAGACCGGCTTGAAGACTGAGACATAGTCTGCAGTTGAGATATTTGGAGCGCAGATGGTAGGAAGGAAAGGTGGAGCGTAGTTGCATAAACAGTCATTTTCATGGTGCAGTTGCCCATTTATTGTTCTTACTGACTTTCTACTATCACATACGTGATTTAACACGTGCGTCCCATGTCCTGTAGGCTGAAGTTGTCTCCCAGCCCTTCCTCTCGGGTCACAGTGTCCCGCTCCACAGCGAGTAGCACTTCTACGTCTTCACGTAGCACTCGCGCCAAGAGAAAGCGTGTGGAGCTGGAGGAAGCGTCCACCGCGGCTCCTAAAGTCCAGATCAGCCAGGAGGCCGAAGCCACGGGCAGCGTCAGTATCGAGGAGATCGACCTGGAGGGGAAATCTGTGACCCTCAGGAACAACTCTGACAAGGTACGGGCAATGGGGAGCTTTTGGGAAAAATAAATGCATCACTTTGCACAAGTTTCACTTTGTTTACGGGAAGACACTACAGGAAAAAGCAGTTTTTTTCATGCATTGGTCAGATTTGAAATTTTGTCTTTTCATAAAGAGTTGTTTTCCGACTAGTGGAAAGAAAACGTCTAAGATACTTTTTAAGTGTTATTGCACTTGCAATTGATTTCAACTGCAGTACATTTACTTAAGTTAGTTGTTTCTGCACTTCAGCAGCACTTACACCAAACTCAAGTTTTATTTCTATCTATATACTGAAGAGGGGTTTGTTCATATATCAGTCACCTGATTTTATAACCTTTTATTCATAAATTTATCTTTTTTTTTCTGGTTTTTGACAGTATTTTATGGATTGACAAAAAGGAATCCAAAATTGAACAAACGTTTAACACCAATATATCAACTAAAATAAATATAGATTTTGAACCTGGTTTATGCATTTCTGTTCTGGAAATATATGCATATTAGTGCATATTTAATTAGCTAATGCCTCGTTTACATATTTAAATATAACATTTCAGAAAACGTAATCAATCAGCTGGGGAAGTATGGTATGGAAGCACATTTCTGCTACTGAATAAAAAAAAAAACAGGTAATTGCGACTTTTTGTCTCATAATTGTAACTTTTTTTTTTTTTGCAATTGCGAGAGACTTCTGGCTTTTTTCTCAATTGTGTGATGTAAACTAGCAATTATAAGTATTTTTCACAGAATTGCGAGATATAATCTCAGTTGCAGAGTTATACAGTCAGAAATGATAAACTTGCAATTCTGAATTTTTTAATACCTCACAATGTCTCAGAATTCCAAGTATGGTGAGAAGTTGTAATCACCTTTATTTTTATTATTTAGTGGCAGAAACGGGCTTCTATAGTGCGGTGTTGTTTATTAGCTAATATATTTACCATGTGGTGCCTTGCTTTACAAAAGAACAAGGGAAAAAAGTATTTAATCATGTTTTTTATTCCAATTTTAGGATCAATCTCTGGGCAGCTGGCGACTAAAGAGACAAATTGCCGATGGAGAGGAAATCACCTATAAATTCAGTCCCAAGTTTGCCCTGAAGGCCGGCCAGACAGTAACGGTAAGCGAACGGGACCGTATTTCATTTAAATCTATCTCCAGACATTGACTAGATGTTAAAATGTTGTTTCTGTGAAAGGTGTGGAGCGCCGACGCCGGCGTGTCCCACAGTCCTCCTTCAGACCTGCTGTGGAAGAGCCAGCGCTCTTGGGGCACCGGAGAGAACATCCTCACCTTACTGGTTAATTCCAGCGGAGAGGTATGAAGAATAAGAACATGTGTGACCCTGGGCCACAAAACCATAAGGGTTCAGTCACAATGTATTTTTGGCTATTGCTACAAATATACCTGTGCTACTGAAGTGCTTTTGTGCTCCAGGGTCACACATTTCTGAACTTTGTTTTCCAGGAAGTGGCAAAGCGAACCGTCACAAAAAGCGTGATCGAAATGGAGAACGGTGATGACGAGGAGGAAGACTTCGGAGATGAAGATCTCTTCCATCAGCAGGTTCGTTAAACAAGAACTTGATGTAAAACGGCGATCTTGAGATGTTAAATTATAACCAAATTACTCTTGTTTCCAGGGCGATCCAAAGACGGGATCCAGAGAATGTGCCGTCATGTGATAGAGCCGCACACCTTTAGTATTTTCCTTCCCACGATTCAGTCTTTTTTGTAGAGCCACTACTTTTGTATTCCTCGAATCATGCGTTCATAACGCCCCTTCCTCGATCCTTTATTTGTACGGACCTCATTTGTAAAGCCAGTTAATCTTGAGCTGCGATGCTATTTTTCAGTCGCCGCTCATCAATGAATAGTCCAGATCACGTTTCCAGACGGCGGTGACATCCCATTACGTACCGAGAATGAGTCAAACCACTTGAAATTGAGTATTTGTGCGAGCCGGTGACTAACGAATCTGCATAGTCATGTCAATGAATCATGCATGTTCTCGTCACCGCGGGGGTATGAATGGGGGAATTATTATTGTTCTGTAGTGCACTATAGCCCGTAACTGACAGCTGTCGCTTAGCGTACCTTATGTTATTGTGCTTCGCCAACCAGATGAACAGGGTGGAAACTAGATGACTCTAAACGACCGTCTAAACGTCATGCGTTTGAATCAGTGACTGACTCATTTGAGATCCCCGCTCAACCTAAATGCATAACATACTCAAAAGGTAGTACAATGATTGAGAAGCTACTCCATTCAGTATTCAAAGGAGTTCATTTCAATATTCAAAACATTTGAATGGGAAAAATGGTTGAATTCTGTATTGAAATTGGACCTGAATCGGCACACTTTTACAAAAGCGCAGATGCTCGCGCAGATTAACCAAAGAAATGGACAACGAATGAAACCAATCTGCCTTTATTTCTTGCTTTGCGCGATTTGCAAACTTGAGACTCTGAATAAAATAAAACCGAATCCAGTCAATAATCTGCATCCATTCCACCCTGTTGATTCTGTTGCATTTAAGTTTTAAAACGTACTTTTTTTTATCTTAAATGTTTCTCAGACAATTATGCATGCAGCAGATATTTTTATAAGAAACTGGTCTGAGAGTTACTGTGAGCTCTAGGGGTTGACTCTTCAATTTTTCAGACAAACTGCGTAATACTGTAGTTTGTTTTTTAGCTACAATCGTATATTTTTGATAGTTTTTTCCTCAGGATTTTTAAAACCCTAGTGCACAACGTATTATACATTTGTGAATGTATTCGGTGCAGTGTGTACAAAACAAAATTGACCTGGGAAACATTTGGTAATTTCTTTCTTTTATAAGCCGGTAATGCAGTGTGGAACTATTTAGTTATTTTAACGGGGCTATCATTATCTACATGTTTCTTTTGAAGGTTCTGCGAGAACGAATTCAATTGGGGCGCGCAAAATTGAGTAAAGTTGTATGTGTGTACATTTGTTACTTGGCCTCTGAGCTAATAAAATCTACATTTTTGTTTAGTTTTTAACATGGCAACTGTTTTCTTTGTCAAACACTCCACATCTGTGAATTTTAAATTGAGCTTCTTTTAGTTGCGTACACTGTTTTCAAGAGGAAAGTCATTTCCTTGTTCTTTCAGGTTTTATTAGACGGGGCTGTGACTTATGTAACGGATACAATGTGCTTTGGTGTGTTTAACTACGAAATTGTCAATCTGTCAGTAATCTACTGTAAAGTAAAAATTGCTGTTTGAACTAGCATCAAAAGCATACAAATGTGAGTTTAAGGCATAAATTGTGAACTATGAATCCAATTTGTTATGGGGTAAATTGTACGAAGGCTACAAGAGGCGGGTGCATGCCAAAAGTGTCATTTATTGTGATCTATTTTACTTTGACTTGTCTTTTTTTGTATGCAATATCCAATAAATGTTTGAAATATTAAGTTGTGCGAACTCTGAATGACTCTGCAAAACACTGCTTGTAACATTGGCTCTAAACAACTTGATTTATACAGCCTCGGGTGGCTTATTATTTATAAAACGCAGGTAAGTTTTCAAATTGGTGTTTAGAGGTGGCTTATTTATTTTTATAACATTGAAGCAACAGAGATGGAAGTGTCAGTTTTATACTATGTTTAGTATTGGTCTTTCTCATATATGGCACAATCTACAGAGTTCCTGTGACATTCAACTTGAGCCTGCTACATGAATTATTCATATGTGTATAGACATGCAAGAATATATGTTGCAGTTATGAATAATTCAAGACATTGCCATGTTTATTTGAAATACGCAGCTACAGTAAGAACTCTGCCTTAGTTAAATTAAGTCATTGCAATATTCCACCTTATCGACCAATTTGTTGTGCATTACTATTTGAGCTGGTAACACTTTACCCACAAGCCATTTCACCACTAGAGCGCACCACACTCCTAAAGTACGTTTTCCAATGTTTGGTCACTCAATTGATAACGCATGCGATTATCTCTGGCTGTTTTCACTCTGTGACCTCTATATGTTGGGAGCTGTTTTCAACAACGCCTCTGAAAGCTGTAATATTACGTTCTTCACACAGCCAGCGCTAGAAGAGAGATGCAGCTCGTCTTCAATGTTCCAGAATAAAAGGGCTTTCAGTGCCCTGCGTTTGTTCCAGACCTCCCACGCGCACCTCAGTTTCTGCTCTTCCCACCGTCTCTCAGTCATTAGCGTGCCGTGCCACTACCTGCAGTATGAACCCAGCCGTCTAGCCTTTTCTGTTGTGCCTGCAGTGAGGAAGGTTGTCTTTCGTTCTCTCTGTCTGTCTTCCTCCCACCCACCCACTCCCAATTATAAAAAAAAAAACCCTGGCCGTGGCTCCCACACACCCACTGTTTCAACACCCACACTGCGCGCTGATAGCCGGAGCGTGTTAAGTGCTGAACGTTGGACATGTACCAGGCGACTCTGGCTCTTATCAGTAAACAAATCAATGGGGGAGTGCGTACCATTGCTAGTTAGATGCCTAGAATTTACTATGCAGTCTTAAAAATAGATTCCGAACTGGGTTTTCGAAGTGATGCTATACAACAGGAGCAGACCTCAAGATCCAACCCTGCTCCAACACACCTGCCTGTAATTATCAATTAACCTTGAAGACCTTGACCTAGCTCTCCAGGACCTAGACCCTTGCCATTTTAAGAACCATTGTGGGTTTCCCAAAGAACGTTTCAGTGAACAGTTCTTAAAAGAACACGTTTTTTCTTAGTGTGAAGAACATTTTAATAATCTAAAGTAGTGATGCAAAGTCTGTGCGTCCTGCGTCATCAGCCCGGAACTAAAGTTCGATTCAGTTTGATTTGTGAACCGGCTCGACCGGTTACTTCCTGTGAACCGGCTCAAAAGAGCGATTCGTTCAAGAACCGAACATCACTAATCTAAAGCTGGGGTGCTCAACTCTGTTCCTGCAGAGTTTAATTCCAACCCGCTTCAATACACCTGTCTGTAATCATCGAGTGCTCCTGGAAATCTTAGTGAGTTTGTCAAGTTGTGTTTGATCAGGTTTGGAACTGAACTTTGCAGGAAGGTAGATCTCCGGTAACAGGATTAGACGTGGTGGTTCCCAACCACGTTCCTGGAGCCTACACCCCAACAGTGCACTTTTTGGGTGTTAATCACACACACCTATTTCAGGCCAAAAGCATATTAGCTGACATGAAATGGCTGTGTCAGAAGGAAACATGCTAAATGTCCAGTCTTGGTGGGGCTCCAGAAACATGGGTGGGAGACTCTGATCTAAAGAACCCTTTGGGCAAGGGGTGTCCAAACTTGGTCCTGGAGGGCCACTGTTCTGCAGAATTTAGCTCCAACTTGCCTCAACACATCTGTTTTGAAATCAAAGTTTCAAAAAATGAGGTGGACCTTTGACAGTATTTCTCTGCCAAATACACTCCTTCAGGGTTCATATAAGTTTCAGAAAGTTTTTATTGTTTGGTTGTTTGTTTTTTTGGAGTATGGCCCTGAATGACATCAATTCTCCCGTAAGAGTGCGTGGACACGTCAACCATCAACATGCTTCATGCTCTGCCCACAGCACGCCTCCATGAGCTTGACTGTTTTTGGAGATTAGCATAAAGCTGTATCTTTCCTTTATAAATCTGATAAAACATAAAGAAATATGAAGGATGCATTACTTAGTACTTCAAGATTATCATGAGCTTGGCAGAAACTGTGTTATGTCCCCTTTAAGAGTGCAAGTCATACTTAGTACTATGTGGTGTTGCAAGGGTTAATCCATAGTGGCACTGTGCTTGTTTTAGTTGTGAGTGCACGTCCAGCATCCAGTTACTTGTTAATACCAGCTGAAGCGAAAGAACATCACAGCCTTTTTGTTGACTGCCAGTGTCTTGCTGCTAATTGCATCGAAAGTCCAGCCGAATGCTATTGTGTTGTGTCTTTGTCACATTCCTACAAATGTCCAGTTTGAACGCCCACCAACCAACTGACAGCACCCCACTGCAAGTGAGAATGGGGCGTCTTTCACCTGCTGCGAAACACCTCTTCACAATCCCATTCATTCCTCTACCCTCTCCCATTGCATCCGGTGCCCTCTAACCTTCAGTGCTATCGACAGCTTACTGTTAATTACGTATTCTCTCAATAAAGGTCATCTGATAGGTATTTTCCACACATTCATGCCATTTTTTTTTATGCGGTTGGCTTTCAAATATCTTGAGAGGAGCTTTGCGCTACCAAATTCCTCTCACAGATTGCATTTTGGTCCCAAAGGTCCAATTTCAGGCAGCCCATCTCTTAAAGGCTCAATATAAAAATCTTAAAATTGGGATCCGATAATCTCAAAAAAGAGGACTGGGAATTAATTTAGGACCATGAATCAAAATGCATTGGTTATTCAACCATTTGCACAGTACCCAGCCAAAACCGTTTTAAAATTCACTGCAGCAGCACGGGGCTATAAATAACTGGACTCGAGAGCATGCCATTGTCACTGTGGACAGTTCTCCTGTTGAGAAAGTTTGCCGTGGACTCACAACACAACAGTATGCTAACCTTTTTCACCTGCTATCACAACATGAGGATGCATGTCCTTGGAACGTGCTGCCGTGCTGAGGACTCTTAAACGAATCCCGCTAACCTAGATTCATATTTCCTTCATTTTCCTTGTATTCTCCGGCACGGCACTTAAACACGCTCCGCTCCATTGCACAGTAAATCCGACCTCGTCCTCTGTTAAGACAAGAAGTCTTCACCTTGTAGGCAGGAGTAAAGTCACAAGTTTTTCTACTTTGAGAGAGGAAAACTCTCTCTGTATGACAGCAGAAGTTAAAGAGTTTGTGTCAGGCCAAGCCAAGTCAAGTCAGGCAGACTTCAAGTCTTAATGATGACGTAAACGAACTATGATTTTAGTTTCAACAGGTTTTGCTGGTACATTGCAGCATTGACCTAAAAGCAGTACACAAGTATTTCTAGCAATTTTTATAAAACATGTTTGGATAGCGCACATTTTCCAAGAGAGTTTATAGTCTTGATTTGACATGTTTTGTCTAATTGCATAAGGACCCAGAGGAATTTAACATAAAGGTCTGAAAAGAATGCATAAATGATGACTCTTTTCAAACAGTGCTCCCTGTTTATCATTGCCTGGATAAACACATGCTCATTCACCAAACACTGATGCAAAAGAGCAACGGTTTGATAGAACCACACTTCAGAGGACATCCACCTACAAAAGGCTTACTTATGGCTGTCTCTGCATTTTAAGATTACAAGACAGTATTTTGACACTAATAATTGCATCAGCTCTATGCTTACAGAAAAAAAAGTCAATGCTGAGCAATGAAAGGAATTGATCAAAGGTGGTACTTCACCTAAAAGCACTGATTCACAGCACAGCTCAAATATTCTTATCCTTCAACAAGATTAACCTGCGGCTAATAAAGAACAAAAAAGTCCTGGAACAAATGAACTGTCCATCTGTCTGTTTTTTTCTTTTTTCTTTGTTGCAGCAGAGTGTGTGTGGGAGGGTGGTTGGGTGTGTAGATGATCTGGTGCATTTGTAAAGGGGTCTGAATAAATTACCATCATTCATAAACATAAATAAATGTTGTAAGCCAGCAGTCGTTTAGTAGATATTTTTTATCCAAAGCGACCTTTACTTACCATCATGTCAATAAGTATTTTTTGCATTAGAATGCATTAAAAATATGATGTTAGTGCACTGCCATAAAGCTGTAGTATGGATTCAATATAGAGTAAGACATCTGGAAAATTTGATCATTTTTGGAGCTTAACTTAAAAAACAATTCTCTCGATGGGGAATATGGCCACACATTGACAACATCCACACTCCTTAAATGGGTTTTTCGGGGGATGAAATTGAAGCATGTGAACTTGCAAAAATGTATCGCCCACCATGAATCTAATCAAACTTGCATTTTACCACAGAAAACACAGCAAACGCTGCGTGACAGAAGGAAACCAAAATAATACTCACGACTGCTCAGAAGCTCTAATGTAAGATACAAAACAGTCACGGTCAAAAACACATTAATCTCGACAAAATACAATGCATAATGTAGTGGGATGAAAATGACGGCACATTATGCACAGCAGGTTGCTATGCAGGACAGCTTCCCCCTGTCGAGTTTGTTGTGGTTGTATGATTTTAAATTGGAACAAACTGTGTCCTTTAGCGCCCTATCATGCCTCTGACTTTATCATGCCGCTGTCTTTTAGCCTTAATGACTGTAGTGGTGCCTGCTGTGCCGGAAGGTGAACAATGGGGTAAACGCCTGTGACATTCACTGCAAAGGTCTCACAAAATCTGGGTCATAATCTACAGGAGCCGCAGGTGCTGCTGGTAATTAGAATCTTTGGGATTGTGGACGCCCGGGGAGTTTAGCCCAGTGTTTCCCAACCTATTTTGATCTACGTACCCCCTAAATCCCATCAAGTCTCAGGGTATTTTAACTAAACGGAGTTCATTTGAACTAATCAAATTCCACTACTCACAAAAACCTTGCCTTACCAAGTTTTAACAGCTACCAGATGGCTTCTTTTAATTGATATACTTCTGTCTGGTGACTGTTTTGCCAGACACAGCTCCCACAAAAGCCTACCACCAAGCCACTTGCATAGTTAAATGGTGATTTTAATGGTTAAAGTTGTTCAATTCTACCTCAGTAAAGACAGCAAATCATGGTCAAATGATCAAATCCAATGCGTAATAAAGTACACCCAACCATCAAACCAGAGATGGGGTCATTTTAAAGGGATAGTTCACCCAAAAATGGAAATTCTGTCATTACTTACTCACCCTCATGTCGTTCCAAACCTGTAAGACCTTCGTTCATCGTCAGAACACAAATTGAGATATTTTCGCTACGTTTCTGTGCCTTGATAGTTCCCTTGCTCTCTATGTAGGGTCTGAGAGCTCTCGGATTTGTGTTCTGAAGATGAACAAAGGTCTTATGGGTTTGGAACGACATGATGGTGAACTAACCCTTTAACTAATCTACTTCTGTCTGGTTACTGTTTTGCTGGAATTAGCATTTGCCAGAACTAGCATAGCCAACATGGTCAATCAGCTTTATCAGAAAGACCATTTTACCAGTTGAGTTTTGCAGGTGATCAACATGGTGGATCCAGTTGTTCCAGCACCAAACTAGCACAAACCAGCCTGAACCCCTAAAGAACGGTGGTCTAAGCTGGTTTTTCAGTCAAGTAAATTACCTTCTTATAGCTGTAAGGGCATTAATTGTGATATAAGCCCCCAATCAAACTTGCCCCCCAACATTGCATTGTAATATAAACCCTTAAGCTTGGCTAACAGTTTGAGCAAGTCAGACTTCTGCAATTCAGTGGAACATCTTCAAAGAGTTTGGCCACAAATTTATTTCTGTGCGTTTTATTCTATCAGCGTAAATTCAGGACAGCCTGGCATCCACACATTTACGTGGGAGGTTATCATCCGTAGGCAATGTGATGCTCAGAGGGAAGGATTCAATGGTAGTATGACCTGTTCCCAGCAGTTTCCTTTGATAAGTTTTGAAGAATTGTGTGCATATACACAATGCCTAATAATCTAAAACCAACATTCCCGCTCCCCGACTGTCGTGCCAATTTTCTGCTTTTCTATTTGCTGCACAGCTACAAAAGGAGCATGCAAGAAAGATATTTTACCACATCTTTTCTTGAACTGTCAAGTAGAAAATATCAAGAAGTCACTTCAATGCTCGAACCATTGATCATGTAAACAACCATGTCTGTCCCCTCGTTCCCTTTACATAGACACCATATAGTGCAACAGCATCACCTGGTTAAGAGATTCTAGATGTTCAAATTCAAGGATCTGATGAGGATGCTTATCATTGGGGTTTAATTAACTTGAGCTCCAAACAGCACTGATAAATGGAGTGCTCTCAAAGCCATCTGGAAAAAAAGCCATTTACTAATTCACTGAAGCAAAAAGCAGATCAGAGCCGCAGAAGCGTGGCGACTGCTCCAGGGATAAGACCTGAGTTTTTAGAGCTGTATGCAAAACACTACTGTGATTGCTAGGTGTTTTGGGCCTTTTTAATTTAGACTATAATTGTTGACCAGTATAATTTGAATATTGCCTATTGCCTCTTCTGGGGGAAATGAAAACCTCGCCTTTGGACCTTGTTAAACTTTTTCTTGAGCTTTTGGGAGATTATCCATGTTGCCCTCTGTGATATGAACAAATTCAGTCAAATTCATCTCAAAGAACTTGGGAGGCACTGAATCGTGGCTACAAATATGAAATTGGCCTCAGTTGGATAACTTGGTTAAATCCATAAAGAACATCATTTATAAAATATCTTGATTGAATTGAATGCACAGTCTGACTGGTCCAAGATGAAAAATTGGCATGCACAAAACCACAAAATATTTTTTGTGTTGAATTTATAAGGATTTCCCCCAATCAAAAAACATTGAAATCATCGTAAACAAGTTTTAAAACATTATACAGTTATACGCATAAAAAAGCCATTTTAATGATTTCAGTGTTGTTGACAATGACACTGAATCTAGTCAAGAAAAAAAAGTGATACGCTCCAAAATTCAAATAGTTTGATGTCCTTCCAAAGCTGTGTGACACTACATCCTCCAAGAAGACATTGAAAGTCCAGAGAGCGCTTTAAAAACCAAGGGATCAGGGCCGATCACTATAAATGACAAAAAAAGCACCATAAAAATTGTTCACATGACAGTTGCTACATTCCAATTCTTTCATCTAAGAATCGATTGACATTTTCAAGATTTTCAGCTTATAAAAATGATGAGAAATAAAGACTTGAGGAAAAAAATACTATGGACAATATCTTCAATAACTTAATTCACATTTCACATAAATTCCACAAAACTGGCATTCAAAAACATGATTCGTTTCAGTCTTGTCCATAGCAGGAGATACAGATTTCAGAGTCTGACTGTGAAGATCATGTATTTAGTGGTAGAACACACCTTATATCTGTCTTCTCGCATACATCACATCTTCTCCGCTGAACCGTGCGAGTCAATGGTGTGGAATATACAACAGTCAATAAATAATGTTGATATGGGCAAAACTGTCAACTGAATATGTTCTGAACACAAGCTGCATCACTTTTTCACCACAGATGTCCCAGAACATGCAACTTACATTAGCTAACAAGAGTGAAACAACTCCGTTCCTATGTTACTGCACGACTAGAGATAGACAAATAACAACAGCACTGTTAGTTGCACTGTTTATATCCATCACTAAAAGGTCAAATCGTCATAAAGAATCTGATGTCAGGACGTTTCATAACATGCTACTCCATCAAGTAATGACATGGATTTCCATTGCGGAATTTGCTTGGGCGGAAATGATTCGCTCTCTTGCCTTGGTGCTTTTATTTCATCCTTCAATATTCGGTGTGAAAGTGTTGAAGGGATAGTTCACCCAAAAATGAAAATGTCATCACTTACTCACCCTCAAGTAGTTCCAAACCTGTATGAATGTCTCTGTTCTGCCGAACACAAAGGAAGATATTTTGAAGAAAGTTTGTAACCAGGCTGTTTTGAGCCACCTTAGGAAAAAAAAAATACTATGGAAGTCAATGGAGCCCCAGAACTGCTCTGTTTCCTACATTCTTCAGAATATCTTCCTTTGTGTTCAGCAGAACAAAGACATTCATACAGGTTTGGAACTACTTGAGGATGAGTAAATGATGACAGAAGCTTCATTTTTGGATGAACTATCCCTTTAAATCCCTTCTGTTGCTGTCAGATTGTCACTGGCAGGAAGGGCTTTCCTCGTGTGGTCGAACAGATTGTCGCTTGGGGCACAAAATCTTGGCGAATGCCCGGCGAAAGCTGCTGTGGCAAAGCGGGTAGAGGAAAGGGTTGATGGCCGAGTTGAGCCAAAGGAGCCAAAAAGTGACTTCGTACCAATGATATTCCACACAGCTACCGCTGCAGGCCGCCCGTATGATCATAAGGAGAGTGTACGGTGCCCAACACACCCCAAAAACGCACACTATGACTGCCAAGGACTTGGCAATCTTCTTATCTCTCAAGAGACGCGCCTGTCCTCCGCTTCTGCACGGGGCGCATGGATTCGATGCCTCCTGCGCTCGTATTATGCGCGTCCTTACCCAACTGCTGAGCAACCCTCGCTTTTTAATGGTCGTCTTCATTGTCAAAGACACGGATTGGGTGCTGCTGGGATCACCGCTGGACGACGGCGAAACCTCCTTGTCGTCTTCGATCGCGGCCGAAACGGCCGCCGGCTCGCTTGAGGACACCTTGCGCGTTTTGACGAAGAAAACAGACGAGGCTTGTCCGTCGATGACCCTCCAGCCATCCTCCTTCTCGGCCTCCACATGCGCCATGCGACTCCGGTTCCGCCGCTGGATGTTGAGATAGATGCTGAAGTTGAAGAAGGCCACGGAGATGAACGGAGAGAAGAACTCGAAGGTAGACGCGGAGAGCAGGAAGTACCAGGTGCAGTAGAACTCGGCGAAACATTCATCCTCCGGAACGATGCTTTCTCCCACCATCAGCTCCCAGAAGATGATGGCTGGTCCGTAGAGGAGGAATGCCAAAACCCACACCGCCAACATCTTGACCACTGCCAGACGAGTGACGCCCTGCTGGGCCCGGTACCTCACCTATGGAATAAGACGAAAGATTAAAGAGAGAGACACATGAAATAGCCATTGTTCAGAGTCATAAATTGGCATGGGAGTGATCCCTGGCAGCTATCGCACTCAATAAAATCTTTGCACACTCAGTGTGACTGCCTCATCTTCTTCATGATTTATTCAATTCACAGCCTAGGATTCAGAGCACTGCGAGGAAAAAGAACCAATTTCAGCACCGCAGAACTGATCGGTTCTACTGGGAGCTAATGATTCGACTAATGTGGTTATTATAAGTTAATCAGCGTGTCCGATTAATCTGATGACATGAAAATACAATTTACATTTAATAAAAGATCAAGACATGTGACTAAATCACTTTAAACTATGAATACCGTTTTTTTTTTTTTTTTGTGGCTCTGTTTCAAAACCTAGCATGCTGCCTTTCTCTCTACTGCCTTCATAAACAAGAACACAAAATGGGAGGATTTACACATTTAATCTGGTAGTTTCAGATTTATAGTCCTGTAAAGCCTAAATTAAATAACATACATACATATATATGTATATATAGGCTCATACAGTGAGCATATGGGGTAAAAAATCATTTTTATTCAGACTCAAACTGAGCCAAAATATCCAATTTGCTGCAGATGCTGATATTTATGATTCTTGTAATTGTAAATCAATGAGATCTTTATAACAGAAAGATCATAGAGCAGATACTGACATAAAACTGTAGAAATATTAGTTGTCACTCTATAGTAAGATGAGATTTAATGATCCAAACACATAATGCAATGCTGATTGACAGATGAAGAAATAAACGCTCCTCAGAAGATGTGAGATGAAGATCATTCCTCCGCTGAGGAACAGAGAAAGTAAAGCTTCTGGAAACAAACGCTCATGATCAGATTTGAGACACTTGAAACACGAGCTGAAGGTGGACATTTGTACAATTACACTAAAAAGCGCTTTTACTGGATAAAAAAGCATCAACTATCAATTATGTTTTTCAAAGTTTTGAACATGTTGATGATTTTAGAGGCCTTTGAAATGAACCGCAAATCTTCTGAAATACAGCAATGAATAATTGACAAGCGTGGACAGTGTGACAATAAAGCTGTCTTTGCCATAGCACCTCACTCTCTAGAGTCCAGCCCGAAACACTTTTCATTTCAGTCATTTAAAAATGACAATAGGAAAGATGAAAGGAATCATCTACTCGTAAAAGACAGGAGCCCTCAAGGGTGTTTTCTTGTTATGAACTAATGCCATTTCAGCCCTGAAATTACAGCAAATAATAGACTTTAGGGAGTGAGGAATATGTTGGTGACTACCTCAGACAAACATCACGGTTTTTCACACCTTCGAATGCCGTTGAACTGGATTCTGGGACACTGGAGATGAAGACATTTTGTTGACATAATGCCCATTTCAGTTATAATGTGCGGAAAAACACACTACCTTTCCTGAACCTTATTCTGTACAGAACACACCATCCCTGACTGAAATAATTCCCCACCAGACGTGCTTGTCAAATGACACTGATACTATCACATAAGTCTTTTTGAAATGACATTTGAGGTTTGAAAAGCATTTCACTTTGTCATTTATGACGGATCGTTACTCTTTCAAAAGCAATCTCAGATAACGCCCATAGACATCAACAGGAAGTAATGACATTAAACAATGAGTACTTCAGAAGAGCTGGATAAAAAATGTATTTGCAAAATATGCAAACTTTAATACATTATGCATGAAGCCACGGGGGAATAAACTGCTGAGATGTCTATTAAAAGTTACACTCCAGATATTCAGTCACAAGCAGCTAAATTAGCTTTCAACACATCTGCAAGATCTAGTGAACTATAGCACATATCTATGCCCTAATGTTTCTTAACAATTCTTTGCATTTCATAATTCGCCCAAATTCTGCTCTGGAACGTCAAAAGCCGCTTAAGGGCTGGGAAATGGTCTTTAACGCCATTTTCGCTCAGCGCATTCGTCTTTCACAGTAGGGTATCGTTCCCATGTTTTCTGTGCTTATTTCGCTCAACGGTTTCGTTGAATGTGAAGAGAGGTTATTTAAGGACCCAAATTCAGCATCGTTTCGCTGTTTGCAATGGAGATAAATGCACACACTGAATGGAAAAAAATATTGAACTTCCCCTTCCTTCCTTTTATGATTTCACCAGATGAGCCGGTGTGCAGCCGTGAGGTTTTCAAAGCTGACAGCCACTTCAGATCCAGCTACTCGTGATTTAAAGTAGTTCATCGATGGGCAGCTACTCCTTAAAAACCAGTTACTACATTAATGCAATTCAGACGGGTGAAATCTTTCAAATATATAACTTTCAGACTATATAAGTAATAATTTAATCAGAGCAGTGTTTATCTCGATAGATTTGAATGAATGAATCTTGATTAGAGTGACAGCCTTAAACTCGGACCGATAAATTTACACTTTTACATCCGAATGAACTGATTCACTATAACGTCTTGCCAGTGCTATATTTTAGAGAGACAGACGGGCATATCTGATTACTTCCTCAAATTACGCTTGACTTCGGATGAAGTAGCTCGGCACTGAAAAAGATAGTTAAGTTAGTAGCATATCTGCTTTCGGTTTTACCAGATGAAAGAAAGTGCATTAAAATACAATTAATTTCAATACACTTCCATAATGTACTTAAAGTGCTATATTTCCATACACCAATTTTCTACTTAATAAACTAAAAATTATTCTGTAGTGCTTTTTAAGCTAATCTTAAGAACATCTAAGTGTACTCATCTGTGCTATTTTGAGACACCATGAATATGAACTAAAATGGGCTTTTAACGTACACTTTTAACGTACTCTCGGCTAGTACACTTGAACCCATCTTTTATATACTTTTGAACATACTCATACATAGAAAATAGAGTTATGAATTATTTAAAATATAATAATAATAAATACATACATATATATATACATATATATACACAAAATGTATTGCCCACATATTTTTATACATTAAATAATTAATTTCTAATGCATTGTAACTGTTAATATTCCCTTTACATGATATACTTAACTAAATGTTCATAAATAGTACAATCATGTACACTATTACTGTCATTAGAAGCACTTTTCCACATTAAAAATATAGCATTTTAAGTACTTTACACTAAAAGCATACTTACTGTTAAATTGTGAATTTTAGTAGGGTTTTACTTGTAATTAATACATTTCTACTGATTTTTCATGAAAACCCATTCAAATTTTTATGTTTAGTATTTATGTATTAAAACTTGGTGATAGTATACATCCACTAAAAATGTATTTTTATTAGTTATTAAACACTTATATTTGATGTACTATATCTGACTACACTTAAAATCAATTTAAGTGTTAGTGCCCAATTACTGCATTTATTTTAAGTACTTTTTTATTAGTTATTAAACACTTATATTTGATGTACTATATCTGACGACACTTAAAATCAATTTAAGTGTTAGTGCCTAATTACTGCATTTATTTTAAGTACTTTTTTTATTAGTTATTAAACACTTATATTTGGTATACTATATCTGACGACACTTAAAATCAATTTAAGTGTTAGTGCCTAATTACTGCATTTATTTTAAGTACTTTTTTTATTAGTTATTAAACACTTATATTTGGTATACTATATCTGACGACACTTAAAATCAATTTAAGTGTTAGTGCCTAATTACTGCATTTATTTTAAGTACTTTTTTTATTAGTTATTAAACACTTATATTTGGTGTACTATATCTGAAGACACTTAAAATCAATTTAAGTGTTAGTGCCTAATTACTGCATTTATATTAAGTACTTTTTTTATTAGTTATTAAACACTTATATTTGGTGTACTATATCTGAAGACACTTAAAATCAATTTAAGTGTTAGTGCCTAATTACTGCATTTATTTTAAGTACTTTTTTATTAGTTATTAAACACTTATATTTGATGTACTATATCTGACGACACTTAAAATCAATTTAAGTGTTAGTGCCTAATTACTGCATTTATTTTAAGTACTTTTTTTATTAGTTATTAAACACTTATATTTGGTGTACTATATCTGAAGACACTTAAAATCAATTTAAGTGTTAGTGCCTAATTACTGCATTTATATTAAGTACTTCTTTTATTAGTTATTAAACACTTATATTTGGTATACTATATCTGACGACACTTAAAATCTATTTAAGTGTTAGTGCCTAATTACTGCATTTATATTAAGTACTTTTTTTATTAGTTATTAAACACTTATATTTGATGTACTATATCTGACGACACTTAAAATCTATTTAAGTGTTAGTGCCTAATTACTGCATTTATATTAAGTACTTTTTTATTAGTTATTAAACACTTATATTTGATGTACTATATCTGACGACACTTAAAATCAATTTAAGTGTTAGTGCCTAATTACTGCATTTATATTAAGTACTTTTTTTATTAGTTATTAAACACTTATATTTGATGTACTATATCTGACGACACTTAAAATCAATTTAAGTGTTAGTGCCTAATTACTGCATTTATATTAAATACTTTTTTATTAGTTATTAAACACTTATATTTGGTATACTATATCTGACGACACTTAAAATCAATTTAAGTGTTAGTGCCTAATTACTGCATTTATATTAAGTACTTTTTTATTAGTTATTAAACACTTATATTTGGTATACTATATCTGACGACACTTAAAATCAATTTAAGTGTTAGTGCCTAATTACTGCATTTATATTAAATACTTTTTTATTAGTTATTAAACACTTATATTTGGTATACTATATCTGACGACACTTAAAATCAATTTAAGTGTTAGTGCCTAATTACTGCATTTATATTAAGTACTTTTTTATTAGTTATTAAACACTTATATTTGGTATACTATATCTGACGACACTTAAAATCAATTTAAGTGTTAGTGCCTAATTACTGCATTTATATTAAATACTTTTTTATTAGTTATTAAACACTTATATTTGGTGTACTATATCTGACGACACTTAAAATCAATTTAAGTGTTAGTGCCTAATTACTGCATTTATATTAAGTACTTTTTTTATTAGTTATTAAACACTTATATTTGATGTACTATATCTGACGACACTTAAAATCAATTTAAGTGTTAGTGCCTAATTACTGCATTTATATTAAGTACTTTTTTTATTAGTTATTAAACACTTATATTTGATGTACTATATCTGACGACACTTAACATCAATTTAAGTGTTAGTGCCTAATTACTGCATTTATATTAAGTACTTCTTTTATTAGTTATTAAACACTTATATTTGATGCACTATATCTGACGACACTTAAAATCAATTTAAGTGTTAGTGCCTAATTACTGCATTTATATTAAGTACTTTTTTATTAGTTATTAAACACTTATATTTGGTGCACTATATCTGACTACACTTAAAATCAATTTAAGTGTTAGTGCCTAATTACTGCATTTATATTAAGTACTTAAGTACCACAGTTGGGAAAATGTACTTATAACTAGTATATTAGTAATATATTTTTAATAAAATCAATTTAATTTAAGTTTAGGATTACTATATAAACGTCTACTAAGATTGAACAAATTTATAAAGCATTCAGAGCACACTTTTAAGAAATACACTAATAAAACTCCTCTAGATAGTATGCTTTATTTCAGTGCACTTAAAATCCATTTAAATATCAGAGGTATTTAGTATACGTTTTCAAGTGCACTGAAGAACTACTGAAGTAGAAATATACTTTTAATTAGTGTATTTACAGTGTAATTTTATTTAGCACAAAAATAAGAATGTACTACAAATGTACTTGCTTGTACTTAAGTATTGTTTAGTGCATTCAAGTATACTTTATTTTTACCTTGGTAACCCTGTTCAGATCACCAATTAAACCGTAACACAAAGACACATATATGTGGTTTCCTTACAGTAGCCATCTTGGTGGGTATAGGTGCCTGTTTTAGACATGACTTTTAGCCGTGTGGTTTTCATCAGAGGCCTCTCTCAGGATGTAAAGGTCAGGAGAGGGGGCAGCCTTGTTATAGTCTCTCCCCGTGAGTCATTACAGCCCCACAGAATCACTGGGCAGCTGCCTGCATGTCCAAAATAGCTGTCTGGAGCATGCCAGTCATAAACCAGAATTCAGTCAAGCCACTAGAACGACTGAGACGGACAAAAAAACACTTATGCAACAATACAGCGTTGCAGTGCAATACAGGACCAAAAAGTACTTCCTGTACTTTTTAAATTCGTTACAAAGCAAACCAATTTTCCAGTGAGCTACCCGTGTAGGAAGCAGTTTAAGGCATTGTCTATGCACTTCTGACACAAAGGCTGCTCTAAAAGATAAGAATCATAATTATACTGCAAAGAATTGGCCAAATTCTATGGGCAGCATTTCAGAAACGTTTCAAAATAAAGGCTCTTTATTGGCATCAGTGGTTCCATGAAGGATCGTTAAAGGGATAGTTCACCCAAAAATTTTAATTCTGTCATTAATTACTCATTCTCATGTCGTTCCATACCAGACCTTCGTTCCTCTTTGGAACACAAATTAAGATGTTTTTGATGAGATCCGAGAGCTTTCTGACCCTGCATAGACAGAAAGGGATCTACTATGTTCAAGGCCCAGAAAGGTAGTAAGACCATCGTTAAAATAGTCATAGTGTGACATTTAGAATTTTTTTAAGCTACGAGAATACTTTTTATGCACAAAGAAAGCTAATTTTTTTTACTTTATTCAACTATTTGTTCTCTTCTGGGTTCTTTCGGGTGCTGTCTATGGAGGGTTAGAAAGCTCTTGGATTTCATCAAAAATATTTAATTTCTGTAGATGAACGAAGGTCTTACAGGTTTGGAACAACATGAGGGTGAGTGCTTCGTGACAGAATTTTCATTTTTGGGTGAACTATCCCTTTAACATCAATGGAAAAATTCCATTCCACAAAAGCTTTATATGATTCGGCTGTTCTTTACTCTAAGAAAGAACTACTCTTTTAAGAACTGCTCACTGAAAGGTTCTTTAGGAGAACCTAAAGTGGATCTTTTATGGTATTGCTGTGAAAACCTTCCTTTGTAACCTTTATTTTGAAGTGTATATACTCTAAAAGAAAAGTGGTCGTTTATGAAGTTCATTTCAGTTGGGATGTAGACAGCAAGGTTTTGGAACAGAGCCCAAGTTTGGATTTTTAATAACCCACTGGTCTTTAGGTTGACTCACTATGAAGTATGAATATAAATTGATGATGCCATCCGTGACTAACATCGTGGATATTTGCAGTAAATTGCACTGAAAAATTCATGACCATAGAGCAGTTGAACGCTGGATCCACAGAGGATGCGCGCTTCATCCGTCTGGTGGGCCGCTCTTATCGAAGATCTGTCGCCGGGGCAGCAAGTCATTCTCTTATTATTCATCTAATTGCAATAACACTGTCTTCAGCGTTTTGTGGGTTTTGTGAACAACTCATTTGTTTCAGACAAAAGGGAAATTTGCAGTGCATCATCTGATGCACCAAGCGAAAACTTGGTTTGTATGCGTTTGTGGGAGATAACAATTGGAATATTCGAAGAACATTAAATGTTTCTGGCAATATGAACAAAAAAATGGGTTGCAAACACTGAATATCGCAATTGCTTACAAGTTTTGCTTTGTGTCTCAGATGATGCATTGCAAATTTCTCTTTGAATCAAATGAGATATTTACACAAAAGGGGCAAGACTTCATTTAGTCTATCAGGAATTGATTGGGATTGAGCAATGTTTCTATAAAGCAGGTGGTTGGAGAGCAGAGGTTGGTTTATTTTGATGAAAAACTACTACGATTTTGTCTTTGGAAGAACAGATACACCAGAATGCATTGTGTTGAGACAACATAAACCCAGTATGGTGGACGAAGCAAGAAAAATGTCATCCTTTAATATATTTAATGCAATAATTGAAGAGTCTAACGTCTGGAGCTCGACAACCCTGCACTTTCAATTTCTGGAAAACAGTAGCCAGTACAATAACATTTCTCATTTTGTGCTCTACTAAAAAACATAACATGCAGGTTTGGACTGACATTTACTGACTATTACTTTAAGTAGGCTAATTGGATGTTGATACTTACAGCTCGGGTAACGGACAGGAAGCGGTCGTAGCTGATTAAGACGATATTGAAGACGGAAGCCGTGCACAACAAGTAGTCCATCACAAGCCACAGCTTACACAGTCCTCGACCCAGCATCCACCTGCCCGTCAAGATATAGGGCATGTAGACTGGGATGCAAAAAGCCCCTGGAAAGACAGAGACACATCACATTTTACTGTATTATATCAATGGCCACACGCTTCTCCTGGTCAGGATATAATAGGCCCTTCAGAGCACAAAATCAATGGATCATGTCACGAAGGAGTCGCTTCACAATGTGACCGATAAACCTGAGCCATTATCAAAAAGCCATCGAGCTGCAAAGGGAACGGTGACTGCTTTCTGAACTCTCTACCTCGTTCTCTCGCTTTTCCGCACCTAGAAGCATCAAGAGAAAGCTTTTTCACAAAGGCATAGAAAACAGCACTTTCCTTGAAGGACACTGAGATGTCACATCTATCATACTGTCAAATACACAGCCATGGCTCTATTATTTACAGCTTTTGAGCTAGTTGGCATTTGAGGAAAAAAGCAGCGCTTTCTTTATCTAAACTACATGGGCATGTTTTCAGGTAGAGCGGCACCTCCTATCTCTCGAACCAAGTTGTTTTTTCTTTTCAAAGAACTTCCACTGAGCACTACATCGGCTGAACACTAATGCCTGTGAGCCGCAAATAAACACTCAAGCAGGCAGAGAGGGTGGGGAGAATAGACCGAGAGGCCATGCGGATCTTGAAATGAACTGCAGATAGGATCTCATGTCTTAATGCACTCTTAATCCAAGCCAATAATTTATGGTGCCAGCGCACCACAGAGCAGCAGAGAACTAAAGGTCTCTGTTTTGGTACTGCAGATGGATTGGTGTAATCGTTCATTTTTCCACCTCAGAGCCAGTTTTGCTAAGAAAGCATGCCAAGAATATGGTCTAAAAATAAGAGGCAAAATGTATGGATCATTGGGAAATTTGAGTCTTCATCCATATAGTGGATGAAGCAAGAAAAGCGTCACCTGTATATATGCAATACTGAAAATTACTGATAAAAATAGTTAAGCTCAGAGCTTGACAACCTGGATTCCCATTCGCTTTCAATTACTGGAAATGATAAAAATATATGGCATATTGGGAAATCTGGATCTGGTTAGCTTTAGGACAACCATTGTAGGGTTTTCATCACCCAGTATAATGTGATATGTGACACTGCACCACAACACCAGTCATAAGGGTTTAATTTGAGATGTATAATAAATAATCTTTCCATTGATATATGGTTTGTTAAGATCAGACAATATTTGGCTGAGATACAACTATTTTAAAATCTGGAATCTGAGGGTGCAAAAAAAAATAAATTCAGAATATTGGGGAAAATCGCCTTTAAAGTTGTCCAAAAGTGAAGTTCTTAGCAATGCATAATCAAAAATTAAGTTTTGATAGATTTAACTATCTTCATGGAGCATGATCTTCACTTAATATCCTAATGATTTTTGGCATAAAAGCCATGCAATGTATTGTTGGCTGTTTAGCCGTGCTACTTACTTTTGTGCTCCAGGGTCACATATAATACACGAAATACAATTTAATGACAGCAAATAAGACAAATACGTATTTCACACTATATCACCTTAAAATTCACAAGCAAAAAGAAAATTAGACCAATGCAAATAATGTTGGAATTGCAAAATAAGTACCGTGTCTGTATATTTGAGAGGCTTGACCTACTGCTTTTGTATTCCTTGGAGAAAATGAACTTTGGTTGTGGTTGCTGCCGGGAGTGATCTAATCACTCTCCTGGTTTTCAAGATGAGGTCAGAGCAGACAAAACCGGAGAAATGTGGTTTATGTAATAATTCACTCTGAATTAATTTCCTGCAGAGCAGTAATGTGGTAGGGAATGTGAGTTGTGTAATCAGGATTATTAACAGGCATACGCTCTAAAAGTGAGCGCAGCTACAACAATTTACATTTATCATTTGGCAACAGGCCATTCTAATGAATACTGACTTGCAAAACTGGGTGAAAAAGCAATGCACAAAAACCAGTCCAATTTGGGCCATTGTGGACCATTTTGAGATTATCAATACTGAATGATAACTTGGTTGTATATGCATCATGTAAATGTTGTTTTTGTACATGTTATGTAATTATTGTGCAAAATCAAACACTTCATGTAAAAAATTTTGTGCATATTTGATTTGCTGTTATTATATACACATTAGCCACCCTGGGATCTAGATATCAGGATTAGCATCGATCACTCTGTTGCATATCCAGTACATCTGTTTGATCGATCCAGCATTACTCATCAGCTGCACCTACGTGTCTTATCGAGTAAGGTGTAGCCTAATCTATGAAACTTTTCTTTGCACTCTCATTTGGGTGTCTATCAAAGCCAATATTCCCACAGATCTCATCAGATGTACAGTATATAGGATTTCCAGAACGCGTTGATCCTGTAGAACAAAGGGTTTCCCATTGCTCGATGACATGCAGATCATTTTTAGGAGATGTAACAGCTTATATTCACATGCACAATTGCAATGCAAAACACAAGCGCATATGTGCGCAACATTGAGTTGAAGTGAATTAAAATGCACTTTTATACATACCAACAAGGAAGTCCGATATAGCCAAATTAAGGAAGAAGTAATTGCATTGATTTCTGAGGCTCTTGTCCACGACGAACGCGAGAATAACCAACGCGTTCCCGAACACCACCACGACCACCAGAGTTATCATGAGGATCGCCAGAATGACCATCGTGTACCCGGGGAACGGAGCCCCATCCGAGCTGACGGAGCTAGAGGAGTTGAAGCAGTTAACCATTGTCAGATCAAGGACATTTGGAGAACCAGCAACAGGTCTGAAGTCATCATATGAACCTTTTCCCGCTGACGATGATGACAGCAGAGTTTTCATCCCTTTAGGGTTGCGTTAACTTCAGCGCGCGGCGGAATAAGCATCCAATTGGAGTCTCCAAACGCCTGAGGAGTGCGCGCATCTTTGAAGCGTCCAGTGCAATAACAGAAACTCATGACGTGAATCGACTCCTTCTTGAGGGGAACTCCCAAGTCCTCGCACTGAGACTGAGCGCAGAGTTTCTGTTCTACGACTTTCCAACAGAATAGCGCGTTCCCGGCGTGCGCGCACGTCAACTGTTGCGCTCTCGCGCCTTCCGTTGGATAGCGCGCTGTCCTCAGACAGATACGCCATCTATCTTAGAAGTATTTTTGGTTGCACTGGCATATTTTTAAATTATGAATTAATTTTGTTTTGTTATCTCGTATTAAGTACATTTAGACATTTTCAAGAGAAAAACAAAGATACTCATTAATTAGTATGTTTACAGTGGAATTGACATTTAAAAAACACAAATTTAAATGATTTACTCCCCCTCATGTCATTCAAATCTATGTCTTTCTTCTGCCACAATGTTTGCAATGTCATTTGTAAGCCAACATTCTTCAAAACATCTTTTGTGTTCTGTAGATCAAAGGCACTCCGGCGTTTTTGTGTTACGCTAGAATCCTGCGAGTAAATCCTATTCAGATTCTTTAGGACTGGCTTTGAATGATGACTGAAATTCCAACAGGAATCCTGTTCACATTCTTTGACTATAGTGTATTAGTGCTCTTGTAATGTTCAGTGGTTTCAGAACCATGGACAGCAGCCACTGCCATCCTCAAGGCAAAGCTCAGGCAGGTTTTCTTTAATGCATTCCTTCGCTACCGAGTGGCTGTGCCTCAACTACTTACATTACATACCATGTCGCCTTTAATGAGGCATGATAAAAAAAACAGGCCGTAAATTCAAGCATTTGTAGGAAATAAAATGTTAATGCCTCAATCAGCCGAGTACATGACGTTAAAGGCATGACAAATAAACATCCTAATTGCACTTTAAAGTTTTAAATTGCACACTATGTACAGTACGCCTCCTCTTCCTAAAGTCTGTGTTCTAGGTTTAAAAAAAAATCTTAATTACACTCGCTGTCAGAGATGTGGTCTTCTTTTCCCGCGTGAGTCATTTCCCTACTGACACAAAAGACCGACTTAAGCCCTGTGTGCTCTTCCTCAGCTGTGCACCAGAGCAATACGATAGCAGACACTTTGCCCCTGCATTTCACTCACACACGTGCATGACATTGATACTGAAATAGTGGTGCATCTGTGAAATCCAATTTAGCGGCACTGCATGGTGCAGCTCCTTTAACTTCCATTAGTTCCAGCAGTTGTGCAGTTAAATTCTGTCTAAAACCCTTTTAAATGTGAATTATGAAGTTCTAATTAACCCCTGGGCTCTTAACCCTGGATTTCTTGTCTAGGCCCCATAGTAATACCAATCACTTCCAAAGAGGGTCACTTGAGAGTCTGGGGAGCGATTTGATTAGCATAAGTGTGTTGCTAAAACGTGAAACAAATGCTATAAAAGCACATTGAAACATCTCATTCCCGGAAGATATCTACACCAACCCTGACACAAGTGTCCAAATGGTTTAAAGACTAGTCAACATGAGAACATTAAAACATAAGACCCTTGTCCAACTTGTATCCTCTTATCCCACACCTTTTTTACAAAGAGTTGTGGAATTGAAAGGGTTTAAGCCTTCATAGTCTTGTTTCAGGTTGCCACATTTCATGTTGCTAATGAGCAGGGATTTCAAACATTAAAGCATTTGGACTAAAAACATAGAGGCAGGTGCCAGAAGAAGATAACATGGAAAGAGGCTAAGTGCAATCAAGTACTTTGTTGTATTATTCTTACAGCGGAAGCAGAATTCTGCGTATTCCAAAGGTCCAAAGCAAGAGCTACAATTCATTTCAAAAGAGATCTGCTCTATCACCTTCTAAAGAAGTAGGAGAGACTCTTATGAAGCAAGCTTTCGGCTGCACCCTTCTGATGTTTGATCTCCAGAGATGAAGAGGCCTGACCCTTATTTGAACATCTACCAATGCCACTTGAGATGATAAAACAACATGAATTCTTGCTCCTCAAGGCCTCAACGGAGGACAGCTAATGTGCTGATTTGATTTCTCCCACGATTAATATTATTCATTGATACTGTTGTTAGCCAGGAAACAAAAGGAATGGGTTTCTTATCCACCATGCAAATCAGCCACTTTCATGCAATTCTAATGTTTCTCTCTTGGTGTCTGTGTTTGGAGGGATATTATCTGGTCAAGTCGAGTTGTGAAGTTCAATAATGCATTTACTCTCACACTGGGTTGCATCAAATGGACATGTCGGAGATCTGGCTTAGGCTACTTAAAATGTACCTAAACAAAGCATGGTATTTTCTAACGTACTGTAAAGATATTTGTAGTAAAGGTTAGCTTGAAATCTTTCTGACATGGCATTAGTGGTATGTGATAGAGTTGTCCTTTGGGTAAACTCTGCTTGCTGTGGTAGAAAGAATTGTGGAGACACTGGTTGGTTGGAGCATTGATAAGAAGCCAAACAGTTGAAGTTTTGCCCAGTCAAATCAATAATTAGCATGTTGGAGATACATTTTAGGCTGGCGAAACACAGCACTGCATGTTCAAGTGAACAGTCCAAGTATCTGTACCAAAGACAATAACAATTCTTTGGCAGAAATTAATCTTCGCATGTCACAATAAAACTCCAACTTGTTTGCCATCAAATTGGCAACTTTCACGTCACATATATTTGGCTTTGACAATTTAAAAAGCGCCAATGCACAGCATGGTATTGTCTGATGTAATGTGGCGTTATTTCCATCCAAATATAGTGCAATTCCTCACTAGATGTCATTTACACTAACATGATTCTGTGGCACAAAGTAAAAGAGATCTGCTGGTTATAGTTCAGTTGAGATTTGTTTAGACCGTTGGGTGATCAAATAGACAATTAGCATGTTGGTTTAGTCGATATAAAGGATCAAAGCAAAGCATTGCGTTTCTTTACAGCACAGTTATTTGCAAAGAAGCTTGATTCCTCATGAGAAACTATATTAGCCGAGAGTCGTCCTTTGGGGAAACAGTTTTCAGATCTGCTGCCATGATTCTGTAGACCAAATAAAGACGTCCATTAGCCCGGGCAAAGATCTGAGCTGCCAGACTGGCCCTGACTGAGATTTGTCCAGTCAAAATCAATGGATAGCTTGTTGGAGATATAGGCTGCCGAAACACAGCATAACAATTATTTGAACCAAAGATTAGCTTGATTGTTCTGCAGAAATAGACTGGTCTCGACTTAAAAAGTATTAGCACACAGCATTGCATTTATTTATGCACTGCAAAGTTATTTGCAGAGGAGCTTGATTCCTCGCCAGAAACTATATTTGAGAGTCATTCTTTGGGGAAACAGTTTTCACATCTGCTGCCATGTTTCTGTAGACCAAATAAAGACGTCCATTACTCAGGGCAAAGATGAGGTCAAATAAATGGTTGGCTTGTTGGAGATATGGTTTAGGCTGCTAAAACAGCATTACAATTATTTGAACCAAAAATTAGCTTGGTTCTTCTGCAGAAGACGCAGTTATTCTTGCATACCATAACAGATTTCCAAGAACTGTTTGGACCTTTAATTGGCAATTAGCATAGTCACAGATCTATTTTTGTCACTTTAAAAAGAGTATTTCTGTCCAAATATAGCGTACTTCCTTGCCATCCACACTAATGTGATACTCTGGCCCAAATTAAAAGGGATCTGCTGGGTACAGTTGAGATGAGAAGCCTGAGAAAATGTTTTCAGACTGTTGGGTAGTCAAATGGACAATTAGCAAGTTGTTTTAGTCAATTTAATGTATCAATGCACAGCACTGTTATTTGCAGAGAAGCTCGATTCCTTGCCAGAAACTACTGTATATTAGCTGAGATTCGTCCTTTGGGAACAGTTTTCACATTTGCTGCCATGATTCTGTAGACCAAATAAAAGATTTTTCAGGGCAAAGATGAGGTGCCGAATAGTTTTGCATGCAAGGCAGATTTAGCCTTGTACATAGAAAACATGGCATACCACCAAAGTATTTAGCCATGCCCCTTGAGTCGAAGCAAGCCATTGAATCTGAAAGGGTAGGTGCTGACAGTCAAAAGATGCGTTAATATTCATCGAAAGGAAATAGAGTGGGAATACAGGGAGAGAGACTGAGATGCATGCAGGGAGGATGAAAGTGAGAAGGCTACAACTAGCGCTGCAGACAGGAAAGAAGCCAGAATGTCAAAGACCCAAAGGTATTTAAGAAGAAAGACGGCAACGATATGTGTGTGTGCCTTAGAGAAAGAGAGGAACCAAGGCGAGATGTCAAAAAGCACTCGAGTACCTTTTCTGGATGACTCATTCCCACAGAAGAATTCACCGGTCGCGAACCATCCTGAGCTCCACAGGTTGAGCAGAGACTTCAAATCACTCAGGGATGCTAGTACGCAAACCAACTAGTTGCTTTCTGAGACACGCCACCAAATCATCACGCAAGTGGCTGCAATTCCAACTTGGTATTTAGATGGTTCTCCTGTGACCTAGCATCTGCTTATTAGAACATCATGCGCCAAAATGATCAAGCTATTCTCACATGAGCTCATTAAGGACAATTAGCATGCGCTGCAAACTCACCAGGTGGCGGTGGACTTTGGCCCTGCAAAGTTTGAATGGTGAAAATAGCATCTAATATTCAAAAGGTTAAGTATGAGCGAAAACGCAATATTAGAGAGCGACTCTCCAAGGGACTAAATAATAGACGTTTGACAATCAGACATGGGAATGACAATCTCATGCACTCTGATATTTGCCGTTTTGGTATGACACTCCTTGAAAAGCTCAAATTGCTTCTGTCAGGCTTTATCAAATTATATTATTAGAGCGTCATTAAACCGGAAAAAGGATCAAAGGTCGCTGATGAATGTCAGAGGTATTTATTACCTGTGTCGCACTCGTTTGTCCTAAGCCTCAAACCCTCATTTGCAAATCAATTTGTAATTCATAAAAATCTTTATTCATAAGACAAAGCACTTCGTGTGACATAATGCGTAGCAAAAGACCATTAAAACTCAATTGCATACAAAACCATTTTTGGTATGACTTTAAATTGGTTTAACCCTCATCACAACACTAAATGATTTTACAAATCACTAATACAGCATTTTCAGTTTATTTTCAGCATTCGTAGTCTTCATCTGTTCCAGGAAGGTTTTTCATCTTGCCTTCTTGCCCTTAGGTCTTTTGTTCTTGCCTCCAGGTTTGGACGCTTCCTCCTGAAAGGGAAGAATAAAAAAAGAAAAGGCTCACGACTAGAACCTCACTTCTAGCGTCCCACATTCTCTCAGTATTTATACCTTCAAATGCACTAATTGCCTCTAGGGCTCTTAGTGCTTTAGAGAATGCATTGTATCCCTTCCGGACTGTGCACATGTCTCAATCTATAGATGTGCACTCGTACACCTTTACACTTACAGGTGTACCTATATTATGACACCAGTATCTGAGTGAGTCCATCGCGCTCCCCTCCCGCACTCCCAGACAGTCCCTAACCAGAAACCAAACAAGGTCCTACTTTAAACTGATTAACCAGCACACATTCTCTTTACCATCACAGCACTTACTTTAGCCAAACTTTGAGACATAAACCCAGATCAAAGGGGAAAAAAGTATGATTTACTCACCCCTCAAGCCAACTTGGGTGCATGTGACTTTCTTCTTTCAGACAAATATTGAGTTTTATTAAAAACTGGCTCTTCCAAGCTTTATAATGGCAGTGAATGAAGGTCGAGATTTTGAAACCCAAAAAAGTGCATCCATCCATCATAAGTGCTCCACCCAACTCCGTTAATAAAGTACGTAGGATGTAGGCGTAGCATAAGCTCCAGTGACAAATGCGGAAGTGAAGAGGAGAACAAAAAACATGAATTAGAAGTACAAAACGAGGATTTGTTAGGAAAAATATAGTAGGATTTCGATATAAGTCAAGAGGAGACTGGTTTTCCTTTGCTGTAAACAAAACATGGTTCTAGCATATTTTCACCAGAGCTTTTGCTACGCCTGCGTCGATCGCTGGAACGCCACTCTCTTGTGAACGCGTGTACGACAGTAGGCGGAAGCTAGAGATTACGGTTTATAAAGTTTGAAATATGGATATTTTTCTTGCAAAAATGCATCGATTCACTTCAGGAGGCATTTATTAACCCACCAGAGCAGTGTGGAGCAATGTTTATGATGGATGCACGCACTTTTTTGGGCTTGACAATCTCAACAGCCATTCACTGCCATTATAACGCTTGGAAGAGACAGGACATTTTTTGATATAACACTGATTGTATTCGTCTGAAAGAAAAAAGTCATATACACCTAGAATGGCTTGAGGGGGAGTAAATCATGGGCTAATTTTCATTTTTGGGTGAACTATCCCTTTAAGCTTTTGCTGAATGTGGAACAATATTTTTGCTATATTTTATTTTTTGGTATTATTTTAAATTATCTGATATTTCATTATTTAATAATGAAATATCAGTTTGATTAGTGTCTATTTGATTAAATATTATATGATTCTAATCAAAAAATGATACAATCAAGCATTCATATTACAAATTTACTTGATTAAACCGAAGGGTCTGATGTTGAAATACGTGTGCGTAAAATACCTTCATAAAAGAAAAGTCGTCCATGAAAATAAACAACTCCTTCATAGTCCTGTGAACAGGTGCCTGTGAGCATATATTTGAGAATTGGAATTGAAACCCAATTTTTGTGTTGCTAGCACCATGCCTTAACAATCAGGCTACAGGAAGACTGAGTTATAACTTTTATCAAATATTACATATTTCCCTGATGCAATATAAAGCAACTGTGCCATAATGTCACTGTCAGTTTTACCAAGAAGGCTTGTTAAAATTCCTCTGACTGTTTTTACTATTTAGACTGTGTCTCTAGGGACCCAATGGTGTCCAAATGAGTGTCTGGTTTCATTATTCCACACGTGACTGGCTACCCTGTGCGGCAGTGGTCGTTATTATGCATTGTATGTTAATTACTCTTGTGCCGCAGTGGACAGAATGCGAACACAATGAGTCAGCCAGCTCAAACTGCGAAGATAACACAACACCCTGAAAGAACAGCGTGATGCATCTGAGCCTGAGACATGCACGGTGTCAGGAAATCCATACGAGCTGATGGCTCCAATCAGACGGCTAAAACTACAAATTCAACACGCGCTTCGTGAAGAATCACCAAGACGCATTACTGCGTTCCTCTGGAAGCCAATATGTGAACATAAAGAACTACGATATGCACGCAATGCTAAACGGGCTGGAAATTATGGACTCGAGTTTCTAAATGAGTTTCAATACGGTTAGCATTGCATGGATCATTTATCTCTTAAGCAGAGCTTTGACTCTGCACTCACTTAAGTGTTATAGTTCTAAAGTGACATTAAATAAAACTGTAATTAACAAAATGCTCAAATTACAGTAATTAGTATTTTTACAAAAGACCCAGTAGTCTTTAACAGGCAGATTGCTGTATAATATAAACATCTTTTGGGGCTGCAGAGTTGGGAAACAGACTCATTTGGTCCATTATCAAAGGAATTTGGCTTGGCTTAAAATAGAAGCGGAAGAAGAAAAGTGCACCGCGGAGCTGCTTTTAACGCCAATCACCGTTACGGCTTGCGGCGCGACGAATACCAATTTCAAAACACGTCTCAAACTATGATCTGAGGGCCTGAGCTGGCGCTCATGAATCCTGCCAGCTTCAGGACGAGGATGCTGTGATGAAAAACACATGCTGCTTTAATTGACTGGAGCTTTCTGTAATGAATTCTAGCAAAATCTTAAACAATCATATATCACACATGCGTGTAATTGCACGTCTGCGATATGACGACGCGCCCCTATTATCCGAGTAACCATAGCAGCCCTGCAGCTGTGCACGAGGCCTCATTTGCACAGAAATGAAAGAAAACAACAAACAAATGAATCCTTGGAAGAAGTCAGGCGCATGCCGGCAAATCTCCTCACAACTTGTTTTTGTGTGACCTTATCGCTGTGATTGTGGGATGAGTAAGTGGCGGACACTCGAGAGGAGAGCTTCTATCCATACGCAACCAAAAAATGGAATAGTGAACATTTAATGCTCGACAGCGGCAGCGAGACGAAGCTCAGAAAGAACAAAACAAACGTGTCGACAGGGGGCTTGTGTGAATGCAGGAGCTGGCAGAACGGTTTCCACTTAATAAAAACATATTACAAGAACCATATGACTTTCATGATGCTTGGGTTTTTGATGCCTGCATTATTCTGCTGATGTGGATTAAATAGATTTTTAAAATTGATGAATTCACATTACTTTGTATACATTTGTCTATTAATTAGTTATTTTAATTAATATCAGTGTATTCATATTTTAATTAATATTCAGATGTATTCATCTGTCGTATATATAAATAAATATTAATTAATGATATATACACATAATTTAGTTACATATAAATTGTATATATATTTAGCTTTAATTCCATGCTTAAATATTATTATTAAAATATTAAATAAAATATATTAATATTAAAATACACAAACATAAGCATTCTATTAACAACACTTTATTTTAATTAATATTTATTATATATTTCCTAATGTTTAATCAGTAATTATTTGGATTACTTATAAAAATGATGTGACTATTATTATATAAATATAGATATATAGATAGATTAGTGCTGTAAAATGATTAAATCGCATCCAAAATAAACATTTGTTTACATAATATATGTATATATACAAACGCATTCATGTATATATTTATGAAAAATGTTTATATGTTAAATATAAAATATAAGAATATAAATATTTGTAAAAAATATTTTGTGTATGTATTTATATATACATAATAAATATATATATATATACATAATAAATATATATATATATATATATATACACACACTTGTATGCATCTATACTTAATTATCAAATAATAAATAAGATATAATATTTAGATCTATGTAATGATATATAAATATACACAAAGCTATAATTAAATAAATGTAAGCCTTATATCAGCAGAAGGAATGCAGATGAAATGCACAGGACACAAGCCTTTAAACGGTATTATTCATAACCAGCATGTTTGTTCTTATTCTTACTGAAGTGTCGGTGTAACCCTCCTGAATGAGGATGCTCCTGGCACAGTTGTTGATGTGTTTGAAGCGGTCGGGGCCCAGCAGGATCCCGCCGTACCACCGAGAGACCACCACCAGCACGTTACGCACATCCAGGATCTGCGCAGAAGCCAAAGAAAACACATTTCAACATTTCTGAGGCAAACTGCGACTGCTGTTTGCCGCAGGATTATAATGTTGACGGCGTGCTGCTCACACAGCCCCTCCAATACAGCGTGAGATTTCTCATTTAAATGTAAACCAACAGTCTTTGGCATCAAACCTGTTGCATGTAAGCAACTTCTTTATGCAAAACGTATTAGATGAAAGCACTGCTTTTTAGGAATTCATTTAAACAGTAAAACATTCGATGAAGCAAACGTTTCCGCACAGCAAAGGAGTCACTTCAAAGGCGCAGAATAGACTAAATATGCTCTTTGTGAAGAATGGCAGCTCTCAAGTGTCTTTATAGTCCTGGCTTGATGTGTTTTTTCCTGCGGCGCGGCTGAAGCCGGAGGGGAGGGAAATCTCAGCCATCTGCACGCGCCACCTCTATTAATAGTCGTTCCATACATGCCATCAGATTCACAAAACAGGAAATAGTGGGACAAACTCCAATCGGGTAAATGAGCTCATGTGAATGGCTATTAGTGCTCGCTGGTGTATTTTCATTCATGCATCAAGAAAGAGGTCAACAAACGGGCCATATTCTAGATTCTTAAAGAAAAGAAAACACACTTGGAATTTGCAAAAAAAAGGACCCTTCAATTCCAAACATCATGTTTGAAGGGAACCAGCTCTGCTCATCATCACCTGCAGAGAACCATCCCAAAAGTAAAGTGTGCTGGTGCTGTGGAGCAGTTTTTAAGCAGCAGGGACTGAGGGACTCCTCACAATAGAAGAAAAGCTCAATGCACCAAAATATAGAGATAGCCTTAATGAAAACCCAATCCAGAGCATTCAGAACCTCAGACGGGCAGAAGGTTTACTTTCCAACAGGACAATGGACCTAAGCACACAGCAAGAGTGGCTTACACACAACTCTGTGAATGTCCTTGAGTGGCCCAGCCACAGCCTGGGATTAAACCCAGTCAAAAATTTCTGGAGAAACCTGAAAACGTGCATCTGCCCCCATCCAACCTGACAGAGCTTGAGAGGTGAAGAGGCGAGGAGAAGAATAGCCAAATGCTGATGAGCAAAGCTTGTCGCATCAAACAAAAAGACTTGAGGCTGTAAAGGTGCTTCAGCTAAATATTTAGTTAAGGGTATGAATACTTATGTAATGTACTTATTTCAGTTGTTTTATTTGTAATTAATTTACAAAGTTGTGACAATTCTGTTTTTGCTTTGTCAATATAATTAATAAAATTAAGCAGGTAACAAGGCAGCAACATAAAACGTGAAAAAAATGAAGGGGTATGAATATTTTCGCAAGGCACTGTGTACACACACACACACACACACACATATATATGAAACTGATACAGAATTAAATTGTATATTTAAAGAAACATACAGATGTAAGCATGTTGTGCATAACAGCATACAACACAATCATTTAGTTTTCACATTCACTCAGATAATGTTTCTGTTTCTGGAATAATTGCACAGTGTAGCGAAACTGGAAAGGACGTGTTCATCATCTCAAGACGCTTCATAAATCATGATAACAAACTAAATCACGCTTGAGAGAATATCATTTGAAAAACAACATCACACATGCTCCGTTTCCTTAACAAATGTCGGTGGCTTATTTCCCGTGGAGGTTATTGACAGAAACGCTGTATGGGTTTTATGGTCGGGTCTCAATGAAAGTACAGTGTCATGTCGTATTTCATACAGGAGGGTGTTGATGCCGGCGCTCAGAGGCCTTTTAATCAGAGAACAGGAGATAAGAGCGAAGATTATGGATGAATGACACATCGGCGTGCAATTATCTGACACTGCAAGAAAAGAATTGGGCTCAGGACAGGAGGAGGGATGATAATCCCAGCAGCATAGCAACAAGATGCCTGAAATGTGCCATTGACGTTTGACACGTGCACAGCTTGATGCCTTTTGCTTTTTTGTCATTAAAATGATTTACAAAAAAGCCCTAAATATTAGAAATGTCAAGCTTTTCATTTTATTTTTTAAATCTAATTAATCGCACGACAGTTTGAGCTGAGAAATCTCAAAAGATCATCGTGTTAGATGAAAAAACATTTGACTTCAATATTGCATAAATAATGATAATAAAAATGAGTATAAATTTAGTTGATTCAGTGATGCTAAACAACACATGTGACCCTGGAGCACAAAAGCAGTCTGAAGTCGCTGGGGTATATTTGTAGCAATAGCCAACAATACATTGAAACAAAGTAATAAATTATGAGAAAATGTACCCAGCAGACAGAATATACAAACTCAAAAACCCATGATCCAAATACATGTAAATCACCATATCATGAATAGCATGCACTAGCCAATATTTCAGATGATCACCTGACTCAAACACACGTTTACCTGCAAAAGATGGAGCAGCCGGCCCCCCGCTGCGGTTTCTCCGTCGTCCTCGCAGTCCTGCAGGAATGAGTTTTTATCCTCACAGTAGATCCTGATGGAAACATGAAGGCATTCTTAAGTAAACGTAAAAAATCAAATCACAGCTCTTTGCCCTGCGGACCCTCAGGGGCCACTCTTACAAAAACTGCCCATCACGACGGTCTTACGCTTACGCTCTCGCATTACGCCACGTCTGGGGTTTTGTAGTCGTGGGTGTATTTCAGAGCAAAATTGGACGAGGATTTGGATGCGGCGTAATATCAGGCACAGGGAGGAGTGTGGGAAATCGGGACGCCCGCTGAGGGGTTTTCGGTGTGGAGCGCACAAGGTCCATCATTTGGGGAATGGTTGTTGGGAATGAAAGGCAGCAGCAGATGAGCACAGTGTTGACAGTCACTTTGCTAACAGCCAAGAGACGCGGCGCTGCCCAGAGAGACCTTTCAGCACATATGGCTCCTGGTGCGTGTCAGAGACGGGAATGACGGGAGTTTGAACGCTTTCTTTGGGTATCTGGTGTGAACAAAGCGGCCAATCGGTGCTAAATCACAAAGTGCACAGCTCTAAGTTTGGATAAAACAACAAGACCTCACCAGATCAAATGTACAGTAACAGTTAAAAAAGAAGAAAAAGACTGTTTAATCAGGATTTCTAAGGTCGTCGACATTGGATTCATCATTAGCACAAATTAGAGGTTTGTTTAAAAATAGCATGCGGTTTTGTTGTATAGTACTGATTAAAAGTCTGAAATAATGACATTTTTCATTCATTTGGTCAAAAATACAGTAAAAATGATAATACTGTGAAATCTTTTTACAATTTAAAATAGCCGTTTTCTATGTGAATTCAAATTGTATTTATTTCTGATGCAGCGCTGAATTTTCCACAGTCTTCAGTGTCACATGATCCTTCAGAAATCACTGCGTTTTTGTGGAAACTGTGAAACATTTTATTTTTCAGGATTATTTGATGAATAGAAAGTTCAAAAGGACACAATTTATTTGAAATAGAAATCTTTTGTGACATCATTAATGTCTTTACTGTCGCTTTTGATCAGTTTAGCGCAACGGAAAAAAAAAAAACATACTTGTGAATGGTTTTATATCTCAAACAAATATCTCAGCTCTCAGCTCTCCTCGTACTCCAGGGGCTTCAGGAACATGCTGAATGTCAATATCACCTGCGGTTTAATCTCAGCCACTCCACCCCTACTGTATGTCACTGATCATGTCCTGAAGAACCCCGCTGCTGCGCTCACACACACACACACACACACGTCACGCACCTACGTTACAGTCTTCATGTCAAAGTATACAAATACTACAACGAGCATTGACTAATGCAACTCAATGGGAGATAGCTTTCATTTAAGTATCTTAGAAAAATGCCGCATGAACTACAAAATGCACATCTATGGTAGAAATAAAACCAATTATGTACAAAAGCACTGAATGGAGTCTGAATGGAAAGAATGCATACATATTACTGTTTGCCTAACAACTGCAAATCTTTATAATGAATTAAAACAGAAATACCTGTATGCATAGATATTGTGAGTGGCACTTGCGATCTTCTTGTTTTCATATAAATGATTCAGAACCCTTTGAACCTGCAAGTAGATAAATATATATAAGCATGGAAACCTATGTGCATACCAAACCAGATACTGTTCCAACATACCTGCCGTCAGAATATAAAAAATATAACTAAAACTGCTGGAAAGAGGCTGTAAGCAACAGAACATTTCACAGTGATGCAACACATGAACACATTCACCAGCACAGGCTTACTTCTCAGTCCCTGCTCGTCTTTAAAGGACTGCAGGCTGGGTTAAAAATCATCTGGAGAACGTATGTGTTAGATGGGTGTGCGCATAACATACTGACGCTAATAAAACACTGTTTGAAAGGACACGAGCAGACTTGAAGCGCAACTTATTATTACTGCGACGCCGACCAATTCCTGCCACAACAGGTTCGGCCGTAAACAACTCGTGGATGAATCCGAGCATACGGTACGACTATGAAATATTTATTCACAGCAACCTAAAACTCACAACCTACATAAATACAAGCCTGCTGCAAGCAAGATAAATGATACATTTATTCAAATACGAAAGCATTTCAGTTGAAATATTGCAATCAGTAGATAAATGTGCGACACTTTAGAGGAAAGGTTGTAACCTTATTATTTAAATATTTTTTTAGATTTATCCTACTTATATATATATATATATATATTAAAAAAAAAGTTTTATGAGAAATTACTACTACAGTTTTTCTACTTCAAAATTTCGTGTTTAATTTAATGAGCAACTTGTGAAATTCACTAGCAATTATCTTACCAGTAGATGGCATTTGTACTCGACTACTTGATATCCAGCGCTATAATTGGTTGGAAATTTCGATTCTTATTATTTTAGGCCCTGCCCACAGTGAAATCTGATTGGTCCAAAATCAAGTATATTATAGGTATATATCATGGAAGAAAAAAAGATTGATTGCAGAAAATGTGAAACATCAATATCAAAACTGGATGCCATCTGGAGAAATTTTAATTTTATGCCATATCAAAAGCTATATTCACGACAAACGCAAGAATACAATTTATATGCATTAATAGCAATACGTCCATGAATTGCACAAAATAATTGAATGATGTTATGTTTACAAACAAACAATATTTCAAAATTCATGTTTGCTAAAAAAAGTCTAATGTTTTCCAGGAGAAACGTCTTTTGAAATAGTCTATTAATATGCTAATCATAAAGGCAAATCTTCTTTGAATAAATATACATGGGTAACTCTTGTGTGACCAATTCTACATCTCCGTCTGGGGAAGCATCAATTACGATACGCATTTTCAGTTTTACCCGCAAACATTCCTGCTCTGATTGCCTGATTTTGGCCTTCCAGCGTGAACCAAAAACTGGAATATTGCTGGGTGTTATTAAGCCAAATCTGGGCTTTGTTTTACAAAATGCTTCCTGATCTAACACTACACCCAACCGTGAGTTCAACAGAGAAAGAGAATTACATTTAATTCACCATAAACACCGTATGTCAACAGCTTTGCTTAGAAATCGTCAGTGACGGACAGGTTTAGGTGCTTATGAAAGAAGCGACATATCCCTGAAATAACGCACTCACACAATGTTCACAGCGGATATTACCAGGCAATATCTGTCTTTGCTAAAATAACCAGCTGGGCGAGAGCGACCAGATATTGAGTTTAAATCTGTTTTGTACACAACACCAAGGACTTCAAATATTTGCTGTAAGACCCTTGGGAAGGACTCTGCTAGTGGTTTCTGTCCATCAAAATGGGTTTCAGCCAATTTGCGCTGAGTGTCCCTCCATTATTTACCAAGAAAGAGAGTCAAAAATAGGTCCAGAGTGCTTTCTCGCACTGCAGAGTTGGACCTTATTGAAGCCAAAGAACGGCAGACAAATGTGACCATGTGACCAAAACCGCAAGCTCAATGCTAATGAATATGTACGGCGGCGCGCTCCCCTAAAGAAAGAGTCATCACGAATTGGAGCCCCTATCAGTGCGATTCATCTGTTTTCTCTCCGGCTAATACTCTCGTCGTGAACACCTGTGTCGGGCTGAGGCTAATGAGATATCTTTTGAATGCTGTGTGCAAATGTTGCCTTTTTATCAGTGCTGATCTAAACCAAATAGCAGGAAACACAAAGCAGCATCCTCTAAAACGTAAAAACCCCGTTGATATTTCCTCGGAGGCTGCTTTGGGTTTTGTGTCGGGCTATTGTGAAAACGTCTTTGTGTGGGACGGAAATCTAATTAAATGTTTTGAGCTCTATAGCTTGAGAAGATGCTGAACACAACAGGTGCGCGTTCCCGCCAGAGTCTGGCGTCTTGGGTTCATAGACAAACTCATTTACAAACTTCTGTCAACACTAACCTTTTATGGAAATTAGAGCACGGCCAAACTTTGAAGTTCCTGCTGATAACATAATATCAAAGATCAAAAAGCATCAAAATGGCCTCTGAAATCCCAATAGAACTACAAAGTGACTAAGAGATATACCTGCGGATGCTTTTCCTCCCTTTCTCGTGGCCTTGTTTGTATGGAACAATTCGAAGAGTGCGTCTAATGCACTCAGACAGACCCTCTCAGCTGTTCGGCTGAACTAAACATATCCATTGATTTTATATCAAGCTTGTCTAGCTAATTTCAGACTGATAAGGTTGTTCAGTCCGCTTCAGGGCGTCTGTATAGCACTGCAGGTCCAATGCACCATAACATTGTTGATTGTCAACCAAGAATCCATATGGTTTATATGAGGAGGGCGACAACACCACAAACTAGACTTTTACATGTTTTCTCATGTGACAAGAGTGATCTTCTGGAAATCAGCTCAAAATATCAAACATGTTTGAGGAATCAGACTGGATAGAATCAGAGTCTGATGCTAAACAATCCAAGTTTTTGATTTTCTATTAAATCTGTAAACGCAAATCTACAGACTGGCTCTGACTTTCGTCAGCTAGCACTGACTTGTCCGGTTGTGTAGTGTATTCTTGACTTTAGTAAAGTTACGGCATGGATGAAGCTAATTTTAAGCTAGCCACATGAATAAAAACATCCATTTTGGAGCCCTGAGAGTGAAAGATAATGGAAAAAGCTCATCAGAAAAAGACAGAAATTAAGAAATGATAAGAGAAAAAAAATGATATTAATGCACTCCCATCAGAATGAGTAAACACATCTACAGCAGATGACGTTAATCAAGCACTCGGTCTGTCTGAAACATCTAATTTCACCAAAGAACTGTAATTTAATTCCTCACTTGTCTGGGGGATTTCAAACGAGTTTTTATAAAGCTCCTCATTTGCATTAGCTGTATTATACTGAAAATCATCTCAGGTTCGTAACTGCAAATGCTTTAAACACACCTGCGCATAAAGACGCGGCATTAAAGAAAAGAACAAGATTCAGCGCTCACCACACTTACAATGTGAACAAAATACGGTGTGAGAGATTAACTTGAAATTGAGACATAATTACGCCTCGTGCCTCTCCACTCAGCAAAAAGAGATTTTCAAGAACTTTAAGGTACATGTTTCATCTTCATTTGAAATGAAAACAATAAGTTATTCACCGACTGATTTCCTCAAAGTGTAAAAAAGGGTTAGACAGTAAAAACAATTGTTGTTTTTTGATCTAAATGCTCGAATGGAGTAAGCAGAGAAGTTTGAATATTCATAAAAAATATCTTGACTAGCCCAGCTAAGCAGCACTGAGGGACTGATCAGGAAACTAGTTTTAAATTCACTTTTTAATGCAAAAAACACCTTTAAAAATTACATTTAACCCAAGTAACTGCATAGCAACAAGCTACACCCATAACATCCTAGTAACTACATAGCAACAAGCTAAAACCACCCAGAACACCCTAGTAACTGCATAGCAACATGCAAAAAACACCCAGAACACCCTAGCAACATGCAAAAAACACCCAGAACACCCTAGCAACTGCATAACAACATGCAAAAAACACCCTAGCAACATGCAAAAAACACCCAGAACACCCTAGCAACTGCATTGCAACATGCTAAAAACAACACCCTAGTAACTGCACCACAACTTATTAAAAAGCATCAAGAACATCCTAGCAACTGCATAGTAACATATAAAAACTATACCCTAGTATAACTGCATAGCAACTTACTAAAAAAAAACACCCAAGTAACTGCATAGCAACAAGCTACACCCATGACATCCTAGTAACTACATAGCAACAAGCTAAAACCACCCAGAACACCCTAGCAACATGCAAAAAACACCCTAGCAACATGCAAAAAACACCCAGAACACCCTAGCAACTGCATTGCAACATGCTAAAAACAACACCCTAGTAACTGCACCGCAACTTATTAAAAAGCATCAAGAACATCCTAGCAACTGCATAGTAACATATAAAAACTATACCCTAGTATAACTGCATAGCAACTTACTAAAAAAACACCCAAGTAACTGCATAGCAACAAGCTACACCCATGACATCCTAGTAACTACATAGCAACAAGCTAAAACCACCCAGAACACCCTAGCAACTGCATAGCAACATACAAAAAACATCCTAGCAACACGCAAAAAACACCCAGAACACCCTAGCAACTGCATTGCAACATGCTAAAAACAACACCCTAGTAACTGCACCGCAACTTATTAAAAAGCATCAAGAACATCCTAGCAACTGCATAGTAACATAAAAACTATACCCTAGTATAACTACATAGCAACTTACTAAAAAAACACTCAAGTAACTGCATAGCAACAAGCTACACCCATGACATCCTAGTAACTACATAGCAACAAGCTAAAACCACCCAGAACACCCTAGCAACTGCATAGCAACATGCAAAAAAAACCAGAACACCCTAGCAACTGCATAGCAACATGCAAAAAACACCCAGAACACCCTAGCAACTGCATTGCAACATGCTAAAAACAACACCCTAGTAACTGCACCGCAACTTATTAAAAAGCATCAAGAACATCCTAGCAACTGCATAGTAACATATAAAAACTATACCCTAGTATAACTGCATAGCAACATGTAAAAAACAACACCTAGTAACTGCATAGCAACATGCAAAAAAATAAAAACACCACCTCAGTAACTGCATAGCAGCTTACTAAAAACCACCCAGAATGCCCTGGTAACTGCATAGCCAAATGCTTAAAAACACCCAGAACACCCTAGTAACCATGTCGCACCGTCCTAGCGACCACCCAGAATTACAAAGTAGACAAAATGTAAACACATCTACCTCTATTTAACAGTTCAGTATACACTCCAGCACTTAAAAACCCCAGCTGTATGGGTTAATAAACCCACTGTGTGCTTCATATAAAGCCGGCGGAAGGCTGAGCACGTAAACAGTCAGAGTTTGGCTTCAAACTGACAATCACACAAAGGAAATTGGTTTATGTATGAACAAGTGGTGGAAATGTCAACGTCTTAGTTAAGGGCAGAGTGTCATTCAAGACGGCCGCTCTTCTGTCGTGCAACATTCGCAGTATCAGGTGCGTTGTAACTGACGCACAATGCCAACACCTGTGCAGTCAGTGTTCGGTCAAAACGACTCGCACGAGCGTGGAAGACAATGAAGTTTGGTGAAGAGAGGTTTAGACTCAGCCTGTAATAATGCGGCAAGAGCCGTCGCGTCAGAGGCAGGTGTGTGTGAGTCATACGCCATGCATCCAGCTGGGCACGGTGAACGGCGACGCTTCTGTGACACGTCAAGTGTCTGTTTGCACCGAAACACGGGGGAGGGACTCAACAGTGAGCTCCAGAAGTTGAAAAGAGCCAAGAGCATGCCGAGGGCACTAGAGACCGGAGTGATCGGCGTTTCAAAAACAGTGTCAAGTGCTGATATGTGAAACAATGACGGCTGTTATTATACACAGATTCTTCAGGCCTGATATCTTTGGCAAGAAAAATGGTTTAGTTGGCACACAGAGTCTGATACAGGGAACATGGGTAATGACTCACACCTGTTTAGGAGTCACCACCGCAGCTAAATGAGGCTGGAACGTGCTCCGTCTATCCGTGATTGTCTCCCCATGTTTAATCAGTGGCAACTCTTCATCTACAACAAAAAACAAACAACAAAAGCAAATAAAAGCAGTCCTTTGAATGACTGGCGAGCCACTAATGACTAATTAACTGGGATCGCTTTACACAAGACGTGCCTGTCATCGGTGCTTTGAAAGGAGTTTTAAAGCCAAAACTGACCCTATTTACTTTCTCAAAGCTCAAGTGCTTGTAGAACTTCCCACTTTTCATGATCTAATCAATTTCGTGTTGATAAAATAAAACAAGTCATGAACAATAGGTCTCATTTACTAAGCATGTATACGCTAGGGATGCAACAATACAGATAGCCCATGGTTCAGTATATTCCTTGTTTTTTTTCAACCACGGTTTTCGACTCGGTTCTGATGGTGTTTTATGCAACAAAATAACAACAAAAAACTCCTGTAAACTTCTCTACACTGGAAAGAAGCTGGATTATTATATGTCTGGTATTATATGAGGTATTACTTTTTCCGATTTTACCCCAAAATAGGATGGTTTGGCAAAAATACTGGTAGCCAGAGGGCCCTAGTATACGCATAAATTGAAATCTGTGCATTGTTTTCACGAGCAAATCATGATTCACCATTAACTTTCATACTAAAATGTGTTCTAACTTCACAGAAAAATGTACACAGCAAGCACATGCAAAGAGTCATCTTTAGAGAGTATCATATGTTTGTTGAGACTGACGAACTCAAGATTTTTTCGTAAACCTCGGGCATGCAGTCGCTCATTTAGAATACTCCAAATTCATTAACATTAGAACGAGATTTAGAACAAATTCATGTGCGTTTTGTGAGTCAAAGTTTTGCGAGAAGTTGTCCTGTGCGTACAAATACAAGATAATCGACGGATTGTACTGATACCGATACTGATATCGGGCCCGATACTATGCTACTGTACGCGTACTCATAAAAGTGCTCCGATGCAAAATGCCGATAACACACAACGTCCAGACAACAGAGAGTAGAATGCAGTTAGAAATTAAGGCTGTCTACGAAGTATGAATGCAATTAATATAATGTTAAACATTCACTGTCAAGCTGAGAAGCAAAGCACGCAGAGTGGACTGAGTTTTCGGCAACTAAATCGGAAATATAAAACAAAATTTATTGGGGCATTCACTATAAACAACATTTATTTTAAACTTTATGGCGAAAGTGAACCTAGCCTTTGTGAAATGCTCTAGGCTATACATGTCCCCTCTCATTCGGCACAAACCCAGTCTTTCTCACTTTAGGAATTCCTTTGGAGTGTACCTTCTGAACATACCATCAGAAGCACTGGAGAAGAGCTGAGCTGATTGGTTGGCGAGTTTTAGCATGCTGTAGTCTGGAAGATCGTCCTCATCGTAGTCATGACCTTCTTCCTCTGTTGTCACCGTCTTACCCATTTCTGGTCCATCTAAAAACAGAGATAAATGCACAGACCAATGAATTGTGGTGGAAACTAATAATTTAACAGACCATTGCACATTTCAGTCAATCAGCAGTCTACAAAGGACGCCAAGGACACACAATGCAATATGCTCTAAGAAAATTATACATAATGATTAAAATATGCATTGCTCAAGATGTAAATAAAGAAAGGTCAGTGACATTCTCTCTCAAATTTCTTTAATTAATCATCAAATATACTTGAATGCAAATAGTCCTTAACGTCTCTTTTGAAACAACACATACTTGCACTGAATTACCCCATAATATAATTTGAAGGGTCCAAGCACACTTTCATCAAGATTTCAAAGCAACTAACATAAATAATGCATGGAAACATCCCAAAGAGCCTCAATCATTAAACAACAGCAGTTGAACATAAACTGAATGCAACAATTTACACACAAAAAAAAACTCTTTATTAGTGTCTGTGGTTCAATGGAGAACCTTTACCACCCATGGAAACTCTCCATTGGACAAACGTTTCTTTATAGTGGAAAACGTTATATGTTCTTCAAACTAAGAAAAATGGATCTTTAAAGAACCGTCCATTGCAAGGTTCTTTGGGAACCCAAAATGGTTCTTCTATGGCATCACTGCAAATACCCCTTTCTGGGACCTATTTTTAAGAGTATATGCAAAAGACGACACATTCGGACTCAAATCACTGGCAGTCGTTTTCCATGTGTCATCTGGAATCTTGAAATGAGAACTAAATGAAGTCGCAATCAGCCGTTCCAGCTGTTCTGAAGTACGGCATTAAGATTCAGTGATAAAAACAGCTTTCCCACACATTCGACCAAGGAATGTCCTTGACGCTTCCATTTTCATGGTCATAGAGGCTCAAAACGTTTCAAAATCCCTTTTCGGAGATTGCTAGGGATGATTTTCATTTGTATGCCCTGTCAGGTACCAGGTCTTGGCATCAGGGGCGTCAGAACAATGGGAAAAGTGGGAGGAAGACATTATGAATCTCATCAGCCTCTCTTCAGAAGCACGACATGGTTTTAAATACCTAGTTGACATTCATATGAGACACTATTTGAAAGCTTAAACGCTAAGTTCAATGATTAGACCTAAAGCTCTGAATTAAAAAAAAAGTGCTTATTTTTGCTGAAGACTTATTTTCTTCTCATCAGTTGTTCACATCTTGTGTCCTCAGGAAGTTTGTTCAGCACACAAACTGTGCCAGATGTGGCTCAGATGATGAATATTAATTGCATTATGTGACGGTTGGCAGAGATTTCTGCTTGATCATAATGCTGACGCTCAACATCAAACCAAATAAACCTCTTTAAAATATCTTCCTATACACTGAAATATGGCAAGTAGACCAGTTTATGAAAGTTCAAGTGGTTGAAATTAAATGTCAACGTACAAATGTCAAAAACATCCTGAGATCTGAACACATCTCAATGGGAGACTTGGTTTTCTGAGTTCCCAAGTACCTTGAAATTTCAGTGACTTCAAGGATTTCAAAGATTATTCCATGTCTGGAAATCACACTTTTCAAATTCCCTAACGCTTCCAGGTTTTCCATGACTGTTGCCATACCCTGGTCTGAATAGTTAAGCACATATTACAACCCTTCTGACCACAAAATTAACCTCAAACTCATCTCTAAACAAACACCTGAGGGACCTCAACAGAAAAAACCTCTGAAACTGTGCTTGGCTTTCAATTTGGGAATTTAATTATAGCTCGTCAAAAAATTAAACTGGTTGCAAAGCTTTAACGACCTTTGACTGCTTTCCATTTCTCCTCAACCGCCCCCACCTCTCAGTGTCAGACGTGAATATTCATGCCCCGCGGAAATATGAAAAAAACACAACCTTTTGATCTCTCTGAGGGGCCTTCACCACACAACCTGCTGTAACTAGCATCTCATCTGCATAATTACTGTAAAAACAGAGCTGATGTTGCGAAGAGAGGCGGCACTTTTCATGACACCGTCGAGTATTAGGCCTGTAATCATTCAGTTGATGAGGAAAGACGCTAATTACCTTCCCTCTGAAGTTTGATATTAGATTAAGTTACTTTTTCCGAACTGACGTCACCGTCAAGCACGAGAGCCGTGTATTGGGAGCCGGGTGTATTTAGGCCTGTTTGTTTACCAAAACGTGTGGGGGGAACAAATTAGCATCGCTAATGTAATATTCGCACTACAAAAAAGAAACAACTGCACGCACACTGAGCACATCACAGCGAAACAATGGGGTTTCGGAATCGCACACGGAGTCGTCAAAGCCGAAACGTTCATTTGAAAACAAAGGAAATCAAGTTCGAACGAAACAGATGCTCAAAACACGTAATCAAGGGCTTGATTTAACTTTGGTGTTCGTTTCTTCAAAACACTAATGAATCATTAAAAAAAACAGATTCTCCGTAGGACATGTCATCAATTGCTTCCAATTTGCTTGACATGCTGAATGCAGGCTCTTTGCCAAATCTTTTTATATCTGCACACGCTACTTACATCAGAACTTGATTTCATGGGACCCGTGTAAAATCCCTGCCAAAAACACTATTTACGGTGGTTAGCTGGTTTCTAGTTAGTCATCTATTGCTTTTAGAGGGTTCTGGGCACTGGTTACTCTGAAAGACAAGCTAATCTAACTGAAACTTGGTGCATACTACAATTTGAGACAGAGTTTGGAAATCACAGGCCTCCAACAAAGTTCTGATTGTGTCACAATGACAACGGCCTAATGAAGAACCAAAAGGTGCGCAGAGAGTAATGTAGAAAAACAGATCGATGTAAAAACTCATTATTTGGCAACATCATATCCGGTTTCTCCTTAAGAAGTCGATCCAAATTATGCTTTTTGCATCCTAGAGACTTCTGCTGACAAATAAACACTGATATCTGGGTGCAGGAGAAAGACGACACAGGTCATTTTCACCTACTACAGACATCGTGACAATACAAAGCTGGATGAAAATTGGTAAACTTATCCTTTAACCAACAACAACAATGAAAGTGCACAGAAAATGGCTTTAAACTGCCTGAGGTCACACAGTTTCTGCCCTGATGGGTTTCTAGTAGGCGCTCATGCAGTGGATCACCATCTGCACTGCACCTTGAGATTGATTTTGTCAGCAGGGATGCGTCTCGTATCCAGGTGTCCTGATAGGATGTCAAGACTCAACGTGCAGAACGCTTACTGATGGGTGAAGGTCAAATCAGAAGGTGTGTTGAGGCCCACTAGCGCTGTGATTGCATCCTGATTACCGCCGTTTCATTTTGTCACCTTGAACCGTTTGACAGTAAACCTGCACTTCTTCTCAAGACTTATCACTTGAACTTTGTTACGTCTTACAAACATGCAATTTTGTGTCTATTAAAGGGTTCTAACGAAGCAAGATCTGATATTTTCACCAACCCGCACGGCTGTAATTGAGTGTCCTTCTTTCTACATCTGAGTTTATGGAGTGTGGCACCTTACGAAGACCTCGTGGCAAGGCGAGACTTAAAATAATTAATGGGACTTGGCTAAGAAACAGGACGGCTAGTCACGCGCCCATTTCCATTTTCTCCCCTCCATTCAGTTGGAGCTCCATTTCCCTCTTGAGCGCGCCATTCATGGAAACTCATTTGCATATTAAAACCGTTGACATCCATACATAATTTCAGTCGCAATTATCACATTCAGCGAAAGGCGTGGGAGAGCTGTCTTCAAAAACAATAGCTTTTAAGGATTCGTACGGCGGTGTTTGGAAGTGGACTATCGTCTGACAGTTAACCCTAGAGTAATGCATACTGCTCGTACTAGTATGGAGCAACAAGCAACAAGTAGCATTGATAACTAGTTGACGTTATTTGTCGATTGCAATCATTTTTTCCATCTACATATCATATTTTTAGCATGCTACTGACAGACAGAACTACCAATCAAAGACTTAAACGTTGCAATTACGAGCTTATTATGGGATACTAATGAGAAGTTCCTATATGATGGGAGATCATGAAACTGGCAAATGACAGGAAATTATGTGTAAAAAGACCAAAAAAAACCCTCACCACTTGCAGACGTGGCCTCCTCACAAAATTGTCTCCCTCCCAACCAAATCAGCCAATCCCGAACATGCAAAAATGATTGACAGGCATCGACTACCTACACATTTTTGATTGAGGCAAAAATAAAAAGCACAGCCAATTTTTGCGCTTTAAGGAATCAGGGGCTGTCATGGAGCGTGATTTCTCAGGACACCTTGTGAGCTTTCAAGTAATAGTGGCAGAAAAATGCCTACAGCACCTTTATGCAACAGATAAACATGTCTACACTCTATTAACTCTACTTTTGGGAAAAAAAGCGTTATCGACCCAAGCTAACAAAGCAAATTCCCTCTTTTTAAAAAGGTAAAAAAAAAAGATTTTCTCCACCTTCCAAGAAGAGCCGAGAAAACGAGTGTCAAAACCCATCAGGGTCAATTCTTGCCACTGACCTCATGGAACTTTTAGAGCCCTGGTGAAAAAGATTAACAGGTTCTGTCAAGGCAGCACAAGTCTTTTCATCGATTACGACTAGATCTCCTCAACACTGAGGTCTGTGACAGGAGGGAGAAAGAGCGCTCTTAAAAAAACCATCTACCTTCGCTGCGGCAGGCTGCTGTGTTCATCCAAACAATTCGTCTTTATCGAGATGGCTAGATCAAAGGCATGGATCCAATATCCGGCGTGCAATAATTCTGGCAAACATTATGTTCAAAGGCAAGAGAGATTTGAGGCAGACAATGAGGAGAAATGACACGGGAACGAGCGACTGGGCCACTCAAGTGAAAAGCATCCCAACGTTTTGCATTGTGTGGCGATTCACAAGAATTTCAAAATGCTGGGAAAAAGTGTGAACGTGCCATCCAGAGATTGGACATTATTGGATATTATCCAGTCAGGTGAGGTCCTGTCAACCTCCTTATTTTTATCATGACTTCAGCGCACTGACTTGAATCTTCCTGTAGCTCAAACAAGCAGACTATGAAGCTTACAATAACAAGGTCATGGGTTCGACTCCCAATGAAAGCAAGAACTGACACAATGTGTACCTTGAATGCATTTAATAAAAGCATCTACCAAATGCATGAACGTAAAAGTAATCTGATGTTGACAAGTATTTACCACAACCACAGTTTAACCTTCAAAATGACTCTGGAACCCATTGACTTTCATTGTATGAACAGAATAAACACGGCAACATTTGTCAAAATAGATTTTTTGTGATATGTGACCCTGGAGCACAAAACCAGACTTAAGACTGGTTCTGTGCTCCAGGGTCACATGTGTGATCAACTGCTTTGGATATTCCCATTTGGAAGCTGAATTTGATAAAAGCGCAAGCTATATTTTGTAGAACGTTGGGAACCAACCAACTTTGGACCCCATTGACTTTCATTATATTAATGGGATAAACACCAACATTTTTCAAAACATCTTCTTTTGTGATATAATAAATTGCTTGGGATTAGGGACGGACAGTATTACCTAAAACCAAAACCTCCATTAATTGTCCATTAATTAACACTTTACCTTGATTACGATTATTGGATGATTTTATTTATTTATTTACCCTCATAGTTCATTAAAGGTTTGTACTGTAATTTTTTTTCTAACGAAAGAGTGCATTTCTTATCTTGGGATTTTAAAATAATTGATGGAAACAAACTATTTGCAACGAACAATTGAAATTAAAGCTTGCTTGAAATTAAGACGTCTTATGAAAAAAGTCACATTTCAATTTTATTGTAAAAAAAAAAAAAAAAAATGTAAAAAGTAGAAAATAACCAGTATTTCTTGCAAACAAAATACATTTTAAATATCGTCATGCGAAACCAGGAATGTTTTTTTAAAAATAGCGCATACTGCCATATTGCCGTCAAAAACAAAAGTTACCATACCAACCTGCTACTGTAAATAAAGCTTGCAACGCTTGCTCCAGGGTCTTTTGATTGGTCCACAGTTTTGGAGCTGACACTGAAGAGCGGCACTGCGTGTAAAAGTTTCAATTATTTAACGCACCACTTACGTGCGAGATGCGGCAAAACACTCGAGCGCAACGGTCACACACGTCCGTAGAGTGTAGTATGTTTCTGAGATCTAGTATGTTCTGAAATCCAATCCAAGCCATTTGGATTGGATTGGAGTTTTTTATAACTTCTTTGGTTATTGAGATGCTGCTCTCCACCTACCAGTTTCCAACAATCAAAAGAGGCTGCTTTCCGTGAGCTGAAGGGTCTATTACTTCTAGGTTAATAACAGGCCGTGTACCTGATTGCCGGCAGGCCCCGTGCAATTGTGCCTCCTTCCTGTATATTTCCGCAGAGAACACTGTATGCCTTCTATTCTTTTCAAAGGGCAGACCTGAACATTTGCTTGATTTCTCTACGTCAAGTACCTATGCTTTTTTGTTTTTGCATCTGGATGCAGAGACGGTCATGTGTAATTTCCATCTGCCAGTGGAACGCCGTGTTCCCTAAAAGCCGGAGGGAATAAATGACAGCATGATTCCCCTCCTGACTCCAATTCTCCTGCTTTCCACAGTTCACTTTATACAAAAATCAGCGCGCTTCCTGCGTGGCGCTCAAAACAACACAACAAAACCCTAGTAGGGCTTTAAAACAGAGGGCAATTAGATCACAGAAGGAGCGTCTCTGGTGCTGTGACAAAATCTAAAAGCACAAACGCTCCGCAGTCTGTGTCTGTAATGAGAAGACGCTCATACTGTCTGGAAAAAACAGTGTCCCTGTCTGGTTTTACTTTCTGTAAGTTCTGCAGAATACAAAGCTGAAAAGTTTCACTCAGCAAAGCAGCATAATATGCATCTAAATCAACATTTGCTTTATGAGCCATGCAATGCCAAAGACACTGAATGCATTCACATACCACATTAAAAATAAAGATGGGGAAGTCCAATAACGACTCGAAGTCTAATACCTCACGTGTATTTGTGAACAGAATCATGTTCATTACTGACTTCAGCATCTAATTTCTCTCCCATGACAAACCTATTTATACAGTCCCTAGATATGCATCAGTCTTGCATAATAAAGGCCTCTCACATCACATTTCAGTAAAAGACACACTGTGTGACCGTCTACTGCCCCCTACTGTAACCCCACATCAGCACGGTTATTGCTTCAGAAAAGCACTTTCAGTACTAATCAGGCCCATCCAGGCTAATTCAGCACAAGCTACATTAGTTCTTACCTGCACTTTGTGATTTTTCTACGAGGAATTCTCTTATTTTCTCCACCCACAGATACAGAATACTCTCCCCTGTATTCTCCCTGCATACAAGAAACTCACTCATAAACATGACGCGCATCTAATTATTGACAATAGATACATTACATATTTGATCATTACTATTATGGATATATATATAAACATATATGTAATATATATTAACATTCTAAATGACCACATAATACTGAAAATATATATATATATATATATATATATCATATATTATACACACACACACACATATATATATATATATTCATAACACCGTGTCTCTGTAGACTCACATGACTGCTGTATATATTACACTGACACACATACTCACACATACAGCTCCTCTAAACTGTTGGACAGACTCATTCGGTCTGCTCCTCTGAGCCAGCCAGCGCTGTCAGGACGAAACAACATGCCAATCAAATATCATATTCAGTTCACAAAACACAAATTCAGTTCATGAAAGCAATCAGACATAGCGTTACTTGATCTGATATATCGGCGGCGCTGAGCTCGGGTAATCTGGAGGAAGGATGATCTTCAAACAGAAACACACATTAAACATTCAGAAACACAACTGTGACCCTGGAGCACAAAACCAGTCTTAAGTCGCTGGAGCAATAGCCAACAATACATAGTATGGGTCAAAATTATACATTTTTCTTTTATGCCAAAAATCATTAGGATATTAAGTAAAGATCATGTTCTGTTAAGATATTTAGTAAAATTACTACTGTAAATATATCAAAACTTTATTTTTGATATGTAATATGCATTGCTAAGAACTTCATTTGGACAACTTTAAAGGTGATTTTCTCAATATTTTGTTTTTTTGCTCCCTCAGATTCCAGATTTTCTAATATTGTCCTATCCTAACAAAGCATACATCAATGAGAAGCTTATTTATTCAGCTTTCAGATTTTATGTACATCTCAATTTCAAAAACTGGACCCCTTATGAGTGGTTTTGTGGTCCAGGGTCAGATGTAGCACATTGATAAGTCTGCTCTGTGACGTCACACCTGTAAACAGAGCGTTAGTTTGGGCTGCTGAGAGTCATCCGAGACCCTGATGCAGAAAACTCTGGCCGCTTCATCGATCACACACCACTCCTCCGCATAGATGGAGGACAGCGCCTCGATCTCCTCGATCTGACACACACACACACACACACACACACACACACACACACACACACATTGTGTTTCCATTAACCACCTTCATATTGTAATACCTCTGTCATACCCATGTCATTATACAAATTTGTGTCCTCATAAACCACATAAACATGCACACACACACACACACACACACACACACCACGTGACCGACTCACCTGAGCCCGCAGGTCCGCGTCATCATCGCGCTCCTCTGACGCGTCCATCTAATTCAGCACGCGCATCGCTGCCACTGAGAGAGTTAAACACTCCATTACAGTCTTTCTGACTCGCTAATATGTATAATCATGTACTGTAACTATCGATCGAGACAGTAGAGAAGTAGAGTCACGTGTTTAAAGTGTCAGGTGTAAAGCACGTGTGATCTTACAGGAGGAAAAGCTCAAAAACAACTCACACTCAGCGCTGTTCACACACACGAGAGCCACTCACAGTACTTCCGGGTTACAGCACAGTCACGTGGGTTCAACACGCTTTTGAATATTCAGTTTGTGCCTCATTTAAATATTAAAATGAGAAGATAAAATCTATATGATTATGTATTATATTTAATATATTATATATAAGTACATATATATATATTATTACATTGTTGTACTACAATACATGTAATATTTGATCATTACTTTTATGGAATAGAGTATATATAATTACTATATGCATATTTGTGTATTTGATTATTAATATTAGTGCATTACATTTAGTCATTTAGCAGATGCTTTCATCCAAATCGACGCAACATTACCATTAATTTATTATTAAACAAATGTAAAATTTACTAAATGTAAATGTTTTTGATTATTAATAAAATAAAACAAAAAGGTCAATATATTTGATAATAAATATTATGCTAATATTTTAACAATGCATTCAAATGACTAATATTGTCAAATAAAGTTTTATTTATCACTAAATTAGTATATATTAAGTTATTGATGTGTTCTAAAGAAATAATTTCTATATTTGATTATTGATATTATAGAATAAAAGATATAACAATGCATAAATATGATGAATTTGTGTTTTTGATTATTGAAAAGGTCCATATTACTTTATGATAATGTTTTCATGTAACTAATATTACAATGTTATTACCTTAAATTAATGCATTAAATATTATTATATGATAGCGTCTATATTAAATGATTGAAGTGATATGAAATAAATAACATTTTATATATATATATATATAATGTGTATATAATTAATTCCAACAGCAATACTTGTTTTATAGTTTAAATGTAAAAAATTAAAAGTAAAATATTATTACAATTATTTATATTAATGTTTAGTTTATTGTCATATCTCTCCATCTATCGATCTGCGGGGATGGACATCAGAAGAACGCTAATGAGCCAAGCCCCACTGCCAGCCAATCAAAACACGGCTTTCAAAAGCGTCACCAGCACCTCATTAATTATTCATGAGATGCCAGTGTTGTTCCAGCTCACGCGGACTGGCGGAGGAGAACAACACGCCGCGGACGAGTGAAGATCGTCGCCATGGCGACAGCGATTTATCTCGAACATTATCTCGACAGTGAGTAGAATTCATTTCGATAGAATTACGCTGGATTTAACGACGTTTTAGGCGGAATGAAGGCGTTTTGAAAGGTGCAGTTTGAGGATGTTTTGGTGGCTAATGTCAGATTAGCATTAGCGAGCTGCAGCTAGTAAGCCAGCAGGTTGATTAGCTTCATCTCGGCTGTATGAAACTGCGTAGCATTAAAGCAAATTTATTCTTTTATTTAGTTGTTAGGTCATTATATACACATCTAATTTTACTGTAAAGCCACAGCAAGTTGTAAACACGGGACAGAAAGTAGTTAGCCAGCATGCTAACAACATGCTAAGTCAACAAACTCATGTTGTTTTTATGTCTTCAGTGAGATTTTCTGTGTGTGTGTGTGGAAAGCACACGTGTGTTTAATAATATTTTCTGCTTTTGAATAAACAGAGGACTGTGACTGACTCAATCCAGAACTTTCCTCATGTATGTAAACACCATATTAAATTATGAGTGTGTTTTTATGACCCTAGGCATTGAAAACCTGCCCTGTGAGCTCCAGAGAAACTTCACACTCATGCGGGAGCTTGACAACAGAGCGGAGGGTGAGATGACACCCGGGCTGCGGCTCAAATCCTAGTGTGCTGTCTGGCTAGGGAGCATTTCTGGGCATCATTGGAACACTAAATATGAATGACAAAAAACACAACTTGGGTGGAGTGGAGGGACGAGTTTTGCTTTTGCATTTACTGCTCATCGATGAATATGTGACAGCTTTTCTTCTTTTTTCGCAGAAAAGAAATGCGAAATCGATAAGCTCGCAGAAGAATACATTAAAAACGTCCGAAATCTGGCTCCGGATCAGAGAGTGGAGCACCTGCAGAAGATTCAGAACGGATTCAGCAAATGCAAAGAATACAGCGACGACAAAGTGCAGCTCGCCATGCAGACGTACGAAATGGTCAGTAACCGAGTTTAGATGTCACTTTAATCACGTTTGGGTGGAAATATTATAATTATAACTTATTTAGAGGCATTTTCTATACTGAAAATGCCTCTAAACCTTTTTTTTTTTTTTGCCAAAAATTATAGAATATTTTTTTCTTGTAGTAAACATAATTTTCTGGATTTTATATTCAGATCTGAAATATTTAATGGAGTAAAAAATGACAATTTTGTATAGTAAATGTAATTTTCTGTATTTTATAATTGGCTTTAAAATATTTTATTGAGTAGAAAATGTTTTATTGAATCAGAAATCATAGATTTTTTAATAGTAAATATAATTTAATGTGTTTTATACTCCGCTCTGAAATATTGAGTAAAAACTTTTATTGTCAAAAATCATAGAATATTTATTTATAGTAAATAATAATAATAATTGTCTGTATTTTATACTCGGCTCAGAAATATTCAATTGAGTAGAAATTGATTTATTGTTGAAAAAACATTAATTTCTTATAGTAAATATCATATACTCGGCTCTAAAATATTAAATTGAGTAAAACATGTTTTAAAATTTCTTTAATACTAAACATAATTATCTATTTTATACTCAGCTGTAAAATATTTTTGAGTTTTATTGTCAAAATGATACAATATTTTTATAATAAATATAAAATCTGTATTTTACACTCAGCTCCGAAATATTTAATTGAGTAAAATTTGCAATTTATAAATGCAAATATTTTAGTTCAACTTTATTTTAAAGAGATAAAAATAGGAAAAAGGCAATAAGTAAAATTTAGTTTTGACATTTTAACAGAAATCAAAATGAAATTAGAAGTATTTCTTACTCTCTGAATCATGATAAACAGAAAGATGTTTATAAATAATAATAAATAAATAGCTAATGACTAATGATTTTAAATATTTTTTTTTATATATTATAATGCACTGGGAATCTGCATTCATTTTGTTCTTGGTATTATTATTAAAAATAACGTGAGCGTTTTCTCTCCAGGTGGACAAACACATCCGAAGGCTGGATGCCGATCTCGCTCGCTTTGAGAATGAGCTGAAGGAAAAGTTGGACGTCAGCGGCTACGAAAGTCCAGACAACAGAACGGCCAAGAGTAAGACAGACTGTGGCTTGATTTGGCCAAATATAACACATGTCATAATCAACATGATGTACGAGGATAATAAAACCAATCTGCTGTCCTTCCTAGAAGTAGGCGGTCGAGGAAGCCTGAAGGAAAAACGACGGTCGAAAGGAAGAGGACGCAAATCTTCAGACGATGACTCGCCACGGAAAAAGAAAATGAAGAACGGGTGAGAGTCACAGTGTATGAAGTTTAGTTCATCTGCAAATTAAAATTTGTTAGGAAGAGTTTGTATCTTCATCGGATTTGGAGAAATACAGCATTCCATCACTGTCTCACCAATGGATGTGAATGGGTGCCGTCAAAATGAGAGTCCAAACAGCTGATAAAAACATCAAGTAATCATGTAATCCAATAAGTAATCTGGTTAATCTCGTGAAGCCAAAAACTGTATTTATAAGAAACAAATCCATCATTAAGATGTTATTAACTGAAATACTATCCATAATATCCATTTCTCAGTGAAAAAGTGTTCTGAGAAATCTGCACAGATCAAGCACCAGTCCAAAACAGCTCTAAACAAATATGTGGGTTAAAACGTCTTAATGCTGGATTTGTTTCAGCAAAGGTCTTCTCAAGATGTTAACTGATGGACTGGAGTGGTGTGGAGTATTGTGATGTTTTTATCAGCTCTCATTCTGACGGCACCCATTCACATCCATTGGTGAGCAAATGATGGGATTCTCCAAATCTGATGAAGAAACAAACTCATCCACATCTTGGATGTTTACTCAAAAATACAGGTTTGAAGTGACATTTACGTAGTTTTTCTTTTCCGCAGCCCTGAGTTCTCTGAATCCATCCTTCCAGTTCACCCGTCAGACGTCTTAGACATGCCCGTTGACCCCAATGAGCCCACATACTGCCTGTGCCACCAAGTGTCATATGGAGAAATGATCGGATGCGACAACCCAGACGTACGACGTAACGCTTTAAACGGTTTATTAGCATTTCCTCATAGTATTTATTTAACCAAAATGTCTTTGTTAACAGTGTCCCATTGAGTGGTTTCACTTCGCTTGCGTTGATCTGGCAACGAAACCCAAAGGGAAATGGTACGTCGGTCTATTCACGAGAAAGCTGCAATATCTCTGTTTCGAACATCACAAAACAACGTTTCTTTTCTTTCTTCCAGGTTCTGTCCACGATGCACCCAGGATCGAAAGAAAAAATGAGATGCACCTTTGTAACGTTGAGAGATTACATTTCTATATGAGTATATATGTATGCATATATATGTATTTTGTCTAAGTGGTAAAATAGGATAATATATACTCCTTTCTATGGCCATGATGAATTATATGAGGGTCGCGAGGAAACAAAGTTTTTATTTTTCAAAGTACTTGAAATGTTTCCATATGTTTAAGTTTCATTCTGTGTTGTCAAATTGTCATTTTCAGACAATCTAGGATATATTATATATGATATATATATATTTTTCTCTTTACTTACTGATTAGTATGTATTTTAATTTTTACGAAGCTTCAAGCAAATATCATGTCATTGTGCTTTGCTCGTGAAATGTTTTTAGCGGAAGCCGTTTAACACGCTGAATTCGGCAGCAAACGTACGATTTGTATTTGCCGCTCTTGCACTTAAAGTATAACACGACTACTTTTTTCCTGCAACTATCGATTTGCTTTGAAACTCAACTTGTTGATCGAGCAAAGTGAAACTTTGAACGATCAAGTGATACGTTTTATTGTTATAATTACGTAATTACAGGCGATAATCCAAAATCTCAATGCATCATAAATGCCATTGTTTTTTTTTTTCAAATTCTGCTTTATTCTTCGCTGTGTTAGTAAGAATATTTAGCAGAAATTAAAGCGACTAACTACTGTGGAAGCTTGTTTCCACCTCACAATAAAAAAAGTTATTTAACAATTCAGATTTGTTTCTCGCCATTCTCAAAATGTCGCAGTTCTGAAGCCGATGTGGCAATAAACTTGAATCAAGTCAAGAAGTCATGTCGCAATTCTGCCTTTTTTTCTCATTACGGCGAAAAATTAAGTCTGAATTGTGCGATAGAAAGCCGCAATATTGTTTTTATTCTGTGGCAGGGAAAAAAAACATGAATTGCGAGAAATAAAAGTTTTTTGTTGCAATTGCGAGTTTACGTCTCAGTTCTTTAGTTTATATCTTGCAATTGTGTTTTTGTTTCCACCAGGGAATAAAAAATACGACTTTTTAAGTTTATATTTCGCAATTCTGACTTTTTGTTGCCGTTGCGAGTAATTTGGACTTTTTTCTTGTGATATCTCACAATTCTTTGATTTGTATCTTAGATTATATATTTAGTTTTTACTTTTTATTCTGTGGCAGAAACCAAAAAAGCAATTCTGGATTTATATTTAGTTATAGTGTTTTTTTGTTTCTGCTACGTAATAAAAAGAAAAAAAATCATAATTCTGAGTTTATGTATCACAATTCTGACTAAGTTAATATGCTTTAATTTGTATCTTGGAATTTGACTTTTTTTCTCGCAATTGCAAGTTTAATTCCGTGGCACAAAAAAATAGTTTATACTTCTTTAGTTTATATCTCGCAATTGTGTTTTTTGCTTCTGCCGTGGTATAGAAAAATGTACTTAGGACTTTTTATCTCGTAATTCTGAGTTTATATCTCACAATTTAGATTTTTTCCTCCAAATTGTGAGATACAATCTCGTAATTGCAAGACACAAAATCTGAATTGTGAGATAAAATGTTGCAGTTACCTTTTTATTCTGTAGCACAAACAATTCTGAGATCAGTTTTTCTATCTTTAGTTTATATCTTCCAATTGTGCTTCTTCCGTGGAATAAAAAATGTAATTGTGACTTTATCTCGTAACTCAATTTTTTTTCTCGCAATTGCGAATTTATGTCAATTCAGTCTTTTCTTCTCAGAATTGCGACTTTATATCTGGCAGTTCTTTAGTTTCAGAGTTGTGAGATATAAACTCATAATTGCCAGGAATAAAAGTCCAAATAGGGAGATAAAAAGTCTATGTTTTCATCCCGTGCGCAGAAACATGCTAAGCATAAACCACCGTGTTTCAAACTCCATCTTGCTCCAGTTCTGAATGTTTTAAGCGTGTGGTTTTGGCAGTATCTGCCATCGTTTCTCCAGCAGCTTTAATGCACTTTTTAATGAGCGGATTTGGCACTTATGGCCAGAACGCTTTCAGATTCAATGCCGTTTTTATGGCTGGAAAAGCAAACCAACGTCAGAGGATCAACCAAAGTGAGATCAAGCGGTGTTAACGCTGCTCTTGTCTTATTTTATCATTCTACATGTGATCCAAATATAAAACATGAAATATTTCTTTCATCATACTGACGTGAGACTACCTTATTGAACACACGTAACTGTGCTTTGTATCGTGTCATCAGTAGTGGGTAGAAAGTGTGACAATCAAGTAGCGTTTTATTTTTTTTCATGTTTAACTATCCCTGAAATATATGGACTAGATGTTCCGTACAGCTTTTCCTAAAAACAAATAAATATTTACCATTACATCTCCTCTGTCGTTTGAAATTTATGTAAAGTATTGTGATATGAAGCAGCGTTGTTTTAGTATCTTTTATTCATATTTTGAATTTAGTTTTATATTTTCTCTATTTTCATTTTAAAGTTTTAATAATTTTTTGTAATATTTACAATCTTATTAGTTTTTGTTCTTTTTATGTCTTAGTTTTAAAGTTTTTGTCATTTTTAATTCGTCTTTTAAAATATGTCTTATCTTAGTATTTATTGATATTTTGAATTTAGTTGTATACATGTATATATTTTCCATTTTCATTTTATTTTAAAGTTTTAATAATTCATTTTTCTGTCTTTATAATTAGTTGTCGTCTATCTTTATATTCATTAGTATTTTGAATGTTTAATTTTTGAATTAATTTTATCTGTAAAGTTTTAGTAATTGTATTGTTAAATATGTCTGTTTAGTTTTTATACATTTTTATTTGACTTTTAGTAATTTTAGTACTTCAACCTAAACTAAACACAAATTAGAAACTAATTTAACTGCATCGACTAAAATCATTTTTACACAAGTAAAGTTTTACACACACACATTGTCTGTGTGTGTGTTTTGGACTTTTTGAATTTGAAGATCAAGGTAAATTGTACTTAATTTGTCTTCCAGGAAACATGCAAGTAGCTTCTGTTGCTTCCGAAGGGCAGAACTAAATGGGGAAAAAAATTATATTTCAACAAAATAAGAAAAAATTGGACATCTTCATTCTGTTCAAAAGTTTTCACCCCCGGCTCTTAATGCATCGTGTTTCCTTCAGGAGCATCAGTGAATGTTTGAACCTTTTTTAATTGTTGCGTTTGAGTCCCTCAATCATCCTCAGCGTGAAAAGGTGGATCTCAAACCATACAGTCACTGCTGGAAAGGGTTCAAATATGCAAAAGATGCTGGACAATTCTGCAGGACTTGGAGGATTTTTCTGAAGAACAGTTCTCGGTTTAAAACAGTCGTGGATCATCCAGGTAACCACACACAGTATTAAGAAAGGGGGTTATTTTAATCATTTCAGCCATTTTTTGGTCTTGTGAACTAAATGTAAACATCTTTAATGTAAAATATCTTACTCAGGACAGTACTAAATAAAAAATAACATGCATTTTGTATGATTTCTCTTATTTTGTTAAAATTATTCACATTTTCCACAGATTCTGCAAGGGGTTCCCAAACTTTCGCATGCCACTATATATATATTACATTTATTTCTGTTACCTTTTAATTCATTTAAATGTTAAATGTGTTTTAGTTGATGTTTTGACTAAAAGTTATTAAAAATGTACAATATTTGAAGAACAAAATATGTTGAGGCTTAAGGTTTCAATGTCCTCCATTCTTTATATTTATTAAATTAAATATTAAAGTATTTTTAATATTATCGATGCTATTTTATTTAACAGAATCAAAGGGATAAGACCAAAAAAACTAAACAATAAACAATGTGTAGCATAGAGGAAGTGACCTTAAAACAACACGTAGAAGCAAATGTATAGTTCATCATCAGAAGCCCCATAATGCACCAGTTCTCCATCTGATCCTCTAAAACTCCTCATCGGACTTCTATTTATTGCTCTGTTTGCTGGTATTTGACCATTCTTAATAAAAGCTGCAAATGGATCCAACCCAGTCTGGTCCGTCACAACAAATATAGGCTAATGTAATATTAATATGAATAAATGTGTATCATAGCAATGTTCATACATTCTTTCATGTAAATTATATGTAGTATTATTTATAATTATATATTATATAATAGTATAATAGAATTTTTATTTATAATAGTAATAGGCCTAAAAAATATTATTGCAAAGTTCATGTATATTTTTAATTATTTTTAATATGCACAAAATATACTGTGTAAATATAATATATAAATATACTGTATATATATATATATATATATAACAATATTATTGTTCATAATAAAATACCATATAAATAATAATAATATTCTTATATAATTTTATATTTATAATAGCATTATTTATAATGAAATGTTATTTTATATCATATATAACAAATATTTAGATGTATTATTATTAATATTTATATGTAACATATATCATTACAAAGTAAATCAAATGTATATTTATAATAATACTAATATTTATTATAGCAAACTTCATGCATGTTTTAATAAATTGTATATTTATAATACAATTATTTATAATTATATACGTTTGATAATATAACAATAACAAATATTTAAATATAGTTTTATATTTATAATAACATTGATACAGATTATAGCTAAGTTAATGCAGTGTTATTGGTCTTATGTGTTTTGCGTGTGTGTGTGTGTGTGGTGTGATACAGCTAGATGAGTGGTTTAGACAAATGTGCATGAATGAATATGATGTTATAGTGGATTAATAATAATGTATTACTGTGTTACGTGATTGTAAATAAATCCGAATCTTACTTTGTTTATAAAAAATATATGTTGCGTCTGTCGGTTATTACATCGATGTTTAAAATGAAATATATAAAATATAAATCAAATATTTTAAATAAATGTATAATTATTAGTGTTAAGATTATTTCTATTTTACACACACACACACATACAGTCGTGGTCAGAATTATTGGCACCCTTGGTAAATATGATCAAAGAAGGCTCTGAAAATAAACCTGCTTTATTAATCCTTTTGATCTTTTATTTTAAAAAATCACAGAAATCTAACCTTTCATTGAACTAAAACAACTGAAAATGGGGGGGAAATATCATTATGAAATAAATGTTTTCTCAAATACACGTTGGACACAATTATTGGCACCCCTAGGAATTCTTAAGAGTAAAATATCTCTGAAGTATACTTCCATTCATATTCACAATTTTGAGCACTCCAGGGAGATTATGAATATGAAATTATCCAGCCATGGCTTCCTGTTTCACATAAATATAAATAGGAGGGAAAACAAAGCCCAAATTCCCTTAATCATGCATCACAATGAGAAAAACCAAAGAATATATTTCTGATGTGCAGCAAAAGATAATTGAGCTTCACAAATTAGTGAAGTGGCTTTAAGAAAAGAGCTAGAGCAGTGAAAATCCCCATTTCCACCATCAGGGCAATAATTAAGAATTTCCAATCAACAGAAAATGTAATGAAACTGCCTGGAAGAGGACGTGTGTCTATATCGTCCTAATGCACGATGAGGAGGAGCGTTTGAGTGGCTAAAGACTCTTCAAGGATCACAGCTGGAGAATTGCAGAAAATAGTTGAGTCTCGGGGTCAGAAAACCTTAAAAAAAAATTGTCAAACAGCCCCTACATCACCACATGTTGTTTGGGAGGGTTTCAAGAAAAATTCTCCTAGCTCATCCAAAAACAAACTCCAGCATATTCAGTTATCAGACAGGACTGGCACTTCAAATGGGACTGGCTTCTATGGTCAGATGAAACTAAAAAATGAGCTTTTTAGCAGCAAACACTCAAGATGGGTTTGGTGAACACAGGGATAAAAAGTACCCCATGTGTACAATGAAATATACTGCTGTATTTGTGATGTTGTGGGCCTATATTTCTGCTGGAGGTCCTGGACATCTTGTTCAGACACATGGCATCATGGATTCTATCAAATACCAACAGATAAAAAATCAATAAGTGACTGATTCTGTTAGAAATCTTATAATGGGCCATGTTTGGATCTTCCAACCGTACAATAATCCAAACACAAACCTCAAAAACAACACAAAAATGGGTAACTGGGCACAAAACCAAGCTTCTGCTGGCCATTCCAGTCCTCTGACCTGAACCCTGTAGAAAATGAGTGAGGTGAACTGAAGAGAAGAAGCACCGTCATGGAGCTGGGAATCTAAAGGGTCTGGAGTGATTCTGGATGAAGGAATGGTCTCTGATCTCTTGTCAGGTGTTCTCTAACCTCATCAGGCATTATAGGAGAAAACTCCTTTACTATTTTGGCAAATGAAGGTTTCAAAAAGTATTGAATAAAAGGGTGCCGTTAATTGTGGCCAATGTGTATTAGAGAAAAACATTTATTTCATAATGATATCTCCCCTCATTTTAAATTCTTATTCTCCAATGAAAGGTTAGATTTTTGTGAATTTCTTAAATAAAAGATCAAAAGGATTAACAATGCAGATTAATTTTCACAGCCTTCTTTCATCATATTTACCAAGGGTGCCAATAATTCTGACCACTACTGTGTGTGTGTATATATGTGTGTGTATATATATATATATAAATATATATGTATATGTGTATATATAAAATGCAATTTTGAAATATTAAATATTAATATTTAAATACTAAATATATAATTGACATTTTTATGCATAAAGTTTTTATATAAGATTTATAATATAAAGTAAAATATTTAAAATGATATCAAATGTATTTTCTCATATTATTACTATTAATTTTATAAAAATAATTGTGAAAATAACACATAATTTTTTCGAGAGATCCTTTTGTGCATGTCTGTTATTACGTCATCAATATTTTGAGGAATAATTATTTTATTCAGATTAAAATATTGATATATAATCATAATTGAATATGTGTGCGTGCGTATGTATACAATTCCAAAGTATCAAATATTGAAATAACATAAATCCTTTAAAATAAGTTTATATAATACATACAGATTAAAAGTAATGTATATATTCTTAACAGCAATATATAAACTATGCAATATTAATAATTATAATATATTTAATATCTATAAGTAACAATTTTGAAATATGAAATACTTAATTTATCAAATATTGATACATAATCAGAATTGAATGTGTGCGCAATATTAATAATTATAATATACATAGTTATAAGTAATAGATTTATAAGTAACTATTTTAAAATACAAAATACTTAATTTATAAAATATTTATAAATATATAACTCCTTATTTATATTATTATTTTTTAGGACTATTTTACTTTCTTTCATGTAAAGCACTTTGAATTACCATTGTGTCTGAAATTATTAAATAATATAAATCCTTTAAAAAAAAGTATAATAAACTAAAAAAGTTTATATAACACATACCGATTAAAAGTAATATATATATATATTCTTATGAACAATATATGAATTACGCAATATTAATAATATTCAAAAATATAAGTAATATATACATGTTAATTGCAATAAATCAATAATTCCTATTAAAAGTAAATCTGGTATTGAATTGGATCGCCGGACTTTTATTTTGTCACTCGTTTCCCCAGAATCCCGTCGCACCGGAAACAGTCGCTGGCTGTTGCTGCAGGCGAGGGCAGAAAGAGACGCTGCTGGGCGCCTCCCCTTCCCCAAACAGCACAAAAAAATACCAAAAATAAAGCGCTAGGCAGCCGATAACGGCGCAGAGACCTTCAGACGGGGCTTGCGCGTCGCCTCAGGCCTCTCCCCGGACAGAGCAGCTCCTCCGCGGCCCGCTGGAGCGATTCAAGCTGAAGTTTGAGCTCCGCTTCACAGGTGAGCCGCGGCAGAACCCGAGCTCCTCCGGCCGCGTCCCGAACCCTGGCGTGCCGCCTAGCTGCAGGTGTCTCTGTCAGTGCTGTCTATGTAGGGTCGGGTTTCTCTCTCTGTGTGTCGCTTCAGCTCGAGCCAGATAAAACAACAGCACTGTGTCAGCAAGTATAATAATTAACCCCTGCTAATGAACTAACTAGTGCTGCTCAGATGAGTTCTGGACAAGCTCTTAGGGGGGTTTTACTTCATATGCTTATGTTTGGCATAAATTAAACTCATTTAAAACCTATTATTATTATAGTAATTTAATTGCTGTGTTATTTTTAGGACAATTATTTATTCTGTCATTTATTATTTATGGGATAATTAAGCTTAAAATGGTAAAATCGTGAATATTTTTATGCAAAATATAATAAAAAATTAAAAAGCCCCCATAGTTTTATAATTATTATTAATTTATTCAGACACTTTTTTCATGATAGTTCTGTCGATAGCGTAAAATGGTTATGATGATCCTAAAAATCACCTTAATATTTTAATGCAATTAATAGTAATAAATTATTATTAGTCTTAAGACAGATATTAATAATTTACTCTGACATTATTTTATTGTAATTAAATATAAAATGGCAATGGTTGTTGTAAAATCATCTTGAATATTCTTTGTGCAAAATATAATTTCTTTAAAGCAGTTTCCTATTAATCATAATTTGTTATTTAATTGTAGTCGTTTATCATTGTTAATTTTGTGGTAATTCATCATTATACATTTTATTGATTTATTCTGACACTTTTTCATGATAATTAAGCGTAAAATGCTTATGATGGTCCTAAAAATCACTTTAATATTTTTTTTATATTATTTAAAAAATCCATAAAAAATGTATTTTTTATTATTGTTGTTATTTAATAGTAATTATTATCAATTATAATTAATCTTGGGACAATTATTAATTTATTCTGACATTATTTTCATTATAATTAAGCATAATATGATTCTAAAAATGGTCTGAATATTCTTCATGCAAAATTTTTTAAATATTTTTTCTTATTTAATTACATCTAAAAATGCTATAATGAAAAAAAAAAGTTTCTTATCGTTTTCCATTAATATTAATTTAGTTATTATTTTCAAAATGAGTATGAAATTGCAATTTATTTTTTATTTATTTGTCTTACATACAGAATTATGATTCACTGACTAAAATAAAAATTAATTAATAAAAAAATAAAATACAATTAAAGTAAATTAATTAAAACAAAAAAAATTAAATAAGTTAATTACCTGAAATAAATATATTTAGTTTTGAACTGCAATTTCATATTTAATTATCATGATAATATAAAGCAAGTGAACGGCTGCAGTGTTTCTGATGTGTTTGTTCGTCTGCGTGGCTCATCTCTCCGTTGTGCTTCCCTTCTGCTCCTGCAGCTCTAACTCCTCCTTTTCTTTATCTCCACCTGCAAACGTTCTCCTCCACCCACTCCTCCTTTCTTTCCTTTCTGCTCGTGCCGGACCATGTGTGATAATGGGGATCTGGAGGACAAGCCGCCTGCGCCGCCCGTCAGGATGAGCAGCACCATCTTCAGCGGCGGCGGGAAGGATGCGCTGGCCGCCAACCACAGCTCCAAGCCCCTGCCCTCGGTGCCCGAGGAGCGCAAGCGCAACAAGATCATCTCCATCTTCTCCGGAGCCGAGAAGGGTGCGTACCGATCGCTTCACACGCCCAACCGCTCGTCGAGCTCCAGAGAGAGCCGTCAGACGCCAGAAATTCATCTGCCTGTGTGTGCAAACACTGCTTCTTTCTTTAAGAGCATTTTAATTATTCATTAGTTTGTTTCAGATACAGGCATGCTATCTAAAACTAATATTAGTCATATTTTTATTACTTGAAATAAAATTCCAGTAATATTATTTTTATTGTTATTTTATAGTATTATTTTAATTCAGTTAGTTGTCAAAGTCATGTTTTTTAGTTTAAAGTGAAGTATTATTATTATTTATTTTTTTACAAATTATTAAAAACAGATGTTTAAAAAAGTAATAATGACAAAAACACAACAAAATTAATTAAACCTTAACAAAATTTGAAATGGAAAATATATTAAAAAAATGTTTAATATGAATACATTTATGAATTACTGACATAGTAATAATAATAGTATATTAATCATAGTAAAATGTGTATTTATTGTTTAATTGTGTAAACCAGAGTTAATATATTTAAAACTAAAACCGTAAAAAAATAGTACTTGAAATAAAATGAGCTGAAACAAAAAATATTTAAGAAAAATACTTTCTAAGTAGCTAAATAAAGTTACTGAAACAAAAACTAATAAACTAACAAATCAATAAAATCTATAGACATTTAATAAGTAAAGGCTAATAAAAATGTAGAACGCACAAATTTGCTGAAAACTAACGAAATGCATAAAAATGAAAGCAAAATTAAAACTGAGAAAAAAAAAAAATATATATATATGTGTGTATATATATGTGTATATATGTCAAGGATACTGGTGTTGCCCACACTAGTGTTGATTTAAGTTATTTTTATTTACAATATTTGAATATATTAATATTTTCCACATTGTAGTTCCTGGTTTTCACTCATTTAAAGCTTTTATCTGTACTTCTGAAAATCCAATGGTCACACTGCAGGAGTTAAGCAAACTGAAAAAGATGCTTCAAATTCCACCTAAATTCATCAGCGTTTGAACCTAAACAGTTGATTTGAAAATCAGTATTTGTAAGTTTGACGTTTGCCGAGCCGCAGAGGGTTTGGTTTTGACTGTGTGTGGTTTGTTACTGTACCTGTGGAGATGCGGGTTTCAGAGCAAAGCGTAGTGTGTTTGGTCGAGGTGACTCTCGGTTATGATCTTGATGATGAGATACTGTGTGTGTCGCGTGACAGGCGGCCGGAGGAAAGACCGAGATAAAGAGCGTCCGGAGATCTCGCCGCCGTCAGACTTCGAGCACACCATCCACGTGGGGTTCGACGCCGTTACCGGAGAGTTCACGGTAAGACTGAAGATGCCTCATCTTCAATAGTAAGCATTTCAAATTAACTCATTACATTCTTTTAACTAATTACAGTATTGTAAAGGTATGCACATCTATATCCATCTGTCTCTAAATAACAAAAATAATGTATCATTTGTGTCATATATGTGCGTGTGTGTACGTGTATATATATATATAATATTTGCTTTGTTATTGAGCATTTCATTCAGAAATTTGACATTTTGCAGGTATTTAAATATTGAGTGGATTTTACATTTTTTTCTTGTATTGTATTGTATTGTAGTTTGTACTGTTATTTGCACTTTGCCAATAAATATTTAATGTAATGTAACCAATATAAAAGCAATTTAAATGTTTTGGTTTCAGGGTGAAAAAATGTTAGAATTATTAAATTTAATTATATTAAACTAATGCATTTTTATTTTAATATAATTTAATGAGATGTTTTATTTGATATTTTGCAGCTTATAATGCTACGAGTGCTTTACCAATGAATATTTCAAATAATGTAACCGATATAAAACAGTTTTAATAATAATTTTTTAAAACAATTTTATAATTTAATATTACTACAAAAGACTTAAAGGTTTTTTCATATTGAATATTAAACTGAAGGATTTTATGTAGTTGTTACTGTAATGTTGGAACATTTTTAATTGTATATTTAACTTTTTTTTAAATATAGTTTTTTATTGTAGCTTGCACTGTTATGCTAATAAGCATTTAAAATAATTTTAAACAATAAAACCAATATAAAAGGAATTTATAAATTTTTTTAAAGTTGAACATTAAACTGAATTATTTTATTTGGTTATCAAGAAGTTAAAGAATTAAGAAGATTAATTGTATATTTTATATTTATTATATATATATATTTTTTGCTTCAATAGACACTTTGAAACCGATTAAATAAATAAATACAGTAAAACAATTCTTATTTTTGATTTTGAAACACCAAATATCGTAAAAACGTAATGTATAGCAGAAATAATGCATAGCTGAAATCTGGTGTAGTAAAAGAGTAAATGAAACCAATCTTGTAATATAAAACATCAGCCACATGCTGTTCATTTACAGCCGTAATCAAAGTTCAGTACTGATATATAATGCCTCGGTGGCTGTGAGCGGATCTGGTTCAGGTTAAATCTGTCGTCTCTCAGGGGATGCCAGAGCAGTGGGCGCGGTTACTGCAGACCTCCAACATCACCAAATCAGAGCAGAAGAAGAACCCGCAGGCCGTCCTGGACGTGCTCAAGTTCTACGACTCGACGGGAAACGGCCGGCAGAAGTACCTCAGCTTCTCCTCAGGTGCGCTGGACGACTCGTGTGCTCATGCTCACCTTACAGGAACTGTCATGTCGTACTGACCGCTTTTCTCCATTTGTTTGTGTATAGAGAAGGACGAATTTCCCTCTGCTGAACAATCGGTATGTGAATCAGTGGCATTTAGTATTATTGAGATGCATTTAATTTTGTATTTCCTATTTTTATTTTAAAGTTTGTGACATTTTTATTATCATTATTGTTTAGTTATTTAAGCTTGTTTTTTTATTTACAACACATTTAATTATTTGTGTTTTTGTTATTTTTCTGTATTTTTTTATTAGTTTTTAATTCAGTTGTAGCCTTAGTCATTTTAGTGCATAAGTAACTAAATGAAATGTTGCTTTGGCAACTAGCTGAAATGAAATACGTTTATAAAAATGTATTTTTTTATAAATATGTTAATGTATTTTCTGTTTTCACAGTTTTTCAAAGTTTTAAATGTTTTTCATGTTTTTTTTTGTTTTAAGAAGCGTCTATTTGGGTTTTATTTAAGCTTTAGTCTTTGGTAGCTAGCTGAAATAAAGTTCAGTAATATGTTGAACTAGATTTTATTTTCAGTGTTCGCAGTTTTAGTTAAAGTTTAAATCATTTTGTAATTTTTTTTAGGTTTAGTTTTATACAATTTTATTTTATTATTTTAGTTTATTTTAGTACTTAAACTGAAAAAGCAACTGATAGAAATAAGTTGAGGTGTTTTTATATATTTTTTATATTTTTCTAGTTTTCGTTAACCACAAAAACAGTGGCTAAATCAGCTGAAGCTCGTTTCTGAATAATAATTGTGCTGCTTTCCTTCTCTAAAACCAAAGCCTGTGAAAAAATCACCAGAGCCCTCGTCTCCAATCAAAACAGTGGATGACGATGAAGACGACGACGATGAGGAGACGCCGCCACCTGTTGTCGCACCACGGCCAGAACACACCAAGAGCGTAAGAAACCATTAAAAATATAGTTTTTATATGTATTATATGTATATATAAAACAAAACTCCAGATAGTTGGTTAATTACAGTGTTAATTTAGTATTGGTTTTCATTTTATTTTTAAGAATTATTTAATAATGTTTTTATTTTTCCTTAAACATTAAGCTTTTTTTTTTTATGTCATGTCTATTTAGTTAAACAATAGCTTTGTTATGGGAATTTTGAGATATTGCATCAAAAAATGCTGGATGGAAATGCCATGATGTGCTTAAAAGCTAGTAGTATTGAGATACAATTTTTTGGATTATAAAAATGTTTTTTAGTAATTTTACTGAGATGACCACAGCTACTGAAAGAGCTTACAGGTGGCGATGGATATAAGTTTAGGTTTAAACCAAATGCTGTACCATCAATTTTTCCCCAGGAGGAGTCTAAACGCCCCGGATATCGAGGGAAATCAGCGCTAAGAAACTCCTCTAGCGGCTGCGAGTCATGATTAGCGTCGGCATGTTTACATACTAACAGATGGCATCTAGCATTAATTGTCTCAGTCATTTGTAAGCTCTTTCAGTAGATGTCTAAAAGACTCAAAGGCATCAGGGCTAAAGTGGACAGAAAAAAGAAGCGGGTCTTTAGGAAGTTTTATTCGTCCACAGGCATCTTCCCATGCTTCCCATGAAAGCAGTGAAGTCTTACATTGCTTTTCTTGTTGTCCTTCGACTGAAAATTACAACCAAAAGCCACACAATGTGTTATCGTATCAGTATTTTATATTAACTTTCAGTTAACTGTGATTAACCCTTGTTATTTCAGGTATATACTCGACCATCGGTCATCGACCCCCTCCCTCCTCCAGTGACGTCTCCGGACAGCGAGGTCGCATCGAAGGCTGGCGACCGACAGAGACCCAAAAAGGGCAAGATGACGGACGAGGAGATCATGGACAAGCTCCGTACGTCACCGTATAAGAAGTTCTTTGTGCAATTTCCCTGCTTTGTGAGATTCAATCCACATGTCCTCTATTTCTTCTCTGACAGGAAGTATAGTCAGTATTGGAGATCCAAAAAAGAAATATACACGATACGAGAAGATTGGACAAGGGTAGGTCCCGCAATTCTTCGCAACATGTTATTGTTTCGTTAACGGATGGAGATCAATAATTGCGTCTTTCCGCAGAGCTTCGGGAACGGTGTTCACTGCCATCGACGTTGCTACTGGACAGGAGGTAATGCAAGAGAGGGAAATGGATTCAGTGTTGCTCTTCTTTTTTCCAGTTTCATCATCTCAACACATTTCTGTCTCTCAGGTGGCCATCAAACAGATCAACCTGCAAAAGCAGCCCAAGAAAGAGCTTATCATCAACGAAATTCTTGTCATGAAGGAACTGAAGAATCCAAACATCGTCAACTTCTTAGACAGGTAACCGCTCTTCGAGAAACAACAGCGCTTGTGAATTTTGTGAACTTTGCCTTCACTTCCAGGTCAGGAATTTCCAAGTTTACCTTAACAGTTGTATACCACTTAGCATTTTTAGGCAAATTTTGAGATATCACGGCTTAAAATCTGTGTAAAACTTTAGAAGTGGATATTTTCTATCCGATAAAAAGACATGCGTAGAAACTATCATGTAAACATGTTTACCGAGTACATTCCTTAGTGTGCAACAAACTTGCATGACATTGCCTCAACAGAATGTGTGATTGGATAACTGGACTAGCCAGAATTCATTGCACACCATCTAGAAGGTTGTTTTAGTCATTCTAAAATGCACAAATGCAAGATAACACAACAGCTTTTATTATTGTGTTTCGTTCGTAATTTAACTTTTGTAATTTTCCTTTCGGAAGTAAATTATTGTTGTGGAAAAAGAGTGTTTTGCAGCATCTTCCATATTTATTGTTGACACTTAGCACCAGTTTCCCAAAAAGTGACGAATTTGTCCTCTTGAGCACATGGTTTATTCGTAAAAGTTTCATGCGATATTTCAGTTTTTTTGAAAAATTCATTAAATTCGTAACTTTGGTTGTAAAACTAGCTAATGATGCCATGAAGATTTAAGATTGTTAATTGTGCAAATGTTTAATTCCAGTTAAATTGGTAAATGTCAACGGCTAATGAGGTTTAAATGTGTAAATTGTGCAAATTCAATATTCCAGTTTTGTACAAGATAAATTCGTATTCTTTGGTGGAAACATAGCTACAAGGATCCATGAAGTTTCAAGCATGTTAATTGTGCATGTTTTATGCAATATTCCAATTTCTGCACAAATTAAATTCATATCTTTGGTTCGAAACGCAGCTAATGGTGCCATGAAGGTTTGAGTGTTAATTGTGCAAATGTTTTTTTTAGTAAAATTTGTAAATTTTGATGGAAACAGCTAATGATTCCATTAAGGTTTGAGTGTTAATTGTAAATTTTTGTATGCAATATTCTAATTTTTCGTGTAATTGGAAACATACCTATTTATACCATGAAGTTTTACAAGTGTTAAATGTGCAAATGTTTTAAGCAAGTTTCCAGTGTTTCACATAACTTTAATTCGGAACTGGTTGAAAACATAGGATTCCATGAAGGGTTACGAGTGTTAATTGTCTCTGCTACAGTTTTCTGGTAGGTGAGGAGCTGTTTGTCGTGATGGAGTACTTGGCTGGTGGCTCGCTCACAGATGTCGTAACCGAGACATGCATGGACGAGGCCCAGATCGCCGCTGTATGCCGAGAGGTGCGTTGAAGTCGAAGCATCCCAGGCCTTGTATGTTTTAACAGGAAGTAACCCTGTCGCTTAACTAATGAACTTCCTCTTGTCTGTTATCTCACACAGTGTTTGCAGGCACTGGAGTTTCTGCACGCTAATCAGGTCATTCATCGAGACATCAAGAGTGACAACGTGCTTCTGGGAATGGACGGTTCTGTCAAGCTCAGTACGTTCTCGCTTCTGCTTCGCTTCTTATTTGTGAAAAAACAAACTGTCTAAATCGATCATGAAATATAGTTTGGTTAACTTAACTGTGATTTTTATAAACAATTTGGTGTTGTTTCATGAATGGGACCCATTACATCTTGAGGTCTTGGGTTACGTTACTTTTTTTAGTCTAGTTTTTAAAGTCTACTGGAATTGTTTTAGAATTATGTATTTTTGGCGTTTTGCCATCATCTTGATCAACACCAAATTATGCAACCGTATGACCCACCGGTCTACAATTCTCATTTGTCATTGGTGTTAAAAATGGCATCTAATGCGACTGAGGTCTATAAGTTCCATTTAAGTCGTCAATGAAAGTAAACAAACCAGGAAATGTCTCTAAATCATCTTTTTGATCTCCTGTTCTACAGCGGACTTTGGATTCTGTGCCCAGATCACTCCCGAACAGAGTAAGAGGAGCACCATGGTGGGAACGCCATATTGGATGGCTCCAGAAGTGGTGACACGCAAAGCCTACGGACCCAAAGTCGACATCTGGTCCTTGGGCATCATGGCTATCGAGATGGTGGAAGGAGAACCGCCGTACCTCAACGAGAATCCACTGAGGGTACGTTGGTATCATTGGTTCTCCAAAAAGTTAGTGATGTGGCGATTATAGAAACTAAACACCCAAACTCTTTCCTCCTCAGGCGCTCTACCTGATTGCCACCAATGGGACTCCAGAGTTGCAAAGTCCTGAAAAGTTGTCGCCCATCTTCCGGGACTTCCTGTGTCGCTGTCTCGAGATGGACGTGGAGAAGAGGGGTGGAAGCAAAGAGCTTTTGCAGGTAAACCAGTTAGCAACAAATTCTAGCGATTTAAGGAATAATAGCATGACTTGTGTGAACTTGTTCATTGATCAATCCTGCTGTCATCTTCAGCATCCCTTCCTGAAGTTGGCCAAGCCTCTCTCGAGTCTCACTCCTCTGATTTTGGCCGCCAAGGACGCTATGAAGAACAACCGCTAACTGTGCCCGCGAGCGCAGCGGACTGCTGTACACTCTCGAAATCTGTGCCAGGTGTTTTTTTACCAGTGTGTCAACAACATATCAGTGTTGCCAAAACTCCAAGCATTGCCTGTTTTTAAACCTGTATTGACCACCGTGGTGTTGAGGGGCATTAGATGTTCTCCTCGTCCTCCTGCTCTCGTTAGATTCTTGTGGGACTTTGTCTGTGTTTTATGTATGAACTCTTCCACTCTTTGGCTTCTCTAGACCTCATATGTTTCATAATTGGTGACCAGAATCAATTATGGTGATTTCAAATCCAGCTGGACATCTTTCTTTTGTTAGTTTTTCTGTAGCCAGAATCACGACTGAAAACTGTGTAGCCTACTCCTGTTCTTGACCCGAAGGGAAGAGCACCTTACCGATACACGCCAACTGCGAGCAGTGAATGATTTTTGTAGTCACCTGTGCCTTTGTTGTTGTTCCAGCAAACACCTTTATACTTTGTCTGAAGGGGCAGGTTCTTGCCATTGAACTTCCTCTATCCTGAGACGAAACTTTCATGTGATGAAATGTGTATATGATGTACTTCGAAGAAGCGTAGCATTTGAGTTGATGTAGTTAACCAAAAGCAGGATGCGTAGATTAGATAGGTGTATGTTTGTGTACATGAACACTTTTCTTGTTGTTTTAGTAACTCTAACAGTTTATGAAGTAAATGCAGTTGTCGAAGTCATTGATAACTATTTTTATGCTTTTCAGTCACTTGCTTTGCAAGTAAAAGCCGGATTCCTGCAAATTTCTGTGAACAATACAGTCATTGCAACATTGTGTACATCTCTTGTTCTTCATTAAAAGAGGACTTGAAACTTGAGATTAGAATAAACTCTCTCTAGGGGGAATTTTTACAGTCTGTTTGTACCTTGTCATGAGTTAATGGGGTCAGTGATATTTGAGCTCTTTCGCTTAGATTACAGCACATGCTTATTCATATTTGCATTGTTTTAACATGAAAACGTATTCCACTAACTGGTGGTTGATAGCATTATGGACCTTTTGTTAGATCCAAGCTCACAAACTCACTTAATTGTGTTAAAAATATGATTTCTGTATTTACACAGTTAAATATTTTGTGAAGTTTTCTTTGTCTATAGCGCTTCTAACAATACAGATTGTGCCAAAGCAGCTTATAGTAATGCAAAATGACAATGGTAAACTCAGTTTTTTTTTAGCTAATTTAGTCTAATTTATTAAAATATTACAGGGGCATGAAAAAGTACTGCATAGTTGAAAATAGCCTAATAATACATTTTAATGTTCCATTCCATCATTTCTATTAGGTTTAAATGGGTCTGAGCATGTCACGTGTTTAGACATGAGTTGCTTTTCTTTTAATGTGTTTTACATTACATTACATTACATTACATTTTTGCCAAAAATTTTACAAACAGTATTAAATACAGCACAGTAAATTTGGGTTGTTTTTCGTGTTCATTTTTTGTTTTGGTTTTAATTTAAATTTGCTTTCCCGCCACTAAAATTCAAACCTCAACGCCAACGGTCGCGAGGACGGCGAGAATCACCACAGGCGGGCGAAGATGATAGTTAGCGATTATTTCTGTAAAAACTGGGCAATTATGATTTGGAATACATTCCTAAACGAAATTCTAACGTGATTTCAGTAATTCGGCGTCGAAATCATCGTTTGGGTGGATATGACGGATATCTGAAGATTATGAACTGCTCCATCGTGTCGGTAAGTTAAGTTCTTACGTTTGGTCGAAAACTGAACTAAATAAGTGTTAAGTTAAAGTTAAAAGGATTTCTGTTAAAGATTTGCTTTTTCAGCTTTATTTTATAAAAACATAATTCATACTAGGCTCGAATGATGGTGCGTACGTTAGCGTTAGCTCAAAAGACGTGACTAGCCTTTATATTTTGACACAAGTATAACGATTTAGTAACGTACTTTATCTTTTACATTAAAGAATAGTGCCTTTATTACAAGAAGATAAGTTATTTTAATCGATTTCACATCGACTTGTTTACACGTCTTGATTAAGATCGTCTACTGAGCTCGGATTCATGATCAAAATAACCAAGTTCTCCAAATAGATCCAGTTTTCTGAATGAAATTTGAGTTTTCTTTGCTTTTGTTTAACTTATGTGAACTGATTAGTTTTTAACAAGTGTCAGTATAGTTTAAAGCGCACTCTAGTGACCACACAATACCAAACATCTTTCTATGTAAGTTTTACGTATTTTCTTGGTAAAATACAGTATTTTAGTGTGCTTTTCTTATGTTTTAATTAGAGGAATCTTTATGGGGTTATTAACTGTCAAATGTTTAAAGTTGATGTTAGATATTGAGCTGTCAACTCAAATCCTTATGTTTGTGAAAACCATTCATATTAAGTAAAAAAAAAAACTAAGGATATTTTAAAAGGTTCAGTTATGCAAAATCATAGTGAAAAATACTGTAATATATTTACTAGTATGATAAACATTAGAAGTGTGACATATAATGGTAAATGCTTGATATGGAGCGCCACCTAGGGGTTGATTAAATACCAGTTGTCTTTGTATATTTGTTGGTCACCTATTTATTCATGTTTTTTTTCTCTCTTTGCAAAGGGGAAGCGGCCCATTGGGATGTTGAGGGGTCTGTTAAAAGTGAGTATTTTAGGCTTGGTCAGCCTTTTAAAATGTACACCAATGCTCGCATGGTAGCACTTTTTAAAATGATTTAATCCATCATTGGATTTAATGCCCATTCAAAATGTCCCGAGCAAATGATGCTTCCATGCGAGCATTGGTGGTTCAGTGGTAGAATTCTCGCCTGCCACGCGGGAGGCCCGGGTTCGATTCCCGGCCAATGCAGCAGCTTCTTTTGAAGATATTTTACACACTTAAACACCAATGCTTGTATTATAAAGTGACTGGGTGCAAACTTAACTTTTTAAGATAGAATCATCTGCTTGTTCGTTCATTCATTCACACAATTGCACATTTTAGTTCAATATTTTGTTAATTTCTCTGTTTGTTGGGTGTTCATTTCAGACCCTGCTTACAAATGATAGCTTTGATGTAAGGAGACCGTAATATTACCGCCGCAATACAACATGAAGGTAAGATTGGAGTCAAAACAGTGTTTTGTTGTTACTGCAACACTACAAAACCTGTTTTTTCTCTTGTTTTTAAGATCTCTCAATCTCAATGCAGTAAGTCAAGCGTAGCAGCAAATGGGGGCAGCAGTGTTTCAACAATCACTCCTCGTTAGTATAGTGGTAAGTATCCCCGCCTGTCACGCGGGAGACCGGGGTTCGATTCCCCGACGGGGAGAAATGCTTTTTTTCTCTCTATGTATGTTCACAAGAAAACTCAATTATAGTCTCCCAATTGTATATCTAAAGATTACCTGTGAATAACATACTTGTTTCAGTCAAGTCAAGTCAAGTCTGCTTTATTATCAATTCTTCCACATGTATAGCACATACATACAGAGAATTGAAATTGCGTTACTCTCAGACCCTTGGTGCATACAGTTAACATTAAACACTGACAGTAGACGTTCAAATACAGATAAATACAGTTTAAACATATGTACATACAACTAGTGTTGCTTTCGTCAGCGAAAATGATGACTAAATATCGTCGTCTTTTGCTTTTACTTACGAAAAGACGCTATTCTTCCAAGATTCAAGATTTTTATTTGTCACATACACAATTATACAGAGTATAACCAGCAGTGAAATGTAGGTCAGGTCCGCTTCAAGGACACTGCAATTATAAAGTATACACATATTAAGAAAAAGAAAAGTAGAAAAAATAAAAAGATAAAAAATACAAATGTTTTCAAAGCTGCTTGTGAATCAATGGTTAAAACAGCTCTACTGTTTAGGCTACTTTGAGCTCTACTTTGAGGCTGGGCTCCGGGGCCGGTTAGCTCAGTTGGTTAGAGCGTGGTGCTAATAACGCCAAGGTCGCGGGTTCGATCCCCGTACGGGCCAATGTATATTTTAACTTTTAAAATCTGCTTCATAATAATAATAATAAGCAAAAGAATTCAGCGGCTCGTGTGGTTTTTGCTGATCAAAGGCATAGTTTAGTTAATTCTGTAACACTTTACAAGGTCTTGATTGTTAGCATTACATAATGTATTTGTTAACGTGCATAACATGAATAATGAGAAATATTTTTTTTTTACATAATTCAAAAATATGTGTTATGTTGGTTGATAAAAATAGCTTTATTGTTGTTGCATTAGTTATTGGTAGCAGTCAATGATGAAGAGATTGGCAAAACGCCCACCAGATGGCAGTATTTCTAATAGACCTGATATAAAACAATGCTAACTGCTTACTGTCAAGAGTAAAAAGTGTGATTATCACTAAAGTATCTTTTCACAGATTAAACCATCAAACAACATAAGTGATATTGAAATCTCCAGCAAAACCAAAACTTCTGCCCCGTGTGAGGCTCGAACTCACGACCTTCAGATTATGAGACTGACGCGCTGCCTACTGCGCCAACGAGGCCTGAGGATGGGGACTGCGAAACCTCTTCATGTTCCTGCAGCTGTAAGTCTCAGCAAACTGGTTTGCATTTCAGTTCTGTCCTTGATTTTGAATATCTGTTCTTTACTTGATACGTTTGTGTTCATATCTGCTACAATCCCAAAAGACAGTTTGTACAAAAACAACCGAGGAACAATAGATAGGTTTAAACAATGAGATTCAACCTCGCCCACTAGAGGGAGCCAAAGCGTACAGCCACTTTAAAGACTAGACCTAAAATGCATAAATTACATTAAAAACAGTATATTTCAAAAGCATATATTAAATGCATATAGTAAAAAAAATTGCATTTAAAATGTATGTAGTAAATAATTGTAGAATGCAATTAAATTTAAATGCACATATTAAAATTTTTTAATTTAAAAGGTATATTAGATTGTAGATTTTAAATTAATATATGATAAACTGTACATTTCAAATGCATATATTAAATAATGATTACATGTTCAAAATGCATATATTACAAATTGTTGATTTAAAAGCATATAATAAATAAAGAGTGTGGATTTAAAATACATGGTTAATAATGATTGTAAATTTAAAATGCATATGCTAAATAAAAATGGTAGATTTCAAATGCATATAATAAATAATAAGTGAAGATTTAAAATACATATATACAACAGGGTTTTGCATTGAAAATGCATAAATTAAATGATTGTATGATTAAAATATTCATTAAAAATTGTACATTTGAAATATATGTATATTATATTATGTGTACATATATTGTACATATTAAATAATTGTAGATTTCAAATGTATATAATTAATAAAAAGTAGAGATTTAATACACATATTAAATAAGTGTTGTAGAATTAAATTACATATATTTAAAAAAAATGTAAAATGCAATTATTAAATAAAAATTGTACATTTAAAATGCAAAGATGAAATTTTTTTTTGATATAAAATGTGTTGTCAAAAAATACATATATTGAACAAGGATTGTACATTTTAAATGCATAAATTAAATTAAAATGTGTAATTTTTAAATGCCTATATTAAATGAGAATTTTATATTTCAAATTCATATATTAAAAAAAATAGTTTTAAAATGCATATATTAAATTTAAAATTCTAGAATTCAAATGCATTTATTAAAAATTGTAGATTTAACATGCATATAATAAAAATAAATATATTAAAAATACATAATATTCAATTAAAAATGCAGATTTAAAATGCATATAACGAATAAAATGTTTAGATTTAAAATACATATATTGAGTAAGGATTGTAGGTTTCAAATGGATTTATACAATTTTTAAAAAAATAAATTTCAAATGCATATATTACAATTTTTTAATTTAAAGGGCATATAATGAAAAAGAGATGCAGATTAAAAATACATATTAACTAAGGATTGTGCGTTTAAAATGCATATACTGAATATATTTGTATAAAGCTGATTGAGCAACAATAGCCTAGTTTAAATGATGAGAGTCAGCCTTGAAAACAACCACTTTTCCAAAGGTGGCCTTGATTAGGTCAGAGTGTTTTTTTGGCCTAAAGTGTGTCTAAAACCCCTTAGATAAGAGCACGGCGTGTCCGTGTGCCACGTTATCACATGCTGTGAGCAAATACAGTGCTGCTGAGCTCAGATCTTTCTTTCTGTCCAGCACAGCCGTCTGAACAGCAGCATGTCAGGCCTTAATGCCTCGCTGGGCTACTTTTTAGCTATAGTCGGTGTGAGCGCGGTCGGGCGGGTGCTTGTTGCGCGCTGGGTGTTCCTGACGGAGTTTATCGCCGCTTTCGCACTCGCCGCCTGCAGACTGGAGGTAGACACCATTGCGGAGGTCGGCCAGTGGGCTGGCGCTCTTGGGCCCGATGTTGCTGTCACTATGCTCTTCATATCCCTCGCTGTCCACGGCGTCGTCATGCAGGGCGCGAGCGGGAACCCGTCGGTGACGCTGATGGGGCTCCTGCAGAAGGACGTGGGTGCCGTGTCGGTCGTCCTCAGTGTGACGGCACAGTTACTCGGTGCGTACGTGGCGCTCCTGGTCGCCGGTAAGTACTGGCAGATGGAGCTGACCGACATGCACATGATCAAGAACCTGATGATGTCCGAGTGCAGCACGTCGCTGCAGGTTTCGCCGCTGCAGGGAGTCTTCGCCGAAGCCCTCGGAGCGCTGACCTTTCACCTGATTTACCTCGTCCTGAAGAACAGGTCGCAGCTGCTACAGATTCCCATATTCGCAGTGCTACTGACGTTCATCGCTTATGCAGGTGATTACTTTTAAAATGCGTATGTTACATACTGATTGTGGATTTAAAATGCATGCATTAAATTAAACACTAGATTTCAAGCACATGTATTAAATAACCATTATATATTTAAAATGCAAATATAAAAAAAAAAACTGAAGATGTATATTAAATAAGGATTTGGGATTTAAAATGCATAATATAAATAACATTTTACATTTAAAATGCAAACATTAAATAATAAATCTAGTTCTAGTTAATTGCATAGAATTTATGCAATTAATTTATCTACATACATGCGTTGCATAAAGATTGTAAATTTAAAATGTATGTATTAAGTAAAGATTGTAGATTTCAAGTGCATATATTAAATTAAAAATGATTGGTAAATATGTATAAAAAAATAAAGATGTGCATTTAAAATGCATGTATTAATTAAAAAAAATCATAGATTTTAAATATAGAGTGCCGATTTAAAACGTATTTATTAAATTAGGATTGTGCATTTAAAATAAATGTTGAATTAAAAATTGTAGCTATATAACAGAAATAATAAGTAAATATTAGATATTTAAAATGTATGTATTAAATAAAAAAATTGATTTAAAATGCATATATGAAACGCATACATTAAGGATTTTGCATTTTAAATGCATATATTAATGATTATAGAATTAAAATGCATATATTAAAAAAATGAAAATGCATATATTTCGAATTGTAGATATAAATTAGGATTGTGCATTAACAATTCATATATTAAAGATTGGAGACTTAAAATGCTTGTATTAAATTAAAAACTACATTAAATAACGATTACATTTTTAGGTGCATATATTAAAATATTGTAGATGTAGAATGCATATATTAAACAAGGATTATGCATTTAAAATGCATATATTAAATAACAATTATAAAACTAAAACGCATACAGTAACATTTTACATTTAGGAATGCATATATTAACTAATGATTCTAGTTCTAGTTAAATAAATGTATTAAAATAACATTGAAGATTGAAAATGCATGCATTAAATAAATGTATTAAATAAATAAAGTGCACGTATTAAATAAAAAATTATAGGTTAAAAATGCATATATTACATTACGATTGTGTATTAAAAATACATTAGAAAACATACAATAATTAAATAATTTAAAATGCAATTATTTAAAATTGTAGATTTTAAATACATGTTAAAATAAAAATTGTAAATTTAAAAAGCATATTTCAAATAAAGACTAGATTTAAAATGCATATAACATAAGAATTGCACGTTGAAATGCAATTGTAGATTTCAAATGCATATATTAAATAAGAATTTAGCATTAAACATGTATGAATTAAATAAGGATTGTAGATCTCAAATGCATGTATTAACACAATTACTAAATTAAAAAATGTAGATTTCAAATGTAACTGGTTTGGAATTACAGAACCACACGTTTATTTACAACGTGCTTTTGCAGTGTTGAGTATTATAGCCAATCACAGTTGAAAGCAATGGCCAGTCAGAGGTGTTTTCTGTAGGTTAGTCAGAATCAGCTCTGAGCTCATTTTTGTTTTTGCAAGTAGAGTTTACACGCTCGCAGATCTACTTATTAGAACGGGAGAGAGAGAAAAGCATACACACAGTGTAAATACGAGATTGATTGTGTAGTTAGTCCTTGATTATATCATTGAGTTTCTGCGTGATAAAGCTCAGCCAGTTGCTCTATAAGAGAAGCCCTTTGCTCGGTTTCTCAACATAATCCATTGACAGTTTGAAGAAAAGTTTTGTTTGTCTAATAGGACTGTGATTGACAGTGATAACTGTAGCAATGGACAGAACAAACTATCTGACAAACTGATGTCAAAAATAGACCTGTGCATTAAGTGATGCTGAGTAACAGAACTACAGCAGTAACAATTCTGTGTTGCTGAATATATTAAGGATAGTTAAAGATATAACTTAAAACACTCTTTTTGATGTGCCCTTTTTAAGGCAATGTTTAAAAATTTTAGATTTTAAATTAAATTTAAAAATATTTCAAAATACTTAATGCATTATTATTTAATTGTACTTGCTATACTAAAGTACAGTACTAAAATTTGTTATAATAGTCATTTTATAATAAATCCAAAAGCAAGAAGTCAAAACTAGGGAGTGGAAATGGCAACTAAGCTAATGAGTGATCCTCTGCTGCCATCTACTGGATATAATGCTAAATTTAGGTAATTGTCATCTTAAAAGTATTTGTTTTCCTCCAGGTTTGTTGGCACATTTTTTCATGTCATCTCCATGAATGAAAAGTTAATCTTTAAAATTAATTTTACAGCACAATTGTAAAGTTAAAAAATAATAAAGGCTTTAAAATAATGTACAAGTATTTAAAAACAAAAATATATTTTTTGGGGGGGGTTGGGGTTGCATGTCTTTGTCACCTTTTTCACCCATGATGCGTTTGCATCCCTGTTTTATATAAAGATTGTAGATTTCCAAATACATATAATGAATAAGAAATGTGTGTCAAAATATTACATTAAATTTAAAATTTCATATTTGAAATTAGGACTGTGCATTTAAAATACATATATTAAATTACACATTATAGATGTATAATGCATATATTAAAACAGATTAAAAATGTAAATACACATTTTATAATTAAAGTGCATTTATAAAGATGGCATATTTCTTAAATTGAAATTTGTAGGTTTAAAATGTATAAAAACCAAGTTCCTCGAGAACCTCTCGACTGTTGATTGGGAATAATGTGGTGACTCCTTCATCCTCACAAATGTCTCTGTTTCATCAGGAAATAACTACACTTCTGGATATGTGAATCCATCCCTGGCTTATGCCATGACATTCACCTGTCCAGGAAACACTTTCCTAGCGTATTCTCTCGTCTACTGGCTCGGGCCTCTGATTGGTGAGTCCTCATACATATCTTTAATACCAAGATAAGCATTAAAATAATAAATGTGGAGAATCATACAGTTCAAACAGTCCAAAAACGGTTGTGTTGTAAATTGTGTATTTTTCCAGGCATGACTCTTGCGCTCTTCCTGTATTTGGGAAACATCCCACTGCTGTTCAGCAGGAATCTGCTTTACTCCAAGAAGGGACGTTTCCGGGTTCCCAAAGGGAAAACCTCTGAAGACAAGAGCAGCTGAAGAGACATAAAAACACGGCACTGGTGTGGTCACTTCATAAACCATATTTTATAGTCACAAAACATATTATGGTTCAACTCTAAATCTGGTACAACATCTCTGGTTACATTTCTCAGCCAGTTTCAGCAAACCCCTCGTCTTGTGTGAAATTTATACTTACATCTACACTGAAAAAATGATACTACATTATTTATTTGAGCTACATTTAAATAAAGAAAAATGTTGAAAGTTAGTCAACTAAATTTGTTTACTTAAATGTAGCTTAAATAAATTGATTGCAAATCAATTTAGTAAATTCAATTAATATTTTTTTTTCAGTGTAAGAGCCAAATAACATTTTTATTAAATATATAGTAAAAATATAAAAATATATATTTAGGGGGAAATGGAATAATCATACAAAAGTACAAGTAACAAAATTGTGATATTGTGTCTGAAAATGCCACTCTGATAAAATATTCAAGGTATGCCACAATGTAATACAATTATTTGTACATATTTCATAATTGCTGTTTGTTTTTTTATTCCGGCCTGTGTAGAAAATACATGAACCAATAAACAATAACATCTGTTATTCTTGATAAGTACTGATAAATAAAGACATTTTTAATATGATATTTGTATATATGATGCACGCATTCTTGATGTACTTGTCTAAATTTATGTTTGGTCTGAGTGCAAAAAACTAAATAGCAAAACTCTTGATTTATGATCATACCTGCAAACTATGAAAACATTTATGTAACATAATTTGCAAAAGCAGACAATTGAAAAGACATCAGACAACAACAAATTCTAACCTTTGACAAAAATATTGATTTTTAATATATTTTAGAATGTTTAAATACATATTCACAGAACATATATCATAAAGTTGCGAGGAGAAGTTGAAATATGAAGAAAAAATTGACTTGAAACTGAACTGAAAATGAAAGTCCCTATGGACCTGGATATACAGGTGCATTTCAATAAATTAGAAAGTCGTGGAAAAGTTCATTTATTTCAGTAATTCAACTCAAATTGTGAAACTCGTGTATTAAATAAATTCAATGCACACAGACTGAAGTAGTTTAAGTCTTTGGTTCTTTTAATTGTGATGATTTAGGCTCACATTTAACAAAAACCCACCAATTCACAATCTCAACAAATTAGAATACTTCATAAGACCAATAAAAAAAGAAAACATTTTTAGTGAATTGTTGGCCTCCTGGAAAGTATGTTCATTTACTGTATATGTACTCAATACTTAGTAGGGGCTCCTTTTGCTTTAATTACTGCCTCAATTCGGCGTGGCATGGAGGTGATCAGTTTGTGGCACTGCTGAGGTGGTATGGAAGCCCAGGTTGCTTTGATAGCGGCCTTCAGGTCATCTGCATTGTTGGGTCTGGTGTTTCTCATCTTCCTCTTGAAATACCAGTCTCAATGGGGTTCAGGTCAGGCAAGTTTGCTGGCCAATCAAGCACAGTAACACCATGGTCATTGAACTACCTTTGGCAGTGTGGGCAGGTGCCAAGTCCTGCTGGAAAATTAAATCAGCATCTCCATAAAGCTTGTCAGCAGAAGGAAGCACGAAGTGCTCTAAAATTTCCTGGTAGATGGCTGCGTTGACTGTGGACTTCAGAAAACACAGTGGACCAACACCAGCAGATGACATGGCAGCCCAAATCATCACTGACTGTGGAAACTTCACACTGGACTTCAAGCAACATGGATTCTGTGCCTCTCCACTCTTCCTCCAGACTCTGGGACCTTGATTTCCAAATGAAATGCAAAATTTACTTTTATCTGAAAAGAGGACTTTGGACCACTGAGCAACAGTCCAGTTCTTTTTCTCCACAGCCCAGGTTAGATGCTTCTGACGTTGTCTCTGGTTCAGAAGTGGCTTGCTAGCCCTTTTCCTGAAGACGTCTGAGCGTGGAGACTCTTGATGCACTGACTCCAGCTTCAGTCCACTCCTTGTGAAGCTCTCACAAGTGTTTGAATCAGCTTTGCTTGACAGTATTCTCAAGCTTGCGGTCATCTCTGTTGCTTGTGCACCTTTTCCTACCCAAATTCTTCTTTCCAGTCAACTTTGCATTTCAGTAATGACCCTCTGTGACTTACCCTCTTTGTGGAGGGCGTCAATGTTCGTCTTCTGGATCATTGCCAAGTCAGCAGTCTTCTCCATTATTGTGGTTTCAAAGAACAAGAGATACCCAGAATTTATACTGTATGTATGGTCATTCATTGAAACTCAAATGTAAATATTCTAATATTTTGAGATACTGATTTTTGACTTTCATGAGCTGTAAGCTCTAATCATCAAAATTAAAACAAAAAAACTTTTGAAATGTTTTACTTTACATGCAATAAATCTAAAATATATGAAAGTTTCACTTTTTTAAATAACTTAAAAGACAAAATGAACTTTTTCACGACATTCTGATTTATTGAGATGCACCTGTATGTGGTCATTGCACCTTCTTTCTTTAAAGTTTTTCCTCTAACTTGCAGATGGCAGTATTCTATCCCTAACACATGGGCCAATATCCAACCTTTTATATTTAATTTAGATAATCATTTAAGTGGTTTTTTCATAAGCCAATTTATGGCGTAGTTGAGTAATTGTGCAGTAAATAGGTAAAACAAAAAAATATATATCCACAGAAACACAGCATAAATGCATAGTTGAGAAGTAAATAAAAACAATGATATATAGTTTATCATATAAAAAAAAAAATATTTCCTTATGCTCTGTAAAAGTTTAGGGTCCATATGACCCCGGAGAACCTAAGCGTAAAGTCAACTTGAGGGGTGATTAGAGACTCCTGAGCTCATGCATTACTGATTGGTTAACCAATCCTTCCCAAGTTATTGTTACTTTCAGTAATATCTCTCTGGATTAACCTTGCTGTATTAGTGGTTTGTGTTGTAGCCTACATTGAAGATGTCACAACAGGAATGGGTTTTCTGCAGTAACACCGACCTCAATACATACATATACGCAAAACGCTGAGTCGGAGTTGTTAATGAGGGCAGTACATCGAGGGCCTATAAGCTTGTGCCTGTGGTTTATTCTGCTTGGTACACAGTATGTTTAAAGCACATTGTGTGGGTGAGGTGTGCTTTCTTCTCACATCCGCAAAGGAACTTCATGAGAAAAACAGACAGCAAAACTGAATTAAGAGTCAGACTGAAAGTGCAGCTTTATCTGGTAACAGCTCCTCAAGTCAGGATGATTTTCTCTTCTCTGTTTACGCTTATCTTATTCATCTTTTCAGGTGAGTCACTGAAAAAAAATATAGTTAATTGGTAGTTTTATCAGATGATTTTGTATTTAATGAAACGCGAGTTAACAATTAATCAACGTTAAGGCCCGTTCACACCACTATAACGAAAACTTTAAAAATCGTTCTGAATTTAAAAGAATATTAGAGTTCACACTAAAACTATAGAAACCATATTGTTTGAATCACTTTCAGAACGTTTTTCAGCTAATAAACAGTTAAAAACATTGACAGCCAATCAGAATCCAACCTGCTTACAAGAGCTCAAGCATTTAAAGCAACAGACCACAAAACTGCATAATAAGCAGAAAGCGCATAGGCGTGAACACTTATCATTCTTGGTGTGAACAGGCCTTCACACATTTTTTTTACAGTGTATACATAATCTGTATGATATGTACTTGAGAATGTGTTTTATATGATCTCCAGGTGTGTTGGGTGCTGCTGATACAAATCAAATAAAGTCCATATCAGTAATGAGGGGAGATTCTGTCACTTTACACACTAATGTTACTGAAGTACACAGAGATGACCTGATACTGTGGACATTTGGATCAAAAGACAATCTAATAGCTGAAATGCATAAGCAGTTTGCCTATATGTATGATAGTAAAGGACATTTCAGCCTGGAACAAAAGACTGGATCTCTGACCATCAGAAACATCAGACCTGAACACTCTGGACTTTATGAACTAACAGCCATCAACATCGGAAGAACCTTATACAAGAGATTCAGTGTTACTGTCAATGCTGGTGAGTTACAGATTACTTTTGTATTTTAGTTTATTTTACATTAACATTTTTTGAAAAAGACACATTTTAATAAATCTGAAATGTCTGTTTATACAGATACTTTGGAAAGAAATGTCGCTTACCTGCCAGTTCCTGTCATCAGCAGAAACGCCTCGCAATGTTCTTCATCATCATCATCATCATCCTCACAGCAGAATTGTTCATTGTTGTGTTCAGTGGTGAATGTGAGTCATGTGACTCTCTCCTGGTACAAAGGAAACAGTTTATTGTCCAGCATCAGTGTGTCTGATCTCAGCATCAGTCTCTCTCTACCTCTGGAGGTGGAATATCAGGATAAAAACACCTACAGCTGTGTGCTCAACAATCCCATCAGCAACCAGACTCAACATCTGGACATCAGTCAACTATGTCACACATGTGCCGGTACGGAAATGTAACGTTACTGTACTTTAGAGAACTGAAGGTGTAAAAGTGTGTTGATAACAACAACTATATCAATGTCTACACCAACAAACAATACCTATAGTGATAACTAAAGTGCCTTGATAACAATAACTATACCAATGTCCACACCAGCAGACAATAACTATATTAGCATCCACAACAACAGACAATAATTATAACGATGACTATATTAGCATCCACATCAACGGACAATAACTAATGATAAAAATATTAGCGTCCACAACTAAGGATAACTAAAACGATAACTGTATTAATGTCCACACTGAAGGACAATAACTATAGCAATAATAAGTAGATTGGTGTACACACCAACGAACAATAACAATATTAGCATCCATACCAATGGACAATAACCATAACAATAACTACATTGCTTAGTTAATGCAAGTTAATTTGTTTTCTAAGCACACTGCAGTTTTTTCGATTGCTGCTTTAAATGCTCAGGTCGGATATTTTTTATCCTTCATCAGCTGTTATGAAAATCACTCTGAAAGGTGATTTTGCAACAATATTATTTTTTTTTTATCAGTATAGTTTAGAAGTGACATACAATTTTTAGTTATATTTATGGTGAAAAAAACGCCTTGATGTTTTAGTGGTGTTCTGTTTCCTCCCTCAGACTCTGTTCACTGTTGCGGTTCTACTGAAGCTGTGATCCGATTGGTCATCTCTGCTCTGGTGGGCGTGGCTACTGTTGCTGCAGTGATTTATGACATCGGATCTTAAAGAGTTCAATACGCCAGGAATACGAGGACACCAGGGCAGCATTCCACTTTAAAGCTTGCAATTTATTTACATTTTTCCCCTTACAAATGAGTTTGATGAGGGGTAAATTAAACTCGATCACTCCATATAAACTTCCCTCGTCCACTTCACGAAGTGGAACCTCCCCTGAGGGGAAGTACTTAGGGAAGTTTGCGAGTATGTGTGTATAAAAGTGAAGTAGAACACAGCCCGAGAGGTTTCTAATCTAACCTCAGATCATAAGATCAGTGATTTCAAATGTCTGTCAGTCTCATTGCTTGCAAATGCTATGTGTGTATCATTATCGCTGCTGAGTCCAAGAAAGAGTCCCTAAATTATAACCTAACCCTTTTCACTGAAGGAATATATTAGTGAGTTTATTAAATCAAATTATGACTAGACTGAACTGGTTGCTATTCCTTAATCAAACAAGCTCTTTCAAACTGAACCATTCAAAGGGCAAGAAGAGCACAAAACCAGTCTTAAGTCGCCGGGGTATATTTGTAGCAATAGCCAACAATACATTGTATGGGTCAAAATTATACATTTTTTTTTATGCCAAAAATCATTAGGATATTAAGTAAAGATCATGTTCCATGAATATATTTTGTAAATTTCTTACCGTAAATATATCAAAACGTAATTTTTGATTAGTAATATGCATTGCTAAACACTTCACTTGGACAACTTTAAAGGCGATTTTGTCTATATTTAGATTTTTTTGCACCCTCAGATTCCAGATTTTGTAAATAGTTGTATCTCGGTCAAATATCGTCCGATCATAACAAACCACAGATCAATGAAAAGCTTATTTATTCAGCTTTCAGATTATGTATAAATCTCAATTTCGAAAAATTGACGCTTAAGACTGGTTTTGTGGTCCAGGGTCACATATGTTGGAATGAACTGTGTAAATAAAACTTTTCTGCCACCTTGTGGTCTATATTAGTCTAATGTCTATCAGTCATTTGGGCTGAATTTTCACTTTGCTATATTATTGAATTAATTTGGTTTTACTCATTTTGTTTTCCAAAGTAAAGCATTAATGCTAGGTCTAAAAATATGCTAAAAATAAATGTACTAAAAATACAGTTTGTTCTTTGTTTTCATGTTATTGGTCTCATCTATGTTATTTTGTGGGGAAAAGTACTTCAAGATGAGGAAAATGCTGTTCTAAGGCGCTCGTATGATTTTCCTATATTGAAAAGTTATGACATTTACCTTCGTTAATTTGTCCGCTGTCTTTTTTTTTAATAAAATGATAGTTATACATTTTGTCTGATCATTCATGTATTTTGTGAAATGCTGTTGATATCTTTTATGAGAATGTCATAAACAGATCTTTTACAACAATGACTATTTAACACAACTGCCAGAAATTTTGCTTATGTAAAGTGCTAATTTTTGAATGGGCGCTCGGGACGTAATTTTTCACTCATGGGAAAAACTGACCACAGAGTGTCTCACAAGAGGACAGCGTTTCAGAAGTAAAAATATTTACTTGACGGTAAATAATAAAAATATAAGACAATAACATTTGTCGTCATAACATTTACATGCAGTTAACATTCTTTTATATGGTTTTTAGACGTCGATCTCACTAATATGCATTTTTAGTAAGCATTGAAATGTGTAAACATTTTGACAATGACAAGATGTACATGTCGAAGTAACAAGTCGAAAGATTATAACATGAAAAAATACCTTTAAAAATCATATTTGTAGAAAAAAAAAGTGTTACACATCTGGAATCATATTAGTGTACTTTTATTTCTCAATAATTTTGAAGAATAGTTTAAGAGCACTTAGGAATTTACATATAAAGTTGAAAAATATTGGTATTTTCAAAAAGCAAAAGGTTTACTACAGTGTTGCATAAAAACCCTTATGAAAATTAACCACGGTTTTACTACAGATTAAACCAAAAAGCATAATTATGATAACCATGGTTTTGCTACACTAAACATAGTTTAACCATGGTACTTGTAGTAAAACTGTGGTAATCAATACACCAAAATAATAATAATACATGGTTACTACCCTTTTAGTTTAATAAAACCATGGTTCATTTTTGGAAGGAAAATTCACAAATGAAGTGCAGGATTTTACTCCTTTATTAATTCTCTTAATTTCATGTGCAATCGGCAACACACTACACATTAAAAACAAAGTTGTTAATAAAAATGTATAAAATAATTCTATGTACGTCCTTCATCTTCATTTGCTACAGACATCAAAAATAACTAGTTGTTCTAAGCAAAATGAACATGTTTTAAACAAACCCAGCCATTTCTACAGGTTCCTGAAATACACATGCAAGCACACACACAAAAAAAAAAAAAAAAGTTGTAAGAAAAAGTACAGAATGATGGAACATATCCTAAAGCAAAATAGCTCAAAATAAAATGTAGATATTGTTCTTTGGGTAACTATTACAGTTGAAACCGTTGGTCCTGAGGATGAACTTTATTCACTGTGACTGTAGATGAGGTTTCTTTGTTTGGACAGATTCATACAGAAGAGATTTTAATTTTTGATGCATTACTGTGTCACGTTTGGTCAGACCTTAAAGTGCTGGATTTGTGATAGTTTTTTGTATGCTTGAGTAGAGAATATGAATGAGTGAAACTCTTCCCGCATGCAGTGCAGTGATATGGTTTCTCTCCAGTGTGAATCCTCTCATGTGATTTCAGATGTCCTGACTGACTGAATCTCTTGTTGCAGTGTGAACACTTGTAAGGTTTCTCTCCAGTGTGGATCCTCTGGTGCAGTTTCAATTGATCAACTGAAATAAAAGTCTTCTCACACTCAAAGCACATATGAGCCTTTTCGCCGGTATGTCTCTTCTGATGAGCTTTGAAATATCGCAGATGTAAAAAACTCTTTCCACACAAAGAACATGAATGTGGTTTCTCCTTTAAATGAACTTTCCGGTGACTCTTTAGGACTTCAGCCCACAAAAATGATTTCCCACATTGATCACATGCATACAGTTTCTCTCCAGTGTGGATGTTCATGTGTTTCTTAAAGACTGATGATTGTCTGAAACTCTTCCCGCACTGATCACATGTGAATGGTTTCTCTCCAGTGTGGATCCTCGTGTGAACCTGGAGACTCTGTTTGCTTGTCAAACTCTTTCCACACTGAGTGCATGTGAAAGATTTCTTCTCTCTTCTTTTCTGTGAATCTTTCTTTTTAGTATGAACGCGACTCAAAACTTTTTCTCCAGTTTTGACATGTTTCTCCTCTTCATTCGGTTTTTCATGCTCCTCGTTTTCTTCAATCAACTCTGAAATGAAAGTTAAATGTTTAATTTTCAGTAAATCACAGAAGTGTGAAATCTGATGGAACAGTGGAAAATAGAAAATAGCTACACACATTTTTTGACCATTTTGATATAATTTTATAAATGATGTGCCTGAAACTTTCCTGGAGTGAGGCACATTGTTCTTACTATTATTACTTATTATTAAACATTAAAAAAATGTTTTAAGCATTACAAACACAAATCCTATGTATGTTTCTCTAGTGAAAACTATTGAGTAGCCTATTAAATCGGCTCCACAAGTTTATACTAGAAAGTAGGGCTGCACGAATAAATCGCATGCGTGTCTCGTCAGTAAAGCCGGTGTTATGGATCAACTGGGGATGGTGTTAACTGGGGGTGTGCGCGTGCACGCTAGTATGTTTACCTGGATTTCCAGCAGATGTTAGATGGCGACAGATTCGTCCCTGAGATATTCCACGGGTCATAGACTAAAAAAAACTTTTTTCACCTGTTGTATACATTGGCATCAAGCATAATAAAGCGTTTTGATTCCGCGGTGTCCGCACATGTCACATGGTTTTAGTGAAGTTTCCCATGCTCCGGAGTCACGCTCACAACCATGTTAACATGGGACATTCCTTTCAATGGATGATCAAACTCTACCACGAGATGAAGTAAAAATGTTAGTATTTTCTTTTCAATATTACTGGATCACATTGTGTCTGTCGTGTGCTGTCATGTGTTCTAATGAACAGATATGGGCCTAGATTAAGTTCAAATTAGCAGTAGGCTACCTAAAACAAACATGAATTGCAAAGTCAATTAATTTTTTATTGACAAGCCTGTTTCATTGAGTTTACGATTGTTCTTAATCAAATTATTTATTTTCTGAGTGATTATATAGAGAGGGGGAGGAGAGGGGAGGGGTGATGAAAAAAAAAAAACAGAGATGAGCTACTTTGGCTTGAGTTTGTATGATTTTGCTGATTTTATTATCCGAGATCTCTAGCTTGTACAGGCAGCTCTGGTGTCTCTCTATCCTCATCATGGATTTATGACTGATCTGAAATCAACATTCTGCGTTGGCTTACAGCTCTGTTCAGAACAATTCTGTATTCAGTTTCTTATAATCATATATTCAACTGAATTAACTTAATTTTATATATACGCTTGTCTGTATATTATGCTCAGTTAGGTGCTTGAATATAAATGTTGTGAATCTGTTTCATTGAACATGTAGAGAACACTTTGTCTAAAGTTAATTCTAAGTTCATGACTCCTGCTTTTCATTTTACATACAGGCCTGGTCTCTTGCCAGACTATACTTGTGTTTCCGACCGTAGAAAACATGTTATGAGCAGAGCAGGATTCAAGCCAAACTCTTTAATACTGTATGTGTGATGAACACAGGAAGGCATTTTTCCACAATATGTGTGAGCGATATATGTCACATGTATGGAATATTTACATTTTTAAGGTGACAGTGATTGACAGGCGTCTAATAAAAGTGAACCATGCTGTAGGATCTTTCTCACTGCCTCATAGCTTCTTTTTCTAGTTTCCATACTGTATTTATTATGAAAGTCCTGTGACAATCACTCAACAGCCACAACTTTTTCATGACTGATAGGCAGAGCATGATACTGTGATGATGAATAATTACATATATGGCTAATATTGCAAAAGACAGTATACACCACTAACCTCATAATCATTTGGATCTTACACAAATATGATACCTCTCTCCCAAACATTAATTAGAATAGGAAAACCAATATTTACTTTATTGCAGACTTCTTGAACTAAAAATATGACACAGAAGTCTGCATCACATCACACTGCATCTTATCTGTGTCACTAATTAGAAATTATATGCATAATGCAAAACTATAGCTTGTTTATCACTCATTCTTTAGCAATATAAAAAGATAGAAAATGAAATGCTTGACATTCCTTTGATCACAGCAATATCGCTGCTCAAATTCATTTACACTAAGTAATATTTTTGAACAACTGCCTACACACGCGTTGCAAAGAAACAAAGTAACACCTTATTTCATGCATTTACCAATAAAAATACAAAACATTCAGAAATAATGTGGAAAGCTTTGAAACCTGTTCCGTTGAAAATTCCCTGTGAGAATCTGTGGAGGTCCAACGTCTGCTGGAAACTCAGGTAAAACTCTTAGCGTGCACTCCCCATTGATCCATAACACCTGTTCTCTTGATTAGTAGTAAATGTCCATCACCTGTTTCAAATGGAGCGGCATTTACTACACAGAAGCAACTATGGTCGCAAGTTCCATCATTACCAATAGAGTTCAATGGAACTAACGACCATAGTTAGCTAACGATGCTTTTGGGAAACGCATCCCAGAGCCGTAGTAAACTAAATCGCGTTCATAATCGAATGCGATTCATCTGCAATTATGAGCGCGATTTCTATGTAGTAATTTGCTGCTTCAACTATATTGCACAGGTCTGTATATTATTCCTATTACAATAAATCAAAATTAGGTTCTCCTGTCTTACTGATGAAGAATAATCACCAACCTGTTTGTTCTTCAGTGTGTTTCATTCTGCAGGGTTCTGGATCTCTCATGTTCTCTCTGTCCTTCAATAAACTCTGTCTCTGCAGATTTCACTTCTTCCTGATGCTCTGATGCTCGTCTTCACTTGTAGACTGATGAGAATATTCCAGCATTTATTGCTGAACTGCAGTGGGAGGAGCTTCACTGAAGGAGTGATTGTTGTGGGAGGAGCTTCACTGAAGGTGTGATTGTTGTGGGAGGAGCTTCCCTGAAGGTGTGATTGTTGTGGGAGGAGCTTCACTGAAGGTGTGATTGTTGTGGGAGGAGCTTCCCTGAAGGTGTGATTGTTGTGGGAGGAGCTTCATTGACACCATAGGTGTGTTCGACTTCATGCAGCGCTGCACAGACCTATCGCTGAGAGTAGCCGCTTGCAGTCGGGGGCGGAATTGAAAGCGGAGATGTGAAGTTGGACACTTTCGCTTCTGGTAGTGATGCTCTCGCGGTGTTTGCATACTCTTATCTCAGATGAAGTAAATAACATGCAATATTTGTCAAATGCACAGACATTTCAGAAATGTTTTCATGAGCAACAGAAACACTTTTTATTTACTGCTTAATACAGGACCATCTGTTCAAGAATAAAGTTCAATATAAATGTATACTATAAATACCAATAAAGTATATTTGCTTTTATCAGTGTTTTTTATTAAATGTGACTCAATATAACATTGCGACTATACAGTAAAAAAAGCTTTTACTGTTCTAAAAACAGATTTGTGAGCAGTATTTTTTATTATTAGCCTATGCAAAAATTATACAAGGGTTTGTACAAGCATATACAACTCACAACAAGTACAAAAACAAATAAACATTCATTAGAATATGTAAAGTGAAACAATTCATGCCAGGGGTAAAATTACAACAATTTAAAGTAACAAAAAGCTTCATAGGTCTTTCTTGCTTTTTTGTTCTTAATTTTATCTAATGTAGTACTATTTAATCTCTTTTATAAAATGTTCAAAGTTTGGCTTAGCTTTAGTGCATTTGTTTCACATGAATGTGATATTTTCCAAGTAAAATAAGGTTTGTGAGCAGTATTGGATTTGAAGATGTTAGAAACACAAGTAATTGTTGTCATGTGGTGAATTTGGCCAATTGTGAAACAGTTGTGTCATTATCAGCGCTCCTGCAGTCGGCTGAGTGAACCGGCTGCTCTCGAAACGCTCTTGTGGTACTTTGATGCCACACGTGACGTGGTGTCTGCGCTGGTTCAAGTCGGAAACATTTTCTAACCGGCATGCACTGCTTCAAGTCAGCCGCCGATCGGTCTGTGCGGCGCTGCATGAAGTCGAACACACATCATGACTGTTCAGTAGGAGGAGCTGATCTGTTAAAATCAATAATAAATCAGTTATATAATTTGCATTATTTTATTACTTTAATTCACACATTTTAAGCATTTGTGTTTCAGTACTGTAAGTTTTTTCAATGAATTGTACACGTTTTATACTTAATTTAAAACAAAAAATATTTTGTTGAACCAGTTTAACATACTGAAATTACTGTGTTAGGTAATATTTAGCAAAAACACATGTTGGCATACTATCTAACAGCAATTTCAATCTGTTAAATTGGTTCAACAAAACATTATTCTTTAAATTGAACTTGTTTTAGTCTTGTTGTATGGACCTGAATTAATTGCGTGAAAAAGTTTTGCTTAATTTGATTAAGTTCACTGAACAAGCTTTTTTTTTGTAGTGCACAATTTCATATACAGTTGTAATGTACTCCATAAGGACAGAGCAAAGAAGACTGAGCTCAGAACTGGCGTTAGCACAGTTATTGGTCATTGAATCAACAAGTTATCAATGAAGCCACCAGCACTTATCTAAGTCTAAGTATTTGTCTGAAATTATTAATAACAACTCCCATTGCCCAAGAACTATTTTCTCCACAATCGATTATGTTCTTAACCCAACAGTAGATGTTTTATTGATGTGTCTGAAACACTGTGTGAAAACCTTTTGACATTTTTTGTGGAGAGGGTAGATAGGTTGAGACCTCAATTTTTGCAATCTGTCTCTGATATCATCGAGAGACCATGGAGCTCTGCAACGTGGTCTAATTTTCAACCTGTTACTATTTCTGCCTGTAAAGATGTCATCAAGCATTTGAGACCCAATGTGTGTCCTTATGATGTTATGCCAGCTCGCTTTTTAAAGCAGGTTGTACACATTGTTGGCTCTGATGTGTTAAATTTTGTTAATCTTAGTAGTTATCTATAATAGTTATCTATAGTCTGAAATGTGCCTTAATAACGCCGATTTAAAAAAAGCCAAATTCAGACACATTGATTTTTTTCTAACTTCAGGCCTGTTTCCAATTTAGCTTTTATGTCCAAAAGTTTTGAGAAAGTTGTACTAGTTCAGCTACACGTCTTTTTGAGATCTAACCAAATCTATGAAATGTTCCAATCCGGTTTCAGGAAATTACACTACAGAATTAGCCCTCTTAGTTTATAATGATATTTTAATGTCAACAGATGCCGGAAATGTTGTTGCTTTGATCTTACTAGACCTAAGCTCAGCTTTAGATTTGGTTGATCACAATTTATTACTTTCTCGTTTAAAAAACTGTGTTGGTCTGAGAGGTACTGTTTTAAATTGGTTCCAGAGCTTCTTTACGAACCGGAAATTCTCTGTACGTACAGGACAATATACTTCTTCTAGTGCTCCTCTGACTTGTGATGTTCCCCAGGGTTCCATTCTTGCCCCAACTTTATTCATGATCTATATGCTGCCGCTGGGTTCTATTTTCAAGAAATATGACATTTCTTTTCACTTATATGCTGATGATACACAGTTGTATCTTTCTTTAAATCCTGGTGATAAAAATGCATCAGCAAAGTTATTTGTATGTATTGAGGAACTTAAATTATGGCTTATGAGTAATTTCTTGACACTTAATGACGGTAAAACTGAGGAGATTCTGTTTGGACCTAGTGATGCTCTATCTTTTAATTCTTATAATCTCGATATTGGTTATTTTGCCCAGTGGATTACTCCTTGTGTAAGGAACCTGGGTGTCTTATTTGATTCCAGTCTAAAGTTTGATAAACAGTTTGGTCAGGACATACTTTTTTCATCTTTGACGTTTGGCTAAAGTTAAAACTCTCCTTTCAACACAGACATTCGAAAAAGTAATTAATGCATTTGTTACATCTAGATTACACTATTGCAATTCACTGTACTATACATAAATCAATCCTCCATGGAGCGATTGCAATTGGTTCAAAATGCAGCAGCCAGGCTAATGACTGGCACGCGTAAATTCCAGCACATTACTCCTATTCTGACCACATTACAGTGGCTACCAGTTAAACTTAGAGTGGAATACAAAATTTTAACATTAGTTTTTAATGCACTTCAGAACCTTGCACCAATCTACCTCATTGAGTTGTTGCAAACACACAAATCCGTGAGGCCACTCAGATCCAGATTTTTGGGAACTTCATCAATTCCTAGGTCCAGATTAAAACACCATGGTGATCGAGCCTTTGCAATTGTTGGTCCTACACTCTGGAACAATCTTCCAGTTGCCATCCGAACAATATCTATCTTACATTTATGCATTTAGCAGATGCTTTTATCCAAAGCGACTTACATTGCATTCAAGTTACAGTTTTACAAGTTACAATTTTATCAGCTCTTGCTTTCCCTGGGAAAGCATCTTTAAAGTTATGCTTAAATCTCATCTTCTTGAGCGATTTGCGGCATTCAGTACCAGCAACATTATCTCTCCAACCCAGATAGCACACGTACGTCTGCAAGATGTCTATTAAAGATCTCTTGGTCTGGAAAGCATCAGCTGTCTACAATCGTCTGATAGACGTCTGTAAGATGTCAGTTTTACATTTAGTCTAAATCATAAACATCTTAAAGACATCTAAAAGGAAACGTCCTGTAGACATATTGCTGATGAGCAAACACTCTAAGAAATACATCTTGCAGATGTAAATGCAGACATCAAATAGATGTCTCAGAGATGTATGTGTGCTATCAGGGAAACATCTAAACAATCATAAAAACGAAAAAATAAAAACACAAATTCAAGATCAGAACATTTCTGAACAAAGTCCAGATCTGAACATTTTCTCTCATCGCCTGCTGTCATAATATAATTGTTTTAGTCAGAAATAAAACTCAGAAATTGCTGCTTAGATATACGGTAAAGAGTGTTTTACAATAGTGTAAATAAATACGTGAAGTCGTCGTCTTCTTTATTTTTAACGGCGGTTGGCATCCAGCTTATTGGTGCATTAATGCGGTAATTACCACCAACATCTGTTCCAGAGTGTGGATCAATCAGTAGGTTTACAATCTAAATCTAGACCAGTGGCTCTCAACCCGCGGCCCGTCACGAATCCAAATGAGGCCCACCTGAATGTTACAGTCTATGTGCTGAACACAATTAAAAAATAACTTTGAGCTTTACAATTTATTATAGTTTTTACATTACATTTACATTTAGTCATTTGGCAGACGCTTTTATCCAAAGCGACTTACAATTGGGGAATACAAAAAGCGATTAATCTTGAAGAGGCAATCAGACAGAGGAAGTGCTCGTAACACCAAGTCTCAGTCATTGTTCAAATAAGTACAAGCTAGTAGGTGGAGAGAAAGATAGAGGGAAAGTTTTTTTTTTTTTTGAGTTTAGGATGAAGTCAAGTACTGCCGAAAGAGATGAGTTTTCAGTTGTTGCTTGAAGGTTGCCAGGGATCCGGCGTTCCGGATAGGGATGGGAAGATTATTCCACCAGCCAAGAATGGTGAACGAGAATGTTCTGGAGAGTGATTTTGAGACTCTGTGATGGTACCACAAGGCGTCGCTCACTAGCAGATCTCAAACTTCTGGAGGGGATGTAGGTTCGTAATAGTGAGTGGAAGTAGGAGGGTGCTGAGTCTGTGGTAGTTCTGTACGCAAGCATCAGTGTCTTGAACTGGATGCGAGCTGCCACTGGTAGCCAGTGCAAGGAGATGAAGAGAGGTGTAACATGCGCTCTTTTGGGCTCGTTGAAGATCAGTCGTGCCGCTGCATTCTGAATCATTTGTAGAGGTTTGATTGTGTTTGATGGCAGACCAGCCAGAAGAGCATTGCAGTAGTCCAGTCTAGAAACAACAAGGGCCTGGACAAGAAGTTGCGCAGCATGCTCTGTCAGAAAGGGCCTGATATTTCTGATGTTGTGTAGTGCAAACCTGCAGGATCGAGCAGTCTTTGCAATGTGCTCTTTGATGGTCAGCTGGTCATCAAAGATTACACCAATATTTCTGACCGATGTTGATGGGGTAATCATTGATGAGCCTAACTGAATCGTGAAGTCATGCCGTAGAGTCGGAGTGGCAGGGAAGACCAGAAGTTCCGTCTTTGCCAGGTTGAGCTGTAGGTGATGTTCTTTCATCCATGCAGAGATGTCCGCCAGGCAGCCTGAGATCCGTGCAGCTACCATTGGGTCATCTGGTTGAAAAGAGAGATAGAGCTGTGTGTCATCGGCGTAGCAGTGATAGGAGAAGCCATGTGCATGTATGATGGGACCCAGCGATGTAGTGTATGTGGAGAAGAGGAGGGGTCCAAGAACTGATCCCTGAGGAACTCCAGTGACCAGTTGATGTGGTTTGGATACCTCCCCTCCCCAGGCCACCCTGAAGGATCTACCGGTGAGATAGGATTCAAACCAGCGAAGTGGAATCCCAGTGATGCCCAGTGATGAGAGTGTAGACAGGAGAATCTGATGATTGACAGTGTCAAAAGCAGCAGAGAGATCCAGCAGAATGAGGACTGACGATTTGGAATCAGCCTTTGCAGTTCGCAGGGCTTCAGTGACAGAGTAGCGCAGTCTCTGTTGAATGGCCACTCCAGAAACCTGACTGTTTAGCATCCAGTTTGTTGTACTGTGAAAGAAACCGCAAGTACAAGTTGATCTTGGTCTCATCTGTCCATAGGATGTTGTTCCAGAACTGTGAAGGCTTTTTTAGATGTCGTTTGGCAAACTCTAATCTGGCCTTCCTGTTTTTGAGGCTCACCAATGGTTTACATCTTGTGGTGAACCCTCTGTATTCACTCTGGTGAAGTCTTCTCTTGATTGTTGACTTTGAAACACTCTCTTGTTTTTACGAGGCTGGATATGTGCGATGCTAACATTCAAAAGCATCAGTTTTCAAAAGTTGATGAAAGCATAATGCGATGCACTTGCTGCCTCAGATAACAGTTCCAGCCGTTCTAATGACAGACAAAACACTCCATTTCCGTCAATCGCTGGTCAAAGACCTTGTTATCTCCACTTCAACTTGAATTTCATATAATGTTAAGTGCATTAAGTGCACACTGATCAGTAAAGTCTGATACAATACCAACGCTGACGATGCAGTGGTGTTTAATTATTGAATTTTTTCCCCTTCATCCTCTTGTGAATCTTGAGACCCTCTTTGTACGTGAAACTCTTTCCACATTGATCACATTCGTACAGCTTCTCTCCAGTGTGGATGTTTATGTGTCGCTGAAGTCTTGCCGATTGTCTAAAACTCTTCCTTCTCTCTTTTCTTGTAAGGTTTCTCTCCAGTGTGGATCCTCTCATGTGATTTCAGATGTCCTGACTGACTGAATCTCTTGTTGCAGTGTGAACACTTGTAAGGTTTCTCTCCAGTGTGGATCCTCTCATGTGATTTCAGATGTCCTGAATGACTGAATCTCTTGTTGCAGTGTGAACACTTGTAAGGTTTCTCTCCAGTGTGGATCATCTGGTGCAGTTTCAAATGTTGAGCTGTAATAAAAGTCTTCTCACACTCAAAGCACATATATTCTCTCACACCAGTGTGTATTTTCTGATGTCGTTTTAAATTCTGCAGAAGTGAAAAACTCTTTCCACAGAAAGAACATGAATGTGGTTTCTCCTTTGAATGAACACTCAGGTGCTCCTTCAGGTTTGAAGCCCTCAAAAATGTTTTTCCACACTGATCACATTCATACAGTTTCTCTCCAGTGTAGATGATCATGTGTTCCTTAAGGCTTGATGATTTTGTGAAACCCTTCCCGCACTGATCACATGTGAATGTTTTCTCTCCAGTGTGGATGATCATGTGGTTCTTAAGGTGTGATGATTTTGTGAAACCCTTCCCGCACTGATCACATGTGAACGGTTTCTCTCCAGTGTGGATCCTCATGTGGTTCTTAAGGCTTGATGAATGTGTGAAACTCTTCCTGCACTGATCACATGTGAACGGTTTCTCTCCAGTGTGGATGCTCATGTGTTTCTTAAGGGTTGATGATTGTGTGAAACTCATCCCACACTGATCACATGTGAATGGTTTCTCTCCAGTGTGAATCCTCATGTGAAGTTTGAGACTATATTTGCTTGTCAAACTCTTTCCACACTGAGTGCAGGTGAAAGATTTCTCATCTCTTCTTTTCTTTAAATCTTTCTGTTTGGTTTGAGAGCGACTCAAAGGTTTTTCTCCAGTTTTGACATGTTTCTCCTCTTCATTCAGTTCTTCATGCTCCTTGTTTTCTTCAATCAACTCTGAAGTAAAAAATAAATAAATGAAAAAATTCAGTAAATTGTAAAAAAAAAAAACAGTGAAATGTGAAAATAAAGGACATGAAAGTGAACCCTGATGTATTATTATTATTTTTATATGTATTATTGTAACTATTACTTAATAATTATAAAATATTTTTAAACAATTGAGGCACAATTTTGTACCTTGTTTCTGTAGTGAGAATAAATATGTTTGATCAACTACACAATTATCTAACATAAATCAATGTATGTTGAAAAATAAATAAAATGTTTCAAGTATAAAGTTTATAAAAAGTGCCTTTGTCATTTGCTGCTTCAGCTAAATTATTGCACAGCTTTTACAATTTTTCCTACTGCAACAACAAATCTAAAACTGCTTGAAGCTTTATAACATTATTGTTCCTCAGCTTCATTGAAGAAGGATGAAGAATAAACACCAACCTGTTTGTTCTTCAGTGTGTTTCATTCTGCAGGGTTCTGGATCTCTCATGTTCTCTCTGTCCTTCAATAAACTCTGTCTCTGCAGATTTCACTTCTTCCTGATGCTCTGAAGCTCGTCTTCACTTGTAGACTGATGAGAATATTCCAGCATTTATTGCTGAACTGCAGTGGGAGGAGCTTCACTGAAGGAGTGATTGTTGTGGGAGGAGCTTCACTGAAGGTGTGGTTGTTGTAGGAGGAGCTTCACTGAAGGTGTGGTTGTTGTGGGAGGAGCTTCACTGAAGGTGTGGTTGTTGTAGGAGGAGCTTCACTGAAGATGTGCTTGTTGTGGGAGCAGCTTAATTGACATCATGGCTGTTCAGTAGGAGGAGCTAATCTGTCAAAATCAAGAATAAATTAATTACATAATTTACTTTATTTTATTACTTTAATTCACACATTTTAAGCATTTATGTTTATCTATAATCTATATATCTAGCACTGTAAGTTTTTTCTTTTTTTTTTTTAATTGAACTAGTTTTATTCTTGTTGCATGTATCTGAACTAAGTGTGTGGAAACATTTTTCTTAATTTAACTAAGTTCACTGAACCAGCAATTTTTTGAGTGATGTTAAATAACAATTTCATATACAGTTGTAATGTACACCATAAGGACTGAGCAAAGAAGACTGATCTCAGAACTGGCTTTATCACGGTTATTGCTCATTGAATCAACAAGTTATCAATGAAGCCACCAGCACTTCAGCATGAGCACAGCGGTAACATATTATTCTCCAAACCTCTTTAAATCTCAAATATAACTCACCATTACATGTCTAACATATTCTCTTTACTTAAAAACACTTAAAATGACAATTATTTTCGACATGTTTCCCTCTTAATGTGATCCCATGCAAAGCATGCTGGGAACTACACATCCACTGCTTAGTTGTGTCAACAAAAATTATGAATGTACAGAAGTCCCAACACAAAATGATTATGTTCTCTTAAATTTGACAAATTTAAATGGCTGGACCATAATAGAAATGAGTTATGTGAAAAAAAAAAATCTATTATTTAGTTGTTTCTGCTTATTTTTATTCTAATAAAAGTATTTTTATTTATTATTTTTTTGAGTGCAGGGACCATATTCCTATTTTTGTCTCTTTATATAAAAATTGACCACATATTTAATCCCTACATTTATTTGCCCCTAAATTAACAAGCAATGAAATACATAAAGAAGTTATACAAAAAATTGAATAAACACCATAATTAAAAGAAACTAGGGGTGTAACGATTCGTTTTAACAACGATTCGATTCGTATCACGATTCGTGGTTGTCGATACGATACAAGGACGATATTGGTTCATTTAGAGCGACACGATCCAAAACTGTTCAGTGACTTGAAATCGATTCAGTAACGTTTTAGCCAAAAATTCAACCAGCGTGACTGAAATAAATACCTGGATACTGGACAGTGCAGGTGAAGTTTCCTAGATTCCTGTTGTTTCTTGTAAGGGAATCAGGTATCAATTAATTATGGATATAAACAAACAAGTAAACAACAATTAAATGGCAAATGCATTCACATTTTATTTGAATAAAGTGCAACAAACACTTTAGGTTGAATTAACAGGAAGTTAACCTTTTCTCATTTTCAATATTCAATACATTTTCAATAAAAGTACAGTAAGTGCAACCAACATTTCAACAGTAGGTTTACCTGCTACTTCTGCTTTTGTTTTTCAACATAAAAATATTACAATATTAATATCAAAAATAAAGTGCAACCAACATCTCTTCAGGCTGAATTAACAGTAGGTTTACCTGCTACTTCTGCTGTAGTTTTTCAACATAAAATACAAATACAGTATTAATATAAAAAATAAAGTGCAATCTCCGTCTTTGCAAAAGCCTAAGTGTTTCCACACACTGGACCGCGATGGTGGCTTGATAATTTCTCGCTCGTCCACTTCTCCTCTGCCATGCTTTGCTTTGTTGTCTTTGCGCTGCTGCTGGCGCGTGGCGATGACGTCACATATAGGCAGACTGAATCGAGTAACGTTCACCGCTTTTATCATTAAAAGCGCTAAGAAAAAACATACATATAAAGTCTGACGTGCTTAAATCCAATACGTTATTTCCTAATATCGATACAATCGATTGATTACCTTTTAAAACTATGTTAGATCGATATATATCGTCCGGAAGGCCAGCTTGCCGAGCACAGATCGATGTAGTTGCATCATATGAATATAAACATCGATGTAGTTGATTAATCGTTACACCCCTAAAAGAAACCAAATATAAACAATGTAAAGAAAGATAAAAACTAAAGATTACACACAGAAAAACAAATAACCCACTAATTTGAGTGTTCTGTGTTTTATATGAAACATGGTTCATCACAGATTAATGAATAAATAATGTTGTGATAGTTATATCTTGTAATGTCACAATAGCTGATGTCTGTCGTTTGCTTAAGTCTGTTAACAGCAATAAAATGAGCTTAATGTGGCAATTAACAGATCTGAACTCATCAGCATAATGAATGAGGTGAAAACAGGATCTATTGGAGGATTTTCAGCAGCTGATAATATTGATGAGCCTCAGACTATAAACACTCATTAAACAAGCCATTCAGGATCAGCAGAAGATCATCTATAATTATAGTTAAGTGGGTAGTGATTATTGTTGTAAGGATATTTACTGAAAGACTATAGAACTGCTCTATTGAAGCATAATATGATCATCTCATAAAATGACATTACTTTGCATATAGTTTTAGTTTGATTCATAGCAACAAGTACAAACTAGTAACTAGATCACTAACACATCTTTTTTGGTTTGTCCAGAGACTGACAGATTATAAAACCTTTAAAAATAAAGAGCATTCAGTACCAGCAACATTATCATTTCCAAACACCAAAATAATCATACGAACAAACATAACTCAAATTTGCTCAGATCTGAACATTTCCCCTCACATGCTCGTCGCCTGCTGTGATAAATATTTTAGAAACAAAACAATTCAGAAATTACCTATATATACCCAGACAGCACACATTAATCTGCCCGATGTCGGTTTCAGATCAGCATAGAATCCTAATGTCTCAGGAGTATCGGCCTAAAGTCGCTTCCATGTATATTGGCCTTTGATCGCTCCCACTACCCAAAGCAGATCCCGCTATCTGTTTTTTTTTTATCTCGGCTTCCCTATATGTTGGCTTTTGATCGTTCCCACTACCCAACGCAGATCCCGCTATTTTTTTATTTTTTTTTGCATGCTGTGTAGAAGCAGCCAGAGAACCGCCTCCTGAAGCAGCGATTTTCAGGTTGGTAAATTCACTCGTGTAAATTGTCAGAAAGTGGGCATTGTGTCAATTGTATGACTTTATATATTTGCCTGCTAGGCTAAGCCATAACTTGGTGTGCATTACTTTATACAGAGCTGTTTTGGCGCAATTACAACTTAGTTGTGAGCTAATTCACGTTAGCTAACACTGGAAAATATTTTAATTTAACCCTCTGAGCCCGACAAACGCGAATACGCGTTTTGGGGCAGATTGTCCTGATAAGGCAGAAATGAGCTTGAATTACTCTGCCATTTTTGATCGTTCAGATAAGAGCAATACACCATTCGAATCTGTAAGGGGTCTTCTTTTATTTGTATACACTCATAATAACAACTAAACGTTGTGCTTTTTGAAGAATAAAGAAAACAAACAGGGTGCGCTCTCTGTCTTCTCCGTCTCCGCGATCTGTTTTCAGAAATCTCATTATTTTTAATAAGATCCCGCCCCCTCGTGTTCTCATGTAAATCACCACGTGATCTGCGCACGCTTGGACACGCCCAACATAAACACAGCGTCAGAAAGTCGTGACGTATTGTCGTGACGTATTGTCAAGTATGGTGACCCATACTCGAAATTAGTGCTCTGCGTTTAACCCATCCAAGTGCACACACACAGCAGTGAGTAGTGAACAAATGCACACACACACACACACACACACACACACACACACCGTGAACACACACCCGGAGCAGTGGGCAGCCATGCTGCAGCGCCCGGGGAGCAGTTGGGGGTTCGGTGCCTTGCTCAAGGGCACCTCAGTCGTGGTATTGAGGGTGGAGAGAGCACTGGACATTCACTCCCCCCACCTACAATCCCTGCCGGCCGGGGACTCGAACCCGCAACCTTTCGATTACGAGTCCGACTCTCCAACCATTAGGCCACGACTTTCCCCGGAGAAGACTCTGTTCATCGCTGCTATATACTGTTCGTTTCTGGAAGAAGACGCGCTGAGTAAAGGCTGGATTTCCCTCAAAATAACAACAAAGTTCAGAAGCTCGATCTGATAAGTAAGTAATGTTTATGTTTTGCATTAGTTAGCGTGTTTTTGTGACATAAACTTGAACACATTACTAGTTGGGTTTTTCCCAAACTACAACACAATGACTGCTGCGCATCTAAGAAAGTTTAGACCATGTTTATTATTAATAATCTATTCGCAAATATATTTTAATAGCGTGCTAAACGATAACAATTAGTTCTCAGATATAAAATATATTTTTATAGTACGAAGTACATCCTCTTATAGTAACGTTACAAAGCATGCTTGAGTCTATGACTGCAGAATCATATCTTCTATACTATAAAATCATACATGATGTTCAGGATGACTATATGACTACAAAATCATAGTTGGGTTTCCCCCAAATTATAATTCCTGACTAAAATGTTTGAAATCCAGTAAAACATTTTGAATACGATGGGCAATTCATTGTATTTAAATTTCTTATGGCATGATGATGTTTTCATGCTCTTTATAAAACAATAAAAGTAATATGAGAGTACACTGTAACATGATGAATGCTACGAGTATTGTGTAATTCAGTGGTAAAATACAGAAATGTTATTATCTTATTAATATCATTGAAAAGAGAATGTAATATCAAAGTATTGAATAATATGTTAAAGTAGCATAGACTGTGGGTCATTGTGAGTTCACATGATGCCAGGTGCAGGGAAGGCCACCAGACATCAAAGAGGATAAAATGGTGCCCAGAGCACATCCTGATTTTGCCAAGTCCTAGTTGTCCTGAGACCAATATTTTTTATGATCACCTTGGGACAACAACTGCCTCAGCCAATCAAAGTTTATGACATCATCACTGTGTGCCCCCCTGCAGAGTCCGCCAAAAAACAGTAACGCCCCTCTCACAAATTCAAAAAAAGAAAAGAAAAAAAGTGCACCTGTGAAGAGCGCAAGTAAAAAGGTAAGACAATGGCTTTTTAAGTTCTCCTATCAATTTACAACAATATTAATGATAGTAACCACCACCGATGTTTTAACATTACTTTGCATTGGCAAGTTATCAGCTTAGGCGGATGTACTGTTAACTTTCTGGCTCCAGTTAAACAATCTAAAAAGTATTATTTTTAAATTGATTGATTGATTAATTTTATATGTGCCTATCAAAGGGCTGCGATTAAATAGTGGCCTTTTGCGAGCTTCCGGTTTATTATCGCTCGCACTGTTGCCACCGCAAATTTTCGTAATATTTCTGTCGTTAGCATATACTGTGCCACTGTCAATTTCTGTTGCGTCGCCAGTTGCATTCAAAGACAAATTAATTAACGAAAAGCGGAACAAAACACCGCTGGTTTGCGCGCCGCATGGACCATTCAGCTCGGTCCACCAAAATCATATTATTTATTCTGTTACATATGAATATGATGACCTCAAGTCATCACTGATTTATTCTGTTACATATGAATATGATGACCTCAAGTCATCACTGATTTATTGTTACATATGAATATGTTGACCTCAAGTCATCGCTGATTTATTCTGTTACATATGAACATGATGACCTCAAGTCATCACTGATTTATTGTTACATATGAATATGTTGACCTCAAGTCATCACTGATTTATTCTGTTACATATGAATATGTTGACCTCAAGTCATCACTGATTTATTCATACATATGAATATGTTGACCTCAAGTCATCACTGATTTATTCTGTTACATATGAATATGTTGACCTCAAGTCATCAGTGATTTATTGTTACATATGAATATGTTGACCTCAAGTCATCACTAATTTATTCTGTTACATATGAATATGTTGACCTCAAGTCATCAGTGATTTATTGTTACATATGAATATGATGACCTCAAGTCATCACTGATTTATTCTGTTACATATGAATATGTTGACCTCAAGTCATCACTAATTTATTCTGTTACATATGAATATGTTGACCTCAAGTCATCACTGATTTATTCATACATATGAACATGTTGACCTTGTCACGAACAGGCTAGGAGACACGGAGGAGTAAGGTCAATACAGGGTTTATTGTGAAAGGTGCACGGGTGAATGCTGAGTGGAGGAGCGGGACCAGGATCCAGGAAGGGAAGTCGGCGGTGCGCACTGCCGCGGGGAGGAACAGGACCAGGAAGAGCCAGGAGCGGTGGAGAACAGGAGCGGTGGAGACTAGGAGCGGTGGAGACTTGGAACAGGGGGAATCTGGAGGTCTGCAGGTAAGTAACACAAGGTTAGTAGTCAGGCTAGGTTCGGGTAGTGAACGGTCGACCGGACGAGGAAGGAGTGCTTGTGGTGAGTGGATATAGTGCTGTTCATTAGCCGGTGACAGGTGCGGGGAATCAGTACTCAGGTGATTGGGATCTGGCTAATGAAGGTGCAGGTGACTGTGATTCCCTGACATTACCCCCCCCTCCAGGGGCGGCTCCTGACGCCCTACCACGGCGACGGGGGCGGCCTCGGCCTCTGGGTGCGGGACGACTAGGGTGATTGCGGTGAAACTCTTCGAGGAGCAAGGGGTCGAGGATGTCGTCCCTGGCCACCCAGGATCTTTCCTCTGGGCCATACCCCTCCCAGTCCACCAGGTACTCGAGCCGGGCGCCCCGTCGCCGCGAGTCCAGGATGTTGCGGACCCGGTAGACCTCAGCCCCATCGATCATCTCCGGAGGAGGGGGTGCGTCCGGTCCCGTGGTTCCTGGTGTAGAGGGGGAGAAGGGTTTGAGCAGTGAGACGTGGAAGGTGGGGTGGATGCGATACCTGGGGGGGAGCTGAAGCTCATAGGTGACGTCGTTCACCTGCCTCTGGATCTTAAACGGACCTATGAAGCGGGGACTCAGCTTTTTGCAAGGCAGGCGGAGACGGATATCCTTGGTCGACAGCCAGACCCGATCTCCTGGCTGGTATTGGGGGGTCTCGGATCTCCGGACGTCCGCAAAGCGTTTATGTCTCCGCACTGCCCGCTGAAGATGGATATGTGCTGAGTCCCAAACCCTCTCACTTTCTCGGAACCAGTGGTCCACAGCTGGAACCTCCGCTGGTTCCTCCGTCCAGGGGAACAGAGGGGGTTGGTAGCCGAGCATGCACTGGAACGGGGTGAGACCGGTGGTGGCCTGGCGAAGGGAGTTTTGTGCATACTCGGCCCATGGGAGAAAACGGCTCCAGCTGTGCTGATCGGGGGAGCAGTATGACCGGAGGTAGCGTCCGAGCTCCTGGATCTTACGCTCAGTCTGGCCGTTGGTCTGGGGGTGATAGCCCGAGGACAGGCTGACGGTGATTCCCAAGAGGCGGAAGAAGGATCTCCAGACCCGGGACACAAATTGAGGGCCACGGTCCGACACAATGTCCTCCGGTAGGCCGAAGTTGCGGAACACATGGTGGAATAGGCATTCGGCGGTCTCCAATGCCGTGGGCAAGCCCCGGAGGGGGATGAGTTTGCAAGCCTTGGAGAAACGGTCCACCACAACTAGGACACAGGTGTGGCCCTCAGACTCTGGGAGGTCGGTGACGAAGTCCACACCGAGATGGGACCAAGGCCTCTGGGGAATTGGCAGGGGAACCAGTTTGCCTGCGGGCAGATGGCGAGGAGACTGAGACATGGCACAGACTGAGCAGCCTCGAACGTACCTGATGACATCCGCGGTCATACCGGGCCACCAGTAACGAGCTTGGAGAAGTGAGAGAGTTCGCTGGCTGCCTGGGTGTCCAGAGCCCGGTACTTCATGTGCTGAGCCCAGAAGGGTGAGGCGCTGGGAGCGGGGCACATAAGTTTTCCCTTCTGGGCCTCCCTGCGGGGCGGGTTCGGTGCGAGTGGCGTCACGGATGTTGTCGTTAAGTTCCCACTGGATGGGGCTGACTATGAGGGCTGGAGGGAGAATGGGCTCGGGGTCTGTGGGTGTTTCTGGGGCATGCAAGCGGGAGAGAGCATCGGCCTTGGTGTTGCGGATTCCGGGGCGGTAGGTGATAGAGAAGGAAAACCGGGTGAAGAAGAGGGCCCAGCGTGCTTGACGAGGGTTTAAGCGTTTGGCATCTCGTAGATACTGGAGGTTCTTATGGTCCGTGATGACGGTGAAGGGGCAGGTGGCTCCCTCCAGCCAGTGACGCCACTCCTCCAAGGCTAGTTTGATGGCCAGCAGCTCTCGATTGCCGATGTCGTAATTTACCTCCGCAGGGGACAGCTTCCGTGAGAAGTAAGCGCAAGGATGGAGGCGGGGAGGCTCGCCGTGGTGTTGGGACAGCACGGCCCCGACTCCCGTGGTAGAGGCGTCGACCTCCACGACGAAGGGGATCTGGGGATCCGGGTGGCGTAGGATAGGGGCCGTGCTGAAGGCTTCCTTGAGCTGTTGGAACGCTTCGTGGGCTTCGGGGTTCCAGGACAGAGACTTGGGCTTACCACGGAGCAAGGAGGTGAGGGGTGATGACAGTCGACTGAATTGACAGATGAACCGTCGGTAAAAGTTGGCGAAGCCCAGAAAGCGCTGTAGTTCCTTAACCGTTTGTGGTAGAGGCCAGTCTAGGATGGCTTGGACTTTCCCCTGGTCCATCTGGATTCCTTCGGGACTGATGGTATAGCCGAGGAACTGCACCGTGGAGCGATGGAACTCGCACTTCTCCAGTTTAAGGTAGAGCCGGTGCTCTCGGAGCCGCTGGAGGACCTGCTCAACGTGGTGGCGATGTTCGGCCAGGTTCCGGGAGTAAATCAGGATATCGTCTATGTAGACGATCACGAATTGGTGGAGGAACTCCCGGAACACCTCGTTCATGAAGCCTTGAAAGACGGACGGTGAGTTGGAGAGGCCGTACGGCATAACCCGGTACTCGTAGTGCCCAGATGGAGTGTGGAACGCCGTCTTCCACTCATCGCCCGCCCTTATCCTCACGAGGTTGTACGCGCTTCGCAGGTCCAACTTGGAGAAGATGCGGGCCCCACGGAGTTCCTCGAGGGCGGCCGGGACCAGGGGAAGCGGGTATGGGAGTTTGACTGTCTGCTCGTTGAGTGTGCGGTAATCTATACAGGGCCTCAAGCCTCCGTCCTTTTTGCCCACGAAGAAGAAGCTCGAGGCGGCGGGGGATGTTGACTGCCGGATAAAGCCTTGTTGAAGAGCCTCCTTGATGTACTCCTCCATTGCCTTGCGCTCCGGGATGGACAGGGGGTAAATCTTACCCTTAGGAAGTTTTGCCCCAGGCAGCAGGTCAATGGCACAGTCCCATGGCCGGTGCGGTGGTAGGCGAGTGGCTGCCTGTTTGCTGAATACATCCTGGAACGCCTGGTAGTCAGATGGGACGGTACACTTCACCTGGGGCTCAGGACTTTCTACTAGAGTGGAACAGACTGTCAGGGGGGCGGGGTTCGTAGGGATCCTCTGTACTGACTGCAGGCAGGACTGGGAACAAAACTCGCTCCAGCGAGTGACTTCGCATGGATCCCATCTGACTACTGGAGAATGGAGATTGAGCCATGGGCGTCCCAGGATGATATCCACCGTGGGCCCCTCCAGTACCAGAAAGGTGATGGACTCCTCGTGTAGACAGCCGACCCGGAGTGTTACGGGAGGAGAGCGATACCTCACTCTACCACGCCCCAGCGGTTTTCCCTGGATGGTCTCGACTCGGAGCTCCTGGGGTTGCCGCCTCCGGGGGAGATTGAGGTGGGTTAGTAGGGCTTGGGAAATGAAGTTCCCCGAGGAGCCCGAGTCGACCAGGGCGGAGACTGTAAGAGAGGAGTCTGGGGTGAGGAGTTGTACTGGCATCAGTGATAGTGAAGAAATATCTGGCTCAAGTTGAAGGGTACTCACCGCGGGGCGTGGAGGTCGGACGGGGCATTCCCGGATGAAGTGTCCTTGTTTCGCGCAGTAGAGGCATAGGTTGGCCGCGAGGCGGCGCGCACGTTCTATGCGGGAGAGGCGGGCGGTGTCTACGAGCATGGGTTCTGGTACTGGGGAGCTTGCAGCGGGTGAAGCTGACGGGGGGGCGGACTCATCCTCGAGGCAGGCGGTGAGGCGTTGAGAGATGCGAGAAGCGCGTTGCATGAAGGTTTCTAGTCCTACGCTGTCATCGTAGATGGCCATCTGGGCGCGCAGGCGGGGATTCAAGCCGAGGCGGTAGGCACTCAGTAAAGCTGCTTCGTTCCAGCCGCTTGTGGCCGCTAGAGTGCGAAACTCCAAGGTGTAGTCATCCACGGACGCCTCTCCTTGGCGTAGGCGAAGAAGACGATCCTGCACAGAGATGCGTCCCGCGGCGACTCCGAAGACCTCCTTGAAGTGGCTGGTGAACGCTTCGTAGGAGTTGATGATGGTGCTCTGCGCGTCCCAGATAGCCTGCGCCCATAGCAACGCCTTGCCGGACAGGAGGGAGGTAAGAAAAGCCACCTTCGATCTCTCGGTGGTGAACTTACGGGGTTGTGCCGCGATGTACAAGGACACTTGGAGCAGGAAGCCGCCACACCCCGCCGCATCACCCGCGTACTTGGATGGAATAGCCACGGGACTCTCAGAGGCAGGTGGTGGGACAGGTGGCGGAAGAAGGGAAGCCCGGAGAGTATTGACCAACTCCTCCAGCGTGTCGACGGCCGAGGGTGGCCGGGACTCCATGACACGCGGTGCTGTAGTTGGTCCGGTCTTCTGTCACGAACAGGCTAGGAGACACGGAGGAGTAAGGTCAATACAGGGTTTATTGTGAAAGGTGCACGGGTGAATGCTGAGTGGAGGAGCGGGACCAGGATCCAGGAAGGGAAGTCGGCGGTGCGCACTGCCGCGGGGAGGAACAGGACCAGGAAGAGCCAGGAGCGGTGGAGAACAGGAGCGGTGGAGACTAGGAGCGGTGGAGACTTGGAACAGGGGGAATCTGGAGGTCTGCAGGTAAGTAACACAAGGTTAGTAGTCAGGCTAGGTTCGGGTAGTGAACGGTCGACCGGACGAGGAAGGAGTGCTTGTGGTGAGTGGATATAGTGCTGTTCATTAGCCGGTGACAGGTGCGGGGAATCAGTACTCAGGTGATTGGGATCTGGCTAATGAAGGTGCAGGTGACTGTGATTCCCTGACAGACCTCAAGTCATCACTGATTTATTCTGTTACATATGAATATGTTGACCTCAAGTCATCACTGATTTATTGTTACATATGAATATGTTGACCTCAAGTCATCACTAATTTATTCTGTTACATATGAATATGTTGACCTCAAGTCATCAGTGATTTATTGTTACATATGAATATGATGACCTCAAGTCATCACTGATTTATTCTGTTACATATGAATATGTTGACCTCAAGTCATCACTGATTTATTGTTACATATGAATATGTTGACCTCAAGTCATCACTGATTTATTGTTACATATGAACATGATGACCTCAAGTCATCACTGATTTATTCTGTTACATATGAATATGTTGACCTCAAGTCATCACTGATTTATTCTGTTACATATGAATATGTTGACCTCAAGTCATCACTGATTTATTGTTACATATGAATATGATGACCTCAAGTCATCACTGATTTATTCTGTTACATATGAATATGTTGACCTCAAGTCATCACTGATTTATTGTTACATATGAATATGTTGACCTCAAGTCATCACTGATTTATTGTTACATATGAACATGATGACCTCAAGTCATCACTGATTTATTGTTACATATGAATATGTTGACCTCAAGTCATCACTGATTTATTCTGTTACATATGAATATGTTGACCTCAAGTCATCACTGATTTATTGTTACATATGAATATGATGACCTCAAGTCATCACTGATTTATTCTGTTACATATGAATATGTTGACCTCAAGTCATCACTGATTTATTGTTACATATGAATATGATGACCTCAAGTCATCACTGATTTATTGTTACATATGAATATGTTGACCTCAAGTCATCACTGATTTATTCTGTTACATATGAATATGTTGACCTCAAGTCATCACTGATTTATTCTGTTACATATGAATATGTTGACCTCAAGTCATCACTGATTTATTGTTACATATGAATATGTTGACCTCAAGTCATCACTGATTTATTGTTACATATGAATATGTTGACCTCAAGTCATCACTGATTTATTCTGTTACATATGAATATGTTGACCTCAAGTCATCACTGATTTATTCTGTTACATATGAATATGATGACCTCAAGTCATCACTGATTTATTGTTACATATGAACATGATGACCTCAAGTCATCACTGATTTATTCTGTTACATATGAATATGTTGACCTCAAGTCATCACTGATTTATTGTTACATATGAATATGTTGACCTCAAGTCATCACTGATTTATTGTTACATATGAATATGTTGACCTCAAGTCATCACTAATTTATTGTTACATATGAACATGATGACCTCAAGTCATCACTAATTTATTCTGTTACATATGAACATGTTGACCTCAAGTCATCACTGATTTATTGTTACATATGAATATGTTGACCTCAAGTCATCACTGATTTATTGTTACATATGAATATGATGACCTCAAGTCATCACTGATTTATTCTGTTACATATGAATATGTTGACCTCAAGTCATCACTGATTTATTGTTACATATGAATATGTTGACCTCAAGTCATCAGTGAAAGTCATCATATGAAAGTTGATGTAACATAACTGTTTTAAACCTGTTTAGAAAAATAATAATAATAAGCATTGCATTGTTTTCCTGAGATTGTCATGGATTTTTACTTTACATTATTGATGTTTTAGTCTAATTGTTTGTGTCCCTTTGCTTTTTAGATTTTGACATCAGAGATGGAGGAATTTATAAAAACAACGGTCTACAAAGAGGAACGCTTTAAAGGAAACAAAAAAGAGACAGATATAACAGTCCATGTTTTAGAAAAGGATTTAGATGCCTGTGAATTTATTCAGCAAAGACTCACTACCATAAACACCTCCAAAGACGCCAACTTCAGGACTGTGAATTCTGCAAGTCTGCAAAATCAAAAAAATGGATATTTCTTGTTTTCATGCAAACGCTCTGGAGCATGCACACAACGAAGTCGACGTGCCAAAGGATGCAAGGCCTATGTTTCCTTTAAAAAGAGGACAGACTGGCTCAACAAACTGGTTATAGTCGAAAGGATTTACAGCATTCATTCAGGACATGACCCATCAAGTTCTTCAGAGGGCCACTCAGAAAACATTAGTCAAGAGCTAGTCAAGTATATTCAGGATTTAATATCTCTTGGTGTTAAACCAGACAAAATTCTCCTAAAATCACATGCGTGGTCAAAAGAACAAGGACATACTGATCTCAACAACCGAGCTTATTTTGTTACCCCAAAAGACATTGAAAATATTCGAACATGTATGATGCGAAAAAATCAGCAACACAAAGATGATGCCACTAGTACCTCACGCCTTCTGGAAGGCCCTTTTAAAGACTATGTTATTTTTTATCAGCCTTATAGTCCTCAAACAGATCTTGTCATAGTTCTGCAAACACCATCCATGAGAGACAACCTTCAAGAATATGGAAGAGATATCATTTTTATGGATGCAACACATGGTGTCAACCAGTATGGTTTTCCTTTATTTACATTAGCTGTTAGGGACAGTCATGGTCATGGAATCCCTGTTGCCTATATCATCTTGGGGAATGAAAAGCAGGACACACTTCAGCTGGCACTGGAAAAGCTGACCCCAACATTTTCTGTACCTCCAAGGTAATACAAACAGATATAAGTAAATACAATTAAAATAATTAATTATTCATTAATTAAACAAGAAATTATTCAATAATGTTTTGGGTATACAGTTTCTTATAGGGTCAGTTTACCCAAAAATGAAAGTTCTGTCATCATTTACTCACCCTCAAGTTGTTCCAAACATGAATACATTTCTTTGTTCTGCTGAACAAAAAGGAAGATATTTTAAAGATGTTATCTTTAACATATCTGTAGTATGTTATATTTTTCTCTTCCTTGAAGCCTAAAGTTTTATTTTTTTATTAGGTGCTTCATGGTTGATAAAGACCAGGCTGAAATCAATGCCATCCGTAAGGTATTCAACGAGTCAGACGTTCTCCTTTGTTGGTACCATGTAACACAAGTAAGTAGTAAGTTAAGAGAGAATGGCTTTGATTTTGCTCTTTTGAAAAAAATGGAATATTAATCTATTATTGTCATATTGATATGAGTTGAAATTTACATCACAAATAGTTTTAGGATTTACTGCAGTTATTCTTTAGCTATTTATTTACCTTCAGTGGCTAATCAATCAGTGGATAGAAAATAGGTTAATTTCGTATTGCAACATAATGTAGATATAATTCCTTATGACGTCACAAGTTTGTCTCCTAATTCTTTTTTTTTTGGAGAAAGAAATGTTTTGGATAAATTTTCCTGGACTATAGCAATAACATATTTTAATTTTTTTATTTGGTTTGAGTACCCCTTAACTGTAGAAAATCGTTGCTATCAATTGATTGTAATAATTCTAGCCAGATGTGTCAGGCCAATGGAAGTTCTCACCAGTTTAAATAAATTACTTTACATTTCCCCACCATTTATTACACACAGGCAGTAACTCGTTGGCTGTCAAGATCTGAATCTGGTGTGAGTGGACCTGAAAAGGCAGATTCAAGAGCGCACATCATGCAGTTTATGTCAGAGCTGAAATCCTGTTCAACGGTGTGTTGCCATTTCATTTCTTTTATCGTACAATTGTATCTTGTAGTGTGACATTCATGAAACTTTTGTAAGAAGCTTGTAACAACATGCAGTTTTATAATATTAAAAAAATTTATTAATGAAAGTTATTATAAAATGTTAACCCACATACAATATACAGTCATGGCCAAAAATATCGGCACCCTTGGTAAATATGAACACAGGCGGCCGTGAAAATTAATCTGCATTATTAATCCTTTTGATCTTTTATTTAATAAATTCACAAAAATCTAACCTTTCATTGGATAATAAGAATTTAAAATGGGGAGAAATATCATTATGAAATAAATGTTTTTCTCAAATACAGTTTAACAGCTCTAAATGTTCTCCTATAATGCCTGATGAGGTTAGAGAACACCTGACAAAAGATCAGAGACCATTCCTTCATCCAGAATCACTCCAGACCCTTCAGATTCACAGCTCCATGACGGTGCTGCTTCTCTTCAGTTCACCTCACTCATTTTCTACAGGGTTCAGGTCAGAGGACTGGAATGGCCAGCAGAAGCTTGGTTTTGTGCTCAGTGACCCATTTTTGTGTTGTTTTTGAGGTTTGTTTTTGGATTATTGTACGGTTGGACCTCCAGCAGAAATATAGGCCCACAACATCAAAAATACAGCAGTATATTTCATTGTACACAAGGGGTACTTTTTTGTTCACTAACCCATCTTCAGTTTTACTAAGGGTGCCGATATTTTTGGCCATGACTGTGTATATATATTAGTGCTGTCAAACAATTAATCGTTTTCAAAATATACGTTTTTGTTTACATAATATATGAGTGTGTACTGTTTATATTTATTATGCATATATAAATAAAAACACATGCATGTATATGTTTAAGAAAAATGTTTATATATTAAATATATTTATATATAATATAAATTATACACATGTAAATATTTTCTAAATATATACTGAATGTGTGTGTATTATATATACATAATAAATAAACACAGTACACATACATATACTATGTAAACAAAAACTTTTATTTTGGATGAATCGTTTGACAGCACAAATATATATATATATATATATATATATATATATATATATATGTTAACATTTTAATAACTTTCATTAATAAGTTTACTATTACTATATGTTCGTGTTTCTTTGACCAAAAAATACAGAAAAAAATATTACAATGTGAAATATTACATTTTAAAATAATATTCTTACTTACAAATATAATATATTTCTTTGATGCAAAGCTGAATTTTCATCAGCCACTTCTCCAGTCTTCAGTGTCACTGGGATATGCTGCTTTATTATCAATGTATATATATATATATATATTAACAACTACTCGGGCAGTATGCAGATGTAGAATAGGCTAACAGTGTGCAGGGAGGATGAGTTGCACAGATTAACTAGACACACATTTTACACATTATATTTGTAAGCATTTATATTTACATTAATAATCTGTTAATTATTAGGTAATGTTTACTAAGTTCATTAGTACACATTAACAAGCACATGTCATATTTCTAACTATGTAAATATATATAAACTAATGATCTGTTAAGCATTACAGAATGTTTGATAATGATTAATAAAAGTTATTTAAATTGTTACCCTGTTCGGGGCAAAAGTTTACATACACTTCACAGTATTAGCAAAATTTTATTATTTTAAATAAGGATCATAAAAAATGTTATTTTAGTTCTGTCCTGAATAAGATATTTCAGATGACAGATCTTTACATGTAGTCCACAAGACAAAATAATCATTGAATTTATAATAATGACCCCTTGAAAAAGTGTACATACTGCACACTGGTGGTGGTAGAGGAGAGACCCCCCCACATGATTGTAAAGCGCTTTGGGTGTACAGCAATACACAATAAAGCGCTATATAAAATGCATCATTCATTCATTCACATAGCCTTGCATTTTTGGGGTGTTTATAAACATGGATTATTTCAGGTTGGTCACTGTTTTAGTTACTGCAAATAGTATTGTTATATTTTTTTATTCTATCATGTTTAATATAGGCCTAAATGGTTTCAGACAGTATTAAAAATAGACCGTTTTTACAAATATGAGCGCTGGCGTGGATTTAAGCGTACACACACTCTAAGATCAAATCTGTGCGAATGCACGCTTATAAATGAGGCCCATGATTTTCCTTGTCTATTTTTACAGGAACATGAATTTAAGAAAAAAGCTGAGATGTTTCACTGCCAGTTTAAAAACTTAAAAGATATTTGCAAGTACTTCAGGAACCACTGGGAGACAATTGGTCATTTGTGGTCTAACTTCGGAAGATGCTATAAACACGGAGACTCTGACACAAACAATCTAATAGAACGGTATATATCATTTTTATGCATGTTCATTTCAATATGTATTTGTGGGCTAGCTGAAAACTAGTGTAGTGTTTTGAGTATTTATTAATTTGTTTAACAGTGTACGTTGTAATAGTTCCAACCTGTTGCTGCACTTCATTCTGATCTCTTTTTTTTCCCCCTTATAGTTTCTTCCACCGTTTAAAATACCAATTCCTCTGTGGCATCCGAAATCGTAGATTGCATAATCTGATTGATGTGCTGCTGAACAAGACTGACAAGTACTTCAATATAATACAGGATTTGCAATCTGTTGGGAGGGTCAATAACCCTCTGGAATGCAAAATGGAAAAAACAAAGAAATCTGCTGAGAGGATGCTAGAGAATGGATGGACGACAAAAATTACCATAGCTTCAACAGAAATGTATATATACAATGTTCCATCTGAGAGTAATCCACATGTAGTTTACTGTGTTTGTCCTGCAGAACAGTTCTGCAGTTGTGTAGCTGGTACAAGTAGACATGTGTGTAAACATCTCTTTTTATTAAGTCTTCTCACTTGTGGTGGTCCTGAGACTTTTCCAGACATGGACACACAACTGCAGGCCCATGCCAATGAGTTGATTCGAAGGAAGAAGTATAGCATTTCTGCAAAGCCTCAAAAAACAATAGAGGTTGAAAGCTTATTTGGAAGAGCAGCATCAAAACCATGTCTCGTGACAAGTATATGTGACTGCTGTACTTTCTCATACCATAAAAAATGTGCTTGTCTACTGCTTGCGAAGGGACTTTTCAATGAGGTGACTGACCCAAAATCAAAAAGTGCTATGAACAATTCAGTAGAGCCAATACAAAATGAAATTGAGGATGAAAGTGCAGATGAAGATAGGCGTTGTGGAACTATCAGGAAACTGGAAAGCGTATTGAAGATTCTACAGACATGGGAGAAGATTCCTGAGGATATTGCCCAAAAAGTGAATGAACTAGAAGTGAAGACAAAGGAAGAAAGTATGAATATTCAAGCATTTGAGAGACCTTTTGATGCGGACAAGTCACGTAAAATACATCCACTGTTTGCAAGCAGAAAAAGAAAGACAAACAGAGAAACAACCTCGGAAACAAGGACAGATGTCACATCAAGTTTTCCTGTTAAGAAGTCAAGAAGAAAACGCAAAGCAAACAGTGGGCCAAAAAAATAATTCAAATAAGGTCTGAAAGAAATTTTTTATTCAAGTGACATTATCAAACTTTGCATTTGTTATCTAGTACATCTCTGAGTCCTTCTGTAATTCAATAATATTTACTATAAAACAACTGACTACAAAAATAAAACTTTGTATTTTGAGTTTATTTCATACAGTCCTCTAAAAAGGAAAAGAAAACATCAGCTGCTGTAGGCCCAAAGCGGTGAGTGGCCAAATCCAGCTCTGATTCAGGGCCAAAGTTTTGCACATTAATCTTCATTTGTTCAATGCTCCTCCTGCACAAAAAAAAGTAAAATGTTAATGTTACTTGAGTAACATATAGAGCTGCTTTCATCCGGTGTCTGTTATAAATCACAAAAGACTACATTTTTGCTCTCTAGTTGATTAATTGACTTCTTTATACAGGGACTAGATAGCAGGCTGAAAAGGTTTGTACTATGGTAAAATTAGAATAAAATGCACATTATTCCGATTAAGTTTAACAAAGATCTAAAACATCTCCAAAAAGTTCTAATTTTTCACTCTGTGCCTTTTGTAAATTCTGTAAGTTTTTAATGCAAAAAGACGGTTTGTGCTGGGCATCTGACCCTTAAAAGCAAGGAACTTTTGCCAGTGGTCTTACATAAAAACAACATTCAAGATGCTTAGTCCTTAAAATATATTTAAATGTTCAGCAAAACAGACATGAGTTTACAACTAGATAAGGTTGTCAGGCTGAACAAGATTTTAATGCTTATTTTTAGTTAAAAAAATACTGATATAGACATCATAATTCACTCCTTTATGGTTGTTTTTCTCATAGAAAATATATAAAGGTGCAGCCACCAATATATTATAAGACATAATACCAAATAGAGAGAGAAGAGAGCTTACAAAGACACACTTACAGTGTTGCTGGGATGTCCTCTTCAGGTATCCCAGAAAGTAGTTTGTCTTTTGGCACATGTTTGGCCAGTGCCATTCCAAACCCTTTGGCAAGATCTTCCGCCTCTCCCTCTGTTAAAGTGCTGAATATTGTCACCTTTGTTTTTGCCTTTCTAGGCTGCTGCAGCACATTGGGTGGAACGTCTTTTTTGCCAACCTATGTATAAACAAATAGTGTCACAGATGCAAAGCATGTGAGCAGGGATTTCTAAATATCAATCATGTATTCTGTGAATAGCCATGAGGGGCAGTGTGGCAAACTATGATTTGCTGTCACTAATAATCCAAGATGATGCGCCTTGCATTTTAAAAACAGTGAAGATATTTATGCTTATTAATTGGCAGCCCTTGAACTATTTTAATTTGCCACTACATTTTATAACTACTTTTGTGCTTTTATATGTACATGTATGCAATACAAACCCTTATCAACATTCGGAACATGTTTGTGGACATGTTTTCTCCTTTGACCCTCCTCTTCAACTCATTTTCATCTACCTGGTAGGTCTTTCCTTGTGCTGTTAGCCTTCCTAAAACTTTGTACACTTTCCTTTCTTTTTCCTGCACTCCCTCGTCTTCCCTATGTCTTTCTCCATTGTGCTCATGCTTCTCTTCCTCCTTGTCTTCCTCCATCTCTTCCTCACTGCAACAGGCCATAGGTTTTCCTATGGCCTCCAACATGGATATAACTGTCTCTTCTGTTCAAAAATATGTCAGAACCCATGTCAATATCACAGGTTTACAAAGTGGGACAGTATGTGATTACTAGCTAAACAACTTGTTTCTAAGCAAACAATACTTTTTTCTAACATAAAAACAAACTAAACTCAGACACTCATTTTCTGACATTATCTAGATTACACATTTCTGCAAGCTAAACTATATAAATGTTGATATTAAATGGAATGTACAATTAAGTACAGACAGTTTAAAGGGCTAATATATTTGGTGAAAATAATTGTTTAATGTTTGTTTGTTTTTATTGTTGTTAGAAACAGCATAGCTAGGCAACATTTACTGTATTTAAGCTATAGTATACAAGATGCAGGTATGTTAGAGAAAAGAACAACAAACAGACCATATACAGTATGAGAACTAGAGCCTTTTTGGCCTGCTTTTTCTTGGCTTTAGAGTGCATTGTATTTACACTGACTCATCATTTATTAATTGAACACTTGGGGGGAAAATGGCTGTCCCAGGTGAAGTGAGTGTAATAGTGTAAATGAGGTTTAGCCAAAGTTCTGTTAGATCAGAACGCATGCAAGAATTTGAAAAGTTACCCTGTTGTAGTGCAGAGCCTTCAGCAGATCCAGGGGGCTCGACTAACAGGTCTGGGTCAGCTGCGTTAAACACAAGACATAAATGTGAGAGATAATCTAAATGAAACGTCACCACGACTGGTGCAAGAGATCCAACCAGTCAATAACAAAACAGTAACCTGAGCGTGGTGCAGTGTCTGATTCAGGCAAAGAGATTTGGGCCAATGGGTTGCTGTCATCTGTATAGAAAGTCATACACAAAATTTTGTGACATCATCTACATCAAATGTGCTTATGACTAGTGCATAAAAACAACACCACAGTCATGAAGAAAACAAAACCAGTGCAAAGCCTGTTTTACGCATTTACTGTTACTGGAATGAGTGAGTGAGAGAGAGCCTATATGTATCTATACATGCACCATATGCATCTCTATACACACTCACCAGCCAAGAGGACTGGTAGAAAATAATAATAATAATAATAAATTGCCTTTTTGCGTCACATTTACATTTGTAGAGATAAAAGAGCCATACAGTCCACTTTTGTTATGACATGACTTCTTAGATTTACTCACTAAACAGAAAATCTAACCACATTTGTCACTTGTTAGGTGTTTATTTTGAACCATGTATACACTCATTGTATGTGTAATGATAACAGGACAAATGAGATTGCTTAATGTATGTGCATGTGTGAGGAGAATATTCAAATACACAATATTACCTTGACATATGTAGCATATGGCTGCACACTCTACATGCAGCACTGCCCCACAGGTGCATGCGCAGATTATACTTTTAGTTATTGAAATATGTTCTCAGGGCAGCATTGCATCTTATTGGTTCTCTCAGTCGTCCAATCAGCGACAGCAGGAGGCGGGACATGGATTATTTGAATTGTTTTTCTCAGGACGCGGGAGACATCCTGGAGAGTGGAGACATCACGCTAAGGATATCGTTGCAGTTAAGGTAATGTTATGTTTTGTTGAACTATATTAGATTATTACATTAAAATGTCAAGATAATTATAATTAGACATATAATGAAGTGTATATATAACAAGTAAAGCTTGTTTTTCTATCGAGCTGTTATTTAACTAGCTAGCTAACTAATGTAAGTAAGCTAACTCGCAACATTAGCTAGCTAGCTCTAAGAAAGGATAATAGCTAATGTTAGTTTATATTCTATTATAACTTTTACTGGCTATAATAGCAAGTTACGCTGCTGTCATTGCACACTTTTGCTGTGGTAGTGTTGCTGCTTCCAGGGCATTTTGTCATAGCTACATACAACAAAAAGCTTAACTGCTCTTTACTGCATTTTTGATGCATATATTCTAATACTGGTCTTAGAGCACCGTTTCGTATTTAAGCGCAACATTCATTTGCTGCTCTAAGGACATTTTTGCAGCATAAATTCTAATACTGCCCTCAGGGCACCTTACCGTATCTCCATGCAACATTCTAATACTGCCCTCAGGGCACCTTACCGTATCTCCATGCAACATTCTAATACTGCCCTCAGGGCACCTTACCGTATCTCCATGCAACATTCTAATACTGCCCTCAGGGCACCTTACCGTATCTCCATGCAACATTCTAATACTGCCCTCAGGGCACCTTACCGTATCTCCATGCAACATTCTAATACTGCTCTCAGGGCACCTTGCCGTATCTCCATGCAACATTCTAATACTGCCCTCAGGGCACCTTGCCGTATCTCCATGCAACATTCTAATACTGCCCTCAGGTCACCTTACCGTATCTCCATGCAACATTCTAATACTGCTCTTAGGGCACCTTACCGTATCTCCATGCAACATTCTAATACTGCCCTCAGGGCACCTTGCCGTATCTCCATGCAACATTCTAATACTGCCCTCAGGGCACCTTACCGTATCTCCATGCAACATTCTAATACTGCCCTCAGGGCACCTTACCGTATCTCCATGCAACATTCTAATACTGCCCTCAGGGCACCTTACCGTATCTCCATGCAACATTCTAATACTGCCCTCAGGGCACCTTACCGTATCTCCATGCAACAGTCTAATACTGCCCTCAGGGCACCTTACCGTATCTCCATGCAACATTCTAATACTGCCCTCAGGGCACCTTACCGTATCTCCATGCAACATTCTAATACTGCCCTCAGGGCACCTTACCGTATCTCCATGCAACATTGTAATACTGCCCTCAGGGCACCTTACCGTATTTCCATGCAACATTCTAATACTGCCCTCAGGGCACCTTACCGTATCTCCATGCAACATTCTAATACTGCCCTCAGGGCACCTTACCGTATCTCCATGCAACAGTCTAATACTGCCCTCAGGGCACCTTACCGTATCTCCATGCAACATTCTAATACTGCCCTCAGGGCACCTTACCGTATCTCCATGCAACATTCTAATACTGCCCTCAGGGCACCTTACCGTATCTCCATGCAACATTGTAATACTGCCCTCAGGGCACCTTACCGTATTTCCATGCAACATTCTAATACTGCCCTCAGGGCACCTTACCGTATCTCCATGCAACATTCTAATACTGCCCTCAGGGCACCTTACCGTATCTCCATGCAACATTCTAATACTGCCCTCAGGGCACCTTACCGTATCTCCATGCAACATTCTAATACTGCCCTCAGGGCACCTTACCGTATCTCCATGCAACATTCTAATACTGCTCTCAGGGCACCTTGCCGTATCTCCATGCAACATTCTAATACTGCCCTCAGGGCACCTTGCCGTATCTCCATGCAACATTCTAATACTGCCCTCAGGTCACCTTACCGTATCTCCATGCAACATTCTAATACTGCTCTTAGGGCACCTTACCGTATCTCCATGCAACATTCTAATACTGCCCTCAGGGCACCTTGCCGTATCTCCATGCAACATTCTAATACTGCCCTCAGGGCACCTTACCGTATCTCCATGCAACATTCTAATACTGCCCTCAGGGAACCTTACCGTATCTCCATGCAACATTCTAATACTGCCCTCAGGGCACCTTACCGTATCTCCATGCAACATTCTAATACTGCCCTCAGGGCACCTTACCGTATCTCCATGCAACATTGTAATACTGCCCTCAGGGCACCTTACCGTATTTCCATGCAACATTCTAATACTGCCCTCAGGGCACCTTACCGTATCTCCATGCAACATTCTAATACTGCCCTCAGGGCACCTTACCGTATCTCCATGCAACATTCTAATACTGCCCTCAGGGCACCTTACCGTATCTCCATGCAACATTGTAATACTGCCCTCAGGGCACTTTACCGTATTTCCATGCAACATTCTAATACTGCCCTCAGGGCACCTTACCGTATCTCCATGCAACATTCTAATACTGCCCTCAGGGCACCTTACCGTATCTCCATGCAACATTCTAATACTGCCCTCAGGGCACCTTACCGTATCTCCATGCAACATTCTAATACTGCCCTCAGGGCACCTTACCGTATCTCCATGCAACATTCTAATATTGCCCTCAGGGCACCTTACCGTATCTCCATGCAACATTCATTTGCTGCTCTTAGCGCATTTTTGTTGCAGATATTCTAATGCTGCTATGACATTAGATCTACAATTGGCTGCTCTAAGGAGATTTTTGCTGCAAGTATTCTAGTACTGCTCTCAGGGCACCTTATAATATCTACCTGCAACATTAATTGGCTGCTCTATGGGCATTAGTGGCACACTTTCTTATACTACTGCATCCCTACTCATACACATGCTAATACTGCTCTTAGAGCACCTTATAGTATGTAAATGGAACAACACAAATCTCAGGGTACTTCAATTCAATTCAAATTTATTTGTATAGCGCTTTTCACAATACACATTGTTTCAAAGCAGCTTTACAGAAAGTGCATTTCAGAAATGTACATAGAAAAATAAAATTTGTTTTATTTTTTAGTAAAATTGTTTTACTTCATGTGCTGCTTTCTGTGTAGTACTGAAATTTGCAAACATACAACTAGTTTTCTTCTAATCCGGTAACATTCAGGTATGCTGTGTCTATTTCTGAAATGTTTCATAAAATTATTGTTTTCTTAAAGCTGTATTGTTTATATCAACTGCAGATAATGGAGCAGCTATGGATCGAGGGCATCCGAAGGAAACTGAGAATAGAAAAAGATTCCCGTGTTTCCACGGATATCAAAATTGTTCATGGGGACAAGAAAACAGAGTTTATGGAGAACTATGTAGAAGAACTACAGAAGAAAACAAAGACCTTTTTCTTGGCGGCAAAACAGAACAGCAAAAATTATTATTTCCATGCCTGTGAAAGAGGCAACAAACCAACAGGAAAAAGCATGGGCAAGGCATGTGAAACGAGGGCCAATTCCTGTGAAGCCTATGTGTCGTTTAAATTTATAGAGGAGACCGGTTTCACAGCAGTAGTAGTTCGGCAGCAATTAACACACACGGGACATGATTTGTCAAACCCTGAAGAGAGGAAGAAAAATGCAATTAATCCAGAATTGTTAGGATTTGTCGAGATATGGCTCACGCAAGGTCTATCTATATCACAGATTGTCATAAAAAGTTGTGATTGGGCATGTAGTCGGGGTTACACCGATAAGCATGACAGGCGTTTTTTCCTAACTCCAGAAGATGTAAGGTTGGTAAAACGCCACCTCCGTATCTTCACTTTGCCGGACATCGATGACGCTGTGAGTGTGGAAAAGCTGGTGACAGGTGAACTGAAAGAAAATATTTGCTTTTTTCAACCTTTGACAAAAGACCAGCCACTGGTTATTGTTGTCCAGACACCACAACAGAAGGCTCTACTCCAAGAGAACCCCCACCCCATGGTTTTTATGGACGCCTCCTACAAAGGTTTGACATCATATGGGTATGCCCTGTATGCCCTTGTACTTGTCAATCAAACTGGAAGAGGAGTTCCATTTGCATACCTAATAATGAGCCAGGAATCCTCAGCAATACTTGAGCTTTGCTTGAACATGCTTTGTTCAAGCAATCCAAACTTTTACCCAAGGTGAGAACAGTTCTTTTCAAAAGCCCAATACCCATACAAGCACAAAGGAGTTGTAATACTGAGAGATAATTGAATACCTTTTGTAACTTAAACAATGGTCAATTTACTACATTTGCCTAGATGAAATTGTGATACTCCAGTATTCTGCAATATTATTATCTGGAGTCTGGTCTTATTTTTCCTAGGTCAGTTATGATTGACAGAGACTTGAAAGAGCTCAATGCCATAAGAGAAGTTTTCCCCAAAACCAAAGTTCTCCTCTGTTGGTTTCATGTTCTCCAGGTACTGATTGCATTTAAGAAATGCACAAGTAGGTACTTTGAACATTCTGTTTGGTGGTAAATAAATTGATTTACAATTTTGATATCATATGCCTGCTGTAGCTTCTAAAAAAACAATGTAGCCTCATTTACAGTGCCATATATTGTGTATTAAAGGCTGTACATCGCTGGGTTACATCAAGAGATGGTGGGAACCTGTCACCTGACAAAAGACACATCGTCATTCATGCCATGACCAGAATGAAAGCTTGCATAACGGTAACTATGATAGATATATAAAATTGTATGTGTCTCGATATCTGCTATTACCCTTGTTTCGTCTGTGTTGGGTACTCTAAACTGGCAACCATAATATATGTATGGTATGATTTCAGGAGGAAGATTTTGTGACAGTTTCCACTAGCGTGTGCCATGACCTTAATGCCCAGCTTGGCAGCAATCGAGTGACAACATACCTGAAGGTGCACTGGCTTCCACATGCAGCACTATGGGCCAATTTTGGACGACTGTTTGAGCACAACAGCAGTGACACCAACAATAAGGCAGAGAGGTAGTCAAAGATTAATAATCATGTTTTTTCAAACATTACAATGCATGATATAAAACAAAAAAGTAACTCATGATCGGGAACATTTGGTTCCCTAGACGGCACATTTCTCTTCTAATCTGCCACTGAACACAATTTTTCTGGTCACATTTGGAAACGTTTTTTTGTATTTTCAAATTAAGTTATCATTTCCAAAGTTTCCAATATCACAATCCTATCTCCCCAACACTGAGTGAGTATTGTTTTCTCAATCTATGATTTACTCATAACAGTATATTATTGTTTTCCCCTTTTAGGTTTTTTCTGGCGCTTAAATACCAGTTCCTAAGGGGAGAGGCAAACAGAAGAGTTGATCAACTTCTTCACTTGCTATGTGGTGATATTCAAAAATATTATTGGTAAGGCCAGTATAACGTAGTGATGTTTATTGCATTCATTTTGGTCACACCGCCTATTAAGATATTAATTCTGTAATGCCATTTGAGTAAGTGTTAAGTAAGTTTGGTAATGTTATCGTTCAGATACTTGAAACGACTAATTCTATGCTCACAATACTGTCCTCTGTTACATGTCCTGCATGATTGGAATTAAATGAGAATTGAATTAATTACAAATGATCAATTTCTGTGATTAAAAAGGTCAATACTATATTTCATTTTATACACAACAATGCCTGTTATCCTCAGACTAAATGCTCTTTTGTTAATGTAGCTACCTGGACGACTTGGCAGATGCAGGAAGACTGAGGGTCTCCTCGTCAGCATCAACATCTACAGCAGCCAAGAGCACAGTGGGACAGCAGATCCTGATAAATGAGCAAGGAAAGTGCTCTGTGCAAACAGGGGCAGGCCCCAACTCAGATTCAACTTTGAACACTGTGGATCTAGTCAAGATGCAGTGTGACTGTGGATTGTATGATAAGGGAAATGTATGCACACATATTGTATCAGCATACACGGAAGCACATAAATGTATTGATATTGCACAGCTACGTGCTGACATGGCTAGAGATATTGTTGCCAAAAAACAGTACTACGTTGATGGTGATTTCATCACTGTTCACCCCACTGATGTAAGTGCCACATTTGTATTTACTGGTGACCCTGCCTTTTGTACCTGTGCTGTCAACAGTTATGGTCAAAAGTGTGTGTGCTTACATGTTGCTGACTGCCTGCAAACCACCAACAATTCACATTCTACATGTCCCACTACATGTCCCACTGCTGGAAGCGAAAATCTGTTTGTGCCAACAAATGTCAATGCACAAGTTCAACTTCAGTCTATGTTGACAGATTTACTGGAGTGGAGCAAATCAGAAAATTACATGTATAGTAGTGACCTGTACACTACAGTGAAGAGGGCACACACAGTGGCCTTCAATCGTTTTGGCATTGTTTCAAGAAAACGAAAAATACATGCACTTCATGCTTATCGCCAGCGGATAGAGCAAGCCAAACGAGAGCTTTACAAAAAGCACAAAACAAGAAGATACAAGCGCTAAATAATAATAATAAACAGATTTAACCAAAAAATATTGTTTAATTGCATTTTTTGCAGTGATTTAACAGTGAATAGTACAGTACAGTGAACAGTTTGCAGCACATAGTGTAATTGTGTCAGAAATAGTGTCAAAATTCAATTTTCTAGAGCCCTTGCTTTTGCAACAAGGCACTCTCTGATGATCTGAAACACAACCTGGCATACTTGGGGTCCAAGTGTGTGTGTGACCTTTGAATACATGTCCATGTTGTCGCCCAACACTTGTTCGATTATGTCGAGTTCAGCTCTGTAAACAAACAAAAGAAATCTCTGAGACAAGTTACATTATATACAGTCATGGGCGTAAATCTGATCTAACAGTAGGGGGGGGGACAATAAACAAAATGTCTGAAGAGCAATTTTTGAAGGGGACACAAATAATACAGCCACAATTATACTTGTAAAGGATTTGTGTACACAGCGGAAAGCCTTAATACTATCATTAGTGTAGCATGGAGACTGTGCCAATACCCTTCTTTTCAGTGTTTCTCTTGATTCAATGAAAAAGCTAAATAAATTATAAATAAAAATACCATTTATTTATTTTTAAGTTGTTTACAATCAAGCCACAAAAACAACTTAAAACAATGACTAATTTTGAAAAAGTGTCCCCATATAAAAGAAATACAATGCTTTTGTAACAAATAAATGTTTTAAGTTATAGTTATATAGGTTATATACTTGGCGTTTTGGTGTAGGCCTACTGAAAAAAGATCTGATGTCCGTTTTTCTTTTCTCTGTCATTTTATCTGGGCAACAACAACACAAATCTTTATATAAATTCATAGTTTCACCACGTGGTCATATTATAATTATAAAATGATCTTGCGTCCTCCACATAAATATTAGGTTTCGTCGGGGACAGAGGATATATATTTAACTGATTGGCCACTTAACTTCATATTGAGCAAAACACAACTGTAGATCTTCAATATTAACCCTAATATCAGTTCACACACGTAACGTTAGGCTTATCGTCGTGTACACGTTAGTTGTAGTGGGTGCATTCAAGCTACGTAACGTTACATTATATTACACTAACATAGTGAACTTTGTCACTAATTTATTAATTAGTCAGCATCATTTCTATTTAAGAAAAGAAAAACGTCATCCGATGTTTAATGTGAATAAAATAAAAAAGGGACAACCCTTAGATGGGAGGGGTCCTGACCCCCCTGGGATTTACACCCTTGTATACAGTACAATTACGAATTGAGTGAAAGCACTGGCATAACAATATTATGCCAATTCAGAAGGAGAAAGACTTAAAAAGTGGAAGGAAAAGAATATCTGTATGCATATTTTACCTCAAGTCAAGATCCTCTCTTCTGCAGCCTCGCTCGGCCAGCTGCTGGCCTATGATTTTGAAGGGTATTTCCTTGGTCAAATATCCTAGGTCTTTAGCAAGACCTTGGCACTCCTCTGTGACACAAAAGGAGCCAATGAGTAAATGAGACATTAACATGTTACTAATGTAGTTTATATTTTAGTTACTAAACAGTTTACATTTTGTTAAACTGTATGGCCATTTGCATTTGTTTGCCTATGCCTCATTCATTCACCTAGGCTACTTATGCCTCCAACATGGCTGACATTCTAAAACTTGCAGTTCTACAACCTTTGGTGGGAACACCTAATTCAATAATAAGGGAGTCTGTTTGAATGTACACCTTTAAGAACTCGCCTAGTTCTGACTGCATATATGTTACCTTCAACTAGTTTGGTGCACATTGTAGTGTTTGAGCCATACGGACTCAGCTGCACCCCTGCCTCTTTCAATTCCCTCACAAGCTCCTTTTTTTTCCCCTTTGCCTTCCTCAAATAAGTCACCATGAGGTGACCAGAGAATTTTTCTGGTGCAGAGCATCTCCTCTGCAGCTCCTCTACTGAAACAAAGTGCCTGTGCAATGATAACACATCATTTTTTGTGAACATCAAAAACCAACATATCTGTAGACAAAGATCACCTATAAAACCATGAGGCTTAAGTGAACAACATCATATTGTTTGACAAATAAGCCATTACTCTAGCCATAAGCCATTACTCATTACTCTACATAGTTTGTAGTTTTACCTGTTTTTTTGCATTAGTTGCATTAGGCACATAACACACATGTTCTACTGATGTTATCTGCACTCTTGCCTCTATCAAGTCAATTTGTCATATAAAAATGCACACCCACCCAACCCAACTCTAGTCGTAGCATTACCAACCTTTTAGCTTTCTTTGAAGACGCCACCTTCAACAGGCTGTCCACATAGAATCCATCTTCAATAAAGAATACATACACATGTTGTTAAATGTCATTTCAGTTCAGTGTCATTTCAATGGTAATAATGAAATATTTATTGGCACCCCTGTTGAAATTAGGGTGCCAATAAATTAGAGAGAAGAGTGGTGCGCACATCCAAAAAAATCAATTGTATCAAATATAGTACAAGAGGTGGTCTGCCCCCTGTTTATGCTCCAAAAGGAAATTTATTTACTTGAAAACGCAACGTTTCAATCCCATCGGATCTTCATTAGGCATTGAAAACATGGAGCGAGACGGCCTATATCACATGACTGCACACTCACGTTCAAGTAGTCTTTGTACATCTGAATGTGTGCATGAGAAGAGGCGTGCGCAGCTGCTTTGAGTGTATGCAAGCTTTGTACATAAGTCCCATGCTCTTTTTAAATGCAGATACTAGAGATGATTAATACTACAGGAATGAGATGTGGAATCGTGCATATACATCAGCTGAATTGGAAATTGAGCTGTTGTTCCAACTGTCGATCGCGGAGGCTACCTGTGCCTCTAAGAACCAATTGGGCAAACTGTACAGCCAATCAGACCAATGATACCAAAGACATTGGGCTTAACATGAGCATAGAACCAGTCTTGGTATCCATGCTGACCTGTAGAGCAAAATCCAAATAGCTCGCAGGGCAACATTATAATAATAAAGCTTCATTGCAGACACGGGTCCATATAACACCACATAAAGTATAAACAGTATAGTGTATTCTGCTCCTTCTATACTCACTCGGACTACAAAATATCTTATTTGAGCCCAACTTTGTATATGTGTGCCAGCAAGTTAACAATCAGTCCATCCTATCCACCTTAAATGTATAGATAGAATATAAAAGTACAGTATCATAATATTATATACCCTTTTTCTCCGATGCCTCCTCCTTCTCCTCTTCATCTGATGTATCTGCATAATTTCAACAGACAGGAAGTCAAATTGACATTCAAATTTTGTAAATAAAAATGATTATCCTGTATAACTCAGCAGAACTAATTAATTGTTAACTCTGAATAAAATCTCAGAAATACATGTTTTACCTTCAACTGCCTCTGCGGTCCCCATCTCAGCTGTTTCTGCCTCTGTTAATAAATAAAAAGAATCTACATTGGAAATATGTGACATTCTCAAATTGTGATTTTCAATAAGTTTTTCAGTCATCTTTAACAGGGGTGCCTACAAATTTGTTGGGCGCTGTATGAAACATTACATTGCTAGTGTAATGTAACGTGCATAAATAGAATATAAAATACAGTATGTAAAGTACAGTATATCATATAAAGTACAGTATCATAATATTATACACTGGTACCCATTTTCTCTGATGCCTCCTCCTCCTCTTCCTCTGCATCTGATGTATCTGCATCATTTGCACGTAACAGACAGGAAGTCAAATTGACATTCAAATTTTATAAATAAAAATGATTATCCTGTATAACTCAACAGAACGAATTAATTGTTTACCTGCAACAACCTCCACCTTCGGTTTTGCTACTATTGACACATGAAAAAACAAAAACAAAGGGTGTGTGTGTAACTCTGAATAAAATCTCAGAAATACATGTTTTACCTTCAACTGCCTCTGCGGTCCCCATCTCAGCTGTTTCTGCCTCTGTTAATAAATAAAAAGAATCTACATTGGAAATATGTGACATTCTCAAATTGTGATTTTCAATAAGTTTTTCAGTCACCTTTAACAGGGGTGCCTACAAATTTGTTGGGCGCTGTATGAAACATTACATTGCTAGTGTAATGTAATGTGCATAAATAGAATATAAAATACAGTATGTGTAGCCACTGCAATCTAACTAACATCAGTAACAACGCTGGGGCCAACTAAGAGTAGCCTCCGTAAACAAACCTGTTTGTGTGTGTGTTGTCCTACCTGGTTTTGAACTCTTTTCTGTAGAGCAGAATGAGCATGTCTCCTGCAAAAGATTTTGCATGATAAATAGTTATGCCAAGTACACATCAAACGATTCTTTTGTCACAGACCAGTCATGGGAGTCATTCAAATTAAGTCCCAGTCCCTGATGAGGTGGAGTCTGGGTTATCAACACATCATGACACGTCACATGTGACCCCTCGTCATCACAGATTTAACTGCCGATTCACTCCTTGCCCAAGGATTATGTTAATGACTCCCTAGAGACCAATCAGTGACAAAAGAATCGTCTGCTGTGTACTTGGCTTTAATCTGACAGCGGAATGTTGCTTTAGATAAAATATCATTAGCACTTGCCTTTTTCTTCCCTGACATCTTCTTGTAGCAGACTGTACAAATGCCTGAACTATCTGAAAAAACAAATGCTTTGTATAATACAATGATATTCTGGATAACACAAACACATTAAAAGCAACCGTAACCTTCACATATTTCAAGAGCCATAACCAGTCCAAAGTATGACCATCCTCCGAATTTACTAGTTAAAGCTACCACTCCAAATCATCAGTGACAGCAACAGGTAGCCAGCAGAGCTCAATAAGGAGCACCCATACCGTACAAATGTATACTACTTACCAAGGGACTTAAACAACAAAGTCCCAAGTCTCTCCCGCTCTTGGGAGATGGGGAGGCATTGGAGGTGACCTTGTTGTCCCTGGAGGATCATTTCTGCAAACTAAAAGAGCAACAGAAAGTCTATTTTAATGAAATAACATCACTTATAATAACTGAACCTTATAGAGCAGGCAACAAATTGTGGTAAAAAAATGTCAAGGGACTATTACAAGAGAAAATGATGGTGCTCATTTAATAATTATACTATCATGACTCCTGTATCCTATGCTGAAGGTAGCACTATGTCCATGTCCAAGAGCCATTAATATTTGATCTGCAACTTTCATTCAAAATTGCTAGTTAAAGTTAAAAACTAAAAATATCTATATTTTCAAAAGACAACAGAAACATTATGCAGAAAATGACCAAATTGTACCATTATTGAGAACACTCCACATGACACAGAGTCATTTTGCAAGTCATGGTCCCTGTTTTTGAACTTCCAGGGCCTTTGGCAGCCTCTGCTAGCAGCAAATAAGCTGAAAGATTAGAGAATATAATTATGAAGGAGATCTCTTCTGAGGTTTCATTACCTCATTTTATAGAGCAATACAAAAACCGTGTACCTCCAATTTTCAATGATTTTGGAGCAACGCTGTGGATGCTCCCCCAATGAGTCAATGTATGTAATAGTTCCCTCTTTCAAGTTGCAATACTATACAGAAGATGGGAAAACGTATGAGAAAGGTTTGAAGGGCAGTTTCAACCAATCTTGAAATGACTGTGTTGAAAATCATTGAAACTTTTAAAATGTGAAGCACTAACAGCTCAAACAACACAAATGAGAATGGCACGACAGCAACAATAATGATAACTAATGTGTGATGCTATTTTGCGCATAAGGCCCATGAACGTCGCGTGTCTGTTGCGTGTCAGTTGCGTGGCAGCTGCGTGGCGTTTTCTATGTCTTTGCTTACCAGAAGCGTGTCTCGTGCGGCAGCCTCTCTGCCAATTAAAACGTTTTTTTTTTCCTCACATCATTTTTTTCTTCACTGTTTTGAATGGAAACACTTCCAACACGCTTGCGTGTGGCGTGAAAAATAGGCGTGAGTCCTATTCCTAGCATGCACGCGTTTGAGATGTGCGTGTCACGCAGGCGGTGTGCAAGGTCTAATCTGTTAAAATGGGAGCCGAAATGAAAACGGACACGCCACGCAGCTGACACGCTCACACCACGCACCCGGTGTGAAAAGGGCCTAATAGTCTCTATATAACCTAACAGCAACCTACAAAGAGGGTCCAGTGGCACTCTCCCACCAAGTAGGGCCCGAAGACGGCACTGGCTCCTTTAAGAATGTTTTTCTGACAGGAAATGAAGAAAACATTGATGACACCCAATGTTTTCTGTAGCACTCAACAATAACCTTAAACATGCACATAACTCTTACTTTTAGAAAATAAGTGCTCCTGGCCCTGGAGCTGCCTTCCAAAATCAGGCGCATAGCCTGGCTATTTATGGGCTCTGTCCCAGGCTGGCTCTAAGCGAGGGAGAGAAATGGTTTAAGTCATTAAATGATGTTATATCTATATCTGATGTATGTATATGTGTGTGTGTGCGTGTGTGAGAGTGTATTATAAAGGTATGGGTTACCCTGCTGATTATGTAAAATAGGGCATCCATTACCTGAGGAAGTAATACATAAACAAATATATAAACTACAATAAAACACAATAGAGTCAAGGTGAAGTGAAAAGCTGACAAAGTTATATAGCCTAGAAGTGGAAGAGAATAATTTTTGAAAAGAAATAGAAAATTACCTCATCTGGAAGTTCAGATGGGCCTACAAGTGCCTCCAAACTGCCCAGAAAGATTTTAAAAGGCCCAACTGTCCCAAGGACATCTTCACGATGAAGTCCTTGGGACTTCAGTGTTTCTAAGTCTGCATGGATAAAGAAATTAAGTCCCAAACCTGGTCAGATGTAAATATGCGAATTATGCAAACAATATAATTATGTATGCAGATGATGCAAATGACTAACATAGATTAGGAAAGAAATAGTATAAGAATAACTTACTGTTCATTTGGCTTGGTCAAGTTTTCCAAACTAGACAAAAGACAAAAGACAAAATTTAAAAACATGTATTTCTCCTGAAGCAGTAAATGGGATACTTATTGGATTGGATTGGATTGGATTCAATTTATTGTCATTGCACATGTAGGTACAAGGCAACGAAATGCAATAGAGAAGAAGAAATACAGCATAACATGGAAAAGAGGAAAGAAAGGAGAAAAAAAAGTGTCCTCGCACTGCGTTCTTGGAAGAGAACGCAGCGCGAGAACAGACAAAAAACCTCAGCATAAAGCACAGTCAACACAGGAACATAACTTGCATAGTAATCCTAGTTCAGACGAAACAGCCATCCGGCCAGCCGCCATTCAGCGCAAACCCACGGACCCGTTAACGCCTGACAGGATGAAGCGACGAAGGCGTGGGATGGGGTTAGGGAGGTGTATGAGTGTGTGTATGTGTAAGTTCGTGTGAGTTCGTATGCCTTGAAATCCGTTTCGCCAGCACTCCAAACCAGTCGACTCAGTTCGCAGGTTGTGATGCGACATAGCAATTGCCATGGAAACGTCCTTGGACAGAGCACAAGCGCCCGACAATAACAAGGTGTTTTTGGGAGGAGGGAATGGAAGAAAGAGCGTCTCCCTGCAGTATTCACCGGAGAGTTGATACCAGAGCGGCCTTGCCAAGCCGTTCTGTTGTGGGAAGCCGGAAAGAGATAAGATTGTTTTGTCTTAGTGCGAACAGCTGTCTTCCAGTTTCACAGCTAATTCTCATTGTCCATTCTGATCTCCATGTCCGTCGATTTTTCTATCCAAAGCCGAGAGCTTAGCCGTGATTGAATCCATATTGCGGTTAATCGCCTCAGTCTCCGAGGCGACCGCTCTGCCTACAGCCTCAATCATGACGGGCAGCCGTGAGAGGTTTTGGACAGCCAGTCCCGTCTCCTTAATTTTCTGATAATTTAGGGCAACGCCTAATCCAAATAGCAGAAACCCAGTTATCATTGTTCCGAATAAGAAGATGTCTTCAATGTCCTCCACGGAGAGAGCCGCCAGACACACGATCCGCCATCTCTCCCATGCGTCCATCGTGTAGCCGGCAGCAAACGTCCCAGCGGGACATTCCGGTTCTCCAGATCCCGCTTTCCTAGTCGAGAAGATGGTGTCAATTGCATTTAGAGACCAGTTGATCAGATCCATAATTTCGGTTTTGCAAATAGTGCAGCGAGAGTCTCTTAAGAGGACAGGACAATACAAGAGAGCAAGCAGGGAAGTTCAGGAGGGAGGGAGGGAAGAAAAATGCGACCGCCTTCGAACAGAGCCAAACGAGAATCGTTATGACTACCCTCACCAAAAAAAAAAAAAAAGTATACTTCAAGTTTCATTTTATTAAGTAAACTTCAGTAAAGTTCAAGTATATTTCCCAAGTATTCTTTACATAGTAAGTATACTTATACCAATGCACTAGTGGTATACTTATAAGTGTACTACTTTAATACTTCTTGGGACTAAATTGGCCCACTTTGTAGTATATAAAAGTATACTTTTATGTATACTTTTAGTGTAAAAGTAGTAAAGTTTGAGTACACAAATAGTTTATATTTAAGTTTTATTTTGTACTGCAACTATACTATAAGTGAACTTATAGATATACTGCTAGTTTACTAGTTATATACTTCTAGCCCACTTTTTTGTTTATGAAAGTACAGTACACTTCTAAGTGTATTCAGTAAACTGCTGGTTTAATAGTTTTTATACTGCAAGTTTTTTTAAAGTGAACTTAATATCATACTTATAGTTTACTATTTATATATTTTTTGGCACTTCAAAGTATACTACTAGGTTTCTATTTAGGTATTAGTTTTTATACTTGAAATATACCTTTAAATGTAATTTAAGTAGACTTGAAGTTAACTCACATGTACACTACCACTGGACTACACATATACATACTCAAAAGACATACTCCAGATTGAAAATAATTGTTCTTTTCATATGGTCTTCTTTGCAGTGGCTTGCTTGGCATAACATGCAATATGTAGCAAATAGCATATATGTCTGAAAATTATTTAATAGGCTACTCTACTACAAGAGTAAGCACAGCTACAAGCCAAGTATACTTAAACGTTCTGTATACGGAAAGAATACTTTTCTTTAGTGTATCTTGATCAAAAGGTGCAAGTATAGGTCAAATATACTTGTACTTCTCTGTATACTTGTTAGTATAAGCCAAGTATACCTAAGTATAATGTTGTTAAGTATATCTCTGATAAATGTATAAAAAGTAGACTGAAAGCATACTCTCTTATTCTTAGTTTAAAATTAGTATACTAATAGCACACTTGAATAAACTTCTTTTTTGTAAGGGTACTTATGATTATGATACTTACATACCTGAGGCGAAACAAATGCGCTAATAGCAGCAAATGATTGTCGCATGGAGATACGGTAAGGTGCCCTGAGAGCAGTATTAGAATTTATGCAGCAAAAATGTCCTTAGAGCAGCCAATTCTAGATCTAATGTTATAAGATACCCTCAGGGCAGCATTAGAATATCTGCAACAAAATGTGCTAAGAGCAGCAAATGAATGTTGCATGGAGATACGGTAAGGTGCCCTGAGGGCAGTATTAAATGTTGCAGGGAGATACGGTAAGGTGCCCTGAGGGCAGTATTAAATGTTGCAGGGAGATACGGTAAGGTGCCCTGAGGGCAGTATTAGAATGTTGCATGGAGATACGGTAAGGTGACCTGAGGGCAGTATTAGAATGTTGCATGGAGATACGGTAAGGTGCCCTGAGGGCAGTATTAAATGTTGCAGGGAGATACGGTAAGGTGCCCTGAGGGCAGTATTAGAATGTTGCATGGAGATACGGTAAGGTGCCCTGAGGGCAGTATTAGAATGTTGCATGGAGATACGGTAAGGTGCCCTGAGGGCAGTATTAGAATGTTGCATGGAGATACGGTAAGGTGCCCTAAGAGCAGTATTAGAATGTTGCATGGAGATACGGTAAGGTGCCCTAAGAGCAGTATTAGAATGTTGCATGGAGATACGGTAAGGTGCCCTGAGGGCAGTATTAGAATGTTGCATGGAGATACGGTAATGTGCCCTAAGAGCAGTATTAGAATGCTGCATGGAGATACGGTAAGGTGCCCTGAGAGCAGTATTAGAATGCTGCATGGAGATACGGCAAGGTGCCCTGAGAGCAGTATTAGAATTTTGCATGGAGATACGGTAAGGTGCCCTGAGGGCAGTATTAAATGTTGCAGGGAGATACGGTAAGGTGCCCTGAGGGCAGTATTAGAATGTTGCATGGAGATACGGTAAGGTGCCCTGAGGGCAGTATTAGAATGTTGCATGGAGATACGGTAAGGTGCCCTGAGGGCAGTATTAAATGTTGCATGGAGATACGGTAAGGTGCCCTGAGGGCAGTATTAGAATGTTGCATGGAGATACGGTAAGGTGCCCTGAGGGCAGTATTAGAATGTTGCATGGAGATACGGCAAGGTGCCCTGAGGGCAGTATTAGAATGTTGCATGGAGATACGGTAAGGTGCCCTGAGGGCAGTATTAAATGTTGCATGGAGATACGGTAAGGTGCCCTGAGGGCAGTATTAGAATGTTGCATGGAGATACGGTAAGGTGCCCTGAGAGCAGTATTAGAATGTTGCATGGAGATACGGTAAGTTGCCCTGAGGGCAGTATTAGAATGTTGCATGGAGATACGGTAAGGTGCCCTGAGGGCAGTATTAGAATTTTGCATGGAGATACGGTAAGGTGCCCTGAGGGCAGTATTAGAAAAGTAAAGTAAAGTAAAGTCGTGACGTATTGTCAAGTATGGTGACCCATACTCGAAATTGGTGCTCTGCCTTTAACCCATCCAAGTGCACACACACAGCAGTGAGTAGTGAACAAATCCACACACACACACACACACACCGTGAACACACACCCGGAGCAGTGGGCAGCCATGCTGCAGCGCCCGGGGAGCAGTTGGGGGTTCGGTGCCTTGCTCAAGGGCACCTCAGTCGTGGTATTGAGGGTGGAGAGAGCGCTGGACGTTCCCTCCCCCCACCTACAATTCCTGCCGGCCGGGGGCTCGAACTCGCAACCTTTCGATTACGAGTCCGACTCTCTAACCATTAGGCCACGACTTCCCCCTTAGAATGTTGCATGGAGATACGGTAAGGTGCCCTGAGGGCAGTATTAGAATGTTGCATGGAGATACGGTAAGGTGCCCTGAGGGCAGTATTAGAATGTTGCATGGAGATACGGTAAGGTGCCCTGAGGGCAGTATTAGAATGTTGCATGGAGATACGGTAAGGTGCCCTGAGGGCAGTGTTAGAATTTATGCTGCAAAAATGTCCTTAGAGCAGCAAATGAATGTTGCGCTTAAATACGAAACGGTGCTCTAAGACCAGTATTAGAATATATGCATCAAAAATGCACTAAAGGGCAGTTAAGCTTTTTGTTGTATGTAGCTATGACAAAATGCCCTGGAAGCAGCAACACTACCACAGCAAAAGTGTGCAATGACAGCAGCGTAACTTGCTATTATAGCCAGTAAAAGTTATAATAGAATATAAACTAACATTAGCTATTATCCTTTCTTAGAGCTAGCTAGCTAATGTTGCGAGTTAGCTTACTTACATTAGTTAGCTAAAGTTAGCTAATTAAATAACAGCTCGATAGAAAAACAAGCTTTACTTAAAATCCAAATACTTCATTATCTTGACATTTTAATGTAATAATCTAATATAGTTCAACATAAAACACAACATTACCTTAACTTAAAATCCAAATACTTCATTATCTTGACATTTTTATGTAATAATGTAATATAGTTCAACATAAAACACAACATTACCTTAACTTAAAATCCAAATACTTCATTATCTTGACATTTTTATGTAATAATGTAATATAGTTCAACATAAAACACATTACCTTAACTGCAACGATCTCAATCTCCTTTGCGTGATGTCTCCCGCGTCCTGAGAGAAAAAAAATCTAATAATCCATGTCCCGCCTCCTGCTGTCGCTGATTGGACGACTGAGAGAACCAATAAAATGCAATGCTGCCCTGAGAACGTCTCGGTTACGTACGTAACCCTCGTTCCCTGATGGAGGGAACGGAGACGTTATGTCGTGACGACATTAGGGGATTTACTTGGAAGCCCCGACTGCCTCTGATAAGAGAAAACGCCAATGAAATTTGGCTAGTGGATTTTGCATACCTGAGCCACTCCCCGTGCATACGGGTATAAAAGGGCGACAGGTGCATCCACTCATCAGGTTTTCCGCTGAGGAGCCGAGAACGTGTCCCTGGCAACCAGCGATGGTTCGAGATTGTGGCATGGGGACATAACGTCTCCGTTCCCTCCATCAGGGAACGAGGGTTACGTACGTAACCGAGACGTTCCCTATCTGTCGGTCACTACGAGTTATGTCGTGACGACATTAGGGGTCTATGGAAAGCGCCACAACCTGAACCCCGTCACGACCTTGTGGCATGCAGATGTTGACAAGCTAGTGCGTGACAGACAAATGCGATGCGAAGGTCGCAACCTTCCCGTCGCCCCAGCGCAAATTCGCTAACCTTGGTGCCCGCAGGGACCACTGAGTACATTGCTGCTGGAGATAGCCAAGCCGCTGTTCCTTTCCCCAGAAATCGGAAGGGATTTCGACCTTCTATGAAAGATTGCTTCAAGTCTTTCCTGTTTGTTGTTACAGCCCGGCAGTAACGACGGGGAAGCGAGCCTTCCGGAGAAGGGCGCTACGGAGGCCACACCCTGCCCGAAGGGAGGTAACGTGTGGAGACACTGGTATGGACTGGCCCAAGCCTGGGGCGGTGCTACATACGCCTGGACCCTGGGGCAGATCCTACCTAGGAGAAGGGAGGAAGGCTGCCCGCAGGGCCTGACAGAGCTCTGTCAAAGGGAAGACACGGGTTTGCCATGAGGGAAACCGTACCGTGGATGACTACACGTGTGGGATCACCCGAAGGGAATCAGGCCGCACGGGCACCTAGCCGAGTACAGGGGCTGACCGGAGACCCGGGCAAGCTAACACCGGTACTGGGCCTGGCGTCAGACTGCTCCGCCCAGCCTGACTGCCGGGGGTGCTGGAGGAACTCCGCCAGGGTTCGCCGTCCGGGGAACTAACTGGAGGAGAGAATAGGCGCTCGTATCCCCGGGTAAGGGGGAAATGGCGCAGCAAGCGTGACACCGGCCAACTCTTCCCGCCACTTACCTGTTACCCAACACACGGGAAGAGACTGGCTCAACGCGGAGACTGTAAAATCTCGCGAAGGTGTTCGGTGTCGCCCAGCCCGCAGCTCCACAGATGTCTGCCAAAGAGGCGCCGTGCGCCAGCGCATAGGAGGAGGCAACACTCCGTGTGGAGTGAGCCCTCACCCCGAGGGGGCACGGCTCGCCTTGGGATTGGTACGTCAAGGCGATGGCATCCACTATCCAGTGGGCCAACCTCTGCTTGGAGACAGCCTTCCCTTTCTGCTGACCTCCGTGGCAGACAAAGAGCTGCTCAGAGCTTCTGAAGCTCCAGGTGCGGTCCACGTATATGTGCAGCGCTCTTACGGGACACAGCAACGCGAAGGCTGGGTCTGCCTCCTCCGAGGGCAGTGCTTGCAGGTTCACCACCTGATCGCGGAAAGGCGTGGTGGGAACCTTAGGCACGTATCCAGGCCGGGGTCTCAGGACAACGTGAGAGTAGGCCGGCCCAAACACAAGGCACTCTTCGCTTACCGAAAATGCTTGAAGGTCCCCGACCCTCTTGATGGAAGTGAGCGCGGTCAGGAGCGCTGTCTTGGCGACAGGAATTTCAGCTCGACTGAGTCCAGCGGCTCAAAGGGACCCCTCTGAAGTCCAGCCAGGACAATAGAGAGATCCCAGGAGGGCATCAGGGGTGGCCTAGGAGGATTTAACCTTCTGGCACCCCTCAGGAACCTCACGATGAGATCGTGCTTCCCCATAGACCGGCCGTCCACTGCATCGTGATGGGCCGCAATAGGAGCCACGTACACTTTCAAGGTGGAGGGCGACAGCCTGCGCTCCAACCTCTCTTGCAGGAAGAAAGCACCACTCCAATCGTGCATCTTCGGGGGTCCTCCTGACGAGAAGAACACCAGTCCGCGAACAGACTCCACTTCAGCCTGTGGCAGGCCACTCAAGTCTGCCGCGTCCCATCCAGGAGCCGCACATGGCGGTTCCACAGATCTGGACGCGGGTGCCGTATGGTGCCGAGCCCCTGAGAAAGAAGGTCCTTCCTCAGAGGAATGCGCCAGGGAGGGGCTGTCGCGAGGAGGGTGAGTTCCGGAACCCAGGTCTGGGTGGGCCAATATGGCGCAACCAACAAGACCTGCTCCTCGTCCTCCCTGACCTTGCACAGTGTCTGTGCGATCAGGCTCACTGGGGGAAACGCATACTTGCGCAGAGCCCGAGGCCAGCTGTGTGCCAGTGCGTCCGTGCCGAGGGGTGCCTCGGCGAGGGAGAAATACAGCTGGCAGTGGGAGGACTTGCGGGAAGCAAACAGGTCTACCTGAGCTTCCCCGAATCGACTCCAGATCAGCCGGATCGTCTCGGGATGGAGTCGCCATTCTCCGGGGAAGTGAGCTGTCGTGAGAGCGCGTTGGCTGCACGATTGAGCTCCCCCGGACTGTGGACGGCGCGCAGCGATTTGAGCTGTGACTGACTCCAGAGGAGGAGATGGCGGGCGAGCTGTGACATGCGGCGTGATCGTAGACCTCCCTGCTGGTTGATGTACGAAACAGCCGCAGTGTTGTCCGTGCGGACCAACACGTGCTGGCCTAGGAGCAGTGGCCGGAACTGCTTTAAGGCCAGATGCACTGCCAACAGCTCTAGGCAGTTGATGTGCCAAAGCAGTCGAGGCCCCATCCAGAGCCCCGAGGCTGCCTGCCCGTTGCATGTAGCGCCCCAGCCCATGCTGGAGGCATCTGTTGTGACAACAACATGCCGGGACACTTGTCCTAAGGGCACCCCGGCCCGTAGGAAGGCAAGGTCCGACCAGGGGCTGAAAGAGCGGCGACACGATTGCGTGCTGGTGACACGACGTGTCCCGCGGCGCCATGCCCATCTCGGGACCCGTGAGTGTAACCAGTGCTGAAGTGGTCTCATATGAAGCAACCCGAGCGGCGTGACTGCGGCTACGGATGCCATATGCCCCAGGAGCTGCTGAAACTGTTTCAGCGGAACCACTGTCCTGCCTCTGAAGGAACTCAGGCAGTTCAGCACTGATTGGGCACGCTCGTCCGAGAGACGTGCCGTCATACTCACAGAGTCTAACTCCATACCGAGAAAAGAGGTTCTCTGCACAGGGGAGAGCTTGCTCTTTTCCCAGTTGACCCGAAGCCCCGACTGGCTGAGGTGCCGGAGCACCAGGTCCCTGTGACCACCCAACTGTTCTCGCGATCGGGCCAGGATGAGCCAATCGTCGAGATAGTTGAGGATCCTGACGCCCACTTCCCATAACGGGGCAAGGGCGCCCTCCGCCACCTTCGTGAAGGCACGGAGGGACAGGGAGAGCCCGAAGGGGAGGACCCTGTACTGCCATGCCCGCCCCTCGAACGCAAACCGTAGGAACGGCCTGTGTCGAGGGCGAATCGAGACATGAAAGTAAGCGTCCTTCAGGTCGATCGCTGCAAACCAATCCACAGACTGAGTGCCTCTGCGTCAACATCTTGAACGGGAGCTTGTATAGGGCCCGATTCAAGACTCGCAGGTCCAGGATTGGCCGGAGGCCACCGCCTTTCTTGGGCACGATGAAGTAGGGGCTGTAAAACCCCTGCCTCATCTCGGCTGGAGGGACCGGCTCGATTGCGCCCTTTGCCAGAAGGACAGCGATCTCCTTGCGCAGGACAGGTGCATCTCGGACTGCCACCGAAGTCTCGAGGATGCCGCTGAACCTGGGCAGCCGCCTGGCGAACTGAATCGCATAGCCGAGTCGAGCTGTGCGAATGAGCCAGCGAGACGGGCTGGGTAGCGCAAGCCACGCCCCCAGACACCGTGCAAGCGGCACCAAAGGCCCAATCGACGTGCCCGCAGTGGTGCAGCGAGGGGGAGTAAGGTTGGATGGAACAGAAGGCAGTGCGTTCTGACTCATCCCCACAAAACTCCCTAAGTCCCCGGGGGGACTGGCTAGAGGTGCGCGGGGAGGCATCGCGTCCCCAGACCGCACTCTCTTGGCCACTGGCAATATGGGTCTCGGGTGAGAGTGAGGAGGCATTGCGTCGCACACTGTCAGCCCGCAGACCTGGGAACCCGGAGGAAAGGGAAATTGCTCTTTCTTTGACAATGTGGGTACCACTGGCCCTTGAGCCAGTGGCGGAACAGAAACAAAGAAAACACAGGATTCTCCACCCGGCCCTCCTCCGGGGGAAGGAGCGACGCTAGCCTCGTCGTCTCCTGGGAAAGAGCGAATTCCTCCATCTCCGGGTTGTGCGCGTCAGGGCCGCTTTGTCGTCTTCCTGGAGGACTTGGCGGCCGGCTGAGGCGCAGGGGGCGCCGCACTCCTGCGAGAGGCTCGACGCACCGGCCTAGGTGACGACTCAGCACGGGGCGGAGCAGCTCTGGAGGACGCAGGAGGGCGCCCACGGCGACCAGCAGACTGGGGCCTGGCCCTTGGGCCAGCGGTGGCAGCTGGAGCATCCCGCCGTTTAGGGAGGATGTGCTGAATTGCCTCCGTCTGCTTTTGTACTGCCGAGAATTGCTGTGCAAAACCCTCGACAGTGTCGCCAAATAGCCCCGTCTGGGAGATGGAGGCGTCGAGAAAGCGTACTTTGTCGACGTCCTTCATCTCGGCCAGATTGAGCCAGAGATGGCGCTCTTGGACCACTAACGTGGACATCGCCTTCCCGAGGGACCGCGCCGTGACTTTCGTCGCCCGGAGAGCGAAGTCAGTCGCCGTGCGCAGCTCCTGCATCAACCCCGGGTCGGGACTACCCTCGTGCATTTGTTTCAGTGCCTTGGCCTGGTGAACTTGCAGGATGGCCATGGCATGCAGGGCAGAGGCGGCCTGGCCCGCAGCGCTGTAAGCCTTGGCGGCAAGTGCGGCCGTCAGCTTACAGGCTTTGGACGGGAGACGCGGACGATTCCTCCAGGTGGCGGCGTTTTGCGGGCACAGGTGCACCGCAACCGCTCTCTCCACCTGGGGAATATCCACGTACCCCCTGGCCGCCCCGCCATCGAGGGTAGTGAGGACGGAGGAGGGAGATAAGCGGCTTCTGGCCGAGAAAGGGGCCGTCCACGACTTCGTCAGCTCCTCATGCACCTCCGGGAAGAAAGGCACCGGGGCAAAGTGCGGCCGCTGGTCGCGTTTTGCGCCGATGAACCAATCATCCAGCCGCGAGGGCTCGGGACTGGGCGGTCTGTTGACCTCCAGCCCGATACTCACGGCTGCCCGGGCAAGCATGGCCGTCAGCTCTGGGTCCGGATCGGCGGTGGCGACAACACCCGAGGGGGGCAGCCCCGCCGATCGTTCATCCTCAGAGGACGAAAGCCCATCCCCCGATGCCGCGATCGACATCTGATCCTCGGGCGGCGCACCGAATGAAATGCTGGCGGCCCCGTGAGGCGAACCAGCGAAATCACTCGGGAGCCGGACGGAACAAGCACTGCGGGAGGAGTAAGAGGTCCGTGGGGACGTGCCCGGCGGAGAAGCTCTTACTGTCACCCTCAGATCTCCCAGAGCGCCAGCCGGCGGTCCTCTGCTCGAGCCAGAGAGACCGGGACGGGTGGCGGCAGAGGGTGCCAATCCTTTCAGAAAGGAAAGGCGAGAACGCAGCGTTGCCATGTTCATACGCCCACAACAGGCGCATGACTCATCCACAAACGCATCTTCAGCGTGCTGGATGCCCAGACACTGAAGACAACGCTCGTGACCGTCATCCGAGGACAGGAAGCGACCGCAACCAAGAGAACACGGACGGAACGGCATCTTTAAAAAGACGCGAACCGCCCAGTGTTTTAGAAATTTGCTCTTTCAGGTGAAGTGCCCAGGGGAATCGCTGCTGCAGGGACACCGCTGTCTGCACCGTGACGCCACCCAGGAACAAACTCTTTTTGAGGCAGAAGGCTTTGTGGAGATCGCACAGACTTCTCATCCACTCGGCTCCGAAGCAAAAATCTGATGAGTGGATGCACCTGTCGCCCTTTTATACCCGTATGCACGGGGAGTGGCTCAGGTATGCAAAATCCACTAGCCAAATTTCATTGGCGTTTTCTCTTATCAGAGGCAGTCGGGGCTTCCAAGTAAATCCCCTAATGTCGTCACGACATAACTCGTAGTGACCGACAGATAGGGAACATATTTCAATAACTAAAAGTCTAATCTGCGGTGCATGCCTTCTGTTAAAACAAAATACAGAGAAATCACATATATGCAAGTCAGGCCTATTTTATATATATATATATATATATATATATATATATACACACACATACACACACACACACAGCATATATATTCCTAATATGTGTTTTCTCTTGGACATGCCTGTTGGTGTATGATCTGTATATGCAGTTTTTGTGTGTATTCATATGCACATAACCGCACTTACTTTCTTTCTTCCTGAAACATTTTTGGCACAAATTCCACATTTTTTTGTTCGATCTGTAAATATACACATAAAAAAAGTATTTATTTTTCTTTTCTTTTTTTGCTTATTCAAGGGAAACTTTAGAATTTTGGACCAATTTCTGGTTTCGTGGATTGATAAATGAAAAAAAAACTGTTTTTCTCTGAACAATTCAGGCTGCACTACAGCCACAGTTCTGGCTTCCTGACCACAAAACAAATATAATGTGATCACTTTTCAGCCTGTACAAAAATCTTTGAAAACTACTTTACAATGCACACATGCACTGTGGTTTATAGATTTTTATTTATTTATTTTCAACAGTGGCCCGTTACTTTACTTTTTTGACTAACAATGGAGGATCTGATTATCCAGTCAGTATCCTTCAACAACAGTTTTGAAGAGCAAGAAATATGGCAAGGGTCCAAATTTCTGAACTTTTAAATATACAATAATACCCATTTAAAACATTTCCATCAATAAGGCACATACCTAAAGACTGAAACAAAAGTGAGGCCAGGCGCATTCTCTCTTGTTGTATTACAGGGCACTGGAAGGAGGTAATGAAGCCACCAGCCTTCATAAATTCAGTGGCAAACTTAAAGGAAGACATACGTTTTAAAGATAGAGAGAAAGATATTTGTCACTAAATACAGAATCTGACAAGTATTGGCACTTTAATATAACCATGTACAAGGAAAGATTATAAATAAGTTAAAATTAAATTGGTTAAAACTAGTGATGTCAAACGAGTAATCACATCCAAAATAAAAGTTTTTGTTCACATAATATATGTGTGTGTACTGTGTATATTTACTATTTATATATTAATACACACACATACAGTATATATTTTGAAAATATTTACATGTATATATTTATATTCTTATATATATATATATAAGTATATTTAATATATAAACAATATATTTTTCTGATATATACATGCATATATACATAATACATATACACAGTACACACACAAATATTATGCAAACAAAAACTTTTATTCTGGATGCGATTAATCGCAATTAATCGTTTGACAGCACTAGTAAAACACATGCATGCAATGATCTACTCTTGGTAACTTACTGCAAGTGTGTGGATACCACATGACACTGAATCGGTTTGCAAACTGTGTTTTGTGGTTTTCAGGTCCCACTCTCCTTTCAGTCCCCTTGAAGCTGCAAATTCACTGTAATCAACAAAATCACAATTGCCACTAGCATCCAACTCAAACAATTCATTTTAAAATAAACATTTTGTCATTATCTACTCATATCCATGTCAGTTAAACCTCTATTACAGTTTTTGTGTCCTAATAACAACGATACAGCTCAATCTACAGTGAGGAGTACTTGTGCTAGTCACGTGAACTAACTGTGCAACAGTGGGACTGTATACAGTGCGAGTTGTGAATGAGGCATTTGGTTAGAAACGGTGATTTAATGAGGCAATTTAGGGCTACTATCATGTACTGCCATTTTACATAAATTGACACTTACCTTTAGCCCATTAGACGACTGATATCACTATTGTAAACAAAACGATGAATACTTACCACCAGTGTTGAGCAATTGCCTGGCATTGCCACTCCGTCTCTCCAAGTGAGTTAAAATAGGTGATGCACCTTCTGTCAACATTGCAATGCTAAAACAGAAATATTTGAAGTTTTCATAACCATAAGACAATTATTGCAATACCATTCACTCTGCCTTCTGGCCAAACATGCAGTCCTGACATGCTCCAAGTTCCATGCTCCAACACATCATACCAGCAGCAAATTGCAACAGTTTACATGATCCTGAGACGTTAGAGCAGAGGTCTCCAAAGTCAGTCCTGGAGGGCCGCTGTCCAGCAAAATTTAGCTCCAACCCCAATTAAACACACTTGCACCTGCTAATTAAGATCTCACTAGGCATAGAAGAAACTTTTAAGCAGGTGTGTTGGAGCTGGTTGGATATATACTGGTTGGACAGTGGCCCTCCCGGACTGAGTTTGAAGACCCCTGCCTTAGAGTTTGAAGTCAAGGGGGGCTAAACTGCCCGAGTACTTTTTATTACTTGGAACATTTAAGAAAAAAAAAGGATTCATGTGTGATACAGCTTATAATAATTTCAAACATTTTATTCATATTTTGAGCATGTAATATTTTTTTTTTATTTTACCTTGAAAGTTTAGAAATGTGTTGGGCATAAATATACTTTACTTTACTTACTTTACTTTTGTCATTTAGCAGACGCTTTTGTCCAAAGCGACTTACAAATAAGAACTAACTAAAACTAAAAAGTTACAACTCTATAAATACTATCTACCCACATATTTAAGAAAATAAAGAAATTAAATAAAATTAACATGTTAATTAACACATTTTAAAATCTATACGATGTTTGATAGGAAGCCAGTGCAGTGTTGACAGAACCGGGCTAATATGGCCGTACTTCCTGGTTCTAGTAAGGACTCTAGCTGCTGCATTTTGGACCAGCTGTAGTTTGTTGATCAAGCGTGCAGAACAACCACCCAATAAAGCATTACAATAGTCTAACCTTGAGGTCATAAATGCATGAATTAGTATTTCTGCATTTGACATTGAGAGCATAGGTCGCAATTTAGATATGTTTTTGAGATGGAAAAACGCAGTTTTACAGATGCTAGAAACATGGCTTTCAAATGAAAGATTGCTATCAAACAGCACACCTAGGTTCCTAACTGATGAAGAAGAATTGACAGAGCAGCCGTCAAGTGTTAGATAGTGTTCTAGGTTATTACATGTGGGGTTTTTAGGTCTGATAATTAACACCTCTGTTTTTTCAGAATTTAGCAGTAAGAAGTTACTCGTCATCCAGTTTTTTATATCGACTATGCATTCTGTTAGTTTCTCAATTTGGTGTGTTTCACTGGGCTGTGAAGAAATATAGAGCTGAGTATCATCAGCATAACAGTGAAAGCTAACACCATGTCTCCTGATAATATCTCCCAAGGGTAACATGTAAAGTGTGAAAAGTAACGGCCCTAGTACTGAGCCTTGAGGTACTCCGTACTGCACTTGTGATCGATATGATACCTCTTCATTCACTGCTACGAACTGATGGAGGTCAGATAAGTACGATTTGAACCATGCTAAGGCACTTCCACTAATGCCAACAAAATGTTCTAGTCTATTCAAAAGAATATTGAGGTCGATAGTGTTGAACGCAGCGCTAAGATCCAGTAGAACTAATAAAGAGATACAACCACGATCAGATGATAGAAGCAGGTCATTTGTAACTCTAATGAGAGCAGTCTCAGTACTATGATACGGTCTAAATCCTGACTGGAATTCCTCACAAATACTATTTTTGTCTAAGAAGGAATATAATTGCGAGGATACTACCTTTTCTAGTATCTTTGACAGAAAAGGGAGATTTGAGATTCAAATCAGTCAGAATGAGTCTTTTACGCAGTTTTTTTTAGCGCTTGTTTTACTGGGAAAGAAAGTTTACATTCTGAAAGTTACGGTATGTTTTCTTAGTACAATGAATATATTTAAGTTCACAGAAAATTTCTTCAGAGAAATCCACAGAAAGTATGTGTGTTTAAAAGCAGAAATCCTTGACATACTCTGTCTGTAATGAATTGCATTTAATCACAAAAACCCAACATACCTCAAATGATCTTCTGTGATTCACAATGCACACCAGTGACCATGAGTCCAACGCAGCAGGATTCAAAGGAAAAAAAACCACTTAGAGCAACAAATTAAAAAATCATATTATGCATAAATATGTAATACCAACTAGTTAATGTTAACTACTTCCATTTCAATGACTGACTCACATCAGGGTTATTATTATTCACTAAAACTAAACCATAAAATATAATTTTGGTACTTAAAACCAAATAAAACTAAATTAAAATATTAAAAGTACTAAAATAACTGAAACTGAACTAAGATTAATCAATAAAAATTAACAAAACCTATATAGACATTTAAAAACTAATAAAGATGATAAGTAAATTTTCAGCAAATTGTCATTTTTCAGTGAATTACTCCTTTACATATCCAAATACAAAGCAAAACATTATAGTTACGAGTAGGAGTGTAGAAACCAAAACTGGGCCTGAATCACAATAAAATACTTCCCAGAAAGGCAAGAAAAGAGAGAACAAAGGCAGAAACAGGAGGAGAACGTTAATAAAGAGGTCAGGAGGAGTCATCAACCTTCTGCACAGAATTCGCGAGGACACAAACATCTCAGAGCGCTGGACAAACACACAGAGAGAAAGAGCTTCAAGTAATGAGGAACCAGGCCAGACACAGCCGTCTACCTTCATTAATATTACCTCCAGTTTAACACTAGAAATCCCAGAGTTTTTTACCCCTCCTTTAGCCAAGTGGATGCTAACTGGCTAGTCTTTTGGCTATCGTTAGCATCAATTCATGTGTAAATGTGGTCATTACCTGAGCAATCTGCAGGGGGGTTGGGGGTGTGTGTGTGAATGGTTGCTGGTGGCTTGTTTGTATGTGTGGGGGAGGGAGAACTGCTAAAAGCAGAGAACTTCATTGACCATGTCTCACATTGGCATTGCCAAGTCAGCAGTCTTCTCCATTATTGTTGTTTCAGCGAAGAGATACCCAGAATTTATACTGTAGGGATGGTCATTATTTGAAACTCAAATGTAAATATTCTAATATTTTGAGATACTGATTTTTGACTTTCATCAGCTGTAAGCTATAATCAAACAAAAAACAAAAAAAAAAACTTTTGAAATGTTTTACTTTACATGCAATGAATCTAAAACATATGAAAGTTTAACTTTTTGAAATAACTTACAAGAAAAAATGAACTTTTTCACAACATTCTAATTTATTGAGATGCACCTGTATATTTAACCGTGGTAATATTTTAATCCCGGTTTGTACTAAACTCATCTGGTGGGTTTGCTACCAAAAAGCTCTTTTTTTCAGTTTCTTCTGACCATAGAAGCCAGTGCCATTTGAAGTTCCAATCGTGTCTGACAACTGAATTTGTTGGAGTTTGTTTTTGGATGAGTGAGGAGAATTTTCCTTGAAACCCTCCCGAACATGTAGGTGATGTAGGGGATGTTTAAATGATGTTTTTAGGTTTCTGACCCAAAGACTCAACTAATCTTTACAATTTTACAGCTGTGTCCTCTTCCAGGCAGATTTTTAACATCTTTAGTTGATTGGAAAGAATTTTTCAATGCTTTAACTAATTTCTTATACTGCACATCAGAATTATATTCTTAGGTTTTACTCCTTGTGATGGATGATTAAGGGAATTTGGCCTTTGTGTTCCTCATATTTATAATCCTGTGGAACAGGAAGTCATGGCTGGACAATATCATACTCTTAGTCACCCTGGTGTGCTAAAAAATATAAATATGAATGGGAATATATGCACATACACGTACATATATAGCTACATATACGCGTGTGTGTGTTATATTACACAATTCAAGATAAGGGGGCAGGGAGGGCTGCTAAAAGCAGAGAACTTGATTGACCATGTCTCACATCGCTGTCACTTGCGCATAAACTTCTTAGCCGGAAAACCACCATCCTCGGCACAGTCAACAAGATTCGCCGGGAAATCCCTCAATCCGCTAGACACACAGATCGCAATGAATTCACCACTCAGGTATGTTGCAGGTCTTTTGTGGTTCTATGTTTATGTGTTTCTAATTTTTAGAATCAACACCGCCAAGTGTGTCATTGTGTCATTGTGTGTAAAAGTGCTATGAAAATAACAATTTATCTTATTTATTAGGTGTTTTCAACCACTGCTGCTACGCTGACGGCGTATGCGCCCAAACGGAAGAAGACCGTCTACATTCTTAGCAGCATGCACAGCGTGATTCAGACTGATAATACCACCAAAAGGAAGCCAAACACTGTCACCCTTTACAACACCACAAAGTGCGGCGTGTACTCACCAACTTTTTCATATTATTTGTAAATGTGTACAAATGGTTGGTTTCTTTTTTATTTTATTTTGTACTGTTTTTATCAATAAATCTCAGCAACAAAGGAAAAAAAAAACATGTGTGTTGATTTCTCCCTAAGATGGCAAAGTGAAACACCAGTTTCCTTGAAGTGGCTCAGCATGGCCCCACATTGTTTACATAACAAAAGCAACTGTTCACAGCCAATTAAGGATATTAGCCTAAAGCCTTCCAGCCCATCGGCTGTCCTGCGGGTTTTATAGGTAGAAAAGCCAAATGGCTGCTCTCTGGGACTTCTAGTGTTAAACAGGCATAAATCAGAGAAAAACTCCAGGAGTTTGGATTAGTGTTTTTTCAAACAGAACCACAGATGAGATACCCAGAGCTCAACACACATACGCCTGGATCCAGAGATTTAGGAGTCATTAGTATGAAATCATACGCTGGGTTCATTCTGCCATCATACTTCAATAATAATTCAATATACCTGAATTATGTTGCATATTACATATCTATTCAAATGAGAGATCCTTAAGGGGGCTATATGTACATTTTTAGGCCAGAATAAAATAGAATCCACATAGGAAAATGTTTTATCCTTAAAGTTTGACTCACAAAAAAGCTCCAGTGATTGCCACTCTCGAGATACACGCCAAACACCTCTGTTGCCCTTTCCAAAATGTTATTCTGTAGATTCAGAGAAACAAAAGAGATAACCTAGTGCATATGACAATCATCTATAGAATCAGAATGATTTAATTAGGCTCACTGAAGCCTAGAAGCTATTCATTAATGTAATACCTAAAAATCTTTTATAAGATCAGTGACATACCTTGAGAAAATAGTGGCTCTTTGCCCTTTTAGATCCATCCAGTATTTTTGTGAGTGCCTGACAATTGATATGCACAACACCTGGGTGATCCTGGTTTAAGGTAGAAGAACAAAATATTGTTTTCCATTTCAAAAGAGTTGAAGAAATAAGCATGTTTCAAATCAAGCCTAACTGTGCTAAAAAATAAAATTATTTTGTGTATCATTAATATGTATTATTATTATCCTCATCATTGTTTATGTGTACCCAAGATATTGTTGATAAACTTACACTTACCTTGCTAAGGATATCACATATGGAGTTCATGACCTGAATATTTCATGGACAAATGTGAGATTAAAAAACAAATAATAATAATAAAATTCAATGCTCTATTTTTTTAGTCACACAAATGTTGTGAATCATTTATCCCCTTTCCTTTTTTTAACTATGTAGAAACCTGGCAAGCACATTCATATTATAAAAGAAATATTTGTGAAAACATGCAAAACTTACAAGTTTAAAGGCTAAATTCTACAAGTAGGCCATGATGGCTTGTTTTGGTGGTAGGATAGGTAGACAGGAAATAAGTGATAGAAAATAAGTGTAAGAATTTACATGGCTCACTATAAGGATAATAATTTACCTCGTCAGAAACCTGGTTGTCCCTCATTAAGGTGTTTAAACTGTTCACTTGAATGTCATATGGCCCCACACTTCCTAATGTGAATGTTGGGCTCTTGTTTTGGAGACACTTTAATGCCTGATCTACGTAGATGAATAATAATTCATAAATTACACATTTTGCAACCACATTGGTTTTCATTAACAATAAAAATGGATAATGCAGATCTGAAAACATTGCAAAGGTATGTTTATAACAACATGGTGTGAAATAAGTTGCTTCTCCTGTATCTTATGGAGAAGCAACCCCTTCCCCCAACCATCAGCAAGGTATACACTGTGGAAATTAAACACTGTTAAATTACATTAAATGAAGTGAAATCATACCTTCCATTGTGTGCTCTTGGTCACTTGGCACCCTATAAGTACAGAAGTAACAGAGTTTGTTTACTGATAGATCTACTCTGAGATCATTATATAATCATGAGGAAAAGCATTTTTTGAGCACACTATTATATTTTATCGACCTGGAATTCTGGATTCCAAGTTGTTGCAGTGAACTGCGCAAGAGTTGGAAAATATTTAAGTGTTCCAGATTACTGACATTCATATTATGAAATTGGAACAAAATCATAAAAAAACATTAAGCTCTAACATTATAAAAATGACAGCTGTAAACTATTGTAATTATAAGCACATAATATATATGACTGAATGCATTTTGGAAGCAGCAATTTTCCTAATCCGTTGATCACATTACCCTTTAGTTAAAATCAACACATTTAAAAGAACAGAGCCCTTATTAATATATTTCAAAACACAACAACATTCAAAAATCTGATTCTGATGAAGGTACAGCATGACTTTGTTATCATGATACTGTGTTTGATATATGATATGACTTGAGGTCAACATATTCATATGTAACAATAAATCAGTGATGACTTGAGGTCATCATATTCATATGTAACAGAATAAATAAGTGATGACTTGAGGTCAACATATTCATATGTAACAGAATAAATCAGTGATGACTTGAGGTCAACATATTCATATGTAACAATAAATCAGTGATGACTTGAGGTCAACATATTCATATGTAACAGAATAAATCAGTGATGACTTGAGGTCAACATATTCATATGTAACAATAAATCACTGATGACTTGAGGTCATCATATTCATATGTAACAATAAATCAGTGATGACTTGAGGTCAACATATTCATATGTAACAGAATAAATTAGTGATGACTTGAGGTCATCATATTCATATGTAACAATAAATCAGTGATGACTTGAGGTCATCATATTCATATGTAACAGAATAAATCAGTGATGACTTGAGGTCAACATATTCATATGTAACAGAATAAATCAGTGATGACTTGAGGTCATCATGTTCATATGTAACAGAATAAATTAGTGATGACTTGAGGTCAACATATTCATATGTAACAGAATAAATCAGTGATGACTTGAGGTCAACATATTCATATGTAACAGAATAAATCAGTGATGACTTGAGGTCATCATGTTCATATGTAACAGAATAAATTAGTGATGACTTGAGGTCATCATATTCATATGTAACAGAATAAATCAGTGATGACTTGAGGTCAACATATTCATATGTAACAGAATAAATTAGTGATGACTTGAGGTCATCATATTCATATGTAACAGAATAAATCAGTGATGACTTGAGGTCAACATATTCATATGTAACAATAAATCAGTGATGACTTGAGGTCAACATATTCATATGTAACAATAAATCAGTGATGACTTGAGGTCAACATATTCATATGTATGAATAAATCAGTGATGACTTGAGGTCAACATATTCATATGTAACAATAAATCAGTGATGACTTGAGGTCAACATATTCATATGTATGAATAAATCAGTGATGACTTGAGGTCAACATATTCATATGTAACAGAATAAATTAGTGATGACTTGAGGTCAACATATTCATATGTATGAATAAATCAGTGATGACTTGAGGTCAACATATTCATATGTAACAATAAATCAGTGATGACTTGTGGTCAACATATTCATATGTATGAATAAATCAGTGATGACTTGAGGTCAACATATTCAAATGTATGAATAAATCAGTGATGACTAGAGGTCATCATATTCATATGTAACAGAATAAATCAGTGATGACTTGAGGTCATCATATTCATATGTAACAGAATAAATCAGTGATGACTTGAGGTCATCATATTCATATGTAACAGAATAAATTAGTGATGACTTGAGGTCATCATATTCATATGTAACAGAATAAATTAGTGATGACTTGAGGTCATCATATTCATATGTAACAGAATAAATCAGTGATGACTTGAGGTCATCATATTCATATGTAACAGAATAAATTAGTGATGACTTGAGGTCAACATATTCATATGTAACAATAAATCAGTGATGACTTGAGGTCATCATATTCATATGTAACAATAAATCAGTGATGACTTGAGGTCATCATGTTCATATGTAACAATAAATCAGTGATGACTTGAGGTCATCATATTCATATGTAACAATAAATCAGTGATGACTTGAGGTCATCATATTCATATGTAACAGAATAAATCAGTGATGACTTGAGGTCATCATATTCATATGTAACAGAATAAATCAGTGATGACTTGAGGTCAACATATTCATATGTAACAATAAATCAGTGATGACTTGAGGTCAACATATTCATATGTAACAGAATAAATTAGTGATGACTTGAGGTCAACATATTCATATGTAACAGAATAAATTAGTGATGACTTGAGGTCAACATATTCATATGTAACAATAAATCAGTGATGACTTGAGGTCAACATATTCATATGTAACAGAATAAATAAGTGATGACTTGAGGTCATCATATTCATATGTAACAGAATAAATCAGTGATGACTTGAGGTCATCATATTCATATGTAACAGAATAAATTAGTGATGACTTGAGGTCAACATATTCATATGTAACAATAAATCAGTGATGACTTGAGGTCATCATATTCATATGTAACAATAAATCAGTGATGACTTGAGGTCATCATGTTCATATGTAACAATAAATCAGTGATGACTTGAGGTCATCATATTCATATGTAACAATAAATCAGTGATGACTTGAGGTCATCATATTCATATGTAACAGAATAAATCAGTGATGACTTGAGGTCATCATATTCATATGTAACAGAATAAATCAGTGATGACTTGAGGTCATCATATTCATATGTAACAATAAATCAGTGATGACTTGAGGTCAACATATTCATATGTAACAATAAATTAGTGATGACTTGAGGTCAACATATTCATATGTAACAGAATAAATTAGTGATGACTTGAGGTCAACATATTCATATGTAACAGAATAAATTAGTGATGACTTTAGGTCAACATATTCATATGTAACAATAAATCAGTGATGACTTGAGGTCAACATATTCATATGTAACAGAATAAATCAGTGATGACTTGAGGTCATCATATTCATATGTAACAGAATAAATCAGTGATGACTTGAGGTCATCATGTTCATATGTAACAATAAATCAGTGATGACTTGAGGTCAACATATTCATATGTAACAGAATAAATCAGTGATGACTTGAGGTCATCATATTCATATGTAACAGAATAAATAAGTGATGACTTGAGGTCATCATATTCATATGTAACAGAATAAATCAGTGATGACTTGAGGTCATCATATTCATATGTAACAGAATAAATAAGTGATGACTTGAGGTCATCATATTCATATGTAACAATAAATCAGTGATGACTTGAGGTCAACATATTAATATGTAACAGAATAAATCAGTGATGACTTGAGGTCAACATATTCATATGTAACAGAATAAATTAGTGATGACTTGAGGTCAACATATTCATATGTAACAGAATAAATCAGTGATGACTTGAGGTCATCATGTTCATATGTAACAATAAATCAGTGATGACTTGAGGTCATCATATTCATATGTAACAATAAATCAGTGATGACTTGAGGTCATCATATTCATATGTAACAGAATAAATCAGTGATGACTTGAGGTCATCATATTCATATGTAACAGAATAAATAATATGATTTTGGTGGACCGAGCTGAATGGTCCATGCGGCGCGCAAACCAGCGGTGTTTTGTTCCGCTTTTCGTTAATTAATTTGTCTTTGAATGCAACTGGCGACGCAACAGAAATTGACAGTGGCACAGTATATGCTAACGACAGAAATATTACGAAAATTTGCGGTGGCAACAGTGCGAGCGATAATAAACCGGAAGCTCGCAAAAGGCCACTATTTAATCGCAGCCCTTTGATAGGCACATATAAAATTAATCAATCAATCAATTTAAAAATAATACTTTTTAGATTGTTTAACTGGAGCCAGAAAGTTAACAGTACATCCGCCTAAGCTGATAACTTGCCAATGCAAAGTAATGTTAAAACATCGGTGGTGGTTACTATCATTAATATTGTTGTAAATTGATAGGAGAACTTAAAAAGCCATTGTCTTACCTTTTTACTTGCGCTCTTCACAGGTGCACTTTTTTTCTTTTCTTTTTTTGAATTTGCGAGAGGGGCGTTACTGTTTTTTGGCGGACTCTGCAGGGGGGCACACAGTGATGATGTCATAAACTTTGATTGGCTGAGGCAGTTGTTGTCCCAAGGTGATCATAAAAAATATTGGTCTCAGGACAACTAGGACTTGGCAAAATCAGGATGTGCGTCTCCAGACAAGGGGAGGCCCTATATTTAAAAAAGGGAGTTTTCCGCAGTATTCCACCATTAGGTAAAAGATGGAGGAGACGGCAAAATATTGGTGGCGAGCCAAAAAAGATATGGCAAGTAAAAATAGAAAGAACCAAGGTCAATACATTGTCAATACATTGTCAGAGTGTATAAATTGGAGCACCTGAACAAACAGAGACCAGAGAGACAGTGGATGTGGCGGCTGACTCTTCGGCTTTGTTACTTTGTTAATAAAGTCTTCCTTTGACACCCGAAACTCTGCTGTTTTGAGCCTTTCTGACTTCACTGACTGAGATCCAGACCAGCGATAACCCCGGCGTGCCACAACATAAACTTGGCGTCACGAACAGGATTGGACTGGGGTCCGGCGTCCTGGAGGGCTGTTGCGGGCGGGAGGCCTGGGTCAACACGCAAATATTCCGAAATTAAAGGCGCCTCAGGTGAGCAATTTTTGCTTATATTGGATATAAGATTGTTTGCGTGGTTGACTAGGGTAGCGCCTGTGATGGTACTCTAGGGTGGGCCTCACCAATCGACCAGTTCAAGAATGTTTAGCATAAAATAAGTGGGTATAGATTGATGAGTTTCAGGTGTCAAAGGATACGCCCATTAGTAGAATAGATAACACAAGAAGTGTTGAGTAGATTAGGAACTCCCGTGGTTACCGCCTCCAGAGTGTAGGGTCTGCTCGAACGGGTACTAGATAGTAGTATAAGTGTCCAGAGGGACAAAACCCGTAGGGACGGGTATTTAAGTAGTAGTTTGTGTCCAGAGTGTGGCACACGCCCGTTGGGACGGGCATAAGTAGTGGTAGGTGTCCAGTTTGAGGCACCACGACCCGTAGGGACGGGTATCTGCAGATTTAACTGTTAGTCTTTGTTTGTTATATGTGAGTATTGATACACTGAAGCTTTGAATGTTTGCTTGAATCACTAACTCTGCCAGCAATATTGCGCTGTTATTGCTGGATACATGTAAATATGTAAATACTGTTTGGTAGAATTAGAAAGAAAGAACCAGTGTAAATAATTGTAAATGTGTTGAGGAAGACAATATAATGAATGGAGTATGTTAATGGAATAATAAGAGTCGAACGAACAAAAAATACTCCAAAAAATTGGCTTTGTCGATTATTTGGACATTCTCCAAAGTGTCAACGCTGTGATCCAAACCGTGAAACTCATTTGCTATTAAAAAAGGAGGAAGAATTGATTGATTTCGGTAAAAAGAGAAGAGACAGTTTGAGCGCTTGACTTCTCACTGTTGAGAGAGAGAGAAGGAGAGCAACAAAGGTGGGGGCCGGCTGTGGCTGTGTGTGTGTGTGTGTAAGTGAGAGAGTGAGAAGATACCTGAATAGACTGCGTGCGTGTATGTGCCCGGGCAGAGTGCAAGTGTGTGTGAGAAGCAAGGAAGAGCTAAGGAGGAAGGAATAAAAGGGAGATTTGCCATTATTTTGTGCCTGTCTCATCCAAAAAAGAATGAAACGAACAGAGAAAAAGAAACACATTGAAATATCGAATGAATGTGACAGTGAGAGAGAAAGTCAGTTTCAGGAAACTTTGGTAAGAACACAAGGTATCCACAACCATTTTTGGTTGGAATCAAGCTTTGTTGATTTGGATGGGCAGGTACAAAAGCTGACAGAATACAAGAAAAAGAATTTTCTTAGAAAATTGATCAAAATTACAAATTTGAGAGAAAAATCAATTGAATGGCCAGGAATATGTTGGGAAGATGTGGTGTACAAACATATAACAATTCGACAATTGACAAATAATTTGTTTAGGCTCTGTGATCCAACACCTTCCCAACTGGAAAATACATTAAGTGTAATTGAAATCCCAGTCAGACCAGTTGTGGCCCCCTATCTTAAAACCAACTATACAAACCAGTGGGCAGTACTAGAAAGGGGTGCAACAATTCTGGGTGATATCCATCTCCGAGTGTCGGCTGACACAAGGAATGTAAACTGGACATCCAGGGTTCTGTTCACATCACAAGAGACAGGAAGTGTACAGCCACTCTGTGTGACTGGCAGAACCTTGAGATGTTTACTGGTGACAATTGAGCAAAAATGTCAGCCACAGTATACACAGCATGTGTGGGTGGAGATTCATAAGGATCAGGAAAGAACAGAGTCATCACAGTTTGAACTGTTGAAAAAGATAGCCAATTAATTTAGAAAAAGATAAAAAAAAGGGGGGGAAAAATGACAGAGGTTGAAGTAAAAAGGAAAAAGAAAAGGGGAAAAGGGGTAGAAAACTTCTAACAATGCAGGAAAAAGTTTATTGGTTAATTATATGGAACCCTTAAACCCAATGTGGTGTACAAGAGACGAATTGAGTATCAGTATATGCAAGATAAAAGAGTTTTGCATAGAATTAATGCCATCTCTCACTTACTCAATTTGGGCAGGAGGACTGACAGCTACAGGTCGCAAATTTCATGAGAGGAGACTGTGGAGTTTTGAAGCTTTCAGCTTGTGGGAACACATCATTTGGACAAAAACCAATCTTCAGATAAAAGAACCAAAGGGCTTTGGGTTACCTTTTAAGTCATTAACCAGAAAACACATTGTGATTATTTTGAAATATTTGAGACAAACCAATCAGAATCCATAAATAAGGTGATAAGTCCTCAGCCCAGTAAAAGTCCAGGTGTAATCAGGGGTCGGATACTTTTAGTGGTCCTCGTCTGATGAGCTTGGTGAAGACTAGCTATTAAATTTAAATTACTGGGATTAGAGAGGTAAATCACCTAATAATAAAAAAAAAAAAAAAAAAGAGAAGTAGTTAAATTAATACAATTCGTCAAGCAAATAAGATAATTTACATTTTACAATGTCTACTCCAGTAGAGGCATTGGCCTCTGAGAATCCAATATGTAAAGAAACAATAAGGGAGCTCTCAAAGAGATGGGCAGAGAGAACAAAAAAATTGGCTACTAAGTGGCCGATGGAGGGAACATTTGATATGGCTGTGTGTAGAGACATGGAGGTTTTGATTAAAAATCACAAAACCAATGATAAATCTAAAAAGAGAAATGATAAAAGGGAACAAGAATTAGGGGTGTTGACTTTATTTAAACAACATGGGATCAAATTAATCAAATTGGAGAGGGAAAAGAAAAAGAATGAATCAAAAGAACAAAGACCACCTCCATATGCACCTTGCTGTGACCAGGTTGTTAACCAGATGCCTTTAGTACAGGGAAAAATAGATATAAAGGGACCTATAGAATTTGAGGGGTACGTAAATGAAGAATTAGATGAGCAGAGCTGCACAGAACAATTGCCAGTAGAAAATAGGGAGGAACTATATGCTCACAGGGCGGTGAAGGAGGGGCTGGAGCCACAGGAGGAGGGGCAGTGGACATCCACACCATTGCCACAATCCAGACGAGAGAGAGAGAAAACAACCTACAGGGAGGAGCCAAGGGTTGAAAGAAGGGGGACCAAGAACTACAAAGAAAAAAAGAAATCAGGTGAGCCTCTCACACATCGTCATCTTACAGCAATGCTAGAAGATTTGGAAGAATGCCACAGGCAAGTGACATCAGCGGGTAGAGGCAGGGAGAGCTGTGAAGAAGGAGAGTCTGATGAATCATCTGAAGGAGGAGCGCCCTCTGCTGACTCAATCCAGGAATAACTGGCACAGATGGAGGAAAGATGCAACAGGACAAGAGAAAAGATCAAGCAAGCTATCAACATGACAAAAGAAGAATATGATCAAGTAGAGAAATCACTACAACAAGACCTGGATGAATGGCTGCAACATCAATCAATGCAACATCACTCAAGTCTACATTACCCTGTCCAGCGGAAACAGTACAAGCAAATAGCTGGGACATTGATCATGCAAGATATGGAGCCTCCAGGTAACCGACTTCAAGAACAAAGACAAAGAGAAGAAGAAGAACACAGAACAACGAGATCAGCAAGAAAAGCTGAAAATGCCGAAGCAAGGTACGAGTGTATTATCCTCATCAAACAAGGACATGCTCAATACATACCTTGGGCCGGACAAGACTTGGACTCTTTAGTCTCCCGCCTCCCAGATATCCATGAAGGAGCTGGAAAATGGATCAAAACAGTGGAAGAAGAAATAACAGGAAAGCTTTTGGCCCTAGGTGACATCAAAGCCTTGCTTGCAAAGTGCCTAGGAGCCTCCAAGATGAATGACATCCTCAAGCAGTCAGGCCTTCTTCATGCAGCGGATAAGCCTGGAGCAGATGGAATCTCTTTTGACAAACATCGACATGACATCTGGAGGGTACTGAGAGCTGAATACCCGATGCAAACTGACCCAAGCTGCCTGAAGGGGGAGCCGATGGGAGAAGCTGAGAACCCTACCACTTACTACAAACAAACAAGATGGGGAAAAGAATGCAAACAAATGAACATCAGAATTGCTGAAAGAAAGAGAGAGACTCCAGTAGCTTATGACATTGATTACACATTAGACTTTGAATGTTTCAACAAGACACAAGGGAAACAGGATATGGGAAAATTCAAGGGAAACTGTGCGGTTATATGGCATCTAGAGAAAGCAATGTTTCAAGATCCAAATGTAATCACAAACGATGACATAATGTATGCTACTGCCACTATAAAGATAAGCATGACAATCATAAGGCTGAAAGATAATTGTTCAGAGACAACCATTCACTTTCCCATTAGCAATTCAATGTACAACCAAACCGAGACAGTGGCAGATTACTATTGGGTGTGTGGAGGGAATAAGTTGTACCCCGCACTCCCTAAAGAATGGAAGGGTATCTGTACTAGAGTAAGATTGATGCAAGGAATAACAATAATTGAAGAAGAAGACATAGATGGGGTGAAGGACTCCCAACCAAAAAGAGCTTACAAAACAGACCCAAATGTGTATTTGGATGCAATTGGCCAACCTAGAGGGATACCAGAAAAATTTAAAGCAAGAAATGAGGTAAAGTCTGGGTTTGAGTCTATATTTGTATGGATAACCCCAAATAAGAACGCAGAATGGATTAATTATATTTACTACAATCAACAGAGATTCATCAATTACACTGATGATGCTTTAAGAGCTCTAGGAGAGCAATTAGGTCCTACAAGTAAAATGGCTTGGCAAAACAGACAAGCTTTGAATTGGCTATTAGCCGAGAAAGGAGGAGTTTGTGTAATGTTTGGTTCTGACTGTTGTACCTATATCCCAAATAATACAGCACCGGATGGATCTTTCACCCAAGCAATGGAGAAACTGAAAAATCTGAGAGAGGAAGTGACCAAGAATGCTGGAGCAGATAAGCAGATTGGAAACTGGTTAAATTCAATTTTTGGGTCTTGGAGGGAGTGGTTGATTAGAGTGGGCATCATAATAGCCATTGCTATTGTTGTGTTCTTTGTACTGTTCTGTTGTGTTGTGCCTTTCATCAGATCCATGCTGGCCAGTGCTGCAGCCAAACAGATGCTTAACATATCGATAAAACCAACTGGAGTTGACATTGGATATGCCCACGGATACACTGTGGGACCTGGACTGGACGAATTGGATGACTTTGACCTGGACGAAGTTGTGTAAACCCTTCCTGAATGACAATGGAGCGGTAGGAAAGGGGTGCCATTTAATTTTTTATATTTTTTTTATTTTAACCTTTCGTAGAAATATTAGAGAATTTGGATAGTGTAGGGAGACAGGTAGGGGTATTATGTATTTTCCTTTGGCATATGCCCCTTCCTGAAGTCATTCACTCCTTATATAATTTATCTTGAAATTATTAATTTACTAACCTTAAATGTATAATGTGATTAATGAAAGAAAAGGGGACGATAAGGGTCTTAAGCAGGTCATTGTCCATGTTATGAGACACTGCAACCGGAAAAAGGGCATGATAAAGAAAGATTATGTATTTTTCTCTATATTTAGTTCATTATATACTAACATTTCATTTATTACTATAACGATGATTGCTTTATACACTGGGAAATGTCATCAGAAAGAAAGAAGAAAAGAGAAGGATCGACGAGCACCTCAGTGCTTAGCAACATGAGTAGATTCAACTGGAGGTTTAAAAACCCATCATCTACTCCAACACCAGACAGGGCTAAAGAACGCTTCTCTGGCAACGAAGGATAACATCACCAGATAGCGCTCTGGGCTACCGGATATGCCTAGAGTTCCTCTGGCTACGGGGGACAAACCAGTGTTTTTAATTATTTTTAATTAGATGTGTTAATTAATCATTCATATATTCTACATAACCATGATACCCATGGGCAAGGCTGTAGATTCTAATAAAAAAAAAAATTAATTAATAAAAAAGACCAGACGTCCCCATTTTCCGGGGACAGTTTTTCCGGTTTTTGGTGTCCTGACCCAGATTGGATCTGCCCCCATTTTAAAACAACCCACGAATACACTGTAAAGGCCCGACCAATTTAGCCAGCTGGCAAATGTATGATTGTGATTATTTAATTACTGGGTCACGCGCTGCTACTGTAGCCATGAAGAGCTCTATAGAGTGGTGGAACTATGATGTCAGTTTGTAGGCTAAAACCCGGAAGTGAGTTTAGCATTTTAGCACGTCCGGTTCCATCGTCCCAGAGTCAATTAGTTTTTTGAATGGGATTTTGGCAAAATCCCTAAAATAAGGTCTGTGTTCCACACAAGCTCAAGATACTTCAGAAACTCGAGCTGCGTCAGGAAACGCTTTGGGGACGCCTACAGTGTAACCAGCTCTGAATACCAATTAAATCTGTCCAATGGATGGGAGGGATCGGATGAGCGAGTCTCTATCTCCATCCTCACCTGGGGTTTCTCCCTCGCCGCTCTCTAGCTCACGGGGCTGCTGGGCGAGAGCAGCCCCTGCCGTGTGTTGGCTCCTCGTATAGGCAAGCTCCCCCCGTTGAAGCTGGTCGGGGCGGTAAGAAGAGTGCGCGGTCAAGGACCTCCCGGCCAAGCAGGCGAAGAGGTCTTCGGCCAAGAAGCCCTGATGTGAGTGGGATCAGGGCTTATGAGGGTAGCCCCGCTGGGGTAGAGCATGATTCACAGCAGCGTTCGGTGCTCGTCTTCCCCCAGTGCCCTCAGGAGATCGTTCTGCCAACTCTGCCACCTACGGTGCTTCAGGGCGCAGCGGTCTCCAGCGAGCGCACATCTCAGTCTCTTCCACCCGGGACCGTAGCAGAGCTGAGATGCTCGCCACCCCTTCGGGGGTCTCTAGAGCCGCTGGTTCGGTCGTTCCCTGCCGGTTCACCGCTTCAGGGCACCATACTAGCCGCTCTGACTACACCAGAGGCCAGTCTCGAGGGACTGATTCCCTTAGTAGACTATTTTGCAGCGTGGAAGCTACTGCCAAATGTGTCTAGATGGGTCCTCTGCACTGTAGAGAGAGGCTACAGAATCCAGTTCGATTACATACGTAACCTGAGATGTTCCCTTCCAGGAACTCGAGCTGCGTCGATGACGCTACGGGAACAAGATGCCCACGCCACCAGACTTCCAAGTCCCTGCCCTGTGTGTATTCCTCAGGAGCACTACGAGGGCGAAAGAACAGAAGAGCCCGGAGTGGCCCTAAGATCAAGGTCATAGAACCGAACAAAGGTGAAGGGCGTGGACCAACCCGCAGCATTTCAGATATCCTGCATCGAAACCTCTGCCAGAAAGGCCTTGGAGGTCGCCATACTCCTTGACACATACAATTGAGCTTCTGGTCGGGCTCCCCAAAGGGAGGAGGACTGAAGGCCTGCAGCACGACAGGCCGTGGTATAGAAGAAGGGATCTAGGAAATAACCCGCTCGAGGGTAGATAAACACTTTGGCCAGACCCTGGCAAAGACGAGATAAGAAGGGGCCATGAAGGGCCTGCAAATCCCCACTCTCTTAAGAGAAGATATCGCCAAAGGAAGGAAGTCTCAAAGTGAGAATGCAATCAAAAATCTCTTCAATAGCCTCGAATGGAGGTACAGAGAGCTTCTAAAACCACAGCCAGGTCCCTGAGGGACACGTCGTACAGGAGGCCTCAGCGCACCGTGGAGGAAACATGTAACCAGGGGGTGTCGGCCACCGAGAAGGGCATGGTAGGCCGATAAAGCTGCCACATATACCTTCAGGGTTTACGTACCCCTGCGGAGAAACGGGCCTGCAGGACCTCCAGCACTGTATCAAACGGGCAGTTAACTGGGTCAAGGTGGCAGTCTCCGCACCAATAAGTGAAAAATTTTCACTTCAGGGCATACAGTTTCCTCGTAGAGGGAGCTCTGGATTGGAAGATGGTCTCAGCAACCTCGGTTGAGAGACTGGAAGCTATGAGCTGCGCCCCCTCAGAGGCCACAGCCACAGCTTCCCCAACTCTGGGCGGGGGTGAAGGAAAGTGCCCCCCGCCTGTGAGAACCGTCGAGGAGAGAAATCAGGTCCCAGAATCATACTCGGCCCGGCCAGAGCGGTGCTACCGAAAGTAGGCTGACCTCGTCCTAGCGCACTCTCGCCAGAACTCCCGGGAGCAGAGCGACCCAGGGATATAGTATAGCTCTCAGCGAGCGAAGTTAGCCTGGGACCACGTGAGGATCTGATGCGCCAGCCGTATAAGGGGCGCGAACGCAGACCTCCCCGGTGGTTGATGTAAGAGACCAACGTTGTACTGTCGGTGCGCACCAACACATGGTGATCTCTTAGGTCTGGGAGAAAATGCTTGAGTGCACGAAACGTGGCCAACATTCCCAAACAATTGATATGCCACATTAGGTGGCGACCGCTCCACAGACCGCGACAGGGTGGCCACTCATGACCGCTCCTCAACCGGTGAGGGATGCGTCCGTCGCTAGCATTACGCGGCGACAAGGAGCTCCCAGCACTGGGCCCTGAGACAAGAACCAAGCTTGGCTCTAAGACACGTAGGCATCGCGGCGTGACCTTGATCATGCGAAGCGGGTTTTGAGCCACCACTGTAGGGGCCTCATGTACAGCAGGCCAAAAGGTATCACGTTGGACGCAGCTGCCATGAGCCCCAGCAGTTCTGAAATTGCTTGACAGTGAGTGACTGGCCCTCTTTCACTCTCTTGACTGAGGTGAGGATCGACTCGATCCGAGCAGGAGACATACGTGCCTGCATCGTGATCGAATCCCACACCACGCCTAGATAAGTGCTTCTCTATACTGGAGAAAGCACACTTTCTTGGCGTTCAATCTCAACCCCTTCATGTGCGCGAGAACGTCATCTCGATGCCGAATCGCCACCTGCTCTGATCGAGCTAGAATCAACTAATCGTTGATGTAAAAGTGCGGGGTGAGAGTGCAAGGCCAACGAGAAGAACCCGATATTGGTAAGCTTTGACCCCAAAAGCAAACCTCAGGAACCTCCCGTGAGAGGGAAGGATGGGGATGTGAAATATGCGTCCTTAGATCTATCGTGACAAACCAGTCCTCGGACTTGGCCTGAGACACGACTGAAGAGTGTAAGCACCCTGAACTTCAGTCACATGACTGAGCGGTTCAACTGACGCAGATCTACCATCCTTCTTTGGAACAATGAAATACTGGCTGTAGAACCCGGGCTCTCTTCCGTGAGGAGGGATCACCTCAATGGCCTCCTTCTTCAAGAGAGTGTCTACTTCCTGTTCCATGATCAGAGCCTGCTGGGGGCCCACGCACATGGGAATCACCCCGGTGAAAGGTGGTGGCGGAGCGCCGAACTGAATACAAAGGCCTTTCTCTACAGTATGCAGGACCCAATGAGATCCATTTGGCAGTAGTTCCACGCTGCCTAAATGGCCTACTAATGGTCTACTCTGATGTACTCAGAGCTGCTGGCACCAGGACCCCTAGAGACCCCCGCAGGGGTGGCGAGCTTCTCAGCTCCGCTACACTTCGGGGCGGAAGAAACTGAGAACATCGCTCGTTGGAGCCAGCTGCACCCTGGAACTCTGGCAGGGTTAGCAGACTAGTCTCCCGAGGGCACTGGGGGGGGGGGGGGGGGGTGGACACCGTATAATGAGGTGTAACCCGCTCTGTCCCAGAGGGGTCTGCCCTCGTAAGTCCTGGCCATAGCATCAGGACTGCCGAAGCCCCCTAATGAACGACGGTCCTCAGACCCGCGTCATTCCTAGGAAGATCAGGCTGACAGAACCAGACCCTACAAGGCAGGACCCAAAGAGACATATTGGCAGTAGTTTCCACGCTGCCTAAATGGTCTACTAAGGGAACCAGTCTCTCAAGACTGGCCTCTGGTGTACTCAGAGCTGCTGGCATCAGGAGCTCTAGAGACCCCCGCAGGGGAGGCGAGCTTCTCAGCTCCGCTACATTTCGGGGCGGAAGAGACTGAGAACATTGCTTGCTGGAGCCAGCTGCGCCCTGGAACCCCGGCAGGGTTGGCAGACTAGTCTCCCGAGGGCACTGGGGGGAGACGGACACCCGCTCTGCCCCAGAGACTTACGCCTGTAGGGCTCCTTGGCCGAGGACCCCTTAGACTTAAGAACGGTCCGCAGATCCGGCTTAGCCTTAGAGGTCCCCGACCCAGAGCGTTTGCCACCACGGCCCCACCTCGGTGGGGTACGAGTAGCCACGCTCTGTTTTGTGCCTCTCTGAAGAGGGGTTGGCACGCGGTGAGGGCTGCTCCCGCCCAGCAGCCCCCTGAGCTGGAGATAAACAAGGAAGAAACCGCTGAAACGCCGCCGGCTGTATACAGGCCTCTTGGTACCTGTTGACGACGGAAATGACGGCGTCGCCGAACAGGCCAGAAGGCGCAAGCGGGGCGTCCATGAGGAAGACCCTATCTTCTCCTTCATGTCAGATAGGGTTGACCACAGACAGCGTTTCTAGGGAGCTCAGAGATCAGCTTATATTCCAGTCAAATTGAGCCCCATCCCTCATCCAGCTCTCTAAGCAGGTACGTCAGCTTGGTGCGCCTGTAACACTCCCATGGTGTGCAGACACGCACCTGCCTGACCTGCAGCCGCGAGCCTTCAGAGACAACGCCACGCAAGGGGACAGATAGCTCGCGAGCGTCTGTTCCACCCGGGGCATCGCTCTGATATGAATGAGAATACATAATGTCTCGGCAACGCATGCAGCAACAGCGAGCTCTCACTCAAAGGGGGAAGAACCGCACACGCGGGCTTCCACGAGCGAGAGTGCTAGATCTGGGGAATGCAGGAGGAGATAGGGCGAACCCGTCTCCAACCCGTTCGCCAGATCCATGTTGCAATCCCCGCAATATCACTCGCCGCCGTGCCTCAGCAGCGGCGGGAATGCGAGATGTACAGTGGAGAGAAGCACAATCAGCCCCTTTTCTTTTTCTTTTTAGAGCTGACTGCGCGCCATTCTCATTCATAATATGCTTGTGCAAACACTGTTTCATTGACGCGTCCACCTCCTCGGAGGAAGACAGGTCTAGAGAAGGGAGGAAGATAGGGGCTCGCCCGTCTTCATTCAACGCTAGTGAAAACTCACCCCTCTCTTTTTCTTTTTCAAAGAGAGCCTTCAGAGAGCAGGCATAAGCAATGAAAAAAGCTCACAAAACGGACAGTCAGCTCCCTCGAGAGCTGAATCTGCATGTTTTGCTCTCAAGCAGACCACACACAGACTGCGTGTATCCCAAGCAGTGATATAACGTGTGCAGGGAGGAACACACAGCCCGTAATGCGATCTGCTATCGCCCCAGTGCTTGCACATATTGCTGGAGCCTATTTCAAGTGATTGTGCCAGGACAAACAACACTAAATAAGACTCACAACACAAATCGACAGACACACAGAAAGAGTAGCGGTTGCTGAATGACAAAAAGCAAACGCCGGCTCCACTGCACGTATTTTATGCTTCCCGGTCGGTGATGTCACCCGCCTATGACGTCTCGCCCATCCATTGGACAGATTACACTCTAGTTCAGAGTGCGGTCACGCTGAAGGAGTTCCCGTAGCGTCGTCGACGCAGCTCGAGTTCCTAGAAGGGAACTGCTTGTCCCCACAGCCATATACAGAGGGAAAGTGCTTTATTTTGAGGTCAAAAACAGGTTTTTCTATCATTTAAAATAAAATTATGTATTCATAACTATCAAATAAATGACATAAAAAAACTAAATTCCAAAATATAAAAAATATTATATTAAATGATACTATATATATAATATTAAAAAGTAAACATTATATTATATAATATTATTAAAAATATTATAAAAAATATAAAAATTAAAATCATTAAGCTGTCATTTATGTGTATTCATGAAGTCAAAATGTAATCTAATAATGTGGTCTAAGTTTAAATGTGAAAAAAGAAATACATTTTAAGACATCTTCCAGACTATTCGAACCAAATGTATTTACTCAGTATTAGGATATGACTACTTGTTTTTTATTACAGCCCGTGATAGTTAATACATTACAAAAACATTGTAAAAATTAGGCTAAAAGAAAATCATCTCACTCCTCTACGTCTACTACTTTATGTGATTGTTCTCCAATGAGGGGCGGTGTCATGAATCCTGGCCATGAACTTCCATTCGCTCACCACCAGAGATCACTCGCTCTCTGCATGGACTCTTGCACTACACTACACTACTGACACTTCCCCATTGGACTACAGTTCCCATCATCCATTGCACTGATGCCACATACAGCTGATTTCATCGCAGAGTATTGTATAGCGCATATCCTAGTGATAGCTACTCTACGGAGCCCACTCAGTTGTTCTAAGTCTTGCCTTGCCTGTTTTCTTGTGTTTTGATATCTGCCCGTGTTTCCTGGATTAACCCTTTGCCTTGCCGTTCGGACTCTGTTTGCACCTCGTTTGGATTAGTGCTCGTGTACCTGGATTATCTCTCTGCCTTGCCTTGTTGGATATTGTTTGCCGATCGTCGACCCACGCTTGCCCTAGGATCACTCTTGTGTCTTGCCCGTGCCATATCTGTTTGCCGTTGTTTGACCCTGCCTGTGTATTAATAGGGATAGAAAATATTATTTTCCAAAAGCATTAACATAAATATGAAAATTTGTAATTACTGTAGCCTACTCGATTGTGGAAATGTTAAATAGAGTTAGAAGTACTAAACATATTTGTTAAATATTTTTATTTATTATATGTTCTAATATTTATTGTTTTATTTTTAATGTGTTTTTGTTAAGCCATTTTTTTTTTCTTATAATAGCCTACTGTTTTGTGTGATTTTTGGTGAATTGTATAAAAAAATTGGGTAAGTTTGATCCTCAAACATCACTGTAATTAATTATGGTATTAAAATATGGAACCAACAACAATAAAAAAAAAACGAAAAAATAAAAAACATATTGTCCCTGTTTTGATAATCACAAGTGAGATTTTAGTAATATTTTGACCACTGAATTAAGAAATGTCCCCTTGTTTTCATTTCAGAAATCTGGTCAGCAAATGTCTGAAAAAATATCAAAAAAGCGCCAAAAAATAACACATCACAGAAAAATAAGGGTGAAACAGTTACTGATGTAACTTAAGCGTCTCAGATGGTACAGACGCTGCCTGGCCTTCTTCACCAGGGTGCTGGTATGACAGGACCAAGTCAAGTCCTGCGTGATGTGAACACCCAGGTATCTGAAGCTGTCCACTCTCTCCACTGGAGTCCCGTTGCTCGTGATCGGCTGGTATGACCGCTCCTGCTTCGTACTGAAGTCCACTATCAGCTCCTTAGTTTTGCTGATGTTCAGGTGTAGACTATTCACCTGGCACCAGGTTCTTAATCTCCTGTATGTAGGCCGTCTCGTCGTTGTCTGAGATCAGGCCCAACACATCAGTGTCATCAGCAAACTTGATGATGGTGGTGGAGTTGGAAGTGGCCACACAGTCATAAGTGTACAGTGAGTACAGCAGGGGGTTCAGAACACAACCTTGAGGGGCTCCAGTACTTAGGGTGATGGAGGATGAGGTGTGTTTACCCATCCGTACGGCTTGCTGTCTGTCCTTCAGGAAGCTGGAGATCCATTGGCACAAGTATGTGCTGAGACCAAGGATCTCCAACTTGGAGGTGAGTGTGGAGGGAATTATGGTGTTAAACGCTGAACTGTAGTCCACAAACAGCATTTTTACATAATCTTTTCTGCAGTCCAGGTGACTTGTTGTGGTGTGGAGGAGGTGTGAGATGGCATCCTCCGTGGAGCGGTTATGCCTGTGTAGGGACTCCTAAAATATACCTTGTTTAATATGCTTTGTGTCAAATTATTCAAAGTATTAAAATGTATTTTATTTTTCTTTATTTTGAAATATGATGCAACAACTATATGTTTGCTTATATCCAATGAGAAAGTGTGTTCAATACAGGTGTACTATTGCAAGCCAGTGACTGTTGAGCTTGAGGTTGCATCATAACGTGAGTCACGTAATGAGGAAAAAGGGGGAGGAGCATCGCACATGGCGAACAGAAGCTGCATGTGAATTTGGTGTGTGTAAAAAAATCTGAGTCGTCATCATTTTGGAGACCGTGTATATTTTGTAATATAAGGCCCAAAGTGAAAGGGAACACCCCTTATTTATTTTGGTTTATTTGCTTGGAGAGTTTTTGTTTTTTCTATTGTTTTATTCGCCATCGTTTGAGTCACCCGTGTGAGCTGAAAGCTAGAGACATTCGCCTTCGTGAAAAGTAACTTGAAGTTCGTGGTGGACTTGTGCTGAGTTCGTTCGGGACTGGACGCATCCTGTTTCTCCAGGGGACTTCGCTGGACTGGACTTGTTATGTGCGAGGGACTCTTCGAGACTAGAAGCGGTGAGGTTGTGCCGTGAGTGATTTCAATATTGCCTCATTATCATCGGAAGACCGTAAGTGGATTCATTTTCGTGACTCGTTGACTGTCAGCGATTACTTTTACTTCATCATCTGATTAATGTGCACCAACGAACTGGGCCCCAACGATAACAACTCTCGAACAATTGAACTGTTTGACTGACTCACCTATATTTGAGCTATGTGCGTACAGTACTGAAAGACCGTGTATGATGTGAACTTCAAGTTTGTGTCTAGTGTATAACTGAGCTGGAAAGAGGGATTGTTGTTTTTTTTCATTGTATTACATGGTTCTAGAAGAAATTGAGTGTTTTACCAGAACGGGGTTCTAAATTGACAATGTATATCTTAATTGAGTTATAATATTCTGAAAATAGGAACAAAGCTAAGGTTAACAAGGAGAGTGTAATAAGTGTGAAAGAAAAAGAACCATTCTGACACTGTAAAAGAGGTTTATTTATTTTACTTAAGAAAAGAAGAAACTTGCATATCATCAGGGGGAATTGTTTACTTGTTGTTCTTTAAAAAGAAGGTTGTTATTGATTTGTTCATTTACTGTTTTATTTAAGAAAAAAGGAGTTATTACATTAATGTAAAAATAAATCTTTCTTCTTTTTCTCCTTTAACATTTGTACTATGGTATTTCATTGAGTCGGGCAAGTTAAATCATTTACAAATTTACTGAATTCCTGTGAATAGCGAATAAGAATTGTTTAATTGATCTTTAGTAAAGGGATTGGGTAAAATTGGTACAGGAGAAAATATTCATCTACAATTTAGCTTTTTTGTAAACACTAAAAGAAAAATACCGGCCTAATTCACCATCTAATTGCCGGGGATCCAGGATTTTTGTTTGAGAAATAAATTAACCCCTAGGGTTAAGAAAAGGGTTACACCTGTATGCAAACTGTAGTGGATCCAGTGTGTCTGGTAGTGATGCAATGATGAAGTCTCTGACCAGTCTCTCAAAGCATTTCATCACCACTGATGTGAGGGCTACAGGGCGATAGTCGTTTAGGTAGGTGGCCTGGGGTTTCTTGGGAACAGGAACAATGGTGGACTGCTTAAAGCATGAGGGGACTATGGACTGTTCCAGGGAGAGGTTGAAGATCTCAGTGAACACCGGTGCTAGCTGGTCAGCGCAGGCCTTCAGAAGCCGACCTGTGATGCCATCTGGTCCTGCTGCCTTCCTGATGTTCACTCTCCTGAATGCCCTCCTCACGTCATGCTCCGTGATGGTGAACACGTTGTCCTCACCGGCTTCCTCATAAAAAGGAGATAAAAAGGGCGACATTTGATGGTCAGAAGTTCAAGATTCGGTGTGCAGGAGCGTGAGAGGGGAACAATGCTCGCGCTGTCGCACCAGTGTTTGTTCACCATCAGACATACTCCCCCTCCCCTAGTCTTCCCCGAGTCCAGCGTTCTGTCCATGCGGTAAACCGAGAAGAACTTGGCCGGCTGGATGGCGTGGTCTGGTACCGCTGGGTTCAGCCATGTCTCGGTGAAGCAGAGAAGGTTGCAGTCCCGAATGTCCCTCTGGAACTTGACTCTTGCCCTGAGGTCATCGAGTTTGTTATCCAGCGACTGGACATTGGCGAGCAGGACACTTGGTAAGGGAGCGTGGTGTGCGCGTGCCCTCAGCCTGTTCCTGACGCCGACTCGTTTCCCTCGAGGATGCCGGTATGGGTCGCGTCCTTTGTTCCTTCTCAGGATCTCGCTCGGTCAGGATGGGTCCGGGTTCAAAAACGGCGAAAGGTGAGTGCATTGTGCACCAATAGAAATAAGAGTGGCCCTGTCGTATGTAAGAATGGCCATCTTACAAAAAGAAACCGGTGATTATGGTTTACAATACGAAAAAATAACAAAAGAAGACAAGGTTTGGTCGGAGCAGTCGTGACGGCAGCCGATCTCACCATCGCCATATCATTTGCTCGTGGGTGTGCATGCATAGGTTTCCCCTTTCCCTCACCCCTTTGTGTTCTCTTTCTCTCTTTCCGTTTCTCTCTTTCTCCGTAATTGATTACAGGTGGAGCTGATTGGGAGGACTGAGCTGGTTGGTGAAGGGAAGGATCACTGCAGTATTTAAGCCATCCGGTGGAAGGAATCGTTGGCTCTGCCAACCGCCAATAAACACCAAAGAAGTAGAAAAGAAGAAGAAGAATCGTTGGCTCCCTGCTCTCTTGGTGTCTTCATTGCGAACATTGTTGATTCTCTGTGTAATACGTTCCTGGTGGGAGGATCGTTCATTTAGGCATTTGTTGTCAACCATTGAGTTATGTAATAGTTCAGTTGTGACTTATATGTTTGCTATGTTTGGCTGCTTACTTCCCAGCCTTGTTTCATTGGAGATATAGGTACGTATTGCTGTGTTTTTATTATGTTGATACAGGTACGTATTGCTGTGTTTTATTATGTTGATATAGGTACGTATTGCTGTGTTTTATTATGTTGATATAGGTACGTATTGCTGTGTTTTATTATGTTGATATAGGTACGTATTGCTGTGTTTTTATTATGTTGATATAGGTATGTATTGCTGTGTTTTATTATGTTGCTATAGGTACGTATTGCTGTGTTTTATTATGTTGATATAGGTACGTATTGCTGTATTTTTATTATGTTGATATAGGTACGTATTGCTGTGTTTTATTATGTTGATATAGGTACGTATTGCTGTGTTTTTATTATGTTGATATAGGTACGTATTGTTGTGTTTTATTATGTTGATATAGGTACGTATTGCTGTGTTTTTATTATGTTGCTACATGTACGTATTGCTGTGTTTTTATTATGTTGATATAGGTACGTACTGCGGCGGTTCAGAATTCAAATATCCGGGGTCTGTCCCTAAAAGTTAATGCTCTATCGTTTTGGAAATATGCCCTACATCAAACCCAACCCTAAGATAGTGTTAACAAATGCAAAACTGGTATAAAATGTATTTATTGATGCAACCGTGCCATTTCAACTTCCTTTAATGCAGATTTGAACTGTTTTGTCGAACCGTAGTTACATGGATTCGAACCGGAGCTCCTCGCCTCCTAAGTACATCTCCGTACTCCATGAGCTACCGAACAAACTTTCCATCTATGAAAACCCATAGATACGAGGCTGGATATGTGCGATGCTAACATTCAAAAGCATCAGTTTTCAAAAGTTGATGAAAGCATAATGCGAGGCACTTGCTGCCTCAGATAACAGTTCCAGTCGTTCTAATGACAGACAAAACACTCCATTTCCGTCAATCGCTGGTCAAAGACCTTGTTATCTCCACTTGAACTTGAATTTCATATAATGTTAAGTGCATTAAGTGCACACTGATCAGTAAAGTCTGATACAATACCAACGCTGACGATTCAGTGATGTTTAATTATTGAATTCTTCCCCCTTCATCCTCTTGTGAATCTTGAGACCCTCTTTGTACGTGAAACTCTTTCCACATTGATCACATTCGTACAGCTTCTCTCCAGTGTGGATGTTTATGTGTCGCTGAAGTCTTGCCGATTGTCTAAAACTATTCCTTCTCTCTTTTCTTGTAAGGTTTCTCTCCAGTGTGGATCCTCTCATGTGATTTCAGATGTCCTAACTGACTGAATCTCTTGTTGCAGTGTGAACACTTGTAAGGTTTCTCTCCAGTGTGGATCCTCTGGTGCCGTTTCAAATGTTGAGCTGTAGTAAAAGTCTTCTCACACTCAAAGCACATATATTCTTTCACACCAGTGTGTATTTTCTGATGTCGTTTTAAATTCTGCAGCAGTGAAAAACTCTTTCCACACAAAGAACATGAATGTGGTTTCTCCTTTGAATGAACTTTCAGGTGCTCCTTCAGGTTTGAAGCCCACAAAAATGTTTTTCCACATTGATCACATTCATGCAGTTTCTCTCCAGTGTGGATGATCATGTGTTTCTTAAGGCTTGATGAATGTGTGAAACTCTTCCTGCACTGATCACATGTGAACGGTTTCTCTCCAGTGTGGATGCTCATGTGTTTCTTAAGGGTTGATGATCGTGTGAAACTCGTCCCGCACTGATCACATGTGAATGGTTTCTCTCCAGTGTGGATCCTCATGTGAATCTCAAGATTATATTTGCTTGTCAAACTCTTTCCACACTGAGTGCAGGTGAAAGATTTCTCATCTCTTCTTTTCTTTAAATCTTTCTGTTTGGTTTGAGAGCGACTCAAAGGTTTTTCTCCAGTTTTGACATGTTTCTCCTCTTCATTCAGTTCTTCGTGCTCCTTGTTTTCTTCAATCAACTCTGGTATTAAAGTAAAAAAATACAAATAATTTTCAGTAAATAGTTTTTTTTAAACAGAGATAAATGTGAAAATAAAGGACATGAAAGTGAACCCTGATGCATTATTATTATTTTTATATGTATTATTGTAACTATTACTTAATAATTATTAAACATTTTTAAACAATAGAGGCACGATTTTGTGCCTTGTTTCTGTAGTGAGAATAAATATGTTTGATCAACTACACAATTATCTAACATAAATTAATTGTTGAAAAATAAATAAATAAAAATGTGCCCAGTTTATTAAAAGTGCCTTTGTCATTTGCTGCTTCAGCTAAATTATTGCACAGCTTTTACAATTTTTCCTACTGCAACAACAAATCTAAAACTGCTTGAAGCTTTATAACATTATTGTTCCTCAGCTTCATCAAAGAAGGATCAAGAATAAACACCAACCTGTTTGTTCTTCAGTGTGTTTCATTCTGCAGGGTTCTGGATCTCTCATGTTCTCTCTGTCCTTCAATAAACTCTGTCTCTGCAGATTTCACTTCTTCCTGATGCTCTGATGCTCGTCTTCACTTGTAGACTGATGAGAATATTCCAGCATTTATTGCTGAACTGCAGTGGGAGGAGCTTCACTGAAGGTGTGATTGTTGTGGGAGGAGCTTCACTGTAGGTGTGATTGTTGTGGGAGGAGCTTCACTGAAGGTCCGATTGTTGTGGGAGGAGCTTCATTGACATCACGACTGTTCATTAGGAGGAGCTGATCTGTCAAAATCAAGAATAAATTAGTTACATAATTTACTTTATTTTATTACTTTAATTCCCACATTTTAAGCATTTATGTTTATCTATAATCTATATATCTAGTACTGTAATTGTCAATTAATTGTACAATGTTTTATAGTTAATTTACAACAAATAATATTTTGTTGCACCAATTTAACAGATTGAAATTCCTGTGTTAGATAGTCTTTAGCAAAAACGTTGGCATACTAACACAGGAATTTCAATCTGTTAAATTGGTTCAACAAAACATGTTTTTTTTTTGTTTTTTAATTGAACTAGTTTTAGTCTTGTTGTATGTATCTGAACTAAGTGTGTGGATTTTTTTTTTCTTAATTTAACCAAGTTCACTGAACCAGCATTTTTTTGAGTGATGTTAAATAACAATTTCATATACAGTTGTAATGTACACCATAAGGACTGATCAAAGAAGACTGATCTCAGAACTGGCTTTATCACGGTTATTGCTCATTGAATCAACAAGTTATCAATGAAGCCGCCAGCACTTCAGCATGAGCACAGCGGTAACATATTATTCTCCAAACCTCTTTAAATCTCAAATATAACTCACCATTACATGTCTAACATATTCTCTTTACTTAAAAACACTTAAAAACAATTATTGTCGACATGTTTCCCTCTTAATGTGATCCCATGCAAAGCATGCTGGGAACTACACATCCACTGCTTAGTTGTGTCAACAAAAATTATGAATGTACAGAAGTCCCAACACAAAATGATTATGTTCACTTAAATTTGACAAATTTAAATGGACGGACCATAATAGAAATGAGTTATGTAGAAAGAAAAAAAAAGGAAGAATTTAGTTGTTTCTGCTTATTCTAACCAAGTATTTTTATTTATTATTTTTTTGAGTGCAGGGACCATATTCCTATTTTTGTCTCTTTTTATAAAAATTGACCACATATTTAATCCCTACATTTATTTGCCCCCAAATTAACAAGCAAGGAAATACATAAAAAAGAAGATATACAGAAAATTGAATAAACACCATAATTAAAAGAAACCAAATATAAACAATGTAAAGAAGGATAAAAACTAAAGATTTAACACAGAAAAACAAATAACCCACTAATTTGAGTGTTTTGTGTTTTATATGAAACATGGTTCATCACAGATTAATGAATAAATAATGTTGTGATAGTTATATCTTGTAATGTCACAATAGCTGATGTCTGTCGTTTGCTTAAGTCTGTTAACAGCAATAAAATGAGCTTAATGTGGCAATTAACAGATCTGAACTCATCAGCATAATGAATGAGGTGAAAACAGGATCTATTGGAGGATTTTCAGCAGCTGATAATATTGATGAGCCTCAGACTATAAACACTCATTAAACAAGTCATTCAGGATCAGCAGAAGATCATCTATAATTATAGTTAAGTGGGTAGTGATTATTGTTGTAAGGATATTTACTGAAAGACTATAGAACTGCTCTATTGAAGCATAATATGATCGTCTCATAAAATGACATTACTTTGCATATAGTTTTAGTTTGATTCATCGCAACAAGTACAAACTAGTAACTAGATCACTAACACATCTTTTTTGGTTTGTCCAGAGACTGACAGATTATAAAACCTTTAAAAATAAAGAGCATTCAGTACCAGCAACATTATCACTCCAAACACCAAAATAATCATACGAACAAACATAAACACAAATTTGCTCAGATCTGATCATTTCCCCTCACATGCTCGTCGCCTGCTGTGATAAATATTTTAGAAACAAAACAATTCAGAAATGACCTCTTTATAAATGGTTAAGAGTGTTTTACAATAATGTAAGCACGTGAAGTACCGCAAACTCCTCACCTCAGAGACTTTTTACATTTGTTTTATTAATTGTATATATTGAACAATTAACATTCAAAAGTATAATAAAATGTTACAAACGCGTGAGTGATGACGTCATGAGATTAATGGTAGATTAATCCGGATGACCAGACGTCCCTTTTTTTTAGTTTTATTTGGATGTCTTGTTAGAATTGTATGTGTTTCTGTTTTGCTGTAGATTCTAATAAAAAATAAATAAATAAAAAAGACCAGACGTCACCATTTTCCGGGGACAGTTTTTCTGGTCTTTGGTGTCCTGTCCCGGACTGGAGCTGTCCCCGTTTTACAGCACGTTCAAAACAACCCTCAAATACACTGTAAAGCCCCGACCAATTCAGCCAGCTGGCAAATGTATGATTGTGATTATTTTCACCAGCAGAGTGAGCTGCGAGCTCTAATTACTGGGTCACGCGCCGCTACTGTAGCCATGAAGAGCTCTATAGAGCGGTGGAACTATGATGTCAGTTTGTACGCTAAAACCCAGAACTGAGTTTAGCATTTTAGCACGTCCGGTTCCATCATCCCAGAGTCAATGGGTTTTTTGAATGGGATTTTGGTTAAATCCCTAAAATAAGGTCCGTGGTTCACACAAGCTCAAGATACTTTCATGTTTTATTCTACGACATAAAACACACCAGATACACACCACTCGTGATTTTTTAAAACTGTTTCGAGTCTTAAAAAAGACTTCAAGTGCTAACAAGTTGCTAAATGGAACTACAGACGCTGTCGGAGACATTCAACATCATCACGCCGAATAATTCACCAATTTACAGTATTTTCCAGTTGTAGTATAGTCTGTAATTCAATTAATTGTAGAATAACCAATTAATAGTTTCCCACATTTTTTATTGCTATTCAACAACGTTTTTTTGCTTTGCCCCGAAATACAACACAAGTCTTCGGAGGGAAGATGCTCGTTTATATGGCTTTCCTAATGATGCGGAGACTCTGGGTTCGTAACATAAGGTACACTCATATGATTATTCCATGTAAACACCACATTTACTGGAGAAAGTGAAACTTTAACGATGCATAGTGCTTAAAGCCAAGTTAAAATGAACGTTTACAGCCATATGAAGCTGTTAGAAAGTATAGAGATTGAGGATTTCCTAGAAGCAAGGATTAAAAAAAAAAAACGTGTATCCACCCTAACAAAACGAGAGCTGAAATGTGGTACTTTATTCACTAAAATAAGTTTAATCTTACCGTATACTCACTCACTCTGCTGTAATTTAATAGATTAAATGCACTAGAATTTTATTGAATAAAAATAAATTTTATATTTTATCAAATTAAAATATTCATATCAATGTAGGATTTATTGACTTTTAATGCACCTCATTTCGAAATGTACAGAAATACGTGCTTTCATATGTCATTTAGTTGTGATTATTTAATTTAATCACTATACTATTTATTATTAATGTCTCATTTCACTTTTAGTTTGGCTCTAGTTTTGCATTTATTCCAGTTTATATAGGTTCATGCAGCGTGGATTAAAATTCATATACAGTGTAAATCCTCTTCACTGAACGTTAAAACTAAGTTTGAGAAAGTTGTTGGTATCGTGGTGGTGGTGACGCTGAAGGCGAGTGAACGTGGAGCAGTAGTTCATTTATAGCCTAAGTTTAGCTTTTCAGTTCTGGTGCTTTTATTTAGGCTTCAAAATTCATCAGAGTTATATTATTTTGTATAGATTATCTTGATGGATAAAACGTGTAATTTTCGTGAACTAGGGTTGAACACAGAGCTTATTTTTTTGCGATAATCCAAAAGCCTTTGGAAAAATCCCATAGGCTTTTTGTGGAGGGAACTTGTGCGACACTAACAGCCGATCCACCTACAGAGTGACGTCGTAGTTCCCCAACTCTATTATCATCAGTTATCAAAAAAAGAGACCGCGTTATTGGTTTCAAGGTAGTGTCACATACTACCACACTTACTACATTTATACATGTTAAAACAAAGTAACACTGCCTCCGGGCAGCTCAAACAAGACCAAGTCCATCTAAATGAATGGGGAATCCTGAACTCTCAACAATGGCTCGCTGAACTCGCGATTAAATTACAGATCAGCAATAAAATCTGAAATGAACTGTCCCATGAATGTTGTTTCTTATGCTCAAATAGCGTTTAAAAAGCTTAATTTTCAGGCTAGACCAGCCAATGCGCATGTATCTCCAACTCAATTATGACTGCGCAGCCACAGTCGCCAACTCTCGCGAGACAAATAAGCAACCGCAGCTTCAAAAACAAGCCCAAAACAAGCCCAATATGTTTTTAGTTATAAACTGATTTTCTGTCATGGTCCATGGACCCCCTGAATTAGCCTTGACCACCCCCTAGCCACCCCATGTATAAAACTCTAGCTCCGCCACTGATTATAATCTCCTTTGTGGTAGAGAAAGCTGCAGGAAACACCAAAGATGTTGAATTAAACATACACACAATCAGCGTTTCCACATGTTTATACTGGCCCCGATAATCAAAACTTATACTTAGAGTTTGCTCCATTTCTGCAAATCAGTTTTTGTGAATGAATGACTTGATCTACATATGGCCTTCATCAACAGCCGTTTGCGCCACCTGCTGGTGAGCGGCTGACATCAGCTGGAGATCATGCATCGGTGCTCTACTGCTATTCCTGCGGGTCCCGGATGTGCACCGCTGAATTTTCTGCTGAATTTCAACCACTTAATTTGTGGCAGCGAATTTGGAAAGTGAAATAAAATGACTGAAATTCACCTGCCGAATATTATACATCGTATTTTTAAACAGACTGAATATTCTGGAAGTTAATTCTGGAAGGTGAATATGACTTATTGAATTTTTAAATTATGAAATATTTTGAATTGAAATATTCACAGCTTAAATAAACAACTATGTTAAATTTCAGGACCTAAAAATGCAAGCCCTGGATATACAAGGCATTAAAATGCAAGCACTGTTAATTGCAATGCATCTTTTTTTCGATATGTGGAATTCGGCATGCTTTATTTTTCAAAAACTATTGTAATTATTCTGCTTCCATACCCACAGCCATATACAGAGGGAAAGTGCTTTATTTTGAGGTCAAAACCAGGTTTTTCTTAAGAAATAAAGTCTGCTTCATCACAAGTAGTGCTGGAATCTTTTTTCTGAACTTTAAATAGTATTTAGCAAATACACATGTTGGTATACTATCTAACACAGGAATCTGAAAAGAAATGCCACAATTAAAAGAAACCAAATTTAAACAATGTAAAGAAGAATAAAAACAACAAAAGATTAAACAGAAAAATCCATTTAAAGAAACAAATAACCGACTAATTTGCGTGTTTTGTGTTTTACAGCTTGTAATGTCACAATAGTTCTTATGGAAACGTATGAAGAAGTGAAACATATAATATGTAAAAAAGGCAATACAGCTGCTGTAATAAAGCAAAGAGAGAATGCCTGGCAAACAATAGCGGACCGATTGAATGCGTAAGCAGTCCAAATAACCAGCGCTCCACTGAAACCCTCATAATTACAATTCAAGGAGTTACTTGTCATTTTCACGGTATAGATATTGGGGGGGTCCAAATGTGAGCCCTTCCCCAGATATTTTTTTTAAGTGCATTTCCCACGCCTGTTTGTCATGCCTCTTTCTTTTAGCTCCTACCTTCATGTCATGTAAGCTCCAGCGACAGTCGGACTGAGCGGGTTCTTCTTCTTCTTGTATTTATAATGGCGGGTGGCAACTAACGTTTAAGGTGCATATCCGCCCCCTACTGTGCTGGAGTGTGGACCAGAAATGTATACTTATAATAAAAAAAAAAACATTTAGAAAAACCAATGAATAAATTAATACAATAAACCCCAAACAGTTAAATTCTTTTCATTAAACCAGTTTCTTTCAAAAAAGTAAACAAAGCTTTATATATCTGATCTCCAACTTTAAATAGATTTTTAAGATTTAATGTGTTCACTCCATATTTCTTTAATTCATCTCTTAATTTTATCCTTTGATTTTCATATTTGAAACATTGGCTAATCACATGTTCCGCTGATTCTTCTATTCCACACTCACACATACCCGATGGATGTTTTTTCAATAAATGCATTGTTTTATTCAACCCAGTATGCCCCAATCTCAACCTCGAAATAATTATATGTTCTCTTGTATGTCTACCTATTGATTTCATTCTCCCTACCACTTGTTTAATATTGTATAAATGACGTCCCTTCTTCCCTTCATCCCATTGTTTCTGCCAGTCCTTCATAATATCATTCCTTATTTTTGCTTTACTTTCAGCTTTACTAAATGCTACTTCCATAATTCTGTCATGTTTCAGAGCTTGTCTGCAGCTTCATTCCCCTCAATCCCCTTATGAGCTGGAATCCACATAAGTCTGATTTCTGTTTTTATTTGCTGAAGTCTGAACATTATTTCATACATTTCATATACAATATCAGGTCTGTTATTAGATGATAAAGACTGTAGAGACATCAATGAAGATAAACTATCTGAACATATCACAACCTTGCCAATTTTATTTTGTTCTACCCACTGTAATACCATTAAAATAGCTAACAACTCAACCGTAAACACTGTTAAATGATCAGAAGTTCTTTCTTTAATACTTATCTTCAACTCTGGAATGAAAACCAACAAAAGAGCAACAACGTGCAAGTGCTATTACAAGTGTTGGTTAGCCTAACGCAGTACAGATTATTATTATTATTATTTTTTTAATAAAAAGACATATAGATAAAATAAAATTAGAATAGAGAGTGCTAGAGTTAGAGGGTCAAGTAAAGATGGAACAGATGAGTTTTTAGCCGTTTCTTGAAGATGGGTAAGGATTCGGCTGCTCGGATCGAGTTGGGCAGGTCATTCCACCAGATGGGAATGACCTGCCCAGTTCATGAAAAAGTCAGTGAAAGTGTTTTTGTGTGTCTTTTGGATGGCAATAATGAGTCATTCACTTGAAGAACGCAAGCTTCTAGAGGGCATATAAGTCTGAATTAATGAATTTAGGTAAAGGGGTGCAGAGCCAGTGGTGGTTCTGTAGGCAAACATTAATGTCTTGAATTTAATGCGAGCAGCTATTGGTAGCCAGTGCAAATTGATGAACAGAGGCGTAACGTGCGTTCTTTTCTGCTCATTCAAGATTAATCTTGCAGCGGCATTTTGGATTAATTGTAGAGGTTTAATAGAATTGGCTGGAAGACCTGCCAAGAGAGCATTGCAATAGTCAAGTCTGGACAGAACAAGAGCCTGAACAAGGAGTTGTGTTGCATGTTCCGAGAGAAAAGGCCTGATCTTCTTAATATTATATAATGCAAATCTGCAGGACCGGGCAGTTTTAGCAATGTGGTCTGAGAAATTCAGCTTATCATCAATCACAACTCCAAGGTTTCTGGCTGTTTTTGAAGGAGTTATGGTAGATGAGCCTAACTGGAAGCTGAGATTGTGATGAAGCGATGGGTTAGCTGAAACTACAAGCAGTTCTGTCTTAGCTAGGTTGAGTTGAAGGTGATGGTCCGTCATCCAGCAAGAAATGTCTGTTAGACACGCTGAGATACGAGTAGCTATCGTCGGATCATCAGGATGGAATGAGAGGTAGAGTTGAGTGTCATCAGCATAGCAGTGATATGAAAAACCATGTTTCTGAATGACAGAACCTAGTGATGTCATGTAGACAGAAAAAAGATTTGGACCAAGAACTGAGCCCTGAGGCACCCCAGTAGCTAGATTTTGCGACTCGGATACCTCACCTCTCCAAGATACTTTGAACGACCTATACGAGAGGTAAGACTCAATCCACTGGAGTGCGGTTCCTCAGATGCCCTTTCTCAATAGGGTTGACAAGAGGATCTGATGGTTGACTGTATCAAAAGCAACAGACAGATCCAGCAAGATAAATAATGAAGATTTGGAAGCCGCTCTTGCAAGTCTTAGGGCTTCAACAACAGAAAGCAAGGCAGTTTCGGTCGAATGTCCACTTCTGAAGCCAGATTGGTTACTGTCCAGGAGGTTGTTCTGTGTGAGAAAGACAGAGACTTGGTTGAACTTGGTATTTACTGTAGCCTACTCATTTGTAGAAATGTTAAATACAGTTAGAAATACAAAACATATTTGTTAAATATTTATATTTATTATATGTTGTAATATTTATTGATTTCTTTTTAATGTGTTTTTGTAAAGCCATAATTTTTTTTTCTTATAATAGCCTACTGTTTTTCTAAGTTTGCTATTTGCAATAGTTACTATTTACTATTTTTCATAGTGTGATTTTTGGTGAATTGTATAAAAAAATTGGGTAAGTTTGATCCTCAAACATCACTGTAATTATTAATTATGATATTAATATATGGAACCCACACCAATAAAAAAAAAAAAAACGAAAAAATATATTGTCCCCGTTTTGATAATCACAAGTGAGATTTCAGTGATATTTTGACCACTGAATTAAGAAATGTCCCCGGTTTTCATTTCAGAAATCTGGTCACCTTACGGTAGATCATCAAAAAAGCGGCAAATACTAATTAAAATAACAAAATATCTATAAAATAACACATCACAGAAAAATAAGTATGAAACAGTTACAGATGTGGATAGCAGATCAGTCTCAGTCAGGTGTGGGGTGAAATAGTTTATTAGGCACTTAAAAGCTTTATTGAGAAATTTAAAACAAAGTCCAACTTGCAAACATAACACTTCTTGGTACTAAAATTATATATATATATATATATATATATACAGTCAGCAGACAATAAAACTTGATGAAATGTATAAACTAAAGATTAATAAAAATACTCAATGATTACTCAAAGCAAATACAAAAAAAAAAAGTCAAGTAAAATTAAAACTAACTTGATTGTCTCTCCGTACTGACTTACAAGAAGAGATGGATATGAGTTTTAATTTTTTTGTTACAGTATTACTACTCGCGATCTTCCTTCCTTAAAAATCCATTTAAAGAAACACATAACCGACTAATTTGAGTGTTTTGTGTTTTACAGCTTGTAATGTCACAATAGCTGATGTCTGTCGTTTGCTTAAGTCTGTTAACAACAATAAAATGAGTTTAATGTGGCAATTAACAGATCTGAAGTCATCAGCATAATGAATGAGGTGAAAACAGGATCTATACCCACAACATCATTAGAAGTCCTGAAAGTAGACAAAGAGAACCCAATCAAACAAATGAGACAAAAATATTTTCTTCATTTATTTATTGAGAAATATGATCCATTGTTACCTATCTGTGCGTTGCAAAAGTATGTGAGTCTTTTGCTTTCATTATCTGGTGTGACCCCATTTTTCAGCAATAACTGCTGATCAGTCCTGCACAACATCTTGTAGGATTTTCAGCCCATTCCTCAGAACAGAAACACTTCAACTCTGTGATGTTGGTGGGTTTCCTCCTTTGAACGGCTTGTTCCAGCTCCTTCCACATTTCAATTGGACTAAGGTCCAGAGTTTGACTTGGCCATTCCAAAACATCAACTTCTAGCTTCTATTAACTTTTAGCTCTTCTTTAACCATTTTTTAGTAGAATTAATTCTATGCTTGGGGTCATTGTCTTGCTGCATGACCCACGTTCTCTTGAGACTCAGTTCTGGGACAGATGTCCTGATATTTTCCTTTAGAATTTGCTGGTATAAGAATTCACGTACCTCTGTGCACTTTCTGTGCGACACCATTATACGTACCTTACTGCACGTTTCGCCGCAGTTTCAAAGAGAAATGTCCACTGAGTGGCACTAAAACACAGGTTAAATACGTGAACCCTGGCACGTTTTTATTATGTTGATATAGGTATGTATTGCTGTGTTTTATTATGTTGATATAGGTACGTATTGCTGTGTTTTATTATGTTGATATAGGTACGTATTGCTGTGTTTTATTATGTTGATATAGGTACGTATTGCTATGTTTTTATTATGTTGATATACTAGGTACGTATTGCTGTGTTTTATTTTGTTGATATAGGCATGTATTGCTGTGTTTTATTATGTTGATATAGGTACATATTGCTGTGTTTTATTATGTTGATATAGGTACGTATTGCTGTGTTTTTATTATGTTGATATAGGTACGTATTGCTGTGTTTTATTATGTTGCTATAGGTAGGTATTGCTGTGTTTTATTATGTTGATATAGGTACGTATTGCTGTGTTTTATTATGTTGATACAGGTACGTATTGCTGTGTTTTATTATGTTGATATAGGTAGGTATTGCTTTGTTTTATTATGTTGATATAGGTAGGTATTGCTGTGTTTTTATTATGTTGATATAGGTACGTATTGCTGTGTTTTATTATGTTGATATAGGTAGGTATTGCTCTGTTTTATTATGTTGATATAGGTACATATTGCTGTGTTTTATTATGTTGATATAGGTAGGTATTGCTCTGTTTTATTATGTTGATATAGGTACATATTGCTGTGTTTTATTATGTTGATATAGGTACGTATTGCTGTGTTTTATTATGTTGATATAGGTACATATTGCTGTGTTTTATTATGTTGATATAGGTACGTATTGCTGTGTTTTTATTATGTTGATATAGGTACGTATTGCTGTGTTTTATTATGTTGCTATAGGTACGTATTGCTGTGTTTTATTATGTTGATATAGGTACGTATTGCTGTGTTTTATTATGTTGATATAGGTACGTATTGCTGTGTTTTATTATGTTGATATAGGTACGTATTGCTGTGTTTTTATTATGTTGATATAGGTACGTATTGCTGTGTTTTATTATGTTAATATAGGTACGTATTGCTGTGTTTTATTATGTTGATATAGGTACGTATTGCTGTGTTTTTATTATGTTGATATAGGTACGTATTGCTGTGTTTTATTATGTTAATATAGGTACGTATTGCTGTGTTTTATTATGTTGATATAGGTACGTATTGCTGTGTTTTATTATGTTGATATAGGTACGTATTGCTGTGTTTTTATTATGTTGATATAGGTACGTATTGCTGTGTTTTATTATGTTAATATAGGTACGTATTGCTGTGTTTTATTATGTTGATATAGGTGTTACAGATCAGCCAGGCTCTGCCGCCTCACAATCACAGCGGTCACTCTCACCTGAGTTCTGATTTCTTTCACCTGTCCCTTATCACGTCACTCATTACCGGTTCCCATAAAAGCACACACTGCCTGACACTCGACGTCCGGTCTCGTTTTAACGAAGGAGGACTACTTCAGCTACTCCAAGCGCTAGTGTGTTTAGCTACCAAGTACTATCCTGCTACTTAACTTGCCTCCACTCTGCACCCTCAGGATCCTGTTCCTTGTCTGTTCCGGAGTTCCCGAGTCCCAGCTCCCAGTCAGCGGTGTGTGTGTTCACTCCTCTCCTCTCCGTGAGTGTGGCAAGAACGCATTACGCCAGTTCATCCCGGTCAAGGATTCCAGCGCTCATCCTCACTCGCTATTTCTGGTCACCAATAAAGATAACGCATACCGTTCCTCTGTCTCAGTCCTCTTCTGTAACAGAAGACCGGACCTTCACCGACGATCACCAACATGAGCAATCCAGACCCGTTTCAAGAACTGGTGGAGATTCTGAAGCACGCGCTGACTGGGTCCCCGTCTACCTCACCCACGGGCGCTTCCGGCAACAATTCTTCTTCGGTGGTATCCAGTCCCATGGCAAGACCAGCGCCCTACTCTGGCTCGGCGGCAGAATGCAACGGCTTTCTCTTACAATGCTCGTTATCCTTTGAGATGCAACCCAATCTGTTCCCCACCGAGAAGTCTAAGATAGCCTACATTATCACGCATCTTCAGGGTAAGGCTTTGCAATGGGCGGAGACCATCTGGGCACAAGGTGGAAGTGTGACCCTCTCTTCTCAGAGTTTCATTCAACATTTCCGAGAAGTGTTTGGGAGGCCTGTATTTGACTCCACCATCAGTGATCAGCTGTATCGGCTGCGGCAGAATTCCCTACCCATTAAGGAATATGCCTTACAGTTTCGTACCCTTGCCGCTGCTAGCGGTTGGAATGAGTGTGCCCTCCTTACCGCCTATCGACAGGGCTTGGAACCTCGCCTCCGATTGCAGCTGGCCGCCTTCGATGATGCGCTAGGTTTGGAAAGTCTAATCCAACATTCCATCCGTTGTGCCACCCGAATGGATTCCTGCCTCTCAGAGATCTCTACCGAGAGCCGCCGAACTCCCCTTCTTACCCGCCAGATGGAGCCACACTACCCCGACCCTGCTCAGGAACCCATGCAGCTCGACAGCCACCGCCTATCTGCGCAGGAGAGAGCCAGACGACTTGGACTCGGATTGTGTCTTTACTGCGGGGAGAAGGGGCATCTCCGAGCAGCCTGCCCTGTACGACCGCCTCGCTTAGTGGTAAGCGCAGTGAAGTCCAATGTGCCCAATGTAAAACCCCTGACCATAGAAGTGCTACTCACCAGCTCCAAATGCTCTCTTCCAGTCACTGCCCTCCTCGACTCCGGGTCTGCAGGGAATTTCATCTCGGGCAGTCTCTGCCGCCAGCTCGGCCTCCCTACAACAGCCACTCCGCGGGAATACAAGATCTACTCCGTGACGGGTACTTCCATCAGCCAAGGGTGCGTAAGTCGCTGGTCGAAACCAGTACATATTCAAATAGGAGTTTTGCATGAGGAAATGATTCAATTTCTTGTTCTTGAGGGTTCCACCGTCGATATCATTTTGGGCAGACCATGGTTCATACAGCATGAACCCACTCTTTCCTGGCGGACTGGTGAGGTGATGAAATGGGGAGAGACCTGTTTTGACCACTGTTTCCCCAGAGCACCCAGACCTTGCTCCCTAGCTAAAGATTCCCTAGCACTGAACACCACTTCCATTGAGAGTCCCCCCGAAAGACAGTCAGTGGCGATACCCACCTGTTATTATGATTTCCAAGACGTTTTCTGCCCCAAGAGGGCTTCCCAGCTACCACCCCATCGACCCTGGGATTGCGCAATCGACCTCCTTCCGGGTGAGTCAGTGCCCCACGGAAGGATCTATCCTCTTTCCATCCCCGAGCAGAAGGCCATGGAGGACTACATTGAGGAGGCCCTTAAGCAAGGATACATTCGTCCATCCACGTCCCCTGCTTCCTCAAGCTTCTTCTTTGTGGCGAAGAAGGATGGCGGGTTACGCCCATGTATCGACTATCGTGCCCTGAATAAGATCACGGTGAAGTTCCGCTATCCACTTCCCCTCGTTCCTACAGCTCTGGAACAGCTCCGTGGTGCCACCGTGTTCACCAAGTTAGACCTCCGCAGCGCCTACAATCTGATCCGAATACGTGAGGGGGACGAATGGAAGACTGCCTTCGTGACCCCTACGGGCCACTATGAATATCTAGTTATGCCCTATGGCCTCGTCAACGCCCCCTCCGTATTTCAAGATTTTATGCATGAGGTACTCCGGGAGTTCCTCCATAAGTTCGTTCTGGTATACATCGATGATATACTGATATACTCCCGGAGTATGGCCGAACATCGTCGCCACGTTGCGGAGGTCCTGCAACGCCTGAGGGAGTATCAACTGTTCCTTAAGGCTGAAAAATGTTCCTTCCATCTTCCCTCAGTGCAGTTCCTTGGATATAACATCAGTAGCGGTGGCATCCAAATGGACGAGGGGAAAGTGAAGGCAGTCCGGGAATGGCCCACTCCTGACTCCATCAAGGGACTCCAACGTTTCCTGGGGTTCGCCAATTTCTATCGCAGATTTATACGGAATTACAGCTCCATAGCCGCCCCTCTCACTAACCTGCTCCGCAACAGACCTAAGACCCTCATCTGGACCCCTGCCGCCACCCAGGCCCTCCAAGCGCTAAGGGATGCTTTCACCAAGGCCCCTGTCCTAGTTCACCCAGACCCCAGGAAACCATTCATTGTGGAAGTTGATGCGTCCACTTCAGGAGTTGGTGCCATTCTCTCACAGGAGCAGGGGACACCAGCCCGACTCCATCCATGTGCCTTCTACTCCCGTAAGCTCAGCCCGGCGGAGCATAATTATGACATCGGGAACCGGGAGCTTCTTGCCATCAAGCTGGCCTTAGAGGAATGGAGGCATTGGTTGGAGGGAGCCCAACACCCCTTCTCCGTTTTCACCGATCATAAGAACCTACAATATCTCAAGGAGGCAAAGAGATTAAATCCCCGTCAGGCCCGGTGGGCACTTTTCTTCACTCGTTTCCATTTCACCATCTCTTACCGTCCAGGATCGAAGAACATCAAAGCCGACGCACTTTCCCGCCTATACGATGCACCAGATGAATGCTCCGAAGAACCCGAACCCGTAATTCCTGAAAAGATATTCGTCAACCCCATTCAGTGGGACTCCGATCCAGCAACCTCCTCCAATGCCCCAATCGAGACTCCGCCGGGCTGTCCGCCAGGACTACAGTTCATTCCCAGAACTCAACGCACCCAGCTCATCCATTCAGTACACTCATCCCTGGGCACTGGCCACCCTGGGGCCAACACCACCCTCTCGCTGCTACGAGATCGCTACTGGTGGCCCAACATGGCTGAGGATGTTCGGAGGTTCGTTCGAGGTTGTACTGATTGCGCGATGGCCAAGAATCCACGACGGCTCCCTGCTGGCAAATTGCTTCCCCTGCCTGTTCCTAATCGCCCCTGGTCACACCTCGGAGTCGATTTTGTCACGGATCTACCCCCTTCCGAAGGTAACACGTGTATCCTGGTCATCGTGGACAGGTTCTCTAAGGCCTGTCGGCTACTCCCTCTCAAAAATCTTCCCACAGCCATGGAGACAGCAGAACTCATGTTCAACTACGTCTTTCGCTACTTCGGAATTCCCGAAGATATCGTATCGGATCGCGGACCCCAATTTACCTCCCGTGTGTGGAGATCCTTCTTCCGGCTCCTAGGTGTGACCATTAGTCTCTCCTCAGGCTATCACCCCCAAACTAACGGGCAGACGGAACGCAAGATTCAAGAGGTAACCCGTTTCCTCCGAACCTTTTGCCATGGCCACCAGGACTCCTGGAACCAGTTCATTGGCTGGGCTGAGTATGCCCAGAACTCTCTCCGCCAGCCTGCTACCGGTATGACTCCATTCCAATGCATACTCGGTTACCAGCCACCCATGTTCCCTTGGTCAGGGGAACCCTCGGACGTACCCTCTGTGGATTTCTGGTTCCGGGAGAGCGAGAGGGTCTGGGACACAGCTCACCACCACCTACAACGTGCAGTGCGTAGGCGCAAGATGACAGCCGACCTTCGTAGAGCTGAGACTCCCATTTATCAACCTGGTCAGAAGGTCTGGCTGTCAACCAGGGACATCAGGATGCGCCTACCCTGCAAGAAGCTAAGTCCCAGATTTGTTGGCCCCTTCCCCATAGTCAGACAGATAAACCCCGTCACCTACCAGCTCCGATTGCCTCCCCAATACAGAATTCACCCCACCTTTCACGTCTCCCTACTAAAACCCTGTCATCCTTCTGTTTCTCCCCCCGCAGAGCCTGGTCCTGTAGCAGAAACCCCTCTCCCGTTGGTCATCGAGGATGGGACCATCTACCAGGTGAAGGACATATTAGACTCCCGACGCCGAGGCGGTCGTCTTGAATATCTCATTGACTGGGAGGGGTACGGCCCGGAAGAGAGGTCCAGGGTACCTCGGGATGACGTACTTGACCCGATCCTTCTGGAGGAATTCCATTCCAACCATCCACACCGTCCGGCGCCAAGAGGAAGAGGAAGACCGCCACGGCGTCGGGGTCCTCTGCCCTCAGGAGCGGGCCTTGGAGAGGGGGGTGATGTTACAGATCAGCCAGGCTCTGCCGCCTCACAATCACAGTGGTCACTCTCACCTGAGTTCTGATTTCTTTCACCTGTCCCTCATCACGTCACTCATTACCGGTTCCCATAAAAGCACACACTGCCTGACACTCGACGTCCGGTCTCGTTTTAACGAAGGAGGACTACTTCAGCTACTCCAAGCGCTAGTGTGTTTAGCTACCAAGTACTATCCTGCTACTTAACTTGCCTCCACTCTGCACCCTCAGGATCCTGTTCCTTGTCTGTTCCGGAGTTCCCGAGTCCCAGCTCCCAGTCAGCGGTGTGTGTGTTCACTCCTCTCCTCTCCGTGAGTGTGGCAAGAACGCATTACGCCAGTTCATCCCGGTCAAGGATTCCAGCGCTCATCCTCACTCGCTATTTCTGGTCACCAATAAAGATAACGCATACCGTTCCTCTGTCTCAGTCCTCTTCTGTAACAATAGGTACGTATTGCTGTGTTTTATTATGTTGATATAGGTACGTATTGCTGTGTTTTATTATGTTGATATAGGTACGTATTGCTGTGTTTTTATTATGTTGATATAGGTACGTATTGCTGTGTTTTATTATGTTAATATAGGTACGTATTGCTGTGTTTTATTATGTTGATATAGGTACGTATTGCTGTGTTTTTATTATGTTGATATAGGTACGTATTGCTGTGTTTTATTATGTTAATATAGGTACGTATTGCTGTGTTTTATTATGTTGATATAGGTACGTATTGCTGTGTTTTATTATGTTGATATAGGTACGTATTGCTGTGTTTTTATTATGTTGATATAGGTACGTATTGCTGTGTTTTATTATGTTAATATAGGTACGTATTGCTGTGTTTTATTATGTTGATATAGGTACGTATTGCTGTGTTTTATTATGTTGCTACATGTACGTATTGCTGTGTTTTTATTATGTTGATATAGGTACGTACTGCGGCGGTTCAGAATTCAAATATCCGGGGTCTGTCCCTAAAAGTTAATGTTCTATCGTTTTGGACATATGCCCTACACCAAACCCAGCCCTAAACCTACAACAGTGTTAACAACAGTGGAGTGGTGATGGCGCAGTGGATAAGACACATGCCTTTGGTGTGAGAGACCCGGGTTCGAATCTACTGTGAGACACCAATGTGTCCCTGAGCAAGACACTTAACCCCTAGTTGCTCCAGAGGCGTGCGACCTCTGACATATATAGCAATTGTAAGTCGCTTTGGATAAAAGCATCAGCTAAATGAATAAATGTAACAAATGCAAAACTGGTATAAAATGTATTTATTGATGCAACCGTGCCATTTCAACTTCCTTTAATGCAGATTTGAAATGTTTTGTCGAACCGTAGTTACATGGATTCAAACCGGAGCTCTTCGCCTCCTAAGTACATCTCCGTACTCCATGAGCTACTACTGAACAAACTTTCCGTCTATGAAAACCCATAGATACGAGGCTGGATATGTGCGATGCTAACATTCAAAAGCATCAGTTTTCAAAAGTTGATGAAAGCATAATGCGAGGCACTTGCTGCCTCAGATAACAGTTCCAGTCGTTCTAATGACAGACAAAACACTCCATTTCCGTCAATCGCTGGTCAAAGACCTTGTTATCTCCACTTGAACTTGAATTTCATTTAATGTTAAGTGCATTAAGTGCACACTGATCAGTAAAGTCTGATACAATACCAACGCTGACGATGCAGTGATGTTTAATTACTGAATTTTTTCCCCTTCATCCTCTTGTGAATCTTGAGACCCTCTTTGTCACAGCCATATCACCCTGCAGCCCAAGACCGGTTGCTCACTGAAGCTAAGCAGGGTTGAGCCTGGTCAGTACCTGGATGGGAGACCTCCTGGGAAAACTAGGTTGCTGTTGGAAGAGGTGTTAGTGAGGCCAGCAGGGGGTGCTCACCCTGCAGTCTGTGTGGGTCCTAATGCCCCGGTATAGTGACGGGGACACTATACTGTAAAAAGCACCGTCTTTCGGATGAGACGTTAAACCGAGGTCCTGACTCTCTGTGGTCATTAAAAAAAATAAAAATCCCATGGCACATCTCGTAAAGAGTAGGGGTGTAACCCCGGTGTCCTAGCCAAATTCCCTCTACTGGCCCTTGTCTATCATGGCCTCCTAATAATCCCCATACACTTGATTGGCTCAATGAGTCTCTCTCCTCTCCACCTGTAGCTGGTGTGTGGTGAGCGCACTGGCGCCGTTGTAGTGTGGCTGCCATTGCATCATCCAAGTGGATGCTGCACACTGGTGGTGGTTGAGGAGAGACCCCCCCACATGATTGTAAAGCGCTTTGGGTGTACGGCAATACACAATAAAGCGCTATATAAATGCATCATTCATTCATTCATTTGTACGTGAAACTCTTTCCACATTGATCACATTCGTACAGCTTCTCTCCAGTGTGGATGTTTATGTGTCGCTTAAGTCTTGCCGATTGTCTAAAACTCTTCCTTCTCTCTTTTCTTGTAAGGTTTCTCTCCAGTGTGGATCCTCTCATGTGATTTTAGGTCTCCTGACCGACTGAATCTCTTGTTGCAGTGTGAACACTTGTAAGGTTTCTCTACAGTGTGGATCCTCTGGTGCGATTTCAAATGTTGAGCCGTAATAAAAGTCTTTTCACACTCAAAGCACATATATTCTCTCACACCAGTGTGTATCTTCTGATGAACTTTTAAATTCTGCAGCAGTGAAAAACTCTTTCCACACAAAGAACATAAATGTGGTTTCTCCTTTGAATGAACACTCTGGTGCTCCTTCAGGCCTGAAGCCCACAAAAATGTTTTTCCACATTGATCACATTCATGCAGTTTCTCTCTAGTGTGCATGTTCATGTGTTTCTTAAGGCTTGATGATTGTGTGAAACTCTTCCCGCACTGATCACATGTGAACGGTTTCTCTCCAGTGTGGATCCTCATGTGAATCTCAAGACCATATTTGCTTGTCAAACTCTTTCCACACAAAGAACATGAATGTGGTTTCTCCTTCGTATGAACACTGAGGTGACTCTTCAGGACTGAAGCCCTCAAAAATGTTTTTCCACACAGATCACATTCATGCAGTTTCTCTCCAGTGTGGATGATCATGTGGTTCTTAAGGTGTGATGATTGTCTGAAACGCTTCCCGCACTGATCACATGTGAATGGTTTCTCTCCAGTGTGGATCCTCGTGTGGTTCTTAAGGGTTATTGATTGTGTGAATCTCTTCCCGCACTGATCACATGTGAATGGTTTCTCTCCAGTGTGGATCCTCATGTGAATCTTGAGTTTCTGTTTGCTTGTCAAACTCTTTCCACACTGAGTGCAGGTGAAAGATTTCTCATCTCTTCTTTTCTTTAAATCTTTCTGTTTGGTTTGAGAGCGACTCAAAGGTTTTTCTCCAGTTTTGACATGTTTCTCCTCTTCATTCAGTTCTTCATTCTCCTTGTTTTCTTCAATCAACTCTGACATTAAAGTAAAAAAAAAAAAAAATACAAACAATTTTCAGTAAATTGTTTTTTTTTTTTAAACAGAGATAAATGTGAAAATAAAGGACATGAAAGTGAACCGTGGTGTATTATTATTATATGTATTATTGCAACTATTACAATAGAGGCACACTTTTGTGCCTTGTTTCTGTAGTGAGAATAAATATGCTTGATCAACTACACAATTATCTAACATAAATGAATTATGTTGAAAAATAAATAAATAAAAAGTTTATAAAAGTACGCAGTTTATAAAAAGTGCCTTTGCCATTTTCTGCTTCAGCTAAATTATTGCACAGCTTTTACAATTTTTCCTACTGCAACAACAAATCTAAAACTGCTTGAAGCTTTATAACATTATTGTTCCTCAGCTTCATTGAAGAAGGATGAAGAATAAACACCAACCTGTTTGTTCTTCAGTGTGTTTAATTCTGCAGGGTTCTGGATCTCTCATGTTCTCTCTGTCCTTCAATAAACTCTGTCTCTGCAGATTTCACTTCTTCCTGATGCTCTGATGCTCGTCTTCACTTGTAGACTGATGAGAATATTCCAGCATTTATTGCTGAACTGCAGTGGGAGGAGCTTCACTGAAGGTGTGATTGTTGTGGGAGGAGCTTCACTGAAGGTGTGATTGTTGTGGGAGGAGCTTCACTGAAGGTGTGATTGTTGTGGGAGGAGCTTCACTGAAGGTGTGATTGTTGTGGGAGGAGCTTCACTGAAGGTGCGCTTGTTGTGGGAGGAGCTTCACTGAAGGTGTGGTTGTTGTGGGAGGAGCTTCACTGAAGGTGGAGCAGATCTGCCAAAACTAAGATAAATCAGTTAGAGTTTGTTTTTACACTAATTCACACATTATTGAGGTCTATCTATCCTTTCATCAAGCCATTCAGGATCAGCATCTCCCTTTTTATTTAAGTATTTGTGGGTAGAAAATTATATTTACTGAAATAAATTATTTTGCATAATATGATACAGAAAGAAGATAAAGACAGTGACACAACATATTGATCAACCATTATATATATATAAATATAATATATATATATTATATATAAAAATAAATATATGTATATTTTTATTAAAAAAAAAAATCTTTCCCTCTATCTTTCTCTCCACCTACTAGCTTGTACTTATTTGAACAATGACTGAGACTTGGTGTTAGGAGCACTTCCTCTGTCTGACTGCCTCTTCAAGATGAATCGCTTTTTGTATTCCCCAATTGTAAGTGGCTTTGGATAAAAGCGTCTGCCAAATGACTAAATGTATCTAAAATCATTGTTATAATTCCTGATAACTGCATTCATAGCAATTAAATAATTAGATCACTAACACATCTTTTTAAAAATCAACTTCATATATATCTATATTCACTAAGGCTCAACAAACAATCAAACAACCAATGTCTACATAAAAAGACAAATAAGCTCAGTTCTTAAACAAATGTTACTCACATGCTCGTCTGCTGCATGCGTTTTAATCAGCAGGGGCACAAATAACGCCGTACCCGACGAAAACAAGGCAGAAATGACCTTTAAATAAAATCTGTTTGGTTGTGTAAACACAAGAAAGCAGCCTGAATGACCAGACTCGACGCTGGCTGAGCGTGCGTGCGTGCGTGCGTGGTGACGTCATCACCGAGAGCCGCGCTGGTTGCCAAGTCCTCGGTTTTCCTGACGGATGCCCACCGAAACCCGACTGGGCTAGTTTATGCGCTATGCTATTGTAATATTTACCATTATATAATCAGAGGAGCATAGCAAAGTTTATGAAAGTGTCACTCCACAATACAATAACAAAATATATAAATATGTATAGTATTTTTATGTTACAGTAATCAGTGTCTAGCACACCTTCCTGAGGAAAGGATATGGACCAAGACATTGCAGTTACTACATGATAATTAGACAGAATTAAAGAAGTTCCAGATCTATACTTCTGCTCTTATTATTTCAGTTATTTTGCCTTTAATGTAAATAAACATGTGCAAACAATATAGTTGCTCTTGTGAATTTATTTAGATGTTAATTACATTTACTTACAAATTCACCATCATCATGTTGATATGCTATGTTACTATAAAACTCTTACGACAAACATGTCTTCTAATATCTTCAATTGTTGTGTATATACTGAGCTGCAGCGAACACATATTAAATGACTTCACTTGGACCCATAGTGCGAGCTGTCCGCTTGGTTTATAAACACGTTGCTGCTGATTGGACATTTTTGACACACTCACCAAACAACAGAAAACATATCTCAAACCCCGTTGCACACCATTTCCAGGAAACATGTCGTTCAACCCGGAAACCGGAGCAAAAAAGAAATCTTTGCCTATTATTTGTGGAGCAACTAAAAAAGTGAGTAAAAGTTGAAACAAATGAGGCAGGTCTCTCTCTTTACTGACTTACAAGATCTTGTAGGAAATGTTCTCTTTTTACAGCACTGAAGATGTGATTGTTGTAGGAGGAGCTTCACTGAATGTCTCTGTGGTTGAAGCAGATCTGCCAAAATCAACAATAAATCAGTTACTGAATTTGTGTTTTTCACTAATATACCTACAACTTCACCTCCAACTTCAATCTTTGAAGCAACCATGTTGTCTTTTTGTAAATCATTATATAACAGCGTTGACACAAATATGACTGCACATCAATGTAAAACACTCATTCAGTAACACTGCACTCACATATGTGATCATTCACACAATCTATGCATTTAAAAACCCAGACTCACTGTCTCTCTTTTGAGATCACTCTTTATTTCCTCACATGTGAGAGAGAAAAAGCAAGAGTTTTACCAAATAAAATTGATGCGCTACTTCTAAATGATATTGTTTGTTGTATTTTCAAAATGAGTTCATTTGGAATTATTCAGCCTTTAGGAACAAGCAAAAGGTTTAAATTATGCACATGCTGTGATAAAAAAGGCATACCTGCATACAAGTGGCTACAAAAGACAACATTGTGAATTGGTAAATGCATACACTTCTGACTAACGGTTACAGAACTTTCATAACTATTATTAACACACAACTATTTCTTTAACTGGCAAAATAACCCAGCACACAACAATTTAAGAAATTAAACTATTTGTAATTTGAGCTGCTAGCTAATAACCAGGCACCATAACAGTCCATTACCCTCTGAGGTCTGGAGAAGTTTTGACATGCCCTGACATTGGTGCTTTTCTTAGGTACATCTTAATGGTTGAAGACTGCATTCACTGTAATTCAATTTTGTGCTTTTGAAAAAAAAAAAGGTTTATGCATGGTTAGTGAAAAACTATTTTTTTAAGTCATTGAAATAAGGCCATAAAACACATACAGAACGTCTCGGTTACATAGGTAACCCTCGTTCCCTGAAGGAGGGAACGGAGACGTACGTCGGACTGACCGACGAATAGGAATCTCGCTAGAGAGGCCAATCTGCTTCGAGTGGAACTAAAACGAGCCAATGCACATTGGCATGCAATCATATGCAGCAGCTGCTCACCTCGCAGCGCGGGTATATAATGAGCAGCAGGTGCGTTGCATCTTCAGGTTTTTGCTGAGGAGCCGAACAGGTAAAGCGGGAGCATCAGCGGGGTCCAGCGACTGTGGCGACGGGACGTACGTCTCCGTTCCCTCCTTCAGGGAACGAGGGTTACCTATGTAACCGAGATGTTCCCATTCAGTCGGTCACGTTCGACGTACGTCGGACTGACCGACGAATAGGAATCCCTACCAAAGCGCCACAGGAGCTGCCCCCTTCCAGTGCTCTGTGGCAAGCCTCCTGAACCCCCTTTCTTAAGGACGGTGGGCCAGGGCCAACACAGAGAGTGTCGATCACTGCTGTTCACCAAACCCATTCAGTGAGACTAATGGATAACACTGGGAAAGCGTACCCTTTCCTTGGAAAGGGCCGCTGCGGAACCACATCCTTCCCCGAAGGAGTTATGTGGAGAGTACATATGGACCAACCCCGTAGGATTGTACTACACATGGAATACTGGGGTGACTCCAACCCAACGAGAGGTGGGTTCTCCCAGAGGGAAAGACACGGGCTTCGTTTAGGAGCAACTCGTGGAATAACACACATGGGATCCCCGTAGGGTCACACATATGGAACCCAGCCTAAATCCAGTTCTCAAGGATACAATGGAGTAAAGGCCTGGCGCCAACGCTCCGCCAAGTCTGGCTGCCAAAGGGTGATCGGAGGACTCAACAGGGTCTGCCTTGTAGGGACTCTCTGGAGCAATAAGCGCATGTAACGCAGCAAGCCGACACTAAGCCGGGACTTCTCCGTGCCTCTGACCTGAGGTGAGAACACGGGAGGAGACCGGCTCGACACAAAGGCTATAGAATCTAGAGAACGTGTTAGGTGTCGCCCAGCCCGCAGCTCTACAAATATCTGTCAGCGAGGCGCCACGAGCCAGCGCCCAGGAGGATGCCACGCCTCTCGTAGAGTGGGCATGCAACCTGAGCGGGCAGGGCACGCCTTGTGCTTGGTAAGCCAAGGCAATGGCGTCCACTACCCAGTGGGCCATCCTCTGCTTGGAGACAGCCTTTCCCTTCTGCTGGCCTCCGTAACAGACAAAGAGCTGGTCTGAGGTCCTGAGGCTTCGAGTTCTGTCTATCTACAGTTGCAAAGCACGAACTGGACAGAGCAAAGCCAGGGCTGGGTCTGCCTCCTCCGGGGGCAGCGCTTGCAGGCTCACTACCTGGTCCCTGAAGGGAGTGGTAGGAACCTTTGGCACATAGCCAAGCCGGGGTCTCAGTACCACGTGGCTGTCACCCGGCCCGAACTCTAGGCACGATTCGTCGACCGAAAATGCCTGCAGGTCCCCTACCCTCTTGATGGAGGCCAGTGCAACCAGCAGCAAAGTCTTCATAGACAGAATCTTTAAGTCTGCTGACTGCTGACGGCTCAAAGGGAGCAATCTGGAGTGCTCGAAGCACAAGAGCAAGGTCCCAAGAGGGTAAGGAGGGGGGTCAAGGAGGATTTAACCGTCTCGCCCCCCTAAGGAACCTGACGACCAGGTCGTGCTTACCAACGGACTTACCATCGATGTGGTCGTGGCATGCGGAAATAGGGGCAGCATGAACTTTGAGGGTGGAGGGAGCCAGCCTACGCGCCAACCCTTGCTGCAAGAAAGAAAGCACGACACCGATCGAACATCTTCGGGGGTCTTCTCGGCGAGAAGAACACCACTCGACAAACAGGTTCCACTTCAAGGCGTAAGCACGTCTCGTAGACGGTGCACGTGCCGAAGCGATGGTGTTAAGTACCTCAGGGGGTAAGTCACCTAGAACCTCCGCGTCCCGTCCAGGGACCAGACATGGAGTTTCCAGAGGTCTGGACGCAGGTGCCAAAGGGTGCCCCGTCTCTGAGAAAGTAAAGTAAAGTCGTGACGTATTGTCAAGTATGGTGACCCATACTCGAAATTGGTGCTCTGCGTTTAACCCATCCAAGTGCACACACACAACAGTGAGTAGTGAACAAATGCACACACACACACACACACACCGTGAACACACACCCGGAGCAGTGGGCAGCCATTTATGCTGCGGCGCCCGGGGAGCAGTTGGGGGTTCGGTGCCTTGCTCAAGGGCACCTCAGTCGTGGTATTGAGGGTGGAGAGAGCACTGGACATTCACTCCCCCCACCTACAATCCCTGCCGGCCGGGGACTCGAACCCGCAACCTTTCGATTACGAGTCCAATTCTCTAACCATTAGGCAAAGAAGATCCCTCCTCAGAGGAATTTGCCAGGGAGAGGCTGTCGCGAGGAGCGTGAGTTCTGGGAACCAGGTCCGGCTGGGCCAATATGGCGCAACTAGCAGGACCTGCTCCTCGTCCTCCCTGACTTTGCACAAGGTCTGTGCAAGTAGGCTCACTGGGGGAAACGCATATTTGCGAAGGCCCCGGGGCCAGCTGTGCGCCAGTGCATCTGTACCGAGTGTTCCCCCGGACAGGGAGTAGAACCACTGGCAGTGAGAGGTTTCCGGCGAGGCAAACAGGTCTACCTGAGCTTCGCCGAACTCGCCCCAAATCAGCTGGACCACCTGGGGGTGGAGTCGCCACTCTCCCGGCAGCGCAGCTCGTGAGAGCTCGTCGGCCACACGGTTGAGCACACCAGTTTGCTCTTTTCCCAGTTGACCTGAAGTCCCAACTGGCTGAGGTGACTGAGCACCAAATCCCTGTGTTCTCATAACTGCTCCCGAGACTGAGCAAGAATGAGCCAGTCGTCGAGATAGTTGAGGATGCGAACGCCCTGTTCTCTCATGGGAACAAGGGCTCCTTCCACGACTTTCGTGAAGACGCGGGGAGACAGGGCCAGCCTGAAGGGCAGGACCTTGTACTGATATGCTCGACCCTCAAACGCAAAGCGCAGAAACGGCCTGTGTCGAGGAAGAATCGAGACATGAAAGTACGCGTCCTTCAGGTCGATCTGTTTTGTTTTATTTAGCTTACTATTGTGTTAGAGTAGTGAAATAAACTTTGATTTTATTAAAAGTACAAGCCAGTAATGCCTGTGAAGTAATATGTTAGCATAGCACACAATCTTCTACAGCTAGTCAACTAACTGCTAACTGTGCTCTGTAGCATCTGAGCTATGTTGCTAAAACTATCTTTTGGATCTAATGTAATTATTTCCCACATCCAAGTTCAAGGTTATAATATGCAAAAGTCTGAACATTAATCTCTTAATTTTACAGTAAGTAGTGAAATTTACCCAAAATAAAGGCTTAAACATCTAAATAACTCACATTTAAGGGGCTACTCTTTTGGTGAAAGCTTTTAGACAGCTTTCAAAATGGCCGCCAGACAGAGTGAACACATGGAGACTCGTATCTCAGCGTGCAATGATCTGATTAACCTGAAATTATAGGAGGGAAGTCGTGGCCTAATGGTTAGAGAGTCAGAATTGTAATCCGAAGGTTGCGGGTTCGAGTCTCCGGCCGGCCGGAATTGTAGGTGGGGGGAGTGAATGTCCAGAGCTCTCTCCACCCTCAATACCACGACTGAGGTGCCCTTGAGCAAGGCACCGAACCCCCAACTGCTCCCCGGGCGCTGCAGCATAAAATGGCTGCCCACTGCTCCGGCTGTATGTTCACGGTGTGTGTGTGTTCACTGCTGTGTGTGTGCACGTTGGATGGGTTAAATGCAGAGCATGAATTCCGAGTATGGGTCACCATACTTGGCTGAATGTCACTTCACTTCACTTCATATAGTAACAGACATATGAATTGGTTAAGACATCAAGTTGGATAATAAATATTTTTTATTTTTATAATCTGATCTCAAAAATGGAAGTGTGCTTAATGAGTACGTTTACTTTATTTGAATGATAATTTGTTTTTTTCTCATAAGTTTTGTAGAATTTGGTTTACAATGTTGATCTGATTAGCGTGAAATCAGCTGGACGCTCGCTGCTGCTTCAGCCGTCATATGGTAGAATATCCAAATAAAACTGTGTGTTCAACAAGCTGACAGAAGTCCATCAATCTCTTTGTTGGAAACTTTAAAATGACAAAGTATAATTGTTTCTCCATGGCTACGAGGAGAATCAGAGATTGTAGGTCACATACACCAACACACTGTATTTTTTATATTTAGTTCAACAAAAGTAAAGTAAAGTCGTGACGTATTGTCAAGTATGGTGACCCATACTCGAAATTGGTGCTCTGCGTTTAACCCATCCAAGTGCACACACACAGCGAGTAGTGAACAAATGCACACACACACACACCGTGAACACACACCCGGAGCAGTGGGCAGCCATGCTGCAGCGCCCGGGGAGCAGTTGGGGGTTCGGTGCCTTGCTCAAGGGCACCTCAGTCGTGGTATTGAGGGTGGAGAGAGCGCTGGACATTCACTCACCTCACCTACAATTCCTGCCGGCCGGGGACTCGAACCCGCAACCTTTCGATTACGAGTCCGACTCTCTAACCATTAGGCCACGACTTCCCCAAAAGACAAGCGATATCAAATCCCTAGGAGCTTGTGAACAGTTTTGTTTGAAAAAAAAAAACCCATTGCATTGTCCAGTTTTCTCTCAGAAAGATGATCTGAGTTACTATTGCAATTCTCGATGCAAAATGAATGACATACAATGGTGACATTTTTCACAATCACAACAAAAAAATTAAAATACTGCCTGCTCCAGGGTATTTCCAGACTATCATACGCTGCTCAGTCTCTCCGAACACTCAAGAATACTGACAAAATGTTATTCAATTTCATATGGAAAAATGGCATACATTGCATAAAAAAATATCTGTGGTTTTAAATACCAATGAAAATGGTGGTCTCAATATGTTAGATTTTTGTATGTTTAATAATACTCTTAAATTCAATTGGGCCAAATACTTTATTAAAAATCCAACCTCTGTCTGGAACTTTATTCCACATTACATTTTTTCCAAATTTGGTGGGTTTCATTTTTTATTACTCTATGATTATAATGAAAAATGACTGGATAATATAAGTTTCATAAACAGGTCCTTCTCGCCTGGGCTGTATTATACAAGCACAACTTTTCTCCTCATGAATAATTGATCTGGAACAACGCTGATATTCTGTATAAAAACAAATCTTTTTTTTACCAGCGTTGGTTTGAGGCAGATATCTTACTCGCAAATCAGTAGTTTAATGAAAATGGCCACTTATTAAATTATAAAGAACTTCTTTATCGTTTTAATATTCCCATTATCCCTAAATAATTTGCTGTTGTTTTTGACGCCATACCATCTGGAGTTATTAGACTGTTTCAAATGACCCCTATCCTTCTATTTTACCTTCTTTAGATCCTACTATTTCAGTGGTGGGAAAACAGTGCTTTTCTGCCTCTTCTTCTAATAAATCAATACGTTTGTTATTTCTTAATGATTTTGTGTCAATCCTAAATGTTACAGTTTATTGCGATGCTTTTGTCTCTGATATTGTCTGGAGGAAAGTATGGTTGATTTTAAATAGATACTTAATTACTAAGATAAAAGGAGTTTCCTTTTGAATTATCCATCCTGTTAATACTTTCTTAAAGAAATGTACAAAAGATATTGATACAATCTGTTATTTTTGCAAACAGCACTCGTGCATTTATTTTGGCACTGCCATTACCCTAAATTGCAGTGGAAAAACCTCTCCTTATTTGTTATTGAGAATATTGATAAAGATTTTTCTTTACTTTGGGAAAAATGTTTTGATCATTCAAAAAAAGTGCATTTACTAAAAAATAAATTGCATTTAATCTCCTTATTTTAAAAACACAAGCTGCGTAGGGCCCCCGAAACCCCAGACGTTGTCCACATTAACTACTGCATTACATATTTCAACCTTAGATTTTTTTTAAATCATATGATTTAATTATAGTTTAATTAATAGTTTTTCTTGAACTCAAGAACCCCCTGAAATTCCTTTGTGATCCCCTTTTGGGAAACCTTGCTCTTAGGTATCTTGACATAAATGCACAAACAATAAATACAATAGAATTTTAAAACACTATAAAAAAAATTAACATCAAAGTGGCCTCAATGCAAATCCCATCTAACACCCAATCTAAAATGTAATCGAACAGGAAGATACTGAAAACGATAAACAATGACAATTTTAACCTTCGGAAATAAAATGTAAAAGACAAAAATCGATATTTATGAAATTAGCATTTCATAAACAAATTAATTGTTTGCCACAATGACAGAAATGTTACAGACAACTCATGCCTTTACATAGTTTATTATAAAAAGAAATGCAACCAATTTAAAGAAATTGAATTGATTACAAAAACTGACTACCAAGGCTTTGATTAGTGTTTTAAAACGCTGAATAAGAACGTACCAAGAATGCTTATAATTTAGGCCAGACTCAATTACTTTACCTAACCTGAGAATAATAACAGGGTTAAAGGTGTTAATAGCAAAGTACAAACTGCAAAAGATCTCCTTTTCTCTTAAAAGTGTTACAGACTCTTCTTCAGACTCATCAACAAGAACGGCTTGTAAAATAAAAAAAAAAACCTTGCATTTCAGAAAATCTAATACTACAAAACAACCATCTTTGAGTTGATCTGAATCTCACAGATGAAACTGACGGACTTTAAGATGAAGTCTTTCATGGTGAAAACCAAAGAGGTTTCTTTTTTCCCCCCCGTCACATCTTAAGGCTGATTAGGATAAGATTTTATTGCTCAATGAATTGTCAAGTTTGGAGAGGACGCGGCGTCTGACGAGGATCTGCTTATTGTGATTGATACGTTTCTCTCCAGTGTGGATCCTCTCATGCATTTTCAGTTGTGCTGACTGAATAAATCTCTTTCCACAGTGTGAACACTTGTATGGTTTCTCTCCAGTGTGGATCCGCCGGTGCTGTTTCAAATGTTGAGGTCTAATAAAACTCTTCCCACAATCAACGCATACGTGATTTCTCACACCAGTGTGTATCTTCTGATGTTCTTTCAACAATTTCAGCAGTGAAAAACTCTTTCCACACAAAGAACATGAATGTGGTTTCTCATTCGAATGAACTATCAGGTGATTCTTCAGGGATGAAGCCCACAAAAACTTTTTTCCACACCGATCACATGTGTACAGTTTCTCTCTAGTGTGGGCGTTCATGTGGCCCTTAAGGCGTGACGATTTTTTAAAACTCTTCCCACACTGATCACAAGTGTGTGGTTTCTCTCCACTGTGGATCTTCATGTGAACCTCGAGACGGTGTTTGAATGCAAAAAGGCGTGACGATTTTTTAAAACTCTTCCCACACTGATCACATTCATGCAGCTTCTCTCCAGTGTGGATGATCATGTGTCTCTTAAGGTGTCCTTGTTGTCTGAAACTCTTCCCACACTGATCACATGTGAACGGTTTCTCTCCAGTGTGGATCCTCATGTGAATCTTGAGACTCTTCTTGCATGTTAAACTCTTTCCACACTGAGTGCAGCTGAAGCTTTTCTTGTCTCTTCTATTCAGTAAAGATATAATTTGGGAGCAAGTTTTTTCTTCAGTTTTGACATGTTTCTCCACCAGGTCTGAAATAAAAATGAACAAGAAATACATTATAAATATATCTTGTAAATAAATAAGAGAAATGTTGGGTGAAAGGTCATAAAAGTGAACCTGAAAGAGGCTACACAAAGTTATGATCATTTTCATGCGGTTTTATTCTTCCGTATGTATGTGCTGTACATGTGGAAGAATTGACAATAAAGCAGACTTGACTTGACTTTTATCAATATTTTTCCAGGAAACTATTCAACGTTTGATCAATTCCACAATTATCTACACTGTAAAGTGATGTTGACTTAAAAAAAAAAAAAAAAAATTTAGGAAACCCCTTGCCTTAAAATATCAAGCAAATAATAATAAAAAGTTAAGTGAACTTGACAATTCACTTAATGTATTTTTTTAAATTATTATTTACTTGATCATTTTAAGGCAAGGGGTTTCCTCAATTTTAAGTTAAGTCAATGTATCACTTTTTACAGTGTACATTTTTCACTCAACACGGTGTTAGTGAAATGCAATTTGAAACAATTTCCTCCTAAAAAATAATGTTTCTTGGCGACACTAAGGAAGTGACAACAATTGGGCTTTCTAGAGCATTATGGGAAAATGATCCGAATCTGTTGTAATGTTGAGTGCATTCATCAACCCTGTTATCAAGAAAAATTTATGAAATACAAGTTTATCAGAAACTATAAAACAGGTTTAACTGTTTAAAAAGTTAGTATTTACACTTATAATATTGTTTTAAAATGCCTACATTACCGCTGCGCTGTAAATACAAATCAGTCACATGTGAAAATCTTTTGCAAAATCACCACTTTGTGGCGCACAGGGACGAATAATGCCATTGCCAAGTGGAAATGCGATCTGTTGAACTGCTTGAAGCTTTATATTCCAACAGTTCTTCAGTGTCATTGATGAACGATTAAGAATAAACACCAACCTGTTTGTTGTGGGAGGAGCTTCTCTGAAGGTGTGATTGTGGTGGGAGGAGCTTCTCTGAAGGTGTGATTGTGGTGGGAGGAGCTTCTCTGAAGGTGTGATTGTGGTGGGAGGAGCTTCTCTGAAGGAGTGATTGTTGTGGGAGGAGCTTCACTGAAGGAGAAGCAGATCTGGCAAATTAAAAGATAAATCAGTTACTAAGATTATGATTTTAAAACAATTCACTACCATTAAAAACTCTTTGTGTTCACCTATCTGTCCATTTTGTAAAGTAACTTTTTAGTAAATTAATCAAAGTGTTTTATATCAATTCACAAGTTGTATCTTTTTTATTTTCTAAGAATTTAATTCACATTTAAATTCCTACATTTATCTCTCTTTAATATACAGGCAAAGAAATACAGAACAAAATGTGGGAGAAAACCCACAATTAAAAAGACACCAAATATAAACAAAGTAAGGAAAGAAAAAAAGAATAAACAAATATCATTTTAAAAATTTGGTACTCACCTCTTTCTTGTAATGTCACGATAGCTGATTGTGTCCTTTACTTAAGTCTGCTGACACCAATAAAATGAGCTTAATTTGCCAATTAATGCATCTGAAGTCATTAGCATAATGAATGAGGTGAAATCTATTAAATCTAATCTATCTGGATAGATATCAGCTGATAATATTGATGAGCCTCACACTATAAACACTCATTAAACAAGCCATTCAGGATCAGAAGCAGCTCATCTCACTTAAAAAAAAAAAAGTGTTTGTTGGTAGAAAGTAACTGACTATTTTTACTGAAAGAATATATACAACTGCTCTATTAAAATATTTGGCTATATGATTACTTTGCATAATGATACAGAAAAAAATATTAGGCAATATTAAGACTGACACTAATGATGCTATCATCAACCATTATAATTTTGCATATAAATCTAAACATTGTTAAAATTCCTGATAACAGCATTCATAGCAATTAAGAACATTAGCATATTTTGGTATGTCCATAAACTGGCAAATCAAAGTTTTAGCACCACAAAGCAATATTTATATTTTCAGTGCTCATTATATTCACACGGCGGTATTTATGGTTTAAAATGCTCTTTGTGGCTCAACAAAAAGCTAAATAATCAAACAACTAGCCAATACATTCAAAAACACAAATATGCTCAGATCTAAACAAAGTTTACTCACATGATCATTGTCTGCTGTAAGTGTTTTAATCAGCAGAGGCACAAATAGCGCGGTACCCGACGCAAACAAGGCAGAAATGAACTTTATATATAAACTGAGTTTAATTCTTGAAGCAAATAAAAAAAGGTGACAGATTTCTCCTTTTATTGAGTTACGAGATAAAAAAACAACAACAACAAAGAACGAGTTAGAATTAATTTCTCTTAGAGGTGTTACATCCTATTAGCTTCCTGACCAAGAACAGCTTTGTACATGTAAAAAATGTTTAATTTGAGAAAATTTTACTATACAAAACAATTGAGTTGAGTTGAATCCCACAGATGAAACTCTTGAACTTTAAGATGAACTTTATTCACGGTGAAAACTAGCCCCCGGTTTCACAGACAAGGCTTAAGCTAGTCCCAGACTAAAATGCATGTTTGAGCTGCCTCAACTGAAAATATCTTGCTCTGACATGTCTTAAAATATATCAGTGTCATTGTTCTGTGTCAAGATCTTAATGTTTTCTTCTAAGACAATTTTGCAAAAGTTGCTTAAATATCTTAATTTAACTAAGGCTTAGTCCTGGCTTAAACTAAGCCCCGTTTGTGAAACCGGGCCTCTATGTTTCTTTTTCCTGCTGCTTGTTATGGCTGATTAGGACAGATTTATATAAGAGGTTTTATTGCTCAATGCATTACTGTGATACGTTTAGTGAGGATGGGGCATCTGAAGATGATATTATTGTGACTGATATGGTTGCCTTTCTTGTGGTTTTAGATTTCCTAACTAAATGAATGTCTTGTCGCAGTGTGAATACTTGAAAGGTTTCTCTCCAGCTTCTGGTGCGGTTTCAAATGTTGAGCTGTTAAAAGTCTTTTACTTTGTAGCAATGGTGCTCCCAGCTTCAAAACGTTATAAGCACCAGCACAAATTAAAACCTTCAACAAATCAAAACCTGATCCTGAATTCCAATGTGCAAGCAAATGGGCTAAATCGGATTGCTGTTTTATATTTATAATATATTTTAAGCAAAAGGCAAGGAAGATTAAAATATGAGTACATTAACATGATGTTTATTTGCTCTATTACAGGCCGAACTCTCTCTAGCTATTTAAATTTAGAGGCAACCACTGCATTTCAATAACGATCCAAACAAAGATGGTGCATACAATTTCAAAATCTGAAGAAAAAACAGAACAGCCTGACTTCATCTTAGTGAAATTAAACTACGTAAAACATCAGATGGGCTGAATTATAACAAATTCACTCTCTGCCAGCAGGTGGCGCTTAAGGATCAGCAGCGATAAAGCGTTTCTTTAGTTACCGCTGTATACAAAGCAGTGCTTGCACTTATAAATAACACTTTAATATGTATTATAGGGAGGTAAGATGAAAAACAAATATCTAGATTTTTCTGAAGACAATCAGAAACATACTCGGGGATATATTCATATAAACCCCACACCTAATTCAGTATTTAAGATTTGACCTGCTCTGCCTACCACAGTATTATCTCCTCTATCTCATCCATGCATCCGTCTTCAGGGTCTCTGGCCTCTGTTAACGCCCATTGACAGACTTCTGAAGTGCTTCCGCATAAAAAATATGAATGTGGTTTCTCCTTTGAATGAACTTTCATGTGCTTCTTTAGGCCTGAAGCCCACAGAAATGTTTTGTTGCATTGATCACATGTATGCAGCTCCTCTACACTGTGGCTGTTCATGTGGTCCTTAAGGTGTGACGATTGTCTGAAACGCTTCCCGCACTGATCACACGTGTACGGTTTCTCTCCAGTGTGGATCTTCATGTGAACCTTGAGACTCTGTTTGTATGCAAAACACTTTCCACATTGATCACATGGGTGTGGCTTCTCTACACTGTGGACGTTCATGTGGTCCTTAAGGTGTCCTTGTTGTCTGAAACTCTTCCCGCACTGATCACATGTGAATGGTTTCTCTCCAGTGTGGATCCTCATGTGAATCTTGAGACTCTTCTTGCATGTTAAACTCTTTCCACACTGAACACAGGTGAAACTTTTCTTGTCTCTTCTTTTCAGTAAAGAAACTCTTTCAGTCTGTGACTTGACATCGATTTTTCCATTTTTGACATGTTTCTCCATCTCCAGGTCTGAAATGAAAATTAAATAGACACATTATGAATCTTAAAAATCAGAGAGAAATGTGAGGTGAAATGTCATAAATGTGAACTTGAAAGTAGGGGCTACACAAGGTTCTGAACATTTGATGCATTACAGGTACAAACCCCATGTTTTCCCGCTTTACCTAACCGATACACACGAGTCCGGTGGAGAGAACAAAGTTCTTCAGTAGCTGTGGAACTGCAGTGTGATGATTTGTGAGTTGTTTATAATGTAAAGCCATGTGAGAACAAAGTTTTTTTTTATTTTTCACTATATTTTTTTAACATTTCAAGTTATTTCCATTTCTGACCAAAGCAAGTAGTAATTGATAACATAAATACACAAGTGTGATTTTCGTTTCGTACATATAAAATATATATATATATAAAAAAAACCATCTGCAAACGAGACTTCAAAAAAAAAAAAAAGGCAGAATGAAGCCAGAATTGGTTCATATTCGCGATGTATCTGAAGCTAAACTATTATTTATTATTATTGTGGGGAAGTCGTGGCCTAATGGTTAGAGAGCTGGACTTGTAATCCAAAGGTTGCGGGTTCGAGTCTCGGGCCGGCAGGGATTGTAGGTGGGGGGAGTGAATGTCCAGCGCTCTCTCCACCCTCAATACCACGACTGAGGTGCCCTTGAGCAAGACACCGAACCCCCAACTGCTCCCCGGGCGCCGCAGCATAAATGGCTGCCCACTGCTCCGGGTGTGTGTGTGTGTGTTCACTGCTGTGTGTGTGTGTGCACGTTGGATGGGTTAAATGCAGAGCACGAATTCTGAGTATGGGTCACCATACTTGGCCGTATGTCACTTCACTTTCACTTTCATTAGGTAAAATTGTATTTCACACATTCCAATATTGACAGAAACAAAATCAAGATGAGCAAAAATGTACCACAGTGGACTGGTGCTCACACTGAACAGATGGATTGTAATACAGACTAGATCAGATTATGCTCGATCCAAGCATTCAGTTAGTTTTATAGGGTTTTATAATGTTTGAGAAGTGTGTTGTGAATGTCAATAATTTTATATGATCTGAACAGGAACTGTTGAGGTAAAGCGTCCCTGCTGATAAGAAACAAATGTGAGTGGAGCAGGAGATAAAGAGCTGTTTTATTCGCAATCAACCTTTTTTTTAAACTCATTCAGTTCCTTTTAGGGCACAAAAATCATTTGTTAGTGTTAGTTTTCATGTGGATGACATGCAGCTGCATATACAGTGTTATCTACAATATAATATACAGTGTTGCTTGGGTTTGTTTCACGCAAGACGCGCATCCGCGAGAGACCAAGAAACTAGCCGAAAGAGACCAACGCACCCGCGAGAGAGAAAGAGACAAACATTTGTTCTTCATTTATGTTATGTTCATTTTGCACAGTTTTAATTGTGCAACGCAAATGTAAAAACATATCGCAATAAAAAGAATAAGACTCTCTTTATTGTTCATTATACAAATTGCACAGGTAATACAAACATGCTAACCTGTGATAAAACTTTGTAATCTTGTTATTTATGTGGGGAGAGTTAACTTAAGCAGTGCTATTGTATTTCAATTAGGTTTATTTTTGTATTCATTTCAGTTTTCATCAGAAAATTTGACCATTTATTAGTTTTTATATAAAACACTATTTCGATAAAGTCTTTGTTGAATAATGAAAGAACTTGTGGGTTTAAACTTGAAGACTCCAAAGACTGGTTAAAGCGCCACTTAGCGATAAAAGGCAATAAATACACGCAGCGGTAAAAGTATTATTCTGGCTGACTACTTACTCTGTAGAGTCTCCCCAATATTATTTATTGGTTTAACGACGTTCATTCACAACAAGGTTTTTGTACTACAGACACTAAATTTGAAGAACTGCTTGAAGCTTTATATTCTTAATATTCTTCAGCCTCATTGATGAAGTATAAACACCAACCTGTTTGTTCTTCAGTGTGTTTCATTCTGCAGGGTTCTGGATCTCTCATGTTCTCTCTGTCCTTCAATAAACTCTGTCTCTGCAGATTTCACTTCTTCCTGATGCTCTGATGCTCGTCTTCACTTGTAGACTGATGAGAATATTCCAGCATTTATTGCTGAACTGCAGTGGGAGGAGCTTCACTGAAGGTGTTATTGTTGTGGGAGGAGCTTCACTGAAGATGTGATTGTTGTGGGAGGAGCTTCACTGAAGGAGTGATTGTTGTGGGAGGAGCTTCACTGAAGGTGCGCTTGTTGTGGGAGGAGCTTCACTGAAGGTGCGCTTGTTGTGGGAGGAGCTTCACTGAAGGTGCGCTTGTTGTGGGAGGAGCTTCACTGAAGGTGCGCTTGTTGTGGGAGGAGCTTCACTGAAGGTGGAGCAGATCTGCCAAAACTAAGATAAATCAGTTAGTTTGTTTTTACACTAATTCACACATTATTGAGGTCTATCTATCCTTTCATCAAGCCATTCAGGATCAGCAGCAGTTCATCTCTCTTTTTATTTAAGTATTTGTGGGTAGAAAATTATATTTGCTGAAAGAAATTATTTTGCATAATATGATACAGAAAGAATATAAAGGTAGTGACACAACATATTTATCAACCATTACATATATATATATATATATATATATATATATATATATATATATATATATATACACACACACACACACACACACACACACATATATTTATTTATTTATTTTGCATGTGTATCTAAAAACATTGTTATAATTCCTGATAACTGCATTCATAGCAATTAAATGATTAGATCACTAACACATCTTTTTAAAAATCAACTTCATATATATCTATATTCACTGAGGCTCAACAAACAATCAAACAACCAATGTCTACATAAAAAGACAAATAAGCTCAGTTCTTAAACAAATGTTACTCACATGCTCATTGTCTGCTGCATGCGTTTTAATCAGCAGGGGCACAAATAACGCCGTACCCGACGAAAACAAGGCAGAAATGACCTTTAAATAAAATCTGTTTGGTTGTATAAACACAAGAAAGCAGCGTGAATGACCAGACTCGACGCTGGCTGAGCGTGCGTGCGTGCGTGGTGACATCATCACCGAGAGCCGCGCTGGTTGCCAAGTCCTCGGTTTTCCTGACGGACGCCTACCGAAACCCGACTGGGCTAGTTTATACAATTTTGATATTGCAATATTTACCATTATATAATAAGAGGAGCATAGAAAAGTTTATGAAAGTGTCACTCCACAATACAATAGCAACATATATAAATATGTATAGTATTTTTGTTACATTAATCAGTGTCTAGCACACCTTCCTGAGGAAAGGATATGGACCAGAAGACATTGCAGTTACTACATGATAATTAGACAGAATTAAAGAAGTTACAGATCTATACTTGTGCTCTTATTATTTCACTTATTTTGCCTTTAATGTAAATAAACATGTGCAAACAATATACTTGCTCTTGTGAATTTATTTAGATGTTAATTACATTAAATCTGTCCCAGCCACTGCTACTTTATTAGAAAAGTACCCTACTGGTCCAGGGACAGTAATATAAAATAATAATAATATAAATATTACTTTAAAAATAATATAATAATGTTTATAGACACAGACAGTTTTAGTAATATTTTTAATATTTAAATATTTATTCATGATAAAATAATTACTTTATAATTGTATTGGAGTCTTACACACATGCCATAGACAACAAATCCTTTTTTGAGTCTCAGTTAAAAAAATTTAATTAAGCCAAACATTAATAAAAGATGCATAAAATTCAGTAAAGTTTCATAACATCTCAAGTCCAAGTCTAATCAGTCTGTATTAATCTTTGATCTAAAAAATAACCTTAATTTTTATATATCCCAATGATACTAAAAACATATGTCAAGTTGCAAGACAACTTGCTGTCCAATTAAAATGAAAAAAAAAACAACAACAACAAATAAAACAAACAAAAAAATACAATATAATTTGTCTATTGTAAAAAAGTACATAGTTCATGTCCCATGTTAATGCTGATTAAAACAGATTTACACACAAGATATTTTATAGCTCAATTCAGAGGCATAGCTTCTGGGTACACAAGGTATGCATGAGCATATGGACCCGGGCAGATTGGGGGCCCAACAAGGGACATATATTCGTGGCCACGATACATATATATTTTTGTCTGCATGTAATATGCAGGGCTCCATAATTTCTTGCATGGATTTGTATATTGTAGGACTGCAAAACGATTAATCGCGATTAATCCATTCAAAATAAAAGTTTATGTTTACACACTATATGTGTGTGTACTGTGTATATGTATTATATTATATAGAAATACACACACATATAAAACCATCTAAAACCATCTTTTATGATCCTTTAATTCTTGCAAGAACGGTCAATGTAACACACAGACGCTCTGTAGTGAGAAAGACAGGAGAAAACAAAAAGTAAATTAAATAAAAAATGCATGGATGGTTTAAAGATTGATTATGCTTTTTTTTGTTGCTCTTCTGGTTGCATTTTTTATTTCATTTACTTTTTGTTTTCTGTGTATGTCTTAGCCCCGCTTATAAGGTTTTTTTTTGCCAATTTGTTTTTGTAAATTTGTTATACTATTAAAAAAAATACAAAACTCCACACTGAAGCGCGCGCGCGCGGATGATGACGTCATCACCGCGAGGCGAAACCAGAGTCCTGCTCACGTGTCGAACTCGGCTGTTCGCGGATGCATATGCTTTGAAAAGCTGTGCGCGAGACGGACTGGAACGGAAAACCGCCATAAAACTCCGAAAAAAAGAAGAAGAAGAAGAAGACTGGAACGGAACGCGGAAAGTGAAGTATACGCTTCTTGTATACTCGTGTATAGCTTGTTTCAGGTGTGTTTAATTAGGGTTGAAGCAAACATCTGCAGTGCTGTTGTAGTTGGAGCTTCTTCTCTCTGTTTATGTCTAGGGGCTAACGTTGCTAATCCAAACCAGTCTAAAAATGGTTCTGTATTTGCTCGCTTTGTGAGTATTTGCAGCACGTGCTGTCAAACTGATGAAGATGTTTTTTTAATATATATATTTGCATGTGTTTTCTAAAGTTGCAGCTCATTTTATCTGTGTCAACAGACTTAAACGACACAATGAGACATTGTGACATCTGCAAGAATTAACAATCATAACAGCATTCATTCATTAGTCTGTGACAAACCATGTTTCATATAAAACACAAACATATCTAAGTCAATTAGCAGATCGTTTCTTAAATAGATTTTTACATATGTGTGAACCGTGTGATTTAAATTTCTATATATTTGCTGCTTATTTTCCATAATGTATATATTCTTTATTTTCCATATGTTCTATTTGCATGGGAGTGGACCTTCAGTATTTTCTCTATGCACGTGGCTTGGGGTGCTTTCACATCTGTAGTTAGGTTCATTAGCCGTTTTGGTTCCTTTTCACACCACACTGTTTGCTCTGGTCCGAACCAGCTGAAACGAACCAAAATGCAGTCATGTGACAACATCCGCTTCACTTGTTGGCTAGATGTGTCTTTGAACCGTTCCCCAAACTGCTTTTCGATTGGTCAGAAAGAGCGTGCGGGAAAATTAATATGGTCATCAGACCAAATTTCTAATGAGGCTCCGCACCTCCTCATGACCCCAAGTTTGTCCGCGACCTGCCATGCTAAACTGCAAACTGTCAACAAACACTTCCTCATCCCATAATGCACAGCGCAGCTGGTTTAGTCCAAAAATGCACAGTTCTTTTTGCAGTTGGGTCTGTTTGAGGTCGGATCGCGTTCTCACCACAAACAAACCGCTCCAGGGTTCGTTTGAAAGCGTGCCGAGACCACCTCTTCAAGGAGGTCTCGGTACGCTTGTTTGGTCCGCTTTTGGTGCGCTCCCAAGTGCGATTGCTGCTTTCTCACCTGCCCAATGAACCGCACCGAGAGGGAAGACGAACTCTAGTGCGATTCAACCGAACTAAATGAGGCAGGTGTGAAAGCACCCTACACCTTCTGTTAGCATTCCTCTAGCAGTGGAATGGCTAAAACCGGCTAGAACTAGTTTGAAGGGATAAAGCTGAAGGTCAAAGTAGATATTTCCCAGTAAAACAGAGACTCTACTGATTTGCCTCCTGTCTTTCTCACTACAGAGCTTCTGTGTGTTAGATTGACCGTTCTTGCAAGAAGTAAAGGATCATAAAGATGGTTTTTCATTCTCGGTTTCACATTTAATTACAAATGTAGAATTTTTCCACATGAGAGATTCAGAGCCCTGCAGAATGAAACGCACTGAAGAACAAACAGGTTGGTGTTTATTCGTAGTTATTCATCACCAAGATGAAAAAAGTGCAGTAAAATACACTTTAAAAAAGGATTCTTTAGTACTTCTTAAGATCTTTAGAACATCTAGACTAAGTGTAGGGGAGAGCGGGGCACAAAGTAACACTTTTTGACTTTCTCAAATTGTGTAAATCCAGTTTGTGTTCAGAGTATATTTTTTTTATTTAATTTCACACTTGTCTAGTAGAAATATGTCGCTTTGTTTCATAAATACAGTGTATTTGTTTTTCTTTATTTACCTTCAAAAATTGGAAGTGAAATGTGACAACATGCCCCGTAGGTGGGGTACATTATAACAGCTGAGGGGCACGGTGTAACATGACCATATGACAGCCTAAAATGTTATCTGATCTTATGAAAAAAATATACAAGATAAACTAAAATATTTTGTCAGTAAAATAAAATATTTATTTAAAATAAAATAATGGCGTTTTTTAATAATTAAAAGTAATCAGATTTTTGAGTTTGACAATGAACACATTGCAACCATACCTGGGACGGCCCTATAAACGAGCCAAAATGCTTTCCATGTCTTGAAATAATAATTTCTGAACATTAAACAATGATTGTCAGTCTTTATTCACCTGTTTCTTGTCGTTTCTCATTAAAATGTATAAAGTAATTAGTGTGAATTACATCTCTAATGTCATAGAATAGCACGGCAGGGCAGATTGTAACGCAGTGTTACAACTTACCCCATCTGTGCAACTTTAATTTAAAACCGGTTAGTGTCTTCTGCTAGTTATCGAGGCATTAAACAACTATCTAAACTGAGAAATAACAGATTGAAGATTAAAATAATAGCAGATTTGTCTAATTAGTTTAAATTAGTAATAAAAACTGAGATGAAAATTTTTGGCACCTGCAGGGCAGGAGGTCCTCCAGGACAGGTTAGGGAAGCACTAGTTTAGAGACTTCCTCTTCTGTTGGAGGAGAGAGGATGGTCAGCTGTGAGTGTTTGCTCTGAGTCCCAGGGTAAGCAGAGCTGAGAACTGACTGCTGATGGATGTGGTTTTGTTAGTGAAGTGATTTAGCAAAATCATCGGCAGTTAAAGAGGTGGTGGAGGGGGAGTTGAATGTTTTGAAGAGTTTATGTGTGTCTGATGCACTGTGAATCTTGGTGTGGAAGAAGGTAGTTTGGGCAGCGTGAACTTTAGAGGAAAATGAAGATAGCAGTGATTGATACCTGCTGAGATCAGCGGAGTCTTTTGATTTGCGCCATTTTCGCTCCGCTGCACTGACGTTCTTTAAAGTGGGTGCATTTTTTCAGCACAATTAATTTATGTAAGGCAATTGTGGAGTTGATTTAATATATTCAATAGTTCTTACTATAAAAACATGACATTTGTGCCTGTTATGTTAAAAAATAACTGGAAGATCAATGTACCTCATTCATGGAACGTTTCAGAGACATTTAAATGAATAAAAATGCATCAACATGAGGACATTTTTGTAAAACAATTGTCTACTTTGCACTGTTACATCAGGGTTCACATTTATGTCCTTTCTTTTCACATTTCTCTGTGATTTACTGAGAATTAAACATTTTCCTTTTTTCTATTTCATTTTACTATTTCAGAGTTGATTGAAGAAAACGAGAAGAATGAAAAACTGAATGAAGAGGAGAAACATCATGTCAAGAGTCAAGAAATCTTTCACCTGCACTCAGTGTGGAAAGAGTTTGACAAGTAAACAGAGTCTCAAGGTTCACACGAGGATCCACACTGGAGAGAAACCATTCACATGTGATCAGTGCGGGAAGAGTTTCACAGACTCATCAAAACTTAAGATCCACATGAACATCCACACTAGAGAGAAACTGCATGAATGTGATCAATGTGGAAAAACATTTTTAAGGGCTTCAGGCCTGAAGGAGCACCTGAAAGTTCATTCAAAGGAGAAACCACATTCATGTTCTTTCTGTGGAAATAGTTTTTCACTTCTGCAGAATTTAAAACTACATCAGAAGATACACACTGGTGTGAGAGAATATATGTGCTTTGAGTGTGAGAAGACTTTTATTACAGCTGCAGATTTGAAGCGGCACCAGAGGATCCACACTGGAGAGAAACCTTACAAGTGTTCACACTGCGACAAGAGATTCAATCATTCAGGACATCTGAAAACACATGAGAGGATCCACACTGGAGAGAAACCTTACAAGTGTTCACACTGCAACAAGAGATTCAGTCGGTCAGAAACCCTGAAAACACATGAGAGGGTCCACACTGGAGAGAAACCTTACTCGTGTGATCAGTGCGGGAAGAGTTTCAGACAAAAAGAAAAAATGAAGGTACACATGAGAGTTCATACGGGAGAGAAACCGTTCACATGTGACCAATGCGGGAAGAGTTTCGCATATTCATCAACCCTGCAGAGACACGTGAACATCCACACTGAAGAGAAGCTGCACACATGTGATCAGTGCGGAAAAACATTTTTGAGGGCTTCATACCTGAAGAAGCACCTGAAAGTTCATACGAAGGAGAAACCACATTCATGTTCTTTATGTGGAAAGAGATTTTCACTGCTGCAAAGTTTAAAACTACATCAGAAGATACACACTGGTGTGAGAAATTATATGTGCTTTGAGTGTGAGAAGACTTTTATAACAGCTAAAGAATTGAATCAGCACCAGAGGACCCACACTGGAGAGAAACCTCACAAGTGTTCACACTGCGACAAGAGATTCAGTCATTCAGGAGAACTGAAAAGACATGAGAGGATCCACACTGGAGAGAAACCTTACAAGTGTTCACACTGCAACAAGAGATTCAGTCGGTTAGATACCCTGAAAACACATGAGAGGATCCACACTGGAGAGAAACCATATGCGTGTGATCAGTGCGGGAAGTGTTTTGCACAAAAAGGACACCTCACTGCGCATCTGAACGGTCATACGGGAGAGAAACCGTTCACATGTGATCAATGTGGGACGAGTTTTGCACAATCATCAATCCTTAAGAAACACAAGAACATCCACACTGGAGAGAAACCGTTCGCATGTGATCAATGTGGGAAGAGTTTTGCACGATTAACAATTCTTAAGACACACATGAACATCCACACTGGAGAGAAATCGTTCACATGTGATCAGTGCAGGAAGAGTTTCACCCAACAAAGATTCCTTAAAATACACATGAACATCCACACTCGAGAAAAGCTGCACACATGTGAGCTGTGTGGAAAAACATGTTTGTGGGCTTCAAACCTGAAGAATCACCTGAAAGTTCATACAAAAGTGAAACCACATTCATGTTCTTTTTGTGGAAAGAGTTTTTCACAGCTGCAGAATTTAAAAGTCCATCAGAAGATACACACTGGTGTGAAAGAATATATGTGCTTTGAGTGTGAGAAGACTTTTATTACAGCTAAAGAATTGAATCAGCACCAGAGGACCCACACTGGAGAGAAACCTTACAAGTGTTCACACTGCAACAAGAGATTCAGTCAGCTGGGATCCCTGAAAACACATGAGAAGATCCACACTGGAGATAAACCTTAAATGTGATCAATGTGGGAAAACATTTTTGAGGGCTTCAGTCCTGAAGAAGCACGTGAAAGTTCGTTCAAAGGAGAAACCACATTCATGTTCTTTATATGGAAAGAGATTTTCACGGCTGAAAGGTTGAAAAGTTAATCACTGGCAGAGTTGGGTAGAGTATCCAAAAACTGTACTCAAGTAAAATTAATAATCTTTATATTTACTAAAAAAATGTCCAAAGAAAATATTACTGAAGTAGCGAGTTACTAGTGTAGGGAAATTTCAATTAATCTGTTAATCTTATTTTATTCATATTTACTTCATATATTTACTGCAATATCTTCCATATTTTTCATTTTATACTATGAACTGTCGTGTGAGTATTTACGAATGAGGCCTACTTCAGTCTGAATATGGGAAGATGTCACAAATACCTGCTTGTTCTCGCTTGCTTAGGAAAAACAGGATAACATGAGAATTTAGGGATGACGCTATGTGAGGAATGAAGTGTTTATCAAGCTTCCTCAAGCTATATATGGTAATATTGGAAGACAGCTATTGAAAACAATAGGCCAAAAGAGTATAAAAGCAGAGAAGCATGCTCAGTTATTTTTGCCAGACATATGGCGGAGCTCACTGCTGTCTGTCTGAACTTCTTGCAAAAATAAAAAAATCAGAAGACTGCCTCCGACAGTGTTCTTTATTGAAGAGAAAAATATCTATCTGGACAAATAGACTTGAATTCCATAACTTTTTGCCAGCACGGTCTGTAGATGATCTGAGGCAATTTTGGTGAGAATCGGACAAACAGTTTAGGACGAGTTTGAAAACGTAGGTTTTACGAACAATTGAAAATAGCGAAAAAACTAAACCTTGCGATTTTTGAATTCTGGACTTCATTCTACTCAGCTTGAGCCAAGGATTCAGAAGAAAAAGTTTTCATTTTGTGGCTTACGGTTCAAAAGTTATTATTAACATAAAAATGAGTGAAACTTTAGACAAGTGGTGGCCAAGAGAGTTTGAGATAGAGGCTACAAATTTACTGTGCTTCGAATTGACACTGTCCTCTATCAGTGTGCCAAACCGTACAACTTTCCAGCAAGCGGTTCTATGGGCTGCCATAGACGCAGTGGCGGAAGAATAATTATAAGAAGAATCCTAACGGATACAATAGGTGCCTAAGCATCTGCGGTGCTTGGCCCCTAATTATAGTGGCATTCACTCAAAACATATTTTATAAACGCCCAGCCTAAACATTTAGAGTGAAACTGAAACTAGGGGCGTGGTTGCTGGAAAATGCACAATACTTTACTTACTTTACTTTTAAGACTTACAAATAAGAAAAAGTAACTAAAACTAAAAGTTACAACTCTATAAATACTATATACCTACATGTTTAAGAAAATAAAGAAATTAAATAAAATTGACACATGCATATAACATTTCAATAATAAACAAATAAATGGAAAAACTAAAATAAAAAGCGATACTTCTATCCCTTGCCGGTGTCCCTGTCCGGTGGAGTCGCACGGTAGAGTTGATGGTCTTTACACTCTTTACTTTTTACTTTTAGTCATTTAGCAGACGCTTTTGTCCAAAACAAAACTCACTTGCCTTTTCTTATTTGTCACCAATCCTAATGTGCATGCTTTGCGCTTGACCTTGATTGCTTTATATAAGTCGCCTTGGAAATCGCAGCACGTTTCAGATGAAAAAACCTCCCGCAATTTATAATCCAGAAAAAACAGTCCTATATCCATTTTCATAAAAATGTGTGTGGAAAACATTAGAAAAAAGCATATCTTTGCAAGATTAACGCAACTCAAAAATAGACTAGGCCCCTATCTTTAGTGAAGCGGCATGGAGAGCTGCTTCTGAAACGTGTCGCGCCATGGCTGGTGTAAACATAAGCATTGACTGGAGTGGCTGAGGCGGGACGGTGTAAATCAGGGGTTATGTACCGCAATACATGCTACAGCGTCATCTATTGGATTTTACTGATATTGCATCAAATTAGCTATTTTGGACCAACTGCCTCACGGGCTATATGAAAACACCTGTAGTTTGCCCACCTCTGCAGATTCATATAATTTTTAAAAATCCCTCACGGGCCGCCACAGGAATGATAGTGGGCCGCAGTTTGGACACCCCTGAATTAAACAGTCATTACATTACATGTGTACTCAGTAATGCTAACAACACCCTGGGTACACCTTTGGATAAAATAAAAAAAAATAGGAAAGATAAGAAACAGGATCTCTTAATGTGTCACTAACTTTACGCAATCCGTCCAATGAAAGATGCACGGGTGTACATGCCACCACATGTACATGTGACAAAACACACCCAATAAGCAGTTAACTTAGACAAAATCTAAAAAAATATATAAATTTATACTTATTTGTATAATTACTCACCGATATTAAGGAATCATTTTGACGATGTCCTGACAGAACTATGTTTTTTCACAAGGTATTTTTTCTACCACAACTACCAAATCTGATGAACTGCTTGAAGCTTTATATTCTTGTTGTTCTCCAGCCTCACTGATGAAGGATGAAGAATAAACACCAACCTGTTTGTTCTTCAGTGTGTTTCATTCTGCAGGGTTCTGGATCTCTCATGTTCTCTCTGTCCTTCAATAAACTCTGTCTCTGCAGATTTCACTTCTTCCTGATGCTCGACTTCACTTGTAGGCCGAAATAAAAGTTAATATATCCATTCCTGATTAACATTTTACAGTAATTAATATTATTACGGTAATATTAATATTCACACGTCTAAAGTAACTTTTAAGTAAATAAATTGCAAAATTGTTTCATACTAATTCACAAATTGGAATTCATTTTATTTCAAATAATTTTATCCACATATTTTAACTCCTTAACTCACAAAGATTGGGGACGGCCTCAGATTAATGATGTTTCACTTTAACTGCACATAAAAACATCACACTCTTACTTGATCTGGACAAACTGTGCATCAGTAGAAAGATTAAAGACTCTAGCTTCGATATTTGACCACTGTTTTGATAAAATAATACATTTGTATGTCATTTTTGGAATAGAAATTCACCAGGCATTCATATTCAGTCACGTCTGCAGCGGTTTATTTGTGTTCACATAGCTTCAATGAACAGCATCAATAAGGGCTTATAGGCCAAAGATGGATATACATGGCGATAGATATATTTACACGTTTACTTCATATTTCTTCAGACAGAATCAGCATTTCTATTAATTTTCCACTGATTTACGCGATCTGATGAAAATCAGTCTCTGTGTGTTTACTCTTCCGTGCTCACGCTCTGATTCAGAGGAACCTCATTCGGCTTTTGCTTGTCAATCATAACCAGTGTTGGGGAAAGTTACTTTTAAAAGTAATGCATTACAATATTGCGTTACTCCCTAAAAAAGTAACTAATTGCGTTACTTAGTTACTTTTTATGGAAAGTAATGCGTTACGTTACTTTTGCGTTACTGTTTAAATATGAGCAGGGCTTGATTGTTTTTAATACAAGAAATTACATTAATACAAATGTAAAAGCCCTGTATCTTGTGAAGGAAAAGTAAATTCACGTCTGTAAAGTAAAACTCAGGATAAGAAGGTTTAACACTCTTTGGCAATAAAAAAACAATGAAGCACAATTGTTAGTTTATCTAAAGTCATTTTTGCGTATTAGTATGGTTGAACTGGATCATCAAAGGTCAGCAGCAAACGCATTGGTTAATAAAATGGGATTAGATACATTTGTGTTAACATTTAATTATTGCAGTTTGCGTCATATTCTGAGTTTGCATTTCACTGTTTTAATTCATTTCGATGAATACTAAATCAGTTTTTTTTTGCGAGTGGGATGAATTCATGCACATTCACATTTAGTCTAGAACTACAGTAACAGCATGTTCACACAGCGCACTGTCAGTCAATACATGGGGGAAAAAGTAACTGAAAAAAACTTTTTTTAAAAAGTAACTCAGATATTTTCTTGTAAATGAAAAAGTAATGCGTTACTTTACTAGTTACTTGAAAAAAGTAATATTATTACGTAACTCACGTTACTTGTAATGCGCTACCCCCAACACTGATCATAACTGTGCATCATATCTCGCCCCGTCTCATCCTGTGATGCGCTTCCCTTCTCCTCCGTGTTCAGATCTGACCACAACAAACACAGAGAAATGTCTGTAGCCACAAAATATCCAAATAATAAACACATGATTACGATAGTATGTGGTTTGTAAGAGATTTTCTTGAGGTTTGGGGTATTTTCATAACAATAAAGAATGTGTACATCGAAATGCTAATTTGTGCAGCGATGTAAAAGGCTATAAATAGCATATTTCAACAACAGTAAACAACCAAATTCCACACGAGATTGCAAAAGGGAGTTATTACAAACACTTGATGGTGGTTTAAAGTCAGTTTTGAGTAAAAGTGTACTATTAATCTCATAAATTGTTTTATGTAGTGTTACGTTCCGTGTTTATTTATTAGGTATTGTTGGGTTCTACATGCTGCTGTGTGCTATCTTGCTCTCTCTCTTTCACCTTCTGTGTCTCTGCTGCTCAACCAGGTGCGGCGGGGAGGAAGGTGATTGCTCTCACCTGCTGCTTGTTACTGTGCAAGAGGTTGCAAGCTTAAAAGCCTGTGAACATGTCTACCCCACTGAAGCACGACTTCCAGAGTGTTGTACCTCTTGCTTGCTTTGTATTGTTTTGTAAGAGTTTGTATCGTGTAAAGCTTACTCAGGTTACGGCTTATTGAAGCCACCCGTATACATAGTGGCATTGTTGTTGTAGGTGGGTGCTATTTTATTTCTGTGAATATTTTTCTCTTGTTTTTGCTTAGTTAGGGAGTTAGTGTACATTTCTGTTATTAATTTTCTTTTGTTTTGTCAGTTTAGACAGTTTAACTTCCTAATTAGTCAGAGGGTTCTTTTGTTTGTTGTTTTGGCTTTTCCCCCTCCTGAAGTTCATTTTGCTTCCTATTTTACTTTGTCAAAATTCTATAAATAAATTACTTAGTTTTTTTGGAATTTGACGCATCTGTTGTGCCTGGCAGGGGACTGGTACTCACTCAACCCAACCAATTTTATGTTACTTTCCTCTGTTACTCCCTTACCCTAGACCATTTCCATCTGGGACGTAACAGTGAAAATTGGGGGCTCGTCCGGGATACATTCAACTCTGTAAAGCTGAAAATTTTGTAATACTAAATTTTGTTTGAAATCTTGTGCAAAGTGAAATTTAAGTTATTTATTATGAGCATTTCAAGCTAATTTGTATTTTTTTTTTTTTTTTTATTACTTAACTTTTGGCTGTTTTCTTTTTTTGGTAGGGGCAAAGAGGTTATCTGTGTGAAATGGAATTTGATTTGATTGAGTTTGCCCTCGCTCCCTCAGTGGAAGTTTTTAATCGCTGCCGTAAGAAGGACTTGCTGTTAATTGCTGAGTTCTTCAATATCTCTGTGTCTAAGGATATAACAAAGGCGGTTTTAAAAGATCAACTGTACACAGAGATAGTTAAAGGGGTAGGGGAGGAGAGCGAAGTAGTTGAAATGGCTGAAACTAGTGCTGCAGCTGTTCCCATTTATACTGAACTGAGCATGGATCCTGTATTAGCAATCAGGTTAAAAGAACTTGATCTAGCCATTAAACAACAGGAGCATGACACTCATGTTATCCAGCTCCGTGCTATTGAAGCTCAGGCTCAGCGAGATATTAAGCTGAAAAGTTTAGCAATTGAGGCAGAGATTCTATGTCGTAAGCCTGTGCCAGCTCCACGCTCTCGACCTTCCTCACCTTTGTCTGGTGAGCCGGTACAAAGTAGCACTGTTAATTTTGGTTCTCCGAATAATGCTCAGGTTAACTTTGATGTAGCAAAGTATATAAAATTAGTGCCTCCCTTTCAAGAAGCTGAGGTAGATGCCTGCTTCATAGCCTTTGAGCGAATTGCTGAAAAATTAGGTTGGCCCAAGGATATGTGGGGTCTACTGCTTCAATGTAACTTTGTGGGAAAGGCTCAAGAGGTTTGTGCTGCACTACCAATAGAACAATCTTTGGATTATGATGTTATAAAGGCAGCTGTTCTACGTGCATATGAACTAGTGCCTGAAGCATATCGCCAGTGCTTTCGAGGTACATCGAAAACCGCCAAACACACCTTTGTTGAGTTTGCACGAGAAAAGAGAACCCTGTTTGAGAAATGGTGTTTAGCTAGTAAAGTTACCAGTCTTGATCAACTGCAGGAACTTATTTTATTTTTCAAAAACTGTATTCCAGAGAACATTGTAGTTCACCTTAATGAGCAAAAGATAAATTCACTCTCTGAAGCCGCAGTGTTAGCGTATGAGTTCGCACTCACACACAGGTCAGTATTCTCTTCTACACGCCAGTTTAAACGCCGGAACTTTGTAAATGAGCAGACAGAGAGGGTAATGCCACCTGCTTTTTCCTCTGAGAAACCTGAAAGAGAGAAGCCTATGCTGGATCGCTCAAGCCGCAAGCGTGTCTGTTTTTACTGCTTAGACCCAGGTCACCTGATATCCAACTGCAAAGCATGGGAACGGAAGTCTGCTGCTGAAAAAGCTAAGAGTGTAGCTTTTGCTCAAGCTGGCTATGTCTCGGACGACTCATTTTCACAGCTCCAGAGTTCTGGTTACCAACCCTTCCTTTTAACTGGCTCTGTGTCTCTTTCAGCTGACTCACCTGGCCGACCAGTAACCATCCTCCGAGATACGGGGGCTGCGCAGACCTTTATGTCAGCTGAAGTCTTACCTTTCTCTCCTGAAACGTACTCTGGTACAGATGTACTGGTTCGAGGGATTGAACTAGGCTGTGTTAAAGTACCTTTGCATACTGTCTTCTTGAAATCTGATTTGGTCAAAGGTCCGGTTAGGATTGGAATAAAGACTGAACTGCCGATGGAGGGTGTAAGCGTCATCCTAGGAAATGACCTGGCTGGAGGTAAAGTGTTCCCTTGTCCTATTGTGGTGGATAAGCCTGAGGTGACAGGACAGCCAGATGTCGCTGCTCATTTCCCTGCTGTTTTTCCTGCCTGTGCTGTTACTCGAGCACAGTCCCGGAAGTGGGATGATGTTGTGAACCTCACTGACTCATTTATGAGCCCTGTGTCAGACATTTCAGAATGCACGCTGCTCATTAAACCAGAGATCTCTTCTTGTGAAAAGATTAATTCTGATTCAGCCGCAACTTCCTTAAAAGCTGGAAAGAAGGACCTTGCTGCTGCTCAGAAAACTGATCCATCTCTGTTGTTCTGTCTACATGCTGCTGTCAGTTGGGATAAAGCTCCAGATGGTCCAGTTACATATTATTTGGATGATGGTGTACTCATGCGACGATGGCAACCACAAGTGAATGGTGACGTGTTGGCTGTACATCAACTTGTCTTACCTTCTGCTTACCGTCCCCAGGTCTTGCAGCTGGCGCATGAGCATCCCTTGTCCGGTCACCTTGGTATCACTAAGACGTATAAGCGCATATTAAAGTATTTCTTCTGGCCTGGATTGAGGAACAGTGTAGTGAGTTACTGCCGAGCTGGCCATGACTGTCAAGTCTCAGTTAAACCCAATCAGACTGTTCCCTCCGCTCCTCTTCAGCCTATACCAGTGATGAATGAGCCATTTGAACGCTTGATCTTGGATTGTGTTGGACCCTTGCCCAAGTCAAAATCTGGTCATCAATATATTCTAACCTTAATGTGTACTGCTACACGGTTCCCATAAGCTGTTCCACTGCGTTCTCTGAGCGCTAACATGGTAGTCAAAGAGGTCATCAAATTCTGCTCAACGTTTGGACTACCAAAGGTCATCCAGACGGACCAAGGTTCCAACTTCACCTCAAAGCTCAGGTTTTGAAGGAGTTAGGAGTTTCTCATCAGATGTCTAGCGCCTATCACCCAGAGTCGCAAGGGGCGTTAGAACGATTCCATCAGACTCTCAAGTCCATGCTCCGTACATACTGTGTAAGTACGGGAAAGGACTGGGTGGAAGGACTGCCTTTGCTGCTGTTTGCTGTTCGAGAAACTATCCAGGAATCATTAGGGTTCAGTCCATCTGAACTCGTGTTTGGTCACACAGTTCGCGGACCCCTGAAACTCCTTCAAGAACAACTGATGTCAAGAACCCCACTTACCACCAACCTTTTAGACTATGTCAGTAACTTATGTGAACGACTGCATAGTGCCTGCGACATTGCTAGAGCTCATCTTGTGCGTACTCAGTCTAAAATGAAATCAAGGTTTGATAGAAGGGCTATTAAACGCAACGTCCAGCCTGGTGATCAAGTGCTTGTTTTACTCCCCGTTCCGTCCTCAGCGCTGCATGCTAGATTTGCTGGCCCCTACAGTGTTGAGAAGAAGTTAAGTGAGACCAATTATGTCATTTCTACTCCAGATCGCAGAAGAAAAACAGAGTATGTCACATTAATATGTTAAAGTCTTATGTTGGCAAAAGTGAGACAGAAGTTACTACAAGCAAAGATGTTGAAGCAGTTCAGCCTGCTGTGAGGTTGCCTGCTGTTCTTTGCTCCTCTGTAGATGACCCAGACATGCGTGAATTGATTCCTGAACATTTTCAAAACTCAACAGTGTTTAGTCAACTTGACGACTACCTTGCATACCTACCTCAGGTTCAGAAGGAATCGCTTATTTGGCTGTTTAATAGGTACTCCATCCTCTTCTCTGGTGTTCCTGGCAGAACCACTATGATCACTCATGACATAGACATAGGTAACTGTTCCCCCATAAAGCAACACCCATACCGTGTTAATCCTCAAAAACGAGAGATAATGAGGAGGGAAGTTGAATATCTTCTAAAGCATAGTCTTGCTACACCAAGTCAGAGCCCTTGGAGGTCCCCTTGTTTATTGGTGCCCAAACAAGACTCAACCTTCCGTTTTTGCACTGACTACCGCAAAGTAAATGCCATGACAAAGCCAGACTCCCTTCCTCTACCCAGAATGGAGGACTGTGTGGATCGAATTGGTTGTGCCCATTTTATCACAAAACTTGACCTTCTGAAAGGGTATTGGCAAGTGCCATTGACTGACCGTGCATCTGAGATATCTGCCTTTGTGACCCCTGATAATCTGCTGCAATACTCAGTTGTGGCCTTTGGGATGCGTAATGCTCCTGCGACTTTTCAAAGGTTAATGCAACGAGTGCTCTCAGGAATCCCTAATTGTGAAGCCTACTTGGATGATGTAATGGTTTACTCTCACACTTGGGAAGAACATTTAAGTAGCCTTGATCAAGTTTTTATGCAGCTGGCCAACGCTTCACTAACTCTTAACCTGAAAAAGTGTGAATTTGCCAAAGCAGTGGTTACCTATTTGGGTAAAAAGGTAGGTCAGGGTCAAGTAAAGCCTGTGGAGGCAAAGGTAGAAGCTATCTTGAAGTTTCCCATACCCCGTAATTAAAGAGAGTTAAGACGTTTCCTTGGAATGGTGGGGTATTATAGGAGTTTCTGTAGGAATTTTGCTACAATAGTCACTCCTTTGTCTGACTTGCTCAGTACTGCCCGAAAGTTTGTATGGTCCCCTGAGTGTGGCTCTGCTTTTGATGCTGCCAAAGATCTCCTAAGTAGTGCCCCTGTACTTTCTGCTCCTTGTTTCACTTCCCCGTTCAAACTGCAGGTAGATGCCAGTTCCTCTGGTGCCGGAACTGTGTTGCTGCAGGAAGATGCCAATGGTGTAGAACACCCTGTATGCTACTTTTCAAAGAAGTTCCTAAATGCTCAGCAGAGGTACAGTACTATTGAGAAAGAGGCTCTAGCCCTGGTGTTGGCGTTACAACATTTCGACGTTTACCTTGGAGGCAGTAATCATGCCATCACTGTCTACACAGACCATAACCCCCTTGTTTTTCTGCATAGAATACGAAATTCAAATCAGCGTCTGATGAGGTGGTCCCTCATTATTCAAGAATACAATTTGAATATCCAGTACTGTAAAGGTTCTAAAAATACTGTAGCGGATGCCCTTTCGCGAGTATATTGTGCTGTAGAGGGAAAGAAAAGTGAGTATTTAGTTTGCATAGTTCTCTTTTCAAGACGTTGGTTGATGCTTGAAAATTTAGGGGTGGGGGTGTTACGTTCCGTGTTTATTTATTAGGTATTGTTGGGTTCTACATGCTGCTGTGTGCTATCTTGCTCTCTCTCCCCTTCTGTGTCTCTCTGTGTCACTGCTGCTCAACCAGGTGCGGAGGGGAGGAAGGTGATTGCTCTCACCTGCTGCTTGTTACTGTGCAAGAGGTTGCAAGCTTAAAAGCCTGTGAACATGTCTACCCCACTGAAGCTCGACTTCCAGAGTGTTGTACCTCTTGCTTGCTTTGTATTGTTTTGTAAGAGTTTGTATCGTGTAAAGCTTACTCAGGTTACGGCTTATTGAAGCCACCCGTATACATAGTGGCATTGTTGTTGCACTACGTGTCTCTCTATGTTGGAAGCTGTAGGGAGGTGGGTGCCATTTTATTTCTGTGAATCTTTTTCTCTTGTATTTGCTTAGTTAGGGAGTTAGTGTACATTTCTGTTATTCATTTTCTTTTGTTTTGTCAGTTTAGACAGTTTAACTTCCTAATTAGTCAGAGGGTTCTTTTGTTTGTTGTTTTGGCTTTTCCCCCTCCTGAAGTTCATTTTGCTTCCTATTTTACTTTGTCAAAATTCTATAAATAAAAGTACTTAGTTTTTTTGGAATTTGATGTGTCTGTTGTGCCTGGCAGGGGACTGGTACTCACTCAACCCAACCAATTTTATGTTACTTTCCTCTGTTACTCCCTTACCCTAGACCATTTCCATCTGGGACGTAACAGTAGCTTGATGCTAATGTTAGCTTTAATGCAGCTGCAGAACAGGTGCAGTTCTTCATAATGCATTTTGTCAAAATAATTGATGTAAGGTCGCAAGAAAATGTTTTGTTGTAGTTTTTAGAAAGATTGGGATTGAAGCGATGTGTCTTGGTAAACCTTGAAATGGCAGAATAAAAACAAAAGAATAATGATAAAGGAAAAATGAGGATTATGTCTAAATCCTGGTGGAGGTGTGAAAGGTTCGTCGAGTGAGAACAATAGAATCATGAATGGGGCAGTTTGCCGGGCCAGACATGAGACAATAGCATGCAGGAGACCTTACAGAGCCAGGCCATAATTTAATTAGCCTTCTCTAAGAACACACATGACATGGTCTTACAAAATGTTTCATAAAATGCACAGGTTTAAAAATGATGTCCTCAGATTCTATGCGTATTTGGCGTGCTCTTTGAGGGGAGGGCTACGAGCTATGAATTTTGCCCTGAACCCAGTGTATCCCCCTTACAGGTTAGGACAGAAATAGTTGTAAGTGCGGAGAAGGGGTGGCGGAGGGATGCTGGAAAAATGTCAAGTAACAGAGGTGAGTCTGCTGTGTATATATACACACCTCGTATCTTGTTCATTTGGTTGATTACTGATTATGCTCCTCTTGTGTTAATTAGGTTAATTATCTGAACGTGTTTCTCCCGAACTTTGTTAATAAAACAAAGAAATTAAAACACACACAGAAACCAAATATCAAGCATGAAGGAAGAAAAAAATTAATAATAAATAGAAAATATTATAAAAAATATGCAAATTAACCAATTGAGATCAACATAATTTGTAATTGTATGTTTTAGTTTGTTTTATATAAAACAAGGTGGATCACAGATTCATTAAATAAATGTCGTTATGATATTATGTCTTGTAATGCCACAATAACTTATTGTGTCCTTTAAGACACCAATAAAATGAGTTTAATGTGGCAATTAACAGATCTGAAGTCATCAGCATAATGAATGAGGTGAAAACAGGATCTATTGACATGAAATAAAGGCAAGGCAAGTTTATTTATATAGCACATTTCATACACAGTGGTAATTCAAAGTGCGTTACATAAAAGAAAGTGAAATAGACGTTAAAAATGAATAAAAACATGGGAATAAAGATAAAAAAACAAGGAATTTTAAAATGATATAGAAATTGATTTAAAATAAATTTAAAGAAAATGATTATACTTAAAATTCATTGCAGTCAGTTCGGACATATAGCACAGTGCTCATTCAACAAATGCACAGTTAAACAGATGAGTTTTGAGTCTTGATTTAAATGTGGCTAATGTTTTAGCACATCTGATCTCTTCTGGAAGCTGGTTCTAACTGCGGGCTGCATAATAGCTAAAAGCAGACTTCCTTTGTTTTGTGTGAACCCTTGGTATTTCTAACTGACTCGATCCTAATGATCTGAGTGGTCTGTTCGGTTTATATTCAGTGAGCATATCAGCAATATATTTAGGTCATTGGCCATTGAGTGACTTATAAACAAGTAAAAGTACTTTAAAATCAATCCTAAATGTAACTGGAAGCCAGTGTAAGGACCTGAGGACTGGTGTGATATGCTCAGATTTTCTGGTTCTAGTCAGAATCCTGGCAGCAGTGTTCTGGATGAGCTGCAGTTGTCTAATGGTCTTCTTGGGAAGGCCGGTGAGGAGACCATTACAGTAATCCACCCTGCTGGTGATAAAGGCATGAACAAGTTTCTCCAAGTCTTGACTGGAAACAAAACATCTAATTCTTGCAATGTTTTTGAGATGATAGAATGCTGATTTAGTTACTGCTTTGACATGACTACTGAAACTAAGGTCTGTCTCCAGAATCACCCCAAGATTTCTGACTTGATTTTGACTTGAGGATTTCTGACTTGAGGATTTTCAGCAGCTCTATGAATATTGATGCCTCAGACTATAAACACTCATTAAACAAGCCATTCAGGATCAGCAGCAGATCATCTCACTTAATTCTGAGTGTTCGCTGGAAGAAACTGATTATTTGAGTCAGAATTTATTCTGAAAACCCATTAAAGCGCTCCATTGAAAAATATTACAATTATTTCTGAAATGAAACAGAAAAAATACCACTCATATAAGAGTTTGAAAACTATTTTTATCAGACATTATGATTTGTCCATATGAATCTAAATAAACTTATTTTTTCTGATAACTACATTCATAACAAAATAGTTCCTTCCATTTACAAGCGTTCTTTAGATACCAATAACTGTTAGCAAGCAATAGCACTCAGACAATCTCAAGACTCAGACTATGTAACGTGTAAAACAGCTGTGAACTGCTTCTCTGTTTCTGAGATGACCGATCTGAGATGACCGAACACCTGAGAAGAGATGATGCCAACCCTGAACTAACATTAAAAACTACTGAATTTTGCTATACGTTTGATTGCAACATACAATAATTACTATAGTGTTCATCGCCTGTTTGAATACGTGTCATTAACTAACTGCATGAATTTTACTGTACATTTCTGCCACATGGACATCAACTTGACATTGTCACTACTGATAAGCTACTCCTAAATACAATGTATACTTGAATATAATATAAACTTTAATTTTCTGTGAAACTGCTTTGCAATGATTTGCAGTGATACGGTTTCTCTCCAGTGTGGATCCTCTCATGTGTTTTCAGATGTCCTGACTGATTGAATCTCTTGTTGCAGTGTGAACACTTGTAAGGTTTCTCTCCAGTGTGGATCATCTCATGTGTTTTCAGATGTGATGACCGACTGAATCTCTTGTTGCAGTGTGAACACTTGTAAGGTTTCTCTCCAGTGTGGATCCTCTGGTGCTGTTTCAAATCTGTAACTGTAGTAAAAGTCTTCTCACACTCAAAGCACATATATTCTCTCACACCAGTGTGTCTCTTCTGATGAACTTCTAAATTCTGCAGAAGTGAAAAACTCTTTCCACAGAAAGAACATAGATGTGGTTTCTCCTTTGAATGAACTTTCAGGTGTCTATTCAAGGCTGAAGCCCACAAAAATGTTTTTCCACATTGATCACATTCATGCAGTTTCTCTCCAGTGTGGATGTTCATGTGGATCTTAAGGGTTGATGATTGTGTGAATCTCTTCCCGCACTGATCACATGTGAACGGTTTCTCTCCAGTGTGGATGTTCATGTGGATCTTAAGGGTTGATGATTGTGTGAATCTCTTCCCGCACTGATCACATGTGAATGGTTTCTCTCCAGTGTGGATCCTCATGTGAAGTTTGAGACACTGTTTGTTTGTCAGACTCTTTCCACACTGAGTGCAGGTGAAACTTTTCTCGTCTCTTCTTTTCAGTAAAGAAACCCTTTCAGTCTGCTCCTCACTCTCCTCCAGCAGGGCTGAAATGAAAGTAAAAAAGTTACAATATAAATTCAGAGAAATGTGAAGCAGACCAGGGCTACGCAAAATGTATGGTCATTTAGATTTTTTTTTAATTTTTATAAATCGCTTTCCATGAACAAGGTGCAGTGATCTTCAAATTCTTACTTTTTTAAATAACAAAGGCACAAATCCAATGTTTCTGTAGTGAGAACTAATCAGTGTTTGATCAACTCCACAATTATCTAACATAAATGATAACATTAATAAACTATACAATAGGGCTACAGTTTCTTAGGTGGATATTTATTTGACTAATTAACTCATTTTAAACCGACAATTCAAGTCAAGTCAGCTTTATTTATATAGCGCTTTTAACAATACAGATTGTGTCAAAGCACTTAACAGTATCAAATTGTAGGATAGAGTGTCAGTAATGCATAATAATACGATTAAACACTCAATTTTCAGTTAAAGGCATTTCATTATTGAGTTCAGTTCATTGTCTAGATCAGTTTAGTTTAAATAGTATCTGTGAAATCAAATTGACGATAATCACTAGAATATAAAACACAGGAAAAGCAGCGAAACCCAGGAAGTGACATCATTTAACCTCTTTCTAGAGCATGATGGGAAATTACATGAAACTATTGTAATGTTGACTGCATTCATCAACCCTTTTACCAAAGTTATATAAAAAATAACTTTATATTATGAAATAAAAGTTTATCAGAAACTGGTTTTGCTTAATTTATGATAAATCAGCCACCCTTTTATCAAATCAGACATTTTCTTTATTTTAATATGTTTATTGGGTATATTGGATAAAAAACAAATGTGACCCTGGAGCACAAAACCAGTCTTAAGTCGCTGGGGTGTATTTGTAGCAATAGCCAAAAATACATTGCATGGGTCAAAATTATTGATTTTTATTTTATGGCAAAAATCATTAGGATATTAAATAAAGATCATGTTCCATGAAGATATTTAGTAAGTGTCCCACCGTAAATATATCAAAACTCAATTTTTGATTATATAAATTGTCAAGAACTTCATTTGGACAACTTTAAAGGCGATTTCAAATTTTTTTTTTTTCAATTTTCAATTTTCAATTTTTTTTTTTGCACCATCAGATTACAAATTTTCAAATAGTTGTAACTCGGCCAAATACTGTCCTATCCTAACAAACCATACATCAAGGAAAGATTGTTTATTCAGCTTTCAGGTGAAATCACCTGTATAACTGTTTTGTAGTCCAGGGTCACAAATAAGGACAACCAGTTTCAGATTTGTAAAGTGTATTTTAGGCTTGTCCCAAATTCTGATTTAGATTAAGTTTACAAACACTGTGAACTGACCATTTGCTCAAAATAGGAAAATGGAAGACAATTCCGTTTCCTGCACAAAGAAAGTCTCCCCTATATTATTTATTAGTTTAACTGTGTTTTTCTACTATCTGATGAACTGCTGATAACCTAAAGATTCTTCAGCCTCATTATTAAAGCATCAAGAATAAACACCAACCTGTTTGTTCTTCAGTGTGTTTCATTCTGCAGGGTTCTGGATCTCTCATGTTCTCTCTGTCCTTCAATAAACTCTGTCTCTGCAGATTTCACTTCTTCCTGATGCTCTGATGCTCGTCTTCACTTGTAGACTGATGAGAATATTCCAGCATTTATTGCTGAACTGCAGTGGGAGGAGCTTCACTGAAGGAGTGATTGTTGTGGGAGGAGCTTCACTGAAGGTGTGATTGTTGTGGGAGGAGCTTCACTGAAGGAGGAGCAGATCTGCCAAAATTTAAAATAAATCAGTTACTGAGATTATATTTTTTTTACATTAATTTACACATTTTAAGTATTTATGTTGAAATATCAATATATTTTAAGTAAATTAATTGTGAAGTGTTTTAGAATAATCCACAAATTCTCTTTTTATTTCTAAAATATTTCATCCACATATTTTATTCCTAAATTTGATTTTACCTCTCATTAACAGTAGTCAACAAAATAAAGTAAAAACTAAGTAAAAACTAATAACAAACTTATTATAATAAATAGAAAATAAATTTACAAATTTGCAAGCAACAAATAACCCAGCAGTGGAGTTTAACTTAACAACTTGTATTTATTTATTTATTGTGTTTTAGTTTTGTGTATAAAGCATGGTTTATTATAGATTAATGAAATAAATGTCTTAATGATACTATCCTATAATGACACAATAGCTGATGTCTGTCGTTTGCTTAAGTCTGTTAACAGCAATAAAATGAGCTTAATGTGGCAATTAACAGATCTGAACTCATCAGCATAATGAATGAGGTGAAAACAGGATCTATTGGAGGATTTTCAGCAGCTGATAATATTGATGAGCCTCAGACTATAAACACTCATTAAACAAGCCATTCAGGATCAGCAGAAGATCATATCACTTTATTCTGACTGTTTGCTGATAGAAACTGATTGTTTGAGTCAGAATATATGCTGAAAGTCTATAAATGTGCTCTAATAGTACTATTATTTACCAAATGATACAGAAAACATTATTCGACTAATTTTTAACTAATTTTAAATTGCCAATTTATTAGCTGTCCTACACCTTTCACTCAACACTGTTAGGATATTATTTCTTCTTTGTTTAAAACTAGTAGAAATGGTGACACTAAAATGGCGACACCCAGGAAGTGACATCAATTAGACTTTATTTGTTTTTTAAGTTTGATGGGAAAATGATCTGAATCTTTTGTTGTGCACTCAAAAAAATAGCACTTTGGTTGAACATGATTTAATCGTGGACAGTGGTTCCACGTGATTACACCACATTATCTTAACAACAATGGATGATGTTAAACCAGCTTGAAATATTTGTGTTCATTTAACATGAACAGATGACATTCACTAAACATGATTTAAATACTTATTTTTAACTTGAATTAATGGTTTTTATTGAACTTCAATTAATCATGCTATCTTAAATTTAATCCTTGATGTTAAGCCGATATGTTTACATCACTTCTAATGAATCCCATTTAGTCAAGTTACTACTATGTTATAAAATAATGAATATCACCCGTTTTTCCCCATAATTCAATGATGACTACGGAGGCAGCAAATATGTAATAAATTATTTTTACTAGGGAACAGCTTACGCAGGTGTCACACTTTCAAAAACATTTCAAACACTTATAACACATTAAGCCTGAATTTGATAATTTATATAAAACACAAATGTGTACAGAAATGTTTTCCTTTACAATGCAAAATGAAACAAACAGGTTTACATTCCTACATGTACAAAAACCCATTAATATGGATAATTTTTGTAAAGGAAAAGCAAACACAATGCGTGCTATGTGGAACATCTTTGAAAACTATTTAAAATACATTGTCATTCAAACGTCTTTCCTTGAAGAACAGTCAGAAACCATTACAACCGTCATTGAAAAAGTGTTTAAAAGGACAAGTTTGACAAAAAGAATAATTTAAATATAGTCACCATTAACTAACCCATGAGTCATTGAAACCCTTGATGGTTTTCCTTGACCTTCTTTGGGTGAGTTAAGGACAAATGTAATTTTTAAGGAAACTATTCCTCTTCACATATGCCTTGATGTTTAAAAAAATAAAAAATAAATAAAAAATCAAATCAATAAAGGCATTAAAATTGTTCAACCCAAGCTAAAGAATAATAATAATGTACATTTGATCGGATATAACTGCAGTACAAGATTATAAAATGCATTACGTGAATGCTTGGCTAAAGAGATGTGTCTTTAATCTAGATTTAAACAGAGAGAGTGTGTCTGAACCCCGAATGTTATCAGGAAGGCTATTCCAGAGTTTGGGAGCCAAATGTGAAAAAGCTCTACCTCCTTTAGTGGACTTTGCTATCCTAGGTACTACCAAAAGTCCAGAGTTTTGAAACCTTAGGGAGCGGATTGGATTATAGCGTGGCAGAAGACAAGTTAGGTATGCAGGTGCTAAACCATTTAGGGCCTTATAGGCAAGTAATAATAATTTGTAAATGATACGGAACTTAATAGGTAGCCAGTGCAGAGACTGTAAAATTGGAGTAATATGATCATATTTTCTTGATCTGGTAAGAACTCTAGCCGCTGCATTTTGGACTATCTGTAGCTTGTTTATTGAAGATGCAGGACAACCACCTAGCAGTGCATTACAATAGTCCAGTCTAGAGGTCATGAATGCATGAACTAGCTTTTCTGCATCAGAAACAGGTAGCATGCTTCGAAGCTTAGCAATGTTCCTGAGATGGAAGAATGCTGTTTTTGTAACATAGGAAATATGATTTTCAAAGGACAAGTTGCTGTCTAAAATAACACCCAGATTTTTGACTTTAGAGGACGTAACAGTACATCCGTCTAGTTGCAAATTATAATCCACGAGATTCTGTGTACTGTTTTTTGGTCCAATAAGTAATATCTCTGTCTTATCTTAATTTAGTAGGAGGAAATTATTGGTCATCCAATCTTTTACACTTTTTACACAATCTATTAGCTTAGATAGTTGAGAAGTTTCATCTGGTCTTGTTGAGATATATAATTGAGTATCATCAGCATAGCAATGAAAACTTATCCCGTGTTTTCTAATAATATTTCCAAGGGGCAACATGTAAATTGAAAATAGCAGAGGACCTAGGACAGATCCTTGTGGTACTCCATACTTTACTGGTGATAATTGAGATGACTCCCCATTTAAATGAACAAAGTGGTAGCGATCGGACAGGTAGGACCTACACCATCTTAAAGCCTGTCCTTGAATACCAATATAGTTTTGTAATCGATCTATGAGTATATTATGGTATATAGTGTCAAACGCAGCACTAAGATCAAGTAATACTAGCAATGAGGTGCAGCCTTGATCTGAAGCAAGTAGTAAGTCATTCATAATTTTAACAAGTGCAGTTTCTGTACTATGATTCTGTACTATGACGACTTTTTCTAAAATTTTTGACATAAACGGAAGATTTGAAATGGGTCTGTAATTTGCCAGTTCATTTGAATCTAGTTGTGGTTTCTTAATAAGAGGCTTAATAACCGCCACCTTGAATGGTTTTGGGACGTGACCTAAATATAACGATGAGTTAATAATATTGAGAAGCGGTTTTTCTGCTACGGGTAACAACTCTTTAAGTAATTTAGCAGGTACATGATCTAATAAACACGTTGTTGGTTTAGATGTACTGATAAGTTTATTTAGCTCTTCCTGTCTTATAGTTGTAAAGCACGGCAGTTTTTCTTTGGGTGCAATGAGTGAAGCTGAAATACTAGACGCAGTAGAATCTACATTTGATATTGTATTTCTGATGTTATCTATTTTATCAGAAAAGAAATTCATAAAATCATTACTATTAAACTGTGGGGGAATATTTAGATCGGGTGGTGTCTGTTTATTTGTTAGTCTAGCCACTGTGCTAAATAAGAACCTTGGATTGTTTTGGTTATTATCTATGAGTTTGCGGATATGCTCTACCCTGGCAGCTTTTAGAGCCTGTCTATAGCTGGACATACTGTTTTTCCACGCAATTCTAAAAACTTCTAATTTTTTCTTGAGAGAATGGGTATAACTGTTGTACCATGGCGCAGTATGGTTTTCTCTAACCTTTTTCAATTTGAGGGGGGCAACAGCTTCTAATGTATTAGAGAAGATAGTGCCCATGTTGCTAGTCATTTCGTCTAGTTCATGCGTATTTATGGGTACACAGAGCAGTTGAGATAAATCAGGCAGGTTATTTGTGAATCTGTCTTTGGTGGCTGGAACAATAGTTCTGCCCAGACGATAACGCGGAGCCATATAACTAATATCAGTAATAGGCAGCATGCACGATACAAGGAAATGATCAGTAACATCGTCACTTTGAGGTACGATATCTATATCAGTAAGATCAAGTCCATGCGATATAATTAGATCTAACGTATGATTAAAACGATGAGTGGGCCCGGTGACGTTTTGCTTGACTCCAAGAGAGTTTATTAGGTCAGTAAACGCAAGTCCTAACGCATCATTTGTATTATCAACGTGAATGTTAAAATCTCCGACAATTAGCAGTTTATCAACATTAACTAATAGATCTGAGAGGAAATCTGCAAATTCTTTTAGGAAATCTGTATATGGCCCTGGCGGTCTATACACAGTAGCCAGAGCAAGAGATAGGAGAGATTTCTTTTGCATATCTAACAGTGTAACATTAAGCAGAAGTATTTCGAATGAGTTAAACCTCCTGTATCCTGTTTTCTGAGTAACATTGAGAATATCACTATATATTGTTGCAACACCGCCGCCACGACCAGTCTGACGGGCTCATGTTTATAACAGTAGCTTGGTGGAGTAGACTAATTTAGGCCAAAATATTCATTTGGTTTAAGCCAGGTTTCAGTCAGGCAGAGTACATCAAAATGATTATCTGTGATCATTTCATTTACAATAATTGCTTTGGGTGCGAGTGATCTAATGTTTAAGAGCCCAAGTTTTAAAAATTGTTTTAAAACTTGTCAATACGTGGGAAGCGGTCATGACACGATGATCGTCGCCGCGGGCGATGTGCTGCGTACTGTCTCGATCAGGCTCCTGTAGTCCCTCTTCAGTGTCTCCGTCTGCCGCAGCTTGATGCCTTTGGCCCCCGCGTGCAGCACGACAGCACCAATGTTCTCGTTGCCCTTCAGGATCGCAGGTATCTGCGCAGAAACATCGAGAACACGTGCACCGGGGAAACAGTGAGTGTGCACTTTACCTTCAGCTGACGTAGCACGGACGTGCCGGACGATGGAGCTTCCCACGACCACAGCATCGCGTTCCGTCTCGCCATTTAAGTGGTGTTTGTTGTATGTGGTGGTGCCCTGGTGGTGTTTGTTGTATGTGGTGGGTAAGAGATTTTCTTGAGATTTGGGGTATTTTCATAACAATAAAGAATGTGTACATCGAAATGCTAATTTGTGCAGCGATGTAAAAGGCTATAAATAGCATATTTCAACAACAGTAAACAACCAAATTCCACACGAGATTGCAAAAGGGAGTTATTACAAACACTTGATGGTGGTTTAAAGTCAGTTTTGAGTAAAAGTGTACTATTAATCTCATAAATTGTTTTATGTAGTGTTACGTTCCGTGTTTATTTATTAGGTATTGTTGGGTTCTACATGCTGCTGTGTGCTATCTTGCTCTCTCTCCCCTTCTGTGTCTCTCTGTGTCACTGCTGCTCAACCAGGTGCGGAGGGGAGGAAGGTGATTGCTCTCACCTGCTGCTTGTTACTGTGCAAGAGGTTGCAAGCTTAAAAGCCTGTGAACATGTCTACCCCACCGAAGCTCGACTTCCAGAGTGTTGTACCTCTTGCTTGCTTTGTATTGTTTTGTAAGAGTTTGTATCGTGTAAAGCTTACTCAGGTTACGGCTTATTGAAGCCACCCGGTATACATAGTGGCATTGTTGTTGCACTACGTGTCTCTCTATGTTGGAAGCTGTAGGGAGGTGGGTGCCATTTTATTTCTGTGAATCTTTTTCTCTTGTTTTTGCTTAGTTAGGGAGTTAGTGTACATTTGTTATTAATTTTCTTTTGTTTTGTCAGTTTAGACAGCTTAACTTCCTAATTAGTCAGAGGGTTCTTTTGTTTGTTGTTTTGGCTTTTCCCCCTCCTGAAGTTCATTTTGCTTCCTATTTTACTTTGTAAAAATTCTATAAATAAAAGTACTTAGTTTTTTTGGAATTTCACGTGTCTGTTGTGCCTGGCAGGGGACTGGTACTCACTCAACCCAACCAATTTTATGTTACTTTCCTCTGTTACTCCCTTACCCTAGACAATTTCCATCTGGGACGTAACAGTGAAAATTGGGGGCTCGTCCGGGATACATTCAACTCTGTAAAGCTGAAAATTTTGTAATACTAAAAATTTTGTTTGCAATCTTGTGCAAAGTGAAATTTAAGTTATTTATTATGAGCATTTCAAGCTAATTTGTATTTTGTTTTTTGTATTACTTTTCTTTTGGCTGTTTTTTTTTTTTTGGTAGGGGCAAAGAGGTTATCTGTGTGGAATGGAATTTGATTTGATTGAGTTTATCCTCGCTCCCTCAGTGGAAGTTTTTAATCGCTGTCGTAAGAAGGACTTTCTGTTAATTGCTGAGTTCTTCAACATCTCTGTGTTTAAGGATATAACAAAGGCAGTTTTAAAAGATCAACTGTACACAGAGTTAGTTAACACTGGTATTCTACCGACTGATTCGCAGACTGAAGGGGTAGGGGAGGAGAGCGAAGTAGCTGAAATGGCTGAAACTTGTGCTGCAGCTGTTACCTTTTATACTGAACTGAACTGAGTTAAAAGAACTTGATCTAGCCATTAAACAACAGGAGCATGACACTCATGTTATCCAGCTCCGTGCTATTGAAGCTCAGGCTCAGCGAGATATTAAGCTGAAAAGTTTAGCAATTGAGGCAGAGATTCTACGCCGTAAGCCTGTGCCAGCTCAACGCTCTAGACCTTCCTCACCTTTGTCTGGTGAGCCGGTACAAAGTAGCACTGTTAATTTTGGTTCTCCGAATAATGCTCAGGTTAACTTTGATGTAGCAAAGTATATAAAATTAGTGCCTCCCTTTCGAGAAGCTGAGGTAGATGCCTACTTCATAGCCTTTGAGCGAATTGCTGAAAAATTAGATTGGCCCAAGGATATGTGGGGTCTACTGCTTCAATGTAACTTTGTGGGAAAGGCTCAAGGGGTTTGTGCTGCACTACCAATAGAACAATCTTTGGATTATGATGTTATAAAGGCAGCTGTTCTACGTGCATATGAACTAGTGCCTGAAGCATATCGCCAGCGCTTTCGAGGTACATCAAAAACCGCCAAACACACATTTGTTGAGTTCGCACGAGAAAAGAGAACCCTGTTTGAGAAATGGTGTTTAGCTAGTAAAGTTACCAGTCTTGATCAACTGCAGGAACTTATTTTATTTTTCAAAAACTGTATTCCAGAGAACATTGTAGTTCACCTTAATGAGCAAAAGATAAATTCACTCTCTGAAGCCGCAGTGTTAGCGGATGAGTTCGCACTCACACACAGGTCAGTATTCTCTTCTACATGCCAGTTTAAACGCCGGAACTTTGTAAATGAGCAGACAGAGAGGGTAATGCCACCTGCTTTTTCCTCTGAGAAACCTGAAAGAGAGAAGCCTATGCTGGATCGCTCAAGCCGCAAGCGTGTCTGTTTTTACTGCTTAGACCCAGGTCACCTGATATCCAACTGCAAAGCATGGGAACGGAAGTCTGCTGCTGAAAAAGCTAAGAGTGTAGCTTTTGGTCAAGCTGGCTATGTCTCGGACGACTCATTTTCACAGCTCCAGAGTTCTGGTTACCAACCCTTCCTTTTAACTGGCTCTGTGTCTCTTTCAGCTGACTGACCTGGCCAACCAGTAACCATCGTCCGAGATACGGGAGCTGCGCAGACCTTTATGTCAGCTGAAGTCTTACGTTTCTCTCCTGAAACGTACTCTGGTACAGATGTACTGGTTCGAGGGATTGAACTAGGCTGTGTTAAAGTACCTTTGCATACTGTCTTCTTGAAATCTGATTTGGTCAAAGGTCCGGTTAGGATTGGAATAAGGACTGAACTGCCGGTGGAGGGTGTAAGCGTCATCCTAGGAAATGACCTGGCTGGAGGTAAAGTGTTCCCTTGTCCTATTGTGGTGGATAAGCCTGAGGTGACAGGACAGCCAGATCTCGCTGCTCATTTCCCTGCTGTTTTTCCTGGCTGTGCTGTTACTCGAGCACAGTCCCGAAAGTGGGATGATGTTGTGAACCTCACTGACTCATTTATGAGCCCTGTGTCAGACATTTCAGAATGCACGCTGCTCATTAAACCAGAGATCTCTTCTTGTGAAAAGATTAATTCTGAATCAGCCGCAACTTCCTTAAAAGTTGGAAAGAAGGACCTTGCTGCTGCTCAGAAAACTGATCCATCTCTGTTGTTCTGTCTACATGCTGCTGTCAGTTGGGATAAAGCTCCAGATGGTCCAGTTACATATTATTTGGATGATGGTGTACTCATGCGACGATGGCAACCACAAGTGAATGGTGACGTGTTGGCTGTACATCAACGTGTCTTACCTTCTGCTTACCGTCCCCAGGTCTTGCAGCTGGCGCATGAGCATCCCTTGTCCGGTCACCTTGGTATCACTAAGACGTATAAGCGCATATTAAAGTATTTCTTCTGGCCTGGATTGAGGAACAGTGTAGTGAGTTACTGCCGAGCTGGCCATGACTGTCAAGTCTCAGTTAAGCCCAATCAGACTGTTCCCTCTGCTCCTCTTCAGCCTATACCAGTGATGAATGAGCCATTTGAACGCTTGATCTTGGATTGTGTTGGACCCTTGCCCAAGTCAAAATCTGGTCATCAATATATTCTAACCTTAATGTGGACTGCTACACGGTTCCCAGAAGCTGTTCCACTGCGTTCTCTGAGAGCTAACATGGTAGTCAAAGAGGTCATCAAATTCTGCTCAACGTTTGGACTACCAAAGGTCATCCAAACGGACCAAGGTTCCAACTTCACCTCAAAGCTGTTTGCTCAGGTTTTGAAGGAGTTAGGAGTTTCTCATCAGATTTCTAGCGCCTATCACCCAGAGTCGCAAGGGGTGTTAGAACGATTCCATCAGACTCTCAAGTCCATGCTCCGTACATACTGTGTAAGTACGGGAAAGGACTGGGTGGAAGGACTGCCTTTGCTGCTGTTTGCTGTTCGAGAAACTATCCAGGAATCATTAGGGTTCAGTCCATCTGAACTCGTGTTTGGTCACACAGTTCGCGGACCCCTGAAACTCCTTCAAGAACAACTGATGTCAAGAACCCCACATACCACCAACCTTTTAGACTATGTCAGTAACTTCCGTGAACGACTGCATAGTGCCTGCGACATTGCTAGAGCTCATCTTGTGCGTACTCAGTCTAAAATGAAATCGAGGTATGATAGAAGTGCTATTAAACGCAACTTCCAGCCTGGTGATCAAGTGCTTGTTTTACTCCCCGTTCCGTCCTCAGCGCTGCATGGTAGATTTGCTGGCCCCTACAGTGTTGAGAAGAAGTTAAGTGAGACCAATTATGTCATTTCTACTCCAGATCGCAGAAGAAAAAGCAGAGTATGTCACATTAATATGTTAAAGTCTTATGTTGGCAAAAGTGAGACAGAAGTTACTACAAGCAAAGATGTTGAAGCAGTTCAGCTTGCTGTGAGGTTGCCTGCTGTTCTTTGCTCCTCTGTAGATGACCCAGACATGCGTGAATTGATTCCTGAACATTTTCAAAACTCAACAGTGTTTAGTCAACTTGACGACTACCTTGCATACCTGCCTCAGGTTCAGAAGGAATCGCTTATTCGGCTGTTTAATAGGTACTCCATCCTCTTCTCTGATGTTCCTGGCAGAACCACTATGATCACTCATGACATAGACATAGGTAACTGTTCCCCCATAAAGCAACACCCATACCGTGTTAATCCTCAAAAACGAGAGATAATGAGGAGGGAAGTTGAATATCTTCTAAAGCATAGTCTTGCTACACCAAGTCAGAGCCCTTGGAGCTCCCCTTGTTTATTGGTGCCCAAACAAGACTCAACCTTCCGTTTTTACACCGACTACCGCAAAGTAAATGCCATGACAAAGCCAGACTCCCTTCCTCTACCCAGAATGGAGGACTGTGTGGATCGAATTGGTTGTGCCCATTTTATCACAAAACTTGACCTTCTGAAAGGGTATTGGCAAGTGCCATTGACTGACCGTGCATCTGAGATATCTGCCTTTGTGACCCCTGATAATCTGCTGCAATACTCAGTTGTGGCCTTTGGGATGCGTAATGCTCCTGCGACTTTTCAAAGGTTAATGCAACGAGTGCTCTCAGGAATCCCTAATTGTGAAGCCTACTTGGATGATGTAATAGTTTACTCTCACACTTGGGAAGGACATTTAAGTAGCCTTGATCAAGTTTTTATGCAGCTGGCCAATGCTTCACTAACTCTTAACCTGAAAAAGTGTGAATTTGCCAAAGCAGTGGTTACCTATTTGGGTAAAAAGGTAGGTCAGGGTCAAGTAAAGCCTGTGGAGGCAAAGGTAGAAGCTATCTTGAAGTTTCCCATACCCCGTAATAAAAGAGAGTTAAGACGTTTCCTTGGAATGGTGGGGTATTATAGGAGTTTCTGTAGGAATTTTGCTACAATAGTCACTCCTTTGTCTGACTTGCTCAGTACTGCCCGAAAGTTTGTATGGTCCCCTGAGTGTGACTCTGCTTTTGATGCTGCCAAAGATCTCCTAAGTAGTGCCCCTGTACTTTCTGCTCCTTGTTTCACTTCCCCGTTCAAACTGCAGGTAGATGCCAGTTCCTCTGGTGCCGGAACTGTGTTGCTGCAGGAAGATGCAAATGGTGTAGAACACCCTGTATGCTACTTTTCAAAGAAGTTCCTAAATGCTCAGCAGAGGTACAGTACTATTGAGAAAGAGGCTCTAGCCCTGGTGTTGGCGTTACAACATTTCGACGTTTACCTTGGAGGCAGTAATCATGCCATCACTGTCTACACAGACCATAACCCCCTTGTTTTTCTGCATAGAATACGAAATTCAAATCAGCGTCTGATGAGGTGGTCCCTCATTATTCAAGAATACAATTTGAATATCCAGTACTGTAAAGGTTCTGAAAATACTGTAGCGGATGCCCTTTCGCGAGTATATTGTGCTGTAGAGGGAAAGAAAAGTGAGTATTTAGTTTGCATAGTTCTCTTTTCAAGACGTTGGTTGATGCTTGAAAATTTAGGGGTGGGGGTGTTACGTTCCGTGTTTATTTATTAGGTATTGTTGGGTTCAACATGCTGCTGTGTGCTATCTTGCTCTCTCTCCCCTTCTGTGTCTCTCTGTGTCACTGCTGCTCAACCAGGTGAGGAGGGGAGGAGGGTGATTGCTCTCACCTGCTGCTTGTTACTGTGCAAGAGGTTGCAAGCTTAAAAGCCTGTGAACATGTCTACCCCACTGAAGCTCGACTTCCAAAGTGTTGTACCTCTTGCTTGCTTTGTATTGTTTTGTAAGAGTTTGTATCGTGTAAAGCTTACTCAGGTTACGGCTTATTGAAGCCACCCGTATACATAGAGAGACACGTAGTGCAACAACAATGCCACTATGTTGGAAGCTGTAGGGAGGTGGGTGCCATTTTATTTCTGTGAATCTTTTTCTCTTGTTTTTGCTTAGTTAGGGAGTTAGTGTACATTTCTGTTATTAATTTTCTTTTGTTTTGTCAGTTTAGACAGTTTAACTTCCTAATTAGTCAGAGGGTTCTTTTGTTTGTTGTTTTGGCTTTTCCCCCTCCTGAAGTTCATTTTGCTTCCTATTTTACTTTGTCAAAATTCTATAAATAAAAGTACTTCGTTTTTTTGGAATTTGATGTGTCTGTTGTGCCTGGCAGGGGACTGGTACTCACTCAACCCAACCAATTTTATGTTACTTTCCTCTGTTACTCCCTTACCCTAGACCATTTCCATCTGGGACGTAACAGTAGCTTGATGCTAATGTTAGCTTTAATGCAGCTGCAGAACAGGTGCAGTTCTTCATAATGCATTTTGTCAAAATAATTGATGTAAGGTCGCAAGAAAATGTTTTGTTGTAGTTTTTAGAAAGATTGGGATTGAAGCGATGTGGCTTGGTAAACCTTGAAGTGGCAGAATAAAAACAAAAGTATAATGATAAAGGCAAAATGAGGATTATGTCTAAATCCTGGTGGAGGTGTGAAAGGTTCGTTGAGTGAGAACAATAGAATCATGAATGGGGCAGTTTGCCGGGCCAGACATGAGGCAATAGCATGCAGGAGACCTTACAGAGCGAGGCCATAATTTAATTAGCCTTCTCTAAAAACACACGTGACATGGTCTTACAAAATGTTTCATAAAATGCACAGGTTTAAAAATGATGTCCTCAGATTTTATGCGTATTTGGCGTGCTGTCTGAGGGGAGGGCTACGAGCTATGAATTTTGCCCTGAACCCAGTGTATCCCCCCTACAGGTTAGGACAGAAATAGTTGTAAGTGCGGAGAAGGGGCGGCGGAGGGATGCTGGAAAAATGTCAAGTAACAGAGGTGAGTCTGCTGTGTATATATACACACCTCTTATCTTGTTCATTTGGTTGATTACTGATTATGCTCCTCTTGTGTTAATTAGGTTAATTATCTGAACGTGTTCCTCCCGAACTTTGTTAATAAAACAAAGAAATTAAAACACACACAGAAACCAAATATCAAGCATGAAGGAAGAATTTTTTTTATAATAAATAGAAAATATTATAAAAAATATGCAAATGAACCAATTGAGATCAACATCATTTGTAATTGTATGTTTTAGTTTGTTTTATATAAAACAAGGTGGATCACAGATTCATTAAATAAATGTCGTTATGATATTATGTCTTGTAATGCCACAATAACTTATTGTGTCCTTTAAGACACCAATAAAATGAGTTTAATGTGGCAATTAACAGATCTGAAGTCATCAGCATAATGAATGAGGTGAAAACAGGATCTATTGAGATGAAATAAAGGCAAGGCAAGTTTATTTATATAGCACATTTCATACACAGTGGTAATTCAAAGTGCGTTACATAAAAGAAAGTGAAATAGACGTTAAAAATGAATAAAAACATGGGAATAAAGATAAAAAAACAAGGAATTTTAAAATGATATAGAAATTTATTTAAAATAAATTTAAAGAAAATGATTATACATAAAATATATTGCAGTCAGTTTGGACATATAGCACAGTGCTCATTCAACAAATGCACAGTTAAACAGATGAGTTTTGAGTCTTGATTTAAATGTGGCTAATGTTTTAGCACATCTGATCTCTTCTGGAAGCTGGTTCTAACTGCGGGCTGCATAATAGCTAAAAGCAGACTTCCTTTGTTTTGTGTGAACCCTTGGTATTTCTAACTGACTCGATCCTAATGATCTGAGTGGTCTGTTCGGTTTATATTCAGTGAGCATATCAGCACTATATTTAGGTCCTGGGCCATTGAGTGACTTATAAACAAGTAAAAGTACTTTAAAATCAATCCTAAATGTAACTGGAAGCCAGTGTAAGGACCTGAGGACTGGTGTGATATGCTCAGATTTTCTGGTTCTAGTCAGAATCCTGGCAGCAGCGTTCTGGATGAGCTGCAGCTGTCTAATGGTCTTCTTGGGAAGGCCGGTGAGGAGACCATTACAGTAATCCACCCTGCTGGTGATAAAGGCATGAACAAGTTTCTCCAAGTCTTGACTGGAAACAAAACATCTAATTCTTGCAATGTTTTTGAGATGATAGAATGCTGATTTAGTTACTGCTTTGACATGACTACTGAAACTAAGGTCTGTCTCCAGAATCACCCCAAGATTTCTGACTTGATTTTGACTTGAGGATTTCTGACTTGAGGATTTTCAACAGCTCTATGAATATTGATGCCTCAGTCTATAAACACTCATTAAACAAGCCATTCAGGATCAGCAGCAGATCATCTCACTTTATTCAGAGTGTTTGCTGGAAGAAACTGATTATTTGAGTCAGAATTTATTCTGAAAACCCATTAAAGCGCTCCATTGAAAAATATTACAATTATTTCTGAAATGAAACAGAAAAAAGACCACTCATATAAGAGTTTGAAAACTATTTTTATCAGACATTATGATTTGTCCATATGAATCTAAATAAACTTATTTTTTCTGATAACTACATTCATAACAAAATAGTTCCTTCCATTTACAAGCGTTCTTTAGATACCAATAACTGTTAGCAAGCAATAGCACTCAGACAATCTCAAGACTCAGACTATGTAACGTGTAAAACAGCTGTGAACTGCTTCTCTGTTTCTGAGATGACCGATCTGAGATGACCGAACACCTGAGAAGAGATGATGCCAACCCTGAACTAACATTAAAAACTACTGAATTTTGCTATACGTTTGATTGCAACATACAATCATTACTATAGTGTTCATCGCCTGTTTGAATATGTGTCATTAACTAACTGCATGAATTTTACTGTACATTTCTGCCACATGGACATCAACTTGACATTGTCACTACTGATAAGCTACTCCTAAATACAATGTATACTTGAATATAATATAAACTTTAATTTTCTGTGAAACTGCTTTGCAATGATTTGCAGTGATACGGTTTCTCTCCAGTGTGGATCCTCTCATGTGTTTTCAGATGTGATGACCGACTGAATCTCTTGTTGCAGTGTGAACACATGTAAGGTTTCTCTCCAGTGTGGATCCTCTCATGTGATTTCAGGGATCCTGACCGACTGAATCTCTTGTTGCAGTGTGAACACTTGTAAGGTTTCTCTCCAGTGTGGATCCTCTGGTGCTGTTTCAAATCTGTAACTGTAGTAAAAGTCTTCTCACACTCAAAGCACATATATTCTCTCACACCAGCGTGTCTCTTCTGATGAACTTCTAAATTCTGCAGAAGTGAAAAACTCTTTCCACACAAAGAACATGAATGTGGTTTCTCTTTTGTATGAACTATCAGGTGTCTATTCAAGGCTGAAGCCCACAAAAATGTTTTTCCACATTGATCACATTCATGCAGTTTCTCTCCAGTGTGGATGTTCATGTGGATCTTAAGGTGTGATGATTGTCTGAAACTCTTCCCGCACTGATCACATGTGAATGGTTTCTCTCCAGTGTGGATCCTCATGTGAAGTTTGAGACACTGTTTGTTTGTCAGACTCTTTCCACACTGAGTGCAGGTGAAACTTTTCGTGTCTCTTCTTTTCAGTAAAGAAACCCTTTCAGTCTGCTCCTCACTCTCCTCCAGCAGGGCTGAAATGAAAGTAAAAAAAGTTACAATATAAATTCAGAGAAATGTGAAGCAGACCAGGGCTACGCAAAATGTATGGTCATTTAGATTTTTTTTTTTTTATAAATCGCTTTCCATGAACAAGGTGCAGTGATCTTCAAATTCTTACTTTTTTAAATAACAAAGGCACAAATCCAATGTTTCTGTAGTGAGAACTAATCAGTGTTTGATCAACTCCACAATTATCTAACATAAATGATAACATTAATAAACTATACAATAGGGCTACAGTTTCTTAGGTGGATATTCAGTTGACTAATTAACTCATTTTAAACCGACAATTCAAGTCAAGTCAGCTTTATTTATATAGCGCTTTTAACAATACAGATTGTGTCAAAGCACTTAACAGTATCAAATTGTAGGATAGAGTGTCAGTAATGCATAATAATACGATTAAACACTCAATTTTCAGTTAAAGGCATTTCATTATTGAGTTCAGTTCATTGTCTAGATCAGTTTAGTTTAAATAGTATCTGTGAAATCAAATTGATGATAATCGCTAGAATATAAAACACAGGAAAAGCAGCGACACCCAGGAAGTGACATCATTTAACCTCTTTCTAGAGCATGATGGGAAATTACATGAAACTATTGTAATGTCGACTGCATTCATCAACCCTTTCACCAAAGTTATATAAAAAATAACTTTATATTATGAAATAAAAGTTTATCAGAAACTGGTTTTGCTTAATTTATGATAAATTAGCCACCCTTTTATCAAATCAGACGTTTTCTTTATTTTAATATGTTTATTGGGTATATTGGATAAAAAACAAATGTGACCCTGGAGCACAAAACCAGTCTTAAGTCGCTGGGGTGTATTTGTAGCAATAGCCAAAAATACATCGCATGGGTCAAAATTATTGATTTTTATTTTATGGCAAAAATCATTAGGATATTAAATAAAGATCATGTTCCATGAAGATATTTAGTAAATGTCCCACCGTAAATATATCTGTGGTGAGTGGGGCGGGGCCGAGAGCCGTGGGAACGGAGCGAGGCCGGTGGAGTTAATGATAATGAGCGACACCTGTGACACTCACCGGTCTCGAGTCCCACGGAGGAGCTCCGGAAGGATAAAAGGAGGAGTGACGACAGTGGAAGACGAGAGAGGACCAGGCCTGGATATTATTTTGTGTTTGGTGTGCGGCAGTCGTCCGTGAGGGGCTGCCGCTGTACTTTTGTGTTTGTTTATTTTGGTTATTAAATCTTTAAATGTTTGCCGGTTCCCGCCTCCTTCTTCCCGACCTTTTTTTACAATATCAAAACTCAATTTTTGATTATATAAATTGTCAAGAACTTCATTTGGACAACTTTAAAGGCGATTTCAATTTTTTTTTTTTTTTTTGCACCATCAGATTACAAATTTTCAAATAGTTGTATCTCGGCCAAATACTGTCCTATCCTAATAAACCATACATCAAGGAAAGATTATTTATTCAGCTTTCAGGTGAAATCACCTGTATAACTGTTTTGTAGTCCAGGGTCACAAATAAGCACAACCAGTGTCAGATTTGTAAAGTGTATTTTAGGCTTGTCCCAAATTCTGATTTAGATTAAGTATACAAACACTGTGAACTGACCATTTGCTCAAAATAGGAAAATGGAAGACAATTCCGTTTCCTGCACAAAGAAAGTCTCCCCTATATTATTTATTAGTTTAACTGTGTTTTTCTACTATCTGATGAACTGCTGATAACCTAAAGATTCTTCAGCCTCATTACTAAAGCATCAAGAATAAACACCAACCTGTTTGTTCTTCAGTGTGTTTCATTCTGCAGGGTTCTGGATCTCTCATGTTCTCTCTGTCCTTCAATAAACTCTGTCTCTGCAGATTTCACTTCTTCCTGATGCTCTGATGCTCGTCTTCACTTGTAGACTGATGAGAATATTCCAGCATTTATTGCTGAACTGCAGTGGGAGGAGCTTCACTGAAGGTGTGATTGTTGTGGGTGGAGCTTCACTGAAGGTGTGATTGTTGTGGGAGGAGCTTCACTGAAGGAGTGATTGTTGTGGGTGGAGCTTCACTGAAGGTGTGATTGTTGTGGGAGGGGCTTCACTGAAGGAGGAGCAGATCTGCCAAAATTAAAGATAAATCAGTTACCGAGTTTATATTTTTTTACATTAATTTACACATTTTAAGTATTTATGTTGAAATATCAATATATTTTAAGTAAATTAATTGCAAAGTGATTTAGAATAATCCACAAATTCTAAAATCAATTCTAAAATATTTCATCCACATATTTTATTCCTAAATAATAAAAGATACCAAATACTGTATAAACAATGTAAGAAAAAAAAGAAAATAAACAAACTTATTATAATAAATAGAAAATAAATTTACTAATTTGCATGCAACAAATAACCCAGCAGTGGAGTTTAACTTAACAACTTGTATTGTGTTTTATTATTGTGTATAAAGCATGGTTTATTATAGATTAATGAAATAAATGTCTTAATGATACTATCCTATAATGACACAATAGCTGATGTCTCGTTTGCTTAAGTCTGTTAACAGCAATAAAATGAGCTTAATGTGGCAATTAACAGATCTGAAGTCATCAGCATAATGAATGAGGTGAAAACAGGATCTATTGGAGGATTTTCAGCAGCTGATAATATTGATGAGCCTCAGACTATAAACACTCATTAAACAAGCCATTCAGGATCAGCAGAAGATCATATCACTTTATTCTGACTGTTTGCTGATAGAAACTGATTGTTTGAGTCAGAATATATGCTGAAAGTCTATAGATGTGCTCTAATAGTACTATTATTTACCAAATGATACAGAAAACATTATTCTACTAATGTTTAACTAATTTTAAATTGCCAATTTATTAGCTGTCCTACACCTTTCACTCAACACTGTTAGGATATTATTTCTTCTTTGTTTAAAACTAGTAGAAATGGTGACACTAAAATGGCGACACCCAGGAAGTGACATCAATTAGACTTTATTTGTTTTTTAAGTTTGATGGGAAAATGATCTGAATCTTTTGTTGTGCACTCAAAAAAATAGCACTTTGGTTGAACATGATTTAATCGTGGACAGTGGTTCCACGTGATTACACCACATTATCTTAACAACAATGGATGATGTTAAACCAGCTTGAAATATTTGTGTTCATTTAACATGAACAAATGACATTCACTAAACATGATTTAAATACTTATTTTTAACTTGAATTAATGGTTTTTATTGAACTTCAATTAATCATGCTATCTTAAATTTAATCCTTGATGTTAAGCCGATATGTTTACATCACTTCTAATGAATCCCATTTAGTCAAGTTACTACTATGTTATAAAATAATGAATATCACCCGTTCTTCCCCATAATTCAACGATGACTACGGAGGCAGCAAATATGTAATAAATTCTTTTTACTAGGGAACAGCTAAGCAGGTGTCACACTTTCAAAAACATTTCAAACACTTATAACACATTAAGCCTGAATTTGATCATTTATATAAAACACAAATGTGTACAGAAATGTTTTCCTTTACAATGCAAAATGAAACAAACAGGTTTGCATTCCTACATGTACAACAACCCATTAATACAAAAATAAAAAAATAGCCAAGTGTGTTCGCTTTTAAAGCATTTCACAAAAAGAAAGTAAGCTGCAATTCCAAAGAAAAAAAGAATATTATGTTTGGGTTATGTTTGTTCATCAGGCCTCCACTGAAGTGCAAAACTTTATCAAACTGCTTGTGTCCATCAAGCTGTCTGTAAATGTATTCTAATTCCAAAATGTGCCTGGATAATTTTTGTAAAGGAAAAGCAAACACAATGCGTGCTATGTGGAACATCTTTGAAAACTATTTAAAATACATTGTCATTCAAACGTCTTTCCTTGAAAAACAGTCAGAAGCCATTAAAACCGTCATTGAAAAAGTGTTTAAAAGGACAAGTTTGACAAAACAAAATAAAATTAAAATATAGTCACCATTAACCCTCTGGGCCCTGAGGGTGTTTTGGGGGCCTGGAGAACTTTCGACATGCCCTGACATTTGTGCTTTTTTCAGTTGCTTATAAAAATATAAATGGCTAAAGTCTAACAACACTGTAAACAGCACAAACTGGGCAACAATGTTATGTTAGCAGCATTTGTGTACATGATTGTGTTTTTGAGAAAACAACGTTTATGCGTGGTTAGTGAAAAACAAAAATTTTGAAGTCACTGAAATAAGACCATAAAACACATACAGAACAATTGTTTTCAAGACTTTTGAGAACCAGATCTTGTAGGCTAGAATATTTACTTCACAATTATGTGAAAATTATTCAGCTTACTCATTCACAGAAAACAATACATTGATTTAAATGTTTAAAGACATGTTTTGTGATCTAAAGCCAGTATGCGAGGGAGTGGTAATGGGCTTGAATATTAAGTAGTTCTCACCTGAGAGACAAAGGGCCCTCCCCTAAAGCTGCTAATGGGCCATCAGTGTGACTGTGACTGAGGCAGGTAAGACAAAGAGTGTGAGGAGACTGAAAAAATTGTTTTTTTAAATGATTTGTATTTTATTTACAACACAGTATAATCAAAACATACATAATGAAGGTCAAAGACACATTATTGTGCACACTGATCTAACCACAGAGATGTGAACAGACTTTGAGTCGTTCCTGCAACAGATTCTGTTCAACAAGTGAAACAGATAAATCATACCTGATATTTATTTGTTATTTAAGTGTTTCTGCTACTTTCCATGGATTCAAGAAGAAACTGTTGAACTTCTGATGTTGGTGCAGCGCTCTCAGAGGAAAACAGTTGGAAGAGACTGAAAGTCAGCAGGATTCATCTGTGGTGCAGATCTCTGATTCAATAAAATACAAACAACCAAAAAAAGAGAAAAAACATTTGTGAGCATGTTTATAACAGGAGCATCTATATATATATATATATTTATATATATATATTATTTATATCTGAGAACTAATTGTTATCGTTTAGCACGCTATTAAAATATATTTTTGAACAGATATTACTAATAATAAACATGGTCTAAACATTCTTAGATGCGTAGCATTTATCGTGTTGTAATTTGGGAACAACTCATCTAGTAATGTGTTCAAGTTTATGTCACAATAACACGTTAACTAATGCAAAACATAAACATTACTTACTTATTCATCAAACTCTTGAGGAAATCCAGCCTTTACTCAGCCCGTCTTCTTCCAGAAAGTAACCGTATAGCAGCGATGAACTCCTCACTGACACAGTCTGACGCTTTGTTTATGCTCCGCGCGCGCGGGTCACGTGGTTATTTGCATGTGAACGCGAGGGGGCGGGATCTCATTAAAAATAATGAGTTAGACGGGACAGACTGAACATAGTGTTGGTTTCATACGGATGTCTCTGTGTTGAGTATTCGCTGAGTTACAGTTCATTTTAGTGACGCATTTCTGAAAACAGATCGCGGAGACGGAGAAGACAGAGAGCGCACCCTGTTTGTTTTCTTTATTCTTCAAAAGCACAACGTTTAGTTGTTATTATGAGTGTATACAAATAAAAGAAGACCCCTTACAGATTCGAATGGTGTATTGCTCTTATCTGAACGATCAAAAATGGCAGAGTAATTCAAGCTCATTTCTGCCTTACCTGGAAAATCTGCCCCAAAACGCGTATTCGCGTTTGTCGGGCTCAGAGGGTTAACTAACCCATGAGTCATTGAAACCCTTGATGGTTTTCCTTGACCTTCTTTGGGTGAGTTAAGGACAAATGTAATTTTTAAGGAAACTATTCCTCTTCACATATGCCTTGATGTTTAAAAAAAAAAAAAAAAAAAAAAAAAATCAAATCAATAAAGGCATTAAAAATGTGTGAACATGAAACATGAACATGTTTTGACTATTTGACACAAAAAACATAGTTTCAAGGTAAAGATCAGTCTGTTCATCAGTCCTTTAATGAGGTGTAAAAAGCTTGGTCTTGAGGGCTTGAACTTTGGTGGAGAGTTTGTGTCCATCAAGCTCCAGGAACACTTTTTGCTGGCCCAAATCTGGCAAACAGGAGCGGACCGCCCAAGTGCCATCATTCCACGCGGTATGTGGGCCAGATGAAAACGTCAAGTATGGGCCGGATCTGGGCCACAGTAATTTTGGTGTCTGGGCCAGATGTGGGCCAGTTCTGCTTCATTTGTTTTTTTTACAGCTGACATGCGGCATTGCTATGGCTTAATTGTGGCCCAAATCTGGCAAACAGGAGCGGACCGCCCAAGTGCCATCATTCCACGCGGTGTGTGGGCCAGATGAAAACGTCAAGTGTGGGCCGGATCTGGGCCACAGCAATTTTGGTGTCTGGGCCAGATGTGGGCCAGTTCTGCTTCATTTGTTTTGTTTATGGCTGACATGCGGCATTGCTATGGCTTAATTGTTGCCCAAATCTGGCAAACAGGAGCGGACCGCCCAAGTGCCATCATTCCACGCGGTATGTGGGCCAGATGAAAATGACAAGTGTGGGCCGGATCTGGGCCACAGTAATTTTGGTGTCTGGGCCAGTTCTGCTTCATTTGTTTTGTTTATGGCTGACATGCGGCATTGCTATGGCTTAATTGTGGCCCAAATCTGGCAAACAGGAGCGGACCGCCCAAGTGCCATCATTCCACGCGGTATGTGGGCCAGATGAAAACGTCAAGTGTGGGCCGGATCTGAGACACAGCAATTTTGGTGTCTGGGCCAGATGTGGGCCAGTTCTGCTTCATTTGTTTTGTTTATGGCTGACATGCGGCATTGCTATGGCTTAATTGTTGCCCAAATCTGGCAAACAGGAGCGGACCGCCCAAGTGCCATCATTCCACGCGGTATGTGGGCCAGATGAAAACGACAAGTGTGGGCCGGATCTGGGCCACAGTAATTTTGGTGTCTGGGCCAGTTCTGCTTCATTTGTTTTGTTTATGGCTGACATGCGGCATTGCTATGGCTTAATTGTGGCCCAAATCTGGCAAACAGGAGCGGACCGCCCAAGTGCCATCATTCCACGCGGTATGTGGGCCAGATGAAAACGACAAGTGTGGGCCGGATCTGGGCCACAGTAATTTTGGTGTCTGGGCCAGTTCTGCTTCATTTGTTTTGTTTATGGCTGACATGCGGCATTGCTATGGCTTAATTGTGGCCCAAATCTGGCAAACAGGAGCGGACCGCCCAAGTGCCATCATTCCACACGGTATGTGGGCCAGATGAAAACGTCAAGTGTGGGCCGGATCTGGGCCACAGCAATTTTGGTGTCTGGGCCAGATGTGGGCCAGTTCTGCTTCATTTGTTTTGTTTATGGCTGACATGCGGCATTGCTATGGCTTAATTGTTGCCCAAATCTGGCAAACAGGAGCGGACCGCCCAAGTGCCATCATTCCACGCGGTATGTGGGCCAGATGAAAACGACAAGTGTGGGCCGGATCTGGGCCACAGTAATTTTGGTGTCTGGGCCAGTTCTGCTTCATTTGTTTTGTTTATGGCTGACATGCGGCATTGCTATGGCTTAATTGTGGCCCAAATCTGGCAAACAGGAGCGGACCGCCAAAGTGCCATCATTCCACGCGGTATGTGGGCCAGATGAAAACGTCAAGTGTGGGCCGGATCTGAGCCACAGCAATTTTGGTGTCTGGGCCAGATGTGGGCCAGTTCTGCTTCATTTGTTTTGTTTATGGCTGACATGCGGCATTACTATGGCTTAATTTTGGCCCAAATCTGGCAAACAGGAGCGGACCGCCCAAGTGCCATCATTCCACGCGGTATGTGGGCCAGATGAAAACGTCAAGTGTGGGCCGGATCTGGGCCACAGCAATTTTGGTGTCTGGGCCAGATGTGGGCCAGTTCTGCTTCATTTGTTTTGTTTATGCCTGACATGCGGCATTGCTATGGCTTAATTGTTGCCCAAATCTGGCAAACAGGAGCGGACCGCCCAAGTGCCATCATTCCACGCGGTATGTGGGCCAGATGAAAACGACAAGTGTGGGCCGGATCTGGGCCACAGTAATTTTGGTGTCTGGGCCAGTTCTGCTTCATTTGTTTTGTTTATGGCTGACATGCGACATTGCTATGGCTTAATTGTGGCCCAAATCTGGCAAACAGGAGCGGACCGCCCAAGTGCCATCATTCCACGCGGTATGTGGGCCAGATGAAAACGTCAAGTGTGGGCCGGATCTGGGCCACAGCAATTTTGGTGTCTGGGCCAGATGTGGGCCAGTTCTGCGTCATTTGTTTTTTTTACGGCTGACATGCGGCATTGCTATGGCTTAATTGTGGCCCAAATCTGGGAAACAGGAGCGGACTTTTCCCCCTCCTGAAGTTAATTTTGCTTCCTATTTTACTTTGTCAAAATTCTATAAATAAAAGTACTTAGTTTTTTTGGAATTTGACGTGTCTGTTGTGCCTGGCAGGGGACTGGTACTCACTCAACCCAACCAATTTTATGTTACTTTCCTCTGTTACTCCCTTACCCTAGACCATTTCCATCTGGGACGTAACAGTGAAAATTGGGGGCTCGTCCGGGATACATTCAACTCTGTAAAGCTGAAAATTTTGTAATACTAAAAATTTTGTTTGAAATCTTGTGCAAAGTGAAATTTAAGTTATTTATTATGAGCATTTCAAGCTAATTTGTATTTTGTTTTTTGTATTACTTAACTTTTGGCTGTTTTCTTTTTTTGGTAGGGGCAAAGAGGTTATCTGTGTGGAATGGAATTTGATTTGATTGAGTTTACCCTCGCTCCCTCAGTGGAAGTTTTAATCGCTGCCGTAAGAAGGACTTGCTGTTAATTGCTGAGTTCTTCAATATCTCTGTGTCTAAGGATATAACAAAGGCGGTTTTAAAAGATCAACTGTACACAGAGTTAGTTAACACTGGTATTCTACCGACTGATTCGCAGACTGAAGGGGTAGGGGAGGAGAGCGAAGTAGCTGAAATGGCTGAAACTAGTGCTGCAGCTGTTCCCTTTTATACTGAACTGAGCATGGATCCTGTATTAGCAATCAGGTTAAAATAACTTGATCTAGCCATTAAACAACAGGAGCATGACACTCATGTTATCCAGCTCCGTGCTATTGAAGCTCAGGCTCAGCGAGATATTAAGCTGAAAAGTTTAGCAATTGAGGCAGAGATTCTACGCCGTAAGCCTGTGCCAGCTCCACGCTCTAGACCTTCCTCACCTTTGTCTGGTGAGCCGGTACAAAGTACCACTGTTAATTTTGGTTCTCCGAATAATGCTCAGGTTAACTTTGATGTAGCAAAGTATATAAAATTAGTGCCTCCCTTTCGGGAAGCTGAGGTAGATGCCTACTTCATAGCCTTTGAGCGAATTGCTGAAAAATTAGGTTGGCCCAAGGATATGTGGGGTCTACTGCTTCAATGTAACTTTGTGGGAAAGGCTCAAGAGGTTCGTGCTGCACTACCAATAGAACAATCTTTGGATTATGATGTTATAAAGGCAGCTGTTCTACGTGCATATGAACTAGTGCCTGAAACATATCGCCAGCGCTTTCGAGGTACATCGAAAACCGCCAAACACACCTTTGTTGAGTTCGCACGAGAAAAGAGAACCCTGTTTGAGAAATGGTGTTTAGCTAGTAAAGTTACCAGTCTTGATCAACTGCAGGAACTTATTTTATTTTTCAAAAACTGTATTCCAGAGAACATTGTAGTTCACCTTAATGAGCAAAAGATAAATTCACTCTCTGAAGCCGCAGTGTTAGCGGATGAGTTCGCACTCACACACAGGTCAGTATTCTCTTCTACACGCCAGTTTAAACGCCGGAACTTTGTAAATGAGCAGACAGAGAGGGTAATGCCACCTGCTTTTTCCTCTGAGAAACCTGAAAGAGAGAAGCCTATGCTGGATCGCTCAAGCCGCAAGCGTGTCTGTTTTTACTGCTTAGACCCAGGTCACCTGATATCCAACTGCAAAGCATGGGAACGGAAGTCTGCTGCTGAAAAAGCTAAGAGTGTAGCTTTTGGTCAAGCTGGCTATGTCTCGGACGACTCATTTTCACAGCTCCAGAGTTCTGGTTACCAACCCTTCCTTTTATCTGGCTCTGTGTCTCTTTCAGCTGACTCACCTGGCCGACCAGTAACCATCCTCCGAGATACGGGGGCTGCGCAGACCTTTATGTCAGCTGAAGTCTTACCTTTCTCTCCTGAAACGTACTCTGGTACAGATGTACTGGTTCGAGGGATTGAACTAGGCTGCGTTAAAGTACCTTTGCATACTGTCTTCTTGAAATCTGATTTGGTCACAGGTCCGGTTAGGATTGGAATAAGGACTGAACTGCCAGTGGAGGGCGTAAGCGTCATCCTAGGAAATGACCTGGCTGGAGGTAAAGTGTTCCCTTGTCCTATTGTGGTGGATAAGCCTGAGGTGACAGGACAGCCAGATGTCGCTGCTCATTTCCCTGCTGTTTTTCCTGCCTGTGCTGTTACTTGAGCACAGTCCCGGAAGTGGGATGATGTTGTGAACCTCACTGACTCATTTATGAGCCCTGTGTCAGACATTTCAGAATGCACGCTGCTCATTAAACCAGAGATCTCTTCTTGTGAAAAGATTAATTCTGATTCAGCCGCAACTTCCTTAAAAGTTGGAAAGAAGGACCTTGCTGCTGCTCAGAAAACTGATCCATCTCTGTTGTTCTGTCTAGATGCTGCTGTCAGTTGGGATAAAGCTCCAGATGGTCCAGTTACATATTATTTGGATGATGGTGTACTCATGCGACAATGGCAACCACAAGTGAATGGTGACATGTTGGCTGTACATCAACTTGTCTTACCTTCTGCTTACCGTCCCCAGGTCTTGCAGCTGGCGCATGAGCATCCCTTGTCCGGTCACCTTGGTATCACTAAGACGTATAAGCGCATATTAAAGTATTTCTTCTGGCCTGGATTGAGGAACAGTGTAGTGAGTTACTGCCGAGCTTGCCATGACTATCAAGTCTCAGTTAAGCCCAATCAGACTGTTCCCTCCGCTCCTCTTCAGCCTATACCAGTGATGAATGAGCCATTTGAACGCTTGATCTTGGATTGTGTTGGACCCTTGACCAAGTCAAAATCTGGTCATCAATATATTCTAACCTTAATGTGTACTGCTACACGGTTCCCAGAAGCTGTTCCACTGCGTTCTCTGAGAGCTAACATGGTAGTCAAAGAGGTCATCAAATTCTGCTCAATGTTTGGACTACCAAAGGTCTTCCAAACGGACCAAGGTTCCAACTTCACCTCAAAGCTGTTTGTTCAGGTTTTGAAGGAGTTAGGAGTTTCTCATCAGATGTCTAGCGCCTATCACCCAGAGTCGCAAGGGGCGTTAGAACGATTCCATCAGACTCTCAAGTCCATGCTCCGTACATACTGTGTAAGTACGGGAAAGGACTGGGTGGAAGGACTGCCTTTGCTGCTGTTTGCTGTTCGAGAAACTATCCAGGAATCATTAGGGTTCAGTCCATCTGAACTCGTGTTTGGTCACACAGTTCACGGACCCCTGAAACTCCTTCAAGAACAACTGATGTCAAGAACCCCACTTACCACCAACATTTTAGACTATGTCAGTAACTTCCGTGAACGACTGCATAGTGCCTGCGACATTGCTAGAGCTCATCTTGTGCGTACTCAGTCTAAAATGAAATCGAGGTTTGATAGAAGGGCTATTAAACGCAACTTCCAGCCTGGTTATCAAGTGCTTGTTTTACTCCCCGTTTCGTCCTCAGCGCTGCATGCTAGATTTGCTGGCCCCTACAGTGTTGAGAAGAAGTTAAGTGAGACCAATTATGTCATTTCTACTCCAGATCGCAGAAGAAAAAGCAGAGTATGTCACATTAATATGTTAAAGTCTTATGTTGGCAAAAGTGAGACGGAAGTTACTACAAGCAAAGATGTTGAAGCAGTTCAGCCTGCTGTGAGGTTGCCTGCTGTTCTTTGCTCCTCTGTAGATGACCCAGACATGCGTGAATTGATTCCTGAACATTTTCAACACTCAACAGTGTTTAGTCAACTTGACAACTACCTTGCATACCTGCCTCAGGTTCAGAAGGAATCGCTTATTCGGCTGTTTAATAGGTACTCCATCCTCTTCTCTGATGTTCCTGGCAGAACCACTATGATCACTCATGACATAGACATAGGTAACTGTTCCCCCATAAAGCAACACCCATACCGTGTTAATCCTCAAAAACGAGAGATAATGAGGAGGGAAGTTGAATATCTTCTAAAGCATAGTCTTGCTACACCAAGTCAGAGCCCTTGGAGCTCCCCTTGTTTATTGGTGCCCAAACAAGACTCAACCTTCCGTTTTTGCACCGACTACCGCAAAGTAAATGCCGTGACAAAGCCAGACTCCTTTCCTCTACCCGGAATGGAGGACTGTGTGGATCGAATTGGTTGTGCCCATTTTATCACAAAACTTGACCTTCTGAAAGGGTATTGGCAAGTGCCATTGACTGACCGTGCATCTGAGATATCTGCCTTTGTGACCCCTGATAATCTGCTGCAATACTCAGTTATGGCCTTTGGGATGCGTAATGCTCCTGCGACTTTTCAAAGGTTAATGCAACGAGTGCTCTCAGGAATCCCTAATTGTGAAGCCTACTTGGATGATGTAATAGTTTACTCTCACACTTGGGAAGAACATTTAAGTAGCCTTGATCAAGTTTTTATGCAGCTGCCCAACGCTTCACTAACTCTTAACCTGAAAAAGTGTGAATTTGCCAAAGCAGTGGTTACCTATTTGGGTAAAAAGGTAGGTCAGGGTCAAGTAAAGCCTGTGGAGGCAAAGGTAGAAGCTATCTTGAAGTTTCCCATACCCCGTAATAAAAGAGAGTTAAGACGTTTCCTTGGAATGGTGGGGTATTATAGGAGTTTCTGTAGGAATTTTGCTACAATAGTCACTCCTTTGACTGACTTGCTCAGTACTGCCCGAAAGTTTGTATGGTCCCCTGAGTGTGACTCTGCTTTTGATGCTGCCAAAGATCTCCTAAGTAGTACTCCTGTACTTTCTGCTCCTTGTTTCACTTCCCAGTTCAAACTGCAGGTAGATGCCAGTTCCTCTGGTGCTGGAGCTGTGTGCAGGAAGATGCCAATGGTGTAGAACACCCTGTATGCTACTTTTCAAAGAAGTTCCTAAATGCTCAGCAGAGGTACAGTACTATTGAGAAAGTTTTATTTAGTTTGCATAGTTCTCTTTTCAAGACGTTGGTTGATGCTTGAAAACTTAGGGGTGGGGGTATTACGTTCCGTGTTTATTTATTAGGTATTGTTGGGTTCTACATGCTGCTGTGTGCTATCTTGCTCTCTCTCCCCTTCTGTGTCTCTCTGTGTCACTGCTGCTCAACCAGGTGAGGAGGGGAGGAAGGTGATTGCTCTCACCTGCTGCTTGTTACTGTGCAAGAGGTTGCAAGCTTAAAAGCCTGTGAACATGTCTACCACACTGAAGCTCGACTTCCAGAGTGTTGTACCTCTTGCTTGCTTTGTATTGTTTTGTAAGAGTTTGTATCGTGTAAAGCTTACTCAGGTTACGGCTTATTGAAGCCACCCGTATACATAGTGGCATTGTTGTTGCACTACGTGTCTCTCTATGTTGGAAGCTGTAGGGAGGTGGGTGCCATTTTATTTCTGTGAATCTTTGTCTCTTGTTTTTGCTTAGTTAGGGAGTTAGTGTACATTTCTGTTATTAATTTTCTTTTGTTTTGTCAGTTTAGACAGTTTAACTTCCTAATTAGTCAGAGGGTTCTTTTGTTTGTTGTTTTGGCTTTTCCCCCTCCTGAAATTCATTTTGCTTCCTATTTTACTTTGTCAAAATTCTATAAATAAAAGTACTTAGTTTTTTTGGAATTTGACGTGTCTGTTGTGCCTGGCAGGGGACTGGTACTCACTCAACCCAACCAATTTTATGTTACTTTCCTCTGTTACTCCCTTACCCTAGACCATTTCCATCTGGGACGTAACAGTAGCTTGATGCTAATGTTAGCTTTAATGCAGCTGCAGAACAGGTGCAGTTCTTCATAATGCATTTTGTCAAAATAATTGATTTAAGGTCGCAAGAAAATGTTTTGTTGTAGTTTTTAGAAAGATTGGGATTGAAGCGATGTGGCTTGGTAAACCTTGAAATGGCAGAATAAAAACAAAAGAATAATGATAAAGGAAAAATGAGGATTATGTCTAAATCCTGGTGGAGGTGTGAAAGGTTCGTCGAGTGAGAACAATAGAATCATGAATGGGGCAGTTTGCGGGGCCAGACATGAGGCAATAGCATGCAGGAGACCTTACAGAGCCAGGCCATAATTTTATTAGCCTTCTCTAAAAACACACATGACATGGTCTTACAAAATGTTTCATAAAATGCACAGGTTTAAAAATGATGTCCTCAGATTTTATGCGTATTTGACGTGCTGTCTGAGGGGAGGGCTACGAGCTATGAATTTTGCCCTGAACCCAGTGTATCCCCCCTACAGGTTAGGACAGAAATAGTTGTAAGTGCGGAGAAGGGGTGGCGGAGGGATGCTGGAATAATGTCAAGTAACAGAGGTGAGTCTGCTGTGTAAATATACACACCTCTTATCTTGTTCATTTGGTTGATTACTGATTATGCTCCTCTTGTGTTAATTAGGTTAATTATCTGAACGTGTTTCTCCCGAACTTTGTTAATAAAACAAAGAAATTAAAACACACACAGAAACCAAATATCAAGCATGAAGGAAGAAAAAATTTAATAATAAATAGAAATATTATAAAAAATATGCAAATGAACCAATTGAGATCAACATCATTTGTAATTGTATGTTTTAGTTTGTTTTATATAAAACAAGGTGGATCACAGATTCATTAAATAAATGTCGTTATGATATTATGTCTTGTAATGCCACAATAACTGATTGTGTCCTTTAAGACACCAATAAAATGAGCTTAATGTGGCAATTAACAGATCTGAAGTCATCAGCATAATGAATGAGGTGAAAACAGGATCTATTGACATGAAATAAAGGCAAGGCAATTTTATTTATATAGCACATTTCATACACAGTGGTAATTCAAAGTGCTTTACATAAAAGAAAGTGAAATAGACATTAAAAATGAATAAAAGCATGGGAATAAAGATAAAAAACAAGGAATTTTAGAATATAGAATGATATAGAAATTTATTTAAAATAAATGTAAAGAAAATGATTATACTTAAAATTCATTGCAGTCAGTTCGGACATATAGCACAGTGCTCATTCAACAAATGCACAGTTAAACAGATGAGTTTTGAGTCTTGATTTAAATGTGGCTAATGTTTTAGCACATCTGATCTCTTCTGGAAGCTGGTTCTAACTGCGGGCTGCATAATAGCTAAAAGCAGACTTCCTTTGTTTTGTGTGAACCCTTGGTATTTCTAACTGACTCAATCCTAATGATCTGAGTGGTCTGTTCGGTTTATATTCAGTGAGCATATCAGCAATATATTTAGGTCCTGGGCCATTGAGTGACTTATAAACAAGTAAAAGTACTTTAAAATCAATCCTAAATGTAACTGGAAGCCAGTGTAAGGACCTGAGGACTGGTGTGATATGCTCAGACCTTCTGGTTCTAGTCAGAATCCTGACAGCAGCGTTCTGGATGAGCTGCAGTTGTCTAATGGTCTTCTTGGGAAGGCCGGTGAGGAGACCATTACAGTAATCCACCCTGCTGGTGATAAAGGCATGAACAGGTTTCTCCAAGTTTTTACTGGAAACAAAACATCTAATTCTTGCAATGTTTTTGAGATGATAGTATGCTGATTTAGTTACTGCTTTGACATGACTACTGAAACTAAGGTCTGTCTCCAGAATCACCCCAAGATTTCTGACTTGATTTTGACTTGAGGATTTCTGACTTGAGGATTTTCAGCAGCTCTATGAATATTGATGCCTCAGACTATAAACACTCATTAAACAAGCCATTCAGGATCAGCAGCAGATCATCTCACTTTATTCTGAGTGTTTGCTGGAAGAAACTGATTATTTGAGTCAGAATTTATTCTGAAAACCCATTAAAGCGCTCCATTGAAAAATATTACAATTATTTCTGAAATGAAACAGAAAAAATACCACTCATATAAGAGTTTGAAAACTATTTTTATCAGACATTATGATTCGTCCATATGAATCTAAATAAACTTATTTTTTCTGATAACTACATTCATAACAAAATAGTTCCTTCCATTTACAAGCGTTCTTTAGATACCAATAACTGTTAGCAAGCAATAGCACTCAGACAGATGAAACCTATTCAGAAATGACCCCCTAAAACTATGTAACGTGTAAAACAGCTGTTTTTTTTCAACGTGAAACAGCGTGAACTGCTTCTCTGTTTCTGAGATGACCGATCTGAGATGACCGAACACCTGAGAAGAGATGATGCCAACCCTGAACTAACATTAAAAACTACTGAATTTTGCTATACGTTTGATTGCAACATACAATCATTACTATGGTGATCATCGCCTGTTTGAATACGTGTCATTAACTAACTGCATGAATTTTACTGTACATTTCTGCCATATGGACATCAACTTGACATTGTCACTACTGATAAGCTACTCCTAAATACAATGTATACTTGAATATAATATAAACTTTAATTTTCTGTGAAACTGCTTTGCAATGATTTGCAGTGATACGGTTTCTCTCCAGTGTGGATCCTCTCATGTGTTTTCAGATGTGATGACTGACTGAATCTCTTGTCGCAGTGTGAACACTTGTAAGGTTTCTCTCCAGTGTGGATCATCTCATGTGTTTTCAGGGTTTCTGACCGACTGAATCTCTTGTTGCAGTGTGAACACATGTAAGGTTTCTCTCCAGTGTGGATCCTCTCATGTGTTTTCAGGGTTTCTGACCGACTGAATCTCTTGTTGCAGTGTGAACACTTGTAAGGTTTCTCTCCAGTGTGAATCCTCTGGTGCAGTTTCAAATGTTCAGCTGTAGTAAAAGTCTTCTCACACTCAAAGCACATGTAATCTCTCACACCAGTGTGTATCTTCTGATGAAGTTTTAAACTCTGCAGAAGTGAAAAACTCTTTCCACAGAAAGAACATAGATGTGGTTTCTCATTTGAATGAACTTTCAGGTGTCTATTCAAGGCTGAAGCCCACAAAAATGTTTTTCCACATTGATCACATTCATACGGTTTCTCTCCAGTGTGGATGATCATGTGGTCCTTAAGGGTTGATGATCGTGTGAAACTCTTCCCGCACTGATCACATGGGAACGGTTTCTCTCCAGTGTGGATGTTCATGTGGTTCTTAAGGGTTGATGATCGTGTGAAACTCTTCCCGCACTGATCACATGGGAACGGTTTCTCTCCAGTGTGGATGTTCATGTGGTCCTTAAGGTGTGATGATTGTGTGAAACTCTTCCCGCACTGATCACATGTGAATGGTTTCTCTCCAGTGTGGATCCTCATGTGAAGTTTGAGACACGCTTTTTTTGTCAGACTCTTTCCACACTGAGTGCAGGTGAAACTTTTCTGGTCTCTTCTTTTCAGTAAAGAAACCCTTTCAGTCTGTGAGCGTGTTTTTTTTATACTTTTGAGATGATGATGTTTCTGCTCTTCACTTTCCTCCAGGAGGGCTGAAATAATGAAAGTAAAAAAGTTACAATATAAATTAATCATAAAAAAAAATCAGAGAAATGTGAAGCAGACAAGGGCCACACAAAATGTATGGTCATTTTGATTTTTTTTTTTTAATATAAATCGCTTTCCATGAACAAGGTGCAGTCATCTTCAAATTCTTACTTTTTTAAACGAAGGCACAAATCCAATGTTTCTGTAGTGAGAACTAATCAATGTTTGATCAACTCCACAATTATCTAACATAAATTATAACATTAATAAACTCTACAATAGGGCTACAGTTTCTTAGGTGGATATTTATTTGACTAATTAACTCATTTTAAACCGACAATTCAAGTCAAGTCAGCTTTATTTATATAGCGCTTTTAACAATACAGATTGTGTCAAAGCACTTAACAGTATCAAATTGTAGGATAGAGTGTCAGTAATGCATAATAATACGATTAAACACTCAATTTTCAGTTAAAGGCATTTCATTATTGAGTTCAGTTCATTGTCTAGATCAGTTTAGTTTAAATAGTATCTGTGAAATCAAATTGACGATAATCACTAGAATATAAAACACAGGAAAAGCAGCGACACCCAGGAAGTGACATCTTTTAACCTCTTTCTAGAGCATGATGGGAAATTACATGAAACTATTGTAATGTTGACTGCATTCATCAACCCTTTCACCAAAGTTATATGAAAAATAACTTTATATTATGACATAAAAGTTTATCAGAAACTGGTTTTGCTTAATTTATGATAAATCAGCCACCCTTTTATCAAATCAGACATTTTCTTTATTTTAATATGTTTATTGGGTATATTGGATAAAAAACAAATGTGACCCTGGACCACAAAACCAGTGGGGTATATTTGTAGCAATAGCCAAATATACATTGTATTAAGTAAAGATCATGTTCCATGGAGATATTTAGTAAATTTCCCACCGTAAATATATCAAAACTCAATTTTTGATTATATGAATTGCCAAGAACTTCATTTGGACAACTTTAAAGGCGATTTCAATTTTCTCCATTTTTTATTTTTTATTTTTTTACCATCAGATTACAAATTTTCAAATAATTGTATCTCGGCCAAATATTGTCCTATCCTAACAAACCATACATCAATTGAAAATATTATTTATTCAGCTTTCAGATGATGTCTAAATCACCCTAACTGGTTTTGTAGTCCAGGGTCACAAATAAGGACAACCAGTGTCAGATTTGTAAAGTGTATTTTAGGCATGTCCCAAATTCTGATTACAAGTTTACAAAAACTGTGAACTAACCATTTACTGAAAATAGGAAAATGGAAGACAATTCAGTTTCAGGCCATGTTTTGTTTCCTGCACAAAGAAAGTCTCCCCTATATTATTTATTAGTTTAACTGTGTTTTTCTACTATCTGATGAACTGCTGATAACCTAACGGTTCTTCAGCCTCATTATTAAAGCATCAAGAATAAACACCAACCTGTTTGTTCTTCAGTGTGTTTCATTCTGCAGGGTTCTGGATCTCTCATGTTCTCTCTGTCCTTCAATAAACTCTGTCTCTGCAGATTTCACTTCTTCCTGATGCTCTGATGCTCGTCTTCACTTGTAGACTGATGAGAATATTCCAGCATTTATTCCAGCATTTATTGCTGAACTGCAGTGGGAGGAGCTTCACTGAAGGTGTGATTGTTGTGGGAGGAGCTTCACTGAAGGTGTGATTGTTGTGGGAGGAGCTTCACCGAAGGAGTGATTGTTGTGGGAGGGGCTTCACTGAAGGAGGAGCAGATCTGCCAAAATTAAAGATAAATCAGTTACTGAGTTTATATTTTTTTACATTCATTTACACATTTTAAATATTTATGTTGAAATAGCAATATATTTTAAGTAAATTAATTGCAAAGTGTTTTAGAATAATCCACAAATTCTCTTTTTATTTCTAAAATATTTCATCCACATATTTTATTCCTAAATTTGATCTTACCTCTCATTAACAGTAGTCAACAAAATATAGTAAAAACTAAGGAATACAGCATTTAAAAATACCAAATACTGTATAAACTACAGTGGCCGAGAGAGCTCAATGCGCTGCAACTTCAGAAAACACATGCAAATAGAAAAAACACCAGCAAATGCTCACAACACATGCAAATTAAGAAACGCTGCAAATGCTCACAACACATGCAAATTAAGAAACGCTGCAAATCCTCACAACACATGCAAATTAAGAAGCGCAGCAAATCCTCACAACGCATGCATATATCAAAAACACCAGCAAATCCTCACAACACATGCAAATTAAGAAACGCTGCAAATCCTCACAACACATGCAAATTAAGAAACGCTGCAAATCCTCACAACACATGCAAATTAAGAAACGCTGCAAATCCTCACAACACATGCAAATTAAGAAACGCTGCAAATCCTCACAACACATGCAAATTAAGAAACGCTGCAAATGCTCACAACACATGCAAATTAAGAAACGCTGCAAATCCTCACAACACATGCAAATTAAGAAACGCTGCAAATCCTCACAACACATGCAAATTGAGAAACGCTGCAAATCCTCACAACACATGCAAATTAATGTGCTGTCAAAATGATGAAGATGTTTTCTTGATTTGTTGGTGTTTTTTTTCTATTTGCACGTGTTTTCTGAAGTTGCAGCGCGTTGAGCTCTCTCGGCCACTGTAATAAACAATGTAAGAAAAAAAAGAAAATAAACAAACTTAGGAAAATAAATTTACAAATTTGCAAGCAACAAATAACCCAGCAGTGGAGTTTAACTTAACAACTTGTATTTATTTATTGTGTTTCAGTTTTGTGTATAAAGCATGGTTTATTATAGATTAATGAAATAAATGTCTTAATGATACTATCCTATAATGACACAATAGCTGATGTCTGTCGTTTGCTGAAGTCTGTTAACAGCAATACAATTATCTTAATGTGGCAATTAACAGATCTGAAGTCATCAGCATAATGAATGAGGTGAAAACAGGATCTATTGGAGGATTTTCAGCAGCTGATAATATTGATGAGCCTCAGACTATAAACACTCATTAAACAAGACATTCAGGATCAGCAGAAGATCATATCACTTTATTCTGACTGTTTGCTGATAGAAACTGATTGTTTGAGTCAGAATATATGCTGAAAGTCTATAAATGTGCTCTAATAGTACTATTATTTACCAAATTATACAGAAAACATTATTCTACAAATTTTTTACAAATTTTAAATTGCCAATTTATTAGCTGTCCTACACCTTTCACTCAACACTGTTAGGATATTATTTCTTCTTTGTTTAAAACTAGTAGAAATGGTGACACTAAAATGGTGACACCCAGGAAGTGACATCAATTAGACTTTATTTGTTTTTTAAGTTTGATGGGAAAATGATCTGAATCTTTTGTTGTGCACTCAAAAAAATAGCACTTTGGTTGAACATGATTTAATCGTGGACAGTGGTTCCACGTGATTACACCACATTATCTTAACAACAATGGATGATGTTAAACCAGCTTGAAATATTTGTGTTCATTTAACATGAACAAATGACATTCACTAAACATGATTTAAATACTTATTTTTAACTTGAATTAATGGTCTTTATTGAACTTCAATTAATCATGCTATCTTAAATTTAATCCTTGATGTTAAGCCGATATGTTTACATCACTTCTAATGAATCTCATTTAGTCAAGTTACTACTATGTTATAAAATAATGAATATCACCCGTTTTCCCCATAATTCAATGATGACTACGGAGGCAGCAAATATGTAATAAATAATTTTTACTAGGGAACAGCTTAAGCAGGTGTCACACTTTCAAAAACATTTCAAACACTTATAACACATTAAGCCTGAATTTGATCATTTATATAAAACACAAATGTGTACAGAAATGTTTTCCTTTACAATGCAAAATGAAACAAACCGGTTTACATTCCTACATGTACAACAACCCATTAATACAAAAATGTTTGTCACGAGCCTGTTCCAGTGCCACCAGAGGTGGCGGCTTCGGCTGCAGAACCTCCCGAAGTGGTGGTACCTACACCCGTATCCCGAGAATCCAGTTCTCAAGTCACGGCCAGGAGTGCCAATCCCGAATCCAGTTCTCATGTCACAGCCAGGAGTGCTGATCCCGAGAATCCAGTTCTCAAACTACGGCCCGGTGTGCCGATCCCGTATCCCGAGAATCAAGTCCTCAAATCACAGCCAGGAGTGCCAATCCCGATCCCCGAGAATCCAGTTCTCCAGTCACGGCCAGAAGTGCCGATCCAGATCCCCGAGAATCCTGTTCTCCAGTCACGGCCAGGAGTGCCAAGTGTCTGCGCTGCAAGAGCACCCTCAAGTGTCCGTGCTGCAAGAGCGCCCTCAAGTGCCCGCTCCTCCAGAGCGCCCTCAAGTGCCCGCTCCTCCAGAGCACCCTCAAGTGCCCGCTCCTCCAGAGCACCCTCAAGTGCCCGCTCCTCCAGAGCGCTCCCTAGTGCCCGCTCCTCCTGAGCGCCCCAAAGAGGCCGTCTGTGAACTCACGCCCTGTCCTGTCACGGCTAAAGAGGCCGTCTGTGAATCCTTACCCTGCCCTGTCACGGCTATGGAGGCCGTCTGCATATCCTCCTCCTGTCCTGCCACAGCCATAGAGACCGTTTATGAACTCTCAACCTGCCGGGTCACGGCCCCTGGGTCCAGGGGGACTCTCTCTGTGTTGTCTGTCTCTGCTCTCCCTGTGGTGTCTGTCTCTGTTCTCCCTAGATCCCTGATCCTGCCATGGCTTCCTGACCAGTCCGCTCTACCGTGGAGATACTCTACCCAGTCTACGCCACACTGGTGGGCTCCGTCTCTGTCTACTCCGACGTGGTGGTCAGCTGTCTGGCTCTGGGGGTCTCCCGCCCCGCCCAGGTGGGCTCTGGTCCCGTCTTGCCCTGCAACAAGGACTCTCCCAGTGTTGTCTGTCTCTGCTCTCTCTGTGTTGTCTGTCCTTGTTCTCCCCAGATCCCAGTCTCTGTCATGGGTTCCTGCCCTGTCTGCCTCCCTGTCGTGGTCCTCTGCCCTGCCATGGTGGTCTTCTGCTCGAGTCTGGTGGTTGTCTGCCCCGCCGTGGTGGTCTTATGCTCGGGTCTGGTGGTCATCTGCTCCGCCGTGGCGGTCCTCTGCTCCGGTCTGGTCATCTGCTCCGCCATGGTGGTCTTCTGCTCAGCCCTGGTGGGCTCTGACCCCGTCTGCTCCGTCCTGGTGGACTCTGACCCCGTCTGATCCGCCCTGGTGGGATTTGGTCCCATCTGCTTCGTCCTGGTGGGCTCCAGTCCCATCGTCTCCGCCATGGCTTCCTACCCTACCAGCTCTGCTATGGCTTAACCTGTCGACTCCACCATGGACACATGCTCCACTGTACCACAGTTTGCCTTTGCTCCATGATCCAGGTCCTCCATTGCTCCATGATCCAGGTCCACTCCCTCTGCATGGACCTGCCCCTCCGTCCCACCCCCTGGTCTACTTCATTCCCACCACCATCCTGGACTGTTTATTTTTGAGCGCCAGGAGTCGCTCCTAGAGGGGGGGAATTCTGTAACGCCACACCAGCAGAGGGAGTTCTTGCCCTAGTACAGACTGTTACTGCTCCCTCTGCTTCTATGGTTACTTCCTGTTTGGCGGCCATATAAAGAGGGTCATGCCAAACAGGCCTTTGCGAAGTCTTGTTCCGCTGTATTTGGACATTTCTGAGCGTTCTCATTATCTTGTTTTTGCCTTGCCTGTGTTTTGGACTCTGGAATGTTCTGTTGGTTATTGATTGTTTGCAGCCTGCCTTGACCATTGCCTGTGTTTCTGTTTACTCTCTTGCCTTGCCCTGGATGTTATTGTTTGCTGGTGATCGACCCTGCCTGCCTTGACCATGATCTGTATAATAAAGCTTGCGTTTGGATCTTATCCCTGTTGTCACGCTCCAGTCCTCATTACATTATCTTAACAACAATGGATGATGTTAAACCAGCTTGAAATATTTGTGTTCATTTGACATGAACAAATGACATTCACTAAACATGATTTAAATACTTATTGTTAACTTGAATTAATGGTTTTTATTGAACTTCAATTAATCATGCTATCTTAAATTTAATCCTTGATGTTAAGCCGATATGTTTACATCACTTCTAATTAATCCCATTTAGTCAAGTTACTACTATGTTATAAAATAATGAATATCACCCGTTTTTCCCCATAATTCAATGATGACTACGGAGGCAGCAAATATGTGTTTGCTTTTAAAGCATTTCACAAAAAGAAAGTAAGCTGCAATTCCAAAGAAAAAAAAGAATATTATGTTTGGGTTATGTTTGTTCATCAGGCCTCCACTGAAGTGCAAAACTTTATCAAACTGCTTGTGTCCATCAAGCTGTCTGTAAATGTATTCTAATTCCAAAATGTGCCTGGATAATTTTTGTAAAGGAAAAGCAAACACAATGCGTGCTATGTGGAACATCTTTGAAAACTATTTAAAATACATTGTCATTCAAACGTCTTTCCTTGAAGAACAGTCAGAAGCCATTAAAACCGTAATTGAAAAAGTGTTTAAAAGGACAAGTTTGACAAAAAAAAAAAATATATATATATATATAGTCACCATTAACTAACCCATGAGTCATTGAAACCCTTGATGGTTTTCCTTGACCTTCTTTTGGTGAGTTAAGGACAAATTTAATTTTTAAGGAAACTATTCCTCTTCACATATGCCTTGATGTTTAAAAATAAATAAAAAATCAAATCAATCAAGGCATTAAAAATGTGTGAACATAAAACATGAACATGTTTTGACTATTTGACACAAAAAACATAGTTTCAAGGTAAAGATCAGTCTGTTCATCAGTCCTTTAATGAGGTGTAAAAAGCTTGGTCTTGAGGGCTTGAACTTTGGTGGAGAGTTTGTGTCCATCAAGCTCCAGGAACACTTTTTGCAGGAGTTCAAAGGTGTATCGAAACTCCTTCGGACAACTAAGATTTAGGGCATAAATAAGCCCAATCAGCAATGCAACACATTAGCTACATTACCAAGCCCTTCTAGTGCTGTAACTCCTTCAAGAACTACAAGGTATTTTTTCTACCACAACTACCAAATCTGATGAACTACTTGAAGCTTTATATTCTTATTGTTCTCCTGTCTTACTGATGAAGAATCAAGAATAAACACCAACCTGTTTGTTCTTCAGTGTGTTTCATTCTGCAGGGTTCTGGATCTCTCATGTTCTCTCTGTCCTTCAATAAACTCTGTCTCTGCAGATTTCACTTCTTCCTGATGCTCGACTTCACTTGTAGGCCGAAATAAAAGTTAATATATCCATTCCTGATTAACATTTTACAGTAATTAATATTATTACGGTAATATTAAGTATTAATATTCACACGTCTAAAGTAACTTTTAAGTAAATAAATTGCAAAATTGTTTCATACTAATTCACAAATTGGATTTAATTTTATTTCAAAGAATTTTATCCACATATTTTAACTCCTTAACTCACAAAGATTGGGGACGGCCTCAGATTAATGATGTTTCACTTTAACTGCACATAAAAACATCACACTCTTACTTGATCTGGACAAGCTGTGCATCAGTAGAAAGATTAAAGACTCTAGCTTCGATATTTGACCACTGTTTTGATAAAATAATACATTTGTATGTCATATTTGGAATAGAAATTCGCCAGGCATTCACATTCAGTCACGTCTGCAGCGGTTTATTTGTGTTCACATAGCTTCAATGAACAGCATCAATAAGGACTTATAGGCCAAAGATGGATATACATGGCGATAGATATATTTACACGTTTACTTCATATTTCTTCAGACAGAATCAGCATTTCTATTAATTTTCCACTGATTTACGCGATCTGATGAAAATCAGTCTTTGTGTGTTTACTCTTCCGTGCTCGCGCTCTGATTCAGAGGAACCTCATTCGGCTTTTGCTTGTCAATCATAACTGTGCATCATATCTCGCCCTGTCTCATCCTGTGATGCGCTTCCCTTCTCCTCCGTGTTCAGATCTGACCACAACAAACACAGAGAAATGTCTGTAGCCACAAAATATCCAAATAATAAACACATGATTACGATAGTATGTGGTTTGTAAGAGATTTTCTTGAGGTTTGGGGTATTTTCATAACAATAAAGAATGTGTACATCGAAATGCTAATTTGTGCAGCGATGTAAAAGGCTATAAATAGCATATTTCAACAACAGTAAACAACCAAATTCCACACGAGATTGCAAAAGGGAGTTATTACAAACACTTGATGGTGGTTTAAAGTCAGTTTTGAGTAAAAGTGTACTATTAATCTGGGTGGTGATGGCGCAGTGGATAAGACACATGCCTTTGGTTCGAGAGACCCGGGTTTGAATCCACTGTGAGACACCAATGTGTCCCTGAGCAAGACACTTAACCCCTAGTTGCTCCAGAGGCGTGCGACCTCTGACATATATAGCAATTGTAAGTTGCTTTGGATAAAAGCATCAGCTAAATGAATAAATGTAAATGTAAATTAATCTCATAAATTGTTTTATGTAGTGTTACGTTCCGTGTTTATTTATTAGGTATTGTTGGGTTCTACATGCTGCTGTGTGCTATCTTGCTCTCTCTCTTTCACCTTCTGTGTCTCTCTGTGTCACTGCTGCTCAACCAGGTGCAGAGGGGAGGAAGGTGATTGCTCTCACCTGCTGCTTGTTACTGTGCAAGAGGTTGCAAGCTTAAACGCCTGTGAACATGTCTACCCCACTGAAGCACGACTTCCAGAGTGTTGTACCTCTTGCTTGCTTTGTATTGTTTTGTAAGAGTTTGTATCGTGTAAAGCTTACTCAGGTTACGGCTTATTGAAGCCACCCGTATACATAGTGGCATTGTTGTTGTAGGTGGGTGCTATTTTATTTCTGTGAATATTTTTCTCTTGTTTTTGCTTAGTTAGGGAGTTAGTGTACATTTCTGTTATTCATTTTCTTTTGTTTTGTCAGTTTAGACAGTTTAACTTCCTAATTAGTCAGAGGGTTCTTTTGTTTGTTGTTTTGGCTTTTCCCCCTCCTGAAGTTCATTTTGCTTCCTATTTTACTTTGTCAAAATTCTATAAATAAAAGTACTTAGTTTTTTTGGAATTTGACGTGTCTGTTGTGCCTGGCAGGGGACTGGTACTCACTCAACCCAACCAATTTTATGTTACTTTCCTCTGTTACTCCCTTACCCTAGACCATTTCCATCTGGGACGTAACAGTGAAAATTGGGGGCTCGTCCGGGATACATTCAACTCTGTAAAGCTGAAAATTTTGTAATACAAAATTTTGTTTGAAATCTTGTGCAAAGTGAAATTTAAGTTATTTATTATGAGCATTTCAAGCTAATTTGTATTTAGTTTTTTTTTTATTACTTAACTTTTGGCTGTTTTCTTTTTTTGGTAGGGGCAAAGAGGTTATCTGTGTGGAATGGAATTTGATTTGATTGAGTTTGCCCTCGCTCCCTCAGTGGAAGTTTTTAATCGCTGCCGTAAGAAGGACTTGCTGTTAATTGCTGAGTTCTTCAATATCTCTGTGTCTAAGGATATAACAAAGGCGGTTTTAAAAGATCAACTGTACATGGAGATAGTTAACACTGGTATTCTACCGACTGATTCGCAGACTGAAGGGGTAGGGGAGGAGAGCGAAGTAGCTGAAATGGCTGAAACTAGTGCTGCAGCTGTTCCCTTTTATACTGAACTGAGCATGGATCCTGTATTAGCAATCAGGTTAAAAGAACTTGATCTAGCCATTAAACAACAGGAGCATGACACTCATGTTATCCAGCTCCGTGCTATTGAAGCTCAGGCTCAGCGAGATATTAAGCTGAAAAGTTTAGCAATTGAGGCAGAGATTCTATGCCGTAAGCCTGTGCCAGCTCCACGCTCTAGACCTTCCTCACCTTTGTCTGGTGAGCCGGTACAAAGTAGCACTGTTAATTTTGGTTCTCCGAATAATGCTCAGGTTAACTTTGATGTAGCAAAGTATATAAAATTAGTGCCTCCCTTTCAAGAAGCTGAGGTAGATGCCTACTTCATAGCCTTTGAGCGAATTGCTGAAAAATTAGGTTGGCCCAAGGATATGTGGGGTCTACTGCTTCAATGTAACTTTGTGGGAAAGGCTCAAGAGGTTTGTGCTGCACTACCAATAGAACAATCTTTGGATTATGATGTTATAAAGGCAGCTGTTCTACGTGCATATGAACTAGTGCCTGAAGCATATCGCCAGCGCTTTCGAGGTACATCGAAAACCGCCAAACACACCTTTGTTGAGTTCGCACGAGAAAAGAGAACCCTGTTTGAGAAATGGTGTTTAGCTAGTAAAGTTACCAGTCTTGATCAACTGCAGGAACTTATTTTATTTTTCAAAAACTGTATTCCAGAGAACATTGTAGTTCACCTTAATGAGCAAAAGATAAATTCACTCTCTGAAGCCGCAGTGTTAGCGGATAGGTTCGCACTCACACACAGGTCAGTATTCTCTTCTACACGCCAGTTTAAACGCCGGAACTTTGTAAATGAGCAGACAGAGAGGGTAATGCCACCTGCTTTTTCCTCTGAGAAACCTGAAAGAGAGATCGCTCAAGCCGCAAGCGTGTCTGTTTTTACTGCTTAGACCCAGGTCACCTGATATCCAACTGCAAAGCATGGGAACGGAAGTCTGCTGCTGAAAAAGCTAAGAGTGTAGCTTTTGCTCAAGCTGGCTATGTCTCGGACGACTCATTTTCACAGCTCCAGAGTTCTGGTTACCAACCCTTCCTTTTAACTGGCTCTGTGTCTCTTTCAGCTGACTCACCTGGCCGACCAGTAACCATCCTCCGAGATACGGGGGCTGCGCAGACCTTTATGTCAGCTGAAGTCTTACCTTTCTCTCCTGAAACGTACTCTGGTACAGATGTACTGGTTTCGAGGGATTGAACTAGGCTGTGTTAAAGTACATTTGCATACTGTCTTCTTGAAATCTGATTTGGTCAAAGGTCCGGTTAGGATTGGAATAAAGACTGAACTGCCGGTGGAGGGTGTAAGCGTCATCCTAGGAAATGACCTGGCTGGAGGTAAAGTGTTCCCTTGTCCTATTGTGGTGGATAAGCCTGAGGTGACAGGACAGCCAGATGTCGCTGCTCATTTCCCTGCTGTTTTTCCTGCCTGTGCTGTTACTCGAGCACAGTCCCGGAAGTGGGATGATGTTGTGAACCTCACTGACTCATTTATGAGCCCTGTGTCAGACATTTCAGAATGCACGCTGCTCATTAAACCAGAGATCTCTTCTTGTGAAAAGATTAATTCTGATTCAGCCGCAACTTCCTTAAAAGTTGGAAAGAAGGACCTTGCTGCTGCTCAGAAAACTGATCCATCTCTGTTGTTCTGTCTACATGCTGCTGTCAGTTGGGATAAAGCTCCAGATGGTCCAGTTACATATTATTTGGATGATGGTGTACTCATGCGACGATGGCAACCACAAGTGAATGGTGACGTGTTGGCTGTACATCAACTTGTCTTACCTTCTGCTTACCGTCCCCAGGTCTTGCAGCTGGCGCATGAGCATCCCTTGTCCGGTCACCTTGGTATCACTAAGACGTATAAGCGCATATTAAAGTATTTCTTCTGGCCTGGATTGAGGAACAGTGTAGTGAGTTACTGCCGAGCTGGCCATGACTGTCAAGTCTCAGTTAAGCCCAATCAGACTGTTCCCTCCGCTCCTCTTCAGCCTATACCAGTGATGAATGAGCCATTTGAACGCTTGATCTTGGATTGTGTTGGACCCTTGCCCAAGTCAAAATCTGGTCATCAATATATTCTAACCTTAATGTGTACTGCTACACGGTTCCCAGAAGCTGTTCCACTGCGTTCTCTGAGAGCTAACATTGTAGTCAAAGAGGTCATCAAATTCTGCTCAACGTTTGGACTACCAAAGGTCACCCAGACGGACCAAGGTTCCAACTTCACCTCAAAGCTCAGGTTTTGAAGGAGTTAGGAGTTTCTCATCAGATGTCTAGCGCCTATCACCCAGAGTCGCAAGGGGCGTTAGAACGATTCCATCAGACTCTCAAGTCCATGCTCCGTACATACTGTGTAAGTACGGGAAAGGACTGAGTGGAAGGACTGCCTTTGCTGCTGTTTGCTGTTCGAGAAACTATCCAGGAATCATTAGGGTTCAGTCCATCTGAACTCGTGTTTGGTCACACAGTTCGCGGACCCCTGAAACTCCTTCAAGAACAACTGATGTCAAGAACCCCACTTACCACCAACCTTTTAGACTATGTCAGTAACTTCCGTGAACGACTGCATAGTGCCTGCGACATTGCTAGAGCTCATCTTGTGCATACTCAGTCTAAAATGAAATCAAGGTTTGATAGAAGGGCTATTAAACGCAACTTCCAGCCTGGTGATCAAGTGCTTGTTTTACTCCCCGTTCCGTCCTCAGCGCTGCATGCTAGATTTGCTGGCCCCTACAGTGTTGAGAAGAAGTTAAGTGAGACCAATTATGTCATTTCTACTCCAGATCGCAGAAGAAAAACAGAGTATGTCACATTAATATGTTAAAGTCTTATGTTGGCAAAAGTGAGACAGAAGTTACTACAAGCAAAGATGTTGAAGCAGTTCAGCCTGCTGTGAGGTTGCCTGCTGTTCTTTGCTCCTCTGTAGATGACCCAGACATGCGTGAATTGATTCCTGAACATTTTCAAAACTCAACAGTGTTTAGTCAACTTGACGACTACCTTGCATACCTGTCTCAGGTTCAGAAGGAATCGCTTATTCGGCTGTTTAATAGGTACTCCATCCTCTTCTCTGATGTTCCTGGCAGAACCACTATGATCACTCATGACATAGACATAGGTCTAGGTTCATATCATAGGTTCCCCCATAAAGCAACACCCATACCGTGTTAATCCTCAAAAACGAGAGATAATGAGGAGGGAAGTTGAATATCTTCTAAAGCATAGTCTTGCTACACCAAGTCAGAGCCCTTGGAGCTCCCCTTGTTTATTGGTGCCCAAACAAGACTCAACCTTCCGTTTTTGCACCGACTACCGCAAAGTAAATGCCATGACAAAGCCAGACTCCCTTCCTCTACCCAGAATGGAGGACTGTGTGGATCGAATTGGTTGTGCCCATTTTATCACAATACTTGACCTTCTGAAAGGGTATTGGCAAGTGCCATTGACTGACCGTGCATCTGAGATATCTGCCTTTGTGACCCCTGATAATCTGCTGCAATACTCAGTTGTGGCCTTTGGGATGCGTAATGCTCCTGCGACTTTTCAAAGGTTAATGCAACGAGTGCTCTCAGGAATCCCTAATTGTGAAGCCTACTTGGATGATGTAATAGTTTACTCTCACACTTGGGAAGAACATTTAAGTAGCCTTGATCAAGTTTTTATGCAGCTGGCCAACGCTTCACTAACTCTTAACCTGACAAAGTGTGAATTTGCCAAAGCAGTGGTTACCTATTTGGGTAAAAAGGTAGGTCAGGGTCAAGTAAAGCCTGTGGAGGCAAAGGTAGAAGCTATCTTGAAGTTTCCCATACCCCGTAATAAAAGAGAGTTAAGACGTTTCCTTGGAATGGTGGGGTATTATAGGAGTTTCTGTAGGAATTTTGCTACAATAGTCACTCCTTTGTCTGACTTGCTCAGTACTGCCCGAAAGTTTGTATGGTCCCCTGAGTGTGACTCTGCTTTTGATGCTGCCAAAGATCTCCTAAGTAGTGCCCCTGTACTTTCTGCTCCTTGTTTCACTTCCCCGTTCAAACTGCAGGTAGATGCCAGTTCCTCTGGTGCCGGAACTGTGTTGCTGCAGGAAGATGCCAATGGTGTAGAACACCCTGTATGTTACTTTTCAAAGAAGTTCCTAAATGCTCAGCAGAGGTACAGTACTATTGAGAAAGAGGCTCTAGCCCTGGTGTTGGCATTACAACATTTCGACGTTTACCTTGGAGGCAGTAATCATGCCATCACTGTCTACACAGACCATAACCCCCTTGTTTTTCTGCATAGAATACGAAATTCAAATCAGCGTCTGATGAGGTGGTCCCTCATTATTCAAGAATACAATTTGAATATCCAGTACTGTAAAGGTTCTGAAAATACTGTAGCGGATCCCCTTTCGCGAGTATATTGTGCTGTAGAGGGAAAGAAAAGTGAGTATTTAGTTTGCATAGTTCTCTTTTCAAGACGTTGGTTGATGCTTGAAAATTTAGGGGTGGGGGTGTTACGTTCCGTGTTTATTTATTAGGTATTGTTGGGTTCTACATGCTGCTGTGTGCTATCTTGCTCTCTCTCTCCTTCTGTGTCTCTCTGTGTCACTGCTGCTCAACCAGGTGAGGAGGGGAGGAAGGTGATTGCTCTCACCTGCTGCTTGTTACTGTGCAAGAGGTTGCAAGCTTAAAAGCCTGTGAACATGTCTACCCCACTGAAGCTCGACTTCCAGAGTGTTGTACCTCTTGCTTGCTTTGTATTGTTTTGTAAGAGTTTGTATCGTTTAAAGCTTACTCAGGTTACGGCTTATTGAAGCCACCCGTATACATAGTGGCATTGTTGTTGTAGGTGGGTTCTATTTTATTTCTGTGAATATTTTTCTCTTGTTTTTGCTTAGTTAGGGAGTTAGTGTACATTTCTGTTATTCATTTTCTTTTGTTTTGTCAGTTTAGACAGTTTAACTTCCTAATTAGTCAGAGGGTTCTTTTGTTTGTTGTTTTGGCTTTTCCCCCTCCTGAAGTTCATTTTGCTTCCTATTTTACTTTGTCAAAATTCTATAAATAAAAGTACTTAGTTTTTTTGGAATTTGACGTTTCTGTTGTGCCTGGCAGGGGACTGGTACTCACTCAACCCAACCAATTTTATGTTACTTTCCTCTGTTACTCCCTTACCCTAGACCATTTCCATCTGGGACGTAACAGTAGCTTGATGCTAATGTTAGCTTTAATGCAGCTGCAGAACAGGTGCAGTTCTTCATAATGCATTTTGTCAAAATAATTGATGTAAGGTCGCAAGAAAATGTTTTGTTGTAGTTTTTAGAAAGATTGGGATTGAAGCGATGTGGCTTGGTAAACCTTGAAATGGCAGAATAAAAACAAAAGAATAATGATAAAGGAAAAATTAGGATTATGTCTAAATCCTGGTGGAGGTGTGAAAGGTTCGTCGAGTGAGAACAATAGAATCATGAATGGGGCAGTTTGCCGGGCCAGACATGAGGCAATAGCATGCAGGAGACCTTACAGAGCCAGGCCATAATTTAATTAGCCTTCTCTAAAAACACACATGACATGGTCTTACAAAATGTTTCATAAAATGCACAGGTTTAATAATGATGTCCTCAGATTCTATGCGTATTTGGCGTGCTGTTTGAGGGGAGGGCTACGAGCTATGAATTTTGCCCTGAACCCAGTGTATCCCCCCTACAGGTTAGGACAGAAATAGTTGTAAGTGCGGAGAAGGAGCGGCGGAGGGATGCTGGAATAATGTCAAGTAACAGAGGTGAGTCTGCTGTGTAAATATACACCCCTCTTATCTTGTTCATTTGGTTGATTACTGATTATGCTCCTCTTGTGTTAATTAGGTTAATTATCTGAACGTGTTTCTCCCGAACTTTGTTAATAAAACAAAGAAATTAAAACACACACAGAAACCAAATATCAAGCATGAAGGAAGAAAAAATTTAATAATAAATAGAAAATATTATAAAAAATATGCAAATGAACCAATTGAGATCAACATCATTTGTAATTGTATGTTTTAGTTTGTTTTATATAAAACAAGGTGGATCACAGATTCATTAAATAAATGTCGTTATGATATTATGTCTTGTAATGCCACAATAACTGATTGTGTCCTTTAAGACACCAATAAAATGAGCTTAATGTGGCAATTAACAGATCTGAAGTCATCAGCATAATGAATGAGGTGAAAACAGGATCTATTGGAGGATTTTCAGCAGCTGATAATATTGATGAGCCTCAGACTATAAACACTCATTAAACAAGCCATTCAGGATCAGCAGCAGATCATCTCACTTTATTCAGAGTGTTTTCTGGAAGAAACTGATTATTTGAGTCAGAATTTATTCTGAAAACTCATTAAAGCGCTCCATTGAAAAAAATTACAATTATTTCTGAAATGAAACAGAAAAAATACCACTAATCTGAGATGACCGAACACCTGAGAAGAGATGATGCCAACCCTGAACTAACATTAAAAACTACTGAATTTTGCTATACGTTTGATTGCAACATACAATCATTACTATAGTGTTCATCGCCTGTTTGAATACGTGTCATTAACTAACTGCATGAATTTTACTGTACATTTCTGCCACATGGACATCAACTTGACATTGTCACTACTGATAAGATACTCCTAAATACAATGTATACTTGAATATAATATAAACTTTAATTTTCTGTGAAACTGCTTTGCAATGATTTGCAGTGATACGGTTTCTCTCCAGTGTGGATCAGCTCATGTGTTTTCAGATGCGATGACTGATTGAATCTCTTGTTGCAGTGTGAACACTTGTAAGGTTTCTCTCCAGTGTGGATCATCTCATGTGTTTTCAGATGCGATGACTGATTGAATCTCTTGTTGCAGTGTGAACACTTGTAAGGTTTCTCTCCAGTGTGGATCATCTCATGTGTTTTCAGATGCGATGACTGATTGAATCTCTTGTTGCAGTGTGAACACTTGTAAGGTTTCTCTCCAGTGTGAATCCTCTGGTGCAGTTTCAAATGTTCAGCTGTAGTAAAAGTCTTCTCACACTCAAAGCACATATATTCTCTCACACCAGTGTGTATCTTCTGATGAAGTTTTAAACTCTGCAGAAGTGAAAAACTCTTTCCACAGAAAGAACATAGATGTGGTTTCTCCTTTGAATGAACTTTCAGGTGTCTATTCAAGGCTGAAGCCCACAAAAATGTTTTCCCACATTGATCACATTCATGCAGTTTCTCTCTAGTGTGGATGATCATGTGTTCCTTAAGGTTTGCTGATCGTGTGAATCTCTTCCCGCACTGATCACATGTGAATGGTTTCTCTCCAGTGTGGATCCTCATGTGAAGTTTGAGACACTGTTTGTTTGTCAGACTCTTTCCACACTGAGTGCAGGTGAAACTTTTCTTGTCTCTTCTTTTCAGTAAAGAAACCCTTTCAGTCTGCTCCTCACTCTTCTCCAGCAGGGCTGAAATGAAAGTAAAAAAGTTACAATATAAATTCAGAGAAATGTGAAGCAGACCAGGGCTATGCAAAATTTATGGTCATTTAGATTTTTTTTTATTTTTATAAATCGCTTTCCATGAACAAGGTGCAGTGATCTTCAAATTCTTACTTTTTTAAATAACAAAGGCACAAATCCAATGTTTCTGTAGTGAGAACTAATCAATGTTTGATCAACTCCACAATTATCTAACATAAATGATAACATTAATAAACTATACAATAGGGATACAGTTTCTTAGGTGGATATTTATTTGACTAATTAACTCATTTTAAACCGACAATTCAAGTCAAGTCAGCTTTATTTATATAGCGCTTTTAACAATACAGATTGTGTCAAAGCACTTAACAGTATCAAATTGTAGGATAGAGTGTCAGTAATGTATAATAATACGATTAAACACTCAATTTTCAGTTAAAGGCATTTCATTATTGAGTTACAGAGATGTCATTGTCTAGATCAGTTTAGTTTAAATAGTATCTGTGAAATCAAATTGACGATAATCGCTAGAATATAAAACACAGGAAAAGCAGCGAAACCCAGGAAGTGACATCTTTTAACCTCTTTCTAGAGCATGATGGGAAATTACATGAAACTATTGTAATGTTGACTGCATTCATCAACCCTTTTACCAAAGTTATATGAAAAATAACTTTATATTATGACATAAAAGTTTATCAGAAACTGGTTTTGCTTAATTTATGATAAATTAGCCACCCTTTTATCAAATCAGACATTTTCTTTATTTTAATATGTTTATTGGGTATATTGGATAAAAAACAAATGTGACCCTGGACCACAAAACCAGTCTTAAGTCGCTGGGGTGTATTTGTAGCAATAGCCAAAAATTATTTTTGGCTTTTTGAAGCCTCATTATTAAAGCATCAAGAATAAACACCAACCTGTTTGTTCTTCAGTGTGTTTCATTCTGCAGGGTTCTGGATCTCTCATGTTCTCTCTGTCCTTCAATAAACTCTGTCTCTGCAGATTTCACTTCTTCCTGATGCTCGTCTTCACTTGTAGACTGATGAGAATATTCCAGCATTTATTGCTGAACTGCAGTGGGAGGAGCTTCACTGAAGGTGTGATTGTTGTGGGAGGAGCTTCACTGAAGGAGTGATTGTTGTGGGAGGAGCTTCACTGAAGGAGGAGCAGATCTGCCAAAATTAAAGATAAATCAGTTACTGAGTTTATATTTTTTTTACATTCATTTACACATTTTAAGTATTTATGTTGAAATAGCAATATATTTTAAGTAAATTAATTGCAAAGTGTTTTAGAATAATCCACAAATTCTCCTTTTATTCCTAAATTTGATCTTACCTCTCATTAACAGTAGTCAACAAAATATAGTAAAAACTAAGGAATACAGCATTTAAAAATACCAAATACTGTATAAACTACAGTGGCCGAGAGAGCTCAATGCGCTGCAACTTCAGAAAACACATGCAAATAGAAAAAACACCAGCAAATCCTCACAACACATGCAAATTAAGAAACGCTGCAAATGCTCACAACACATGCAAATTCAGAAACGCTGCAAATGCTCACAACACATGCAAATTAAGAAACGCTGCAAATCCTCACAACACATGCAAATTAAGAAACGCTGCAAATCCTCACAACACATGCAAATTAAGAAACGCTGCAAATGCTCACAACACATGCAAATTAAGAAACTGCAAATCCTCACAACACATGCAAATTAAGAAACGCTGCAAATGCTCACAACACATGCAAATTAAGAAACGCTGCAAATCCTCACAACACATGCAAATTAAGAAACGCTGCAAATCCTCACAACACATGCAAATTAATGTGCTGTCAAAATGATGAAGATGCTTTCTGGATTTGCTGGTGTTTTTTTCTATTTGCATGTGTTTTCTGAAGTTGCAGCGCGTTGAGCTCTCCGGCTACCGTAATAAACAATGTAAGAAAAAAAAGAAAATAAACAAACTTAGGAAAATAAATTTACAAATTTGCAAGCAACAAATAACCCACCAGTGGAGTTTAACTTAACAACTTGTATTTAATTACTGCGTTTTAGTTTTGTGTATAAAGCATGGTTTATTATAGATTAATGAAATAAATGTCTTAATGATACTATCCTATAATGACACAATAGCTGATGTCTGTCGTTTGCTTAAGTCTGTTAACAGCAATAAAATGAGCTTAATGTGGCAATTAACAGATCTGAAGTCATCAGCATAATGAATGAGGTGAAAACAGGATCTATCGGAGGATTTTCAGCAGCTGATAATATTGATGAGCCTCAGACTATAAACACTCATTAAACAAGCCATTCAGGATCAACAGAAGATAATATCACTTTATTCTGACTGTTTGCTGATAGAAACTGATTGTTTGAGTCAGAATATATGCTGAAAGTCTATAAATGTGCTCTAATAGTACTATTATTTACCAAATGATACAGAAAACATTAGATACAGAAAACATTATTCTACTAATTTTTTACTAATTTTAAATTGCCAATTTATTAGCTGTCCTACACCTTTCACTCAACACTGTTAGGATATTATTTCTTCTTTGTTTAAAACTAGTAGAAATGGTGACACTAAAATGGCGACACCCAGGAAGTGACATCAATTAGACTTTATTAATTTTTTTAAGGTTGATGGGAAAATGATCTGAATCTTTTGTTGTGCACTCAAAAAAATACCACTTTGGTTGAACATGATTTAATCGTGGACAGTGGTTCCATGTGATTACACCACATTATCTTAACAACAATGGATGATGTTAAACCAGCTTGAAATATTTGTGTTCATTTAACATGAACAAATGACATTCACTAAACATGATTTAAATACTTATTTTTAACTTGAATTAATGGTTTTTATTGAACTTCAATTAATCATGCTATCTTAAATTTAATCCTTGATGTTAAGCCGATATGTTTACATCACTTCTAATGAATCCCATTTAGTCAAGTTACTACTGTGTTATAAAATAATGAATATCACCCGTTTTTCCCCATAATTCAATGATGACTACGGAGGCAGCAAATATGTACTAAATTATTTTTACTAGGGAACAGTTTAAGCAGGTGTCACACTTTCAAAAACATTTCAAACACTTATAACACATTAAGCCTGAATTTGACAATTTATATAAAACACAAATGTGTACAGAAATGTTTTCCTTTACAATGCAAAATGAAACAAACAGGTTTACATTCCTACATGTACAACAACCCATTAATACAAAAATAAAAAAATAGCCAAGTGTGTTTGCTTTTAAAGCATTTCACAAAAAGAAAGTAAGCTGCAATTCCAAAGAAAAAAAGAATATTATGTTTGGGTTATGTTTGTTCATCAGGCCTCCACTGAAATGCAAAACTTTATCAAACTGCTTGTGTCCATCAAGCTGTCTGTAAATGTATTCTAATTCCAAAATGTGCCTGGATAATTTTTGTAAAGGAAAAGCAAACACAATGCGTGCTATGTGGAACATCTTTGAAAACTATTTAAAATACATTGTCATTCAAACGTCTTTCCTTGAAGAACAGTCAGAAGCCATTAAAACCGTCATTGAAAAAGTGTTTAAAAGGACAAGTTTGACAAAAAAAAAAAAAATATATATATATATATAGTCACCATTAACTAACCCATGAGTCATTGAAACCCTTGATGGTTTTCCTTGACCTTCTTTGGGTGAGTTAAGGACAAATGTAATTTTTAAGGAAACTATTCCTCTTCACATATGCCTTGATGTTTAAAAAATAAAAAATAAAATAAAAAATCAAATCAATAAAGGCATTAAAATTGTTCAACCCAAGCTAAAGAATAATAATAATGTACATTTGATCGGATATAACTGCAGTACAAGATTATAAAATGCATTATGTGTATGCTTGTCTAAAGAGATGTGTCTTTAATCTAGATTTAAACAGAGAGAGTGTGTCTGAGCCCCGAACGTTATCAGGAAGGCTATTCCAGAGTTTGGGAGCCAAATGTGAAAAAGCTCTACCTCCTTTAGTGGACTTTGCTATCCTAGGTACTACCAAAAGTCCAGAGTTTTGCGACCTTAGGGAGCGGATTGGATTATAGCGTGGCAGAAGACAAGTTAGGTATGCAGGTGCTAAACCATTTAGGGCCTTATAGGCAAGTAATAATATTTTGTAAATGATACGGAACTGAATAGGTAGCCAGTGCAGAGACTGTAAAATTGGAGTAATATGATCATATTTTCTTGATCTGGTAAGAACTCTAGCCGCTGCATTTTGGACTATCTGTAGCTTGTTTATTGAAGATGCAGGACAACCACCTAGCAGTGCATTACAATAGTCCAGTCTAGAGGTCATGAATGCATGAACTAGCTTTTCTGCATCAGAAACAGGTAGCATGCTTCGAAGCTTAGCAATGTTCCTGAGATGGAAGAATGCTGTTTTTGTAACATAGGAAATATGATTTTCAAAGGACAAGTTGCTGTCTAAAATAACACCCAGATTTTTGACTTTAGAGGACGTAACAGTACATCCGTCTAGTTGCAAATTATAATCCACGAGATTCTGTGTACTGTTTTTTGGTCCAATAAGTAATATCTCTGTCTTATCTGAATTTAGTAGGAGGAAATTATTGGTCATCCAATCTTTTACACTTTTTACACAATCTATTAGCTTAGATAGTTGAGAAGTTTCATCTGGTCTTGTTGAGATATATAATTGAGTATCATCAGCATAGCAATGAAAACTTATCCCGTGTTTTCTAATAATATTTCCAAGGGGCAACATGTAAATTGAAAATAGCAGAGGACCTAGGACAGATCCTTGTGGTACTCCATACTTTACTGGTGATAATTGAGATGACTCCCCATTTAAATGAACAAAGTGGTAGCGATCGGACAGGTAGGACCTAAACCATCTTAAAGCCTGTCCTTGAATACCAATATAGTTTTGTAATCGATCTATGAGTATATTATGGTCTATAGTGTCAAACGCAGCACTAAGATCAAGTAATACTAGCAATGAGGTGCAGCCTTGATCTGAAGCAAGTAGTAAGTCATTCGTAATTTTAACAAGTGCAGTTTCTGTACTATGATTGGGCCTGAAACCTGATTGAAATTCTTTTTTGCAAAAAGGAGCATAATTGAGTAGACACAACATTTTCTAAAATTTTTGACATAAACGGAAGATTTGAAATGGGTCTGTAATTTGCCAGTTCATTTGAATCTAGTTGTGGTTTCTTAATAAGAGGCTTAATAACCGCCACCTTGAATGGTTTTGGGACGTGACTTAAATATAACGATGAGTTAATAATATTGAGAAGCGGTTTTTCTGCTACGGCTAACAACTCTTTCAGTAATTTAGTAGGTACAGGATCTAATAAACACGTTGTTGGTTTAGATGTACTGATAAGTTTATTTAGCTCTTCCTGTCTTATAGCTGTAAAGCACGGCAGTTTTTCTTTGGGTGCAATGAGTGAAGCTGAAATACTAGACGCAGTAGAATCTACATTTGATATTGTATTTCTGATGTTATCTATTTTATCAGAAAAGAAATTCATAAAATCATTACTATTAAACTGTGGGGGAATATTTAGATTGGGTGGTGTCTGTTTATTTGTTAGTCTAGCCACTGTGCTAAATAAGAACCTTGGATTGTTTTGGTTATTATCTATGAGTTTGCGGATATGCTCTACCCTGGCAGCTTTTAGAGCCTGTCTATAGCTAGGCAAGGCAAGGCAAGGCAAGTTTATTTATATAGCACATTTCATATACAGTGGTAATTCAAAGTGCTTTACATAAAAGAAAGTGAAATAGACATTAAAATCAATAAAAACATGGAAATAAGAATAATAAAAACAAGGAATTTTAAAATGATATAGAAAATGATTTAAAATAAATTTAAAGAAAATGATTATACATAAAATATATTGCAGTCAGTTCGGACATATAGCACAGTGCTCATTCAAATGCACAGTTAAACAGATGAGTTTTGAGTCTTGATTTAAATGTGGCTAATATTTTAGCACATCTGATCTCTTCTGGAAGCTGGTTCCAACTGCGGGCCGCATAATAGCTAAACGCAGACTCCCCTTGTTTTGTGTGAACCCTTGGTATTTCTAAATGACTCGATCCTAATGATCTGAGTGGTCTGTTCGGTTTATATTCAGTGAGCATATCAGCAATATATTTAGGTCCTAGGCCATTGAGTGACTTATAAACGAGTAAAAGTACTTTAAAATCAATCCTAAATGTAACTGGAAGCCAGTGTAAGGACCTGAGGACTGGTGTGATATGCTCAGATTTTCTGCTTCTAGTCAGAATCCTGGCAGCAGCGTTCTGGATGAGCTGCAGTTGTCTAATGGTCTTCTTGGGAAGGCCGGTGAGGAGACCATTACAGTAATCCACCCTGCTGGTGATAAAGGCATGAACAAGTTTCTCCAAGTCTTGACTGGAAACAAAAAATCTAATTCTTGCAATATTTTTGAGATGATAGTATGCTGATTTAGTTATTGCTTTGACATGACTACTGAAACTAAGGTCTGTCTCCAGAATCACCCCAAGATTTCTGACTTGATTTTTCGTTGTGTGACCCCTAGAGTCAAGGTATGCATTCACCTTGAGAACTTCATCTTTGTTTCTAAATGCAATGACTTCAGTTTTCTCCTTGTTTAACTGAAGAAAGTTCTGGACATACTGTTTTTCCACGCAATTCTAAAAACTTCTAATTTAGTTTTTCTCCATTTGCGCTCAAGAATACGAGTTTCTTTCTTGAGAGAATGGGTATAACTGTTGTACCATGGCGCAGTATGTTTTTCTCTAAACTTTTTCAATTTGAGGGGGGCAACAGCTTCTAATGTATTAGAGAAGATAGTGCCCATGTTGCTAGTCATTTCGTCTAGTTCATGCGTATTTATGGGTACACAGAGCAGTTGAGATAAATCAGGCAGGTTATTTGTGAATCTGTCTTTGGTGGCTGGAACAATAGTTCTGCCCAGACGATAACGCGGAGCCATATAACTAATATCAGTAATAGGCAGTATGCATGATACAAGGAAAGGATCAGTAACATCGTCACTTTGAGGTACGATATCTATATCAGTAAGATCAAGTCCATGCGATATAATTAGATCTAACGTATGATTAAAACGATGAGTGGGCCCGGTGACGTTTTGCTTGACTCCAAGAGAGTTTATTAGGTCAGTAAACGCAAGTCCTAACGCATCATTTGTATTATCAACGTGAATGTTAAAATCTCCGACAATTAGCAGTTTATCAACATTAACTAATAGATCTGAGAGGAAATCTGCAAATTCTTTTAGGAAATCTGTATATGGCCCTGGCGGTCTATACACAGTAGCCAGAGCAAGAGATCGGAGAGATTTCTTTTGCATATCTAACAGTGTAACATTAAGCAGAAGTATTTCGAATGAGTTAAACCTCCTGTATCCTGTTTTCTGAGTAACATTGAGAATATCACTATATATTGTTGCAACACCGCCGCCACGACCAGTCTGACGGGCTCATGTTTATAACAGTAGCTTGGTGGAGTAGACTAATTTAGGCAAAAATATTCATTTGGTTTAAGCCAGGTTTCAGTCAGGCAGAGTACATCAAAATGATTATCTGTGATCATTTCATTTACAATAATTGCTTTGGGTGCGAGTGATCTAATGTTTAAGAGTCCAAGTTTTAAAAATAGTTTTAAAACTTGTCGATACGTGGGAAGCAGTCATGACACGGTGATCGTCGCCGCGGGCGATGTGCTGCGTACTGTCTCGATCAGGCTCCTGTAGTCCCTCTTCAGTGTCTCCGTCTGCCGCAGCTTGATGTCGTTGGCCCCCGCGTGCAGCACGACAGCACCAATGTTCTCGTTGCCCTTCAGGATCGCAGGTATCTGCGCAGAAACATCGAGAACACGTGCACCGGGGAACCAGTGAGTGTGCACTTTACCTTCAGCTGACGTAGCACGGACGTGCCGGACGATGGAGCTTCCCACGACCACAGCATCGCGTTCCGTCTCACGGAGGGGGGCGAAGCGGTTCCGGGTGGAGATGAAGGACATCTGGGAAGATCGCGTTCTGGGTGCACAGGGTCTGTGCAAAGAAACACACGGAGCAGAGGTGGTGGGGATGTTAGAAGCGTGTACTTTACCTTCAGCTAGCATAGCACGGACGTGCTGGACAATGGAGTCTCCAACAATCACAACGTCGCGTTCTGTCTCGCGGAGGGGGGCGAATTTGTTCCTTGTGGAGATCTCGAAGACAGGGGGGGGAGAAGTCGTCACCCGAGGCCTGGCTCGCGTCCTCCGCTGCTGCAGCACCCAGGGTCCGTGGTGTCCCGGCGCCGGAGTGAAGGACATCTGGAAAGATCGAGTCCTGGGTGCACAGGGTCTGTGCAGAGAAACACACGGAGTAGAGGTGGTGGGAGTGTTAGCAGCGTGCTGTATACTTACCCCGGACTTGTGAGCGTTAGCCCGGGATGTTTCCAGCGCAGCTCTCCGTTCCTTCAGCTGGGCCTTTTTCTCCAGCAGGTCGCGGATCTGTTTCTCCACGGCCTCCAGCTCCAGCTGCACCGAATGCAGCTAGAACGTGTCCTCACCTGCACTCAGAGGTAGACACAAATCCGCCATTTAAGTGGTGTTTGTTGTATGTGGTGGTGCCCTGGTGGTGTTTGTTGTATGTGGTGGGTAAGAGATTTTCTTGAGATTTGGGGTATTTTCATAACAATAAAGAATGTGTACATCGAAATGCTAATTTGTGCAGCGATGCAAAAGGCTATAAATAGCATATTTCAACAACAGTAAACAACCAAATTACACACGAGATTGCAAAAGGGAGTTATTACAAACACTTGATGGTGGTTTAAAGTCAGTTTTGAGTAAAAGTGTACTATTAATCTCATAAATTGTTTTATGTAGTGTTACGTTCCGTGTTTATTTATTAGGTATTGTTGGGTTCTGCATGCTGCTGTGTGCTATCTTGCTCTCTCTCCCCTTCTGTGTCTCTCTGTGTCACTGCTGCTCAACCAGGTGCGGAGGGGAGGAAGGTGATTGCTCTCACCTGCTGCTTGTTACTGTGCAAGAGGTTGCAAGCTTAAAAGCCTGTGAACATGTCTACCCCACTGAAGCTCGACTTCCAGAGTGTTGTACCTCTTGCTTGCTTTGTATTGTTTTGTAAGAGTTTGTATCGTGTAAAGTTTACTCAGGTTACGGCTTATTGAAGCCACCCGGTATACATAGTGGCATTGTTGTTGCACTACGTGTCTCTCTATGTTGGAAGCTGTAGGGAGGTGGGTGCCATTTTATTTCTGTGAATCTTTTTCTCTTGTTTTTGCTTAGTTAGGGAGTTAGTGTACATTTATGTTATTAATTTTCTTTTGTTTTGTCAGTTTAGACAGCTTAACTTCCTAATTAGTCAGAGGGTTCTTTTGTTTGTTGTTTTGGCTTTTCCCCCTCCTGAAGTTCATTTTGCTTCCTATTTTACTTTGTCAAAATTCTATAAATAAAAGTACTTAGTTTTTTTGGAATTTGACGTGTCTGTTGTGCCTGGAAGGGGACTGGTACTCACAACTGGTACTCAACCCAACCAATTTTGTTACTTTCCTCATTTCCATCTGGGACGTAACAGCGAAAATTGGGGGCTCGTCCGGGATACATTCAACTCTGTAAAGCTGAAAATTTTGTAATACTAAAAATTTGGTTTGAAATCTTGTGCAAAGTGAAATTTAAGTTATTTATTATGAGCATTTATTATGTTATTTATTATGAGCTAATTTGTATTTTGTTTTTTGTATTACTTAACTTTTGGCTGTTTTCTTTTTTTGGTAGGGGCAAAGAGGTTATCTGTGTGGAATGGAATTTGATTTGATTGAGTTTATCCTCGCTCCCTCAGTGGAAGTTTTTAATCGCTGCCGTAAGAAGGACTTTCTGTTAATTGCTGAGTTCTTCAATATCTCTGTGTCTAAGGATATAACAAAGGCGGTTTTAAAAGATCAACTGTACACAGAGTTAGTTAACACTGGTATTCTACCGACTGATTCGCAGACTGAAGGGGTAGGGGAGGAGAGCGAAGTAGCTGAAATGGCTGAAACTAGTGCTGCAGCTGTTCCCTTTTATACTGAACTGAGCATGGATCCTGTATTAGCGATCAGGTTAAAAGAACTTGATCTAGCCATTAAACAACAGGAGCATGACACTCATGTTATCCAGCTCCGTGCTATTGAAGCTCAGGCTCAGCGAGATATTAAGCTGAAAAGTTTAGCAATTGAGGCAGAGATTCTACGCCGTAAGCCTGTGCCAGCTCCACGCTCTAGACCTTCCTCACCTTTGTCTGGTGAGCCGGTACAAAGTAGCACTGTTAATTTTGGTTCTCCGAATAATGCTCAGGTTAACTTTGATGTAGCAAAGTATATAAAATTAGTGCCTCCCTTTCGAGAAGCTGAGGTAGATGCCTACTTCATAGCCTTTGAGCGAATTGCTGAAAAATTAGGTTGGCCCAAGGATATGTGGGGTCTACTGCTTCAATGTAACTTTGTGGGAAAGGCTCAAGAGGTTTGTGCTGCACTACCAATAGAACAATCTTTGGATTATGATGTTATAAAGGCAGCTGTTCTACGTGCATATGAACTAGTGCCTGAAGCATATCGCCAGCGCTTTCGAGGTACATCGAAAACCGCCAAACACACCTTTGTTGAGTTCGCACGAGAAAAGAGAACCCTGTTTGAGAAATGGTGTTTAGCTAGTAAAGTTACCAGTCTTGATCAACTGCAGGAACTTATTTTATTTTTCAAAAACTGTATTCCAGAGAACATTGTAGTTCACCTTAATGAGCAAAAGATAAATTCACTCTCTGAAGCCGCAGTGTTAGCGGATGAGTTCGCACTCACACACAGGTCAGTATTCTCTTCTACATGCCAGTTTAAACGCCGGATCTTTGTAAATGAGCAGACAGAGAGGGTAATGCCACCTGCTTTTTCCTCTGAGAAACCTGAAACAGAGAAGCCTATGCTGGATCGCTCAAGCCGCAAGCGTGTCTGTTTTTACTGCTTAGACCCAGGTCACCTGATATCCAACTGCAAAGCATGGGAACGGAAGTCTGCTGCTGAAAAAGCTAAGAGTGTAGCTTTTGGTCAAGCTGGCTATGTCTCGGACGACTCATTTTCACAGCTCCAGAGTTCTGGTTACCAACCCTTCCTTTTAACTGGCTCTGTGTCTCTTTCAGCTGACTCACCTGGCCGACCAGTAACCATCGTCCGAGATACGGGGGCTGCGCAGACCTTTATGTCAGCTGAAGTCTTACCTTTCTCTCCTGAAACGTACTCTGGTACAGATGTACTGGTTCGAGGGATTGAACTAGGCTGTGTTAAAGTACCTTTGCATACTGTCTTCTTGAAATCTGATTTGGTCAAAGGTCCGGTTAGGATTGGAATAAGGACTGAACTGCCGGTGGAGGGCGTAAGCGTCATCCTAGGAAATGACCTGGCTGGAGGTAAAGTGTTCCCTTGTCCTATTGTGGTGGATAAGCCTGAGGTGACAGGACAGCCAGATGTCGCTGCTCATTTCCCTGCTGTTTTTCCTGCCTGTGCTGTTACTCGAGCACAGTCCCGGAAGTGGGATGATGTTGTGAACCTCACTGACTCATTTATGAGCCCTGTGTCAGACATTTCAGAATGCACGCTGCTCATTAAACCAGAGATCTCTTCTTGTGAAAAGATTAATTCTGATTCAGCCGCAACTTCCTTAAAAGTTGGAAAGAAGGACCTTGCTGCTGCTCAGAAAACTGATCCATCTCTGTTGTTCTGTCTACATGCTGCTGTCAGTTGGGATAAAGCTCCAGATGGTCCAGTTACATATTATTTGGATGATGGTGTACTCATGCGACGATGGCAACCACAAGTGAATGGTGACGTGTTGGCTGTACATCAACTTGTCTTACCTTCTGCTTACCGTCCCCAGGTCTTGCAGCTGGCGCATGAGCATCCCTTGTCCGGTCACCTTGGTATCACTAAGACGTATAAGCGCATATTAAAGTATTTCTTCTGGCCTGGATTGAGGAACAGTGTAGTGAGTTACTGCCGAGCTGGCCATGACTGTCAAGTCTCAGTTAAGCCCAATCAGACTGTTCCCTCCGCTCCTCTTCAGCCTATACCAGTGATGAATGAGCCATTTGAACGCTTGATCTTGGATTGTGTTGGACCCTTGCCCAAGTCAAAATCTGGTCATCAATATATTCTAACCTTAATGTGTACTGCTACACGGTTCCCAGAAGCTGTTCCACTGCGTTCTCTGAGAGCTAACATTGTAGTCAAAGAGGTCATCAAATTCTGCTCAACATTTGGACCAGCAAAGGTCATCCAAACGGACCAAGGTTCCAACTTCACCTCAAAGCTGTTTGCTCAGGTTTTGAAGGAGTTAGGAGTTTCTCATCAGATGTCTAGCGCCTATCACCCAGAGTCGCAAGGGGCGTTAGAACGATTCCATCAGACTCTCAAGTCCATGCTCCGTACATACTGTGTAAGTACGGGAAAGGACTGGGTGGAAGGACTGCCTTTGCTGCTGTTTGCTGTTCGAGAAACTATCCAGGAATCATTAGGGTTCAGTCCATCTGAACTCGTGTTTGGTCACACAGTTCGCGGACCCCTGAAACTCCTTCAAGAACAACTGATGTCAAGAACCCCACTTACCACCAACCTTTTAGACTATGTCAGTAACTTCTGTGAACGACTGCATAGTGCCTGCGACATTGCTAGAGCTCATCTTGTGCGTACTCAGTCTAAAATGAAATCAAGGTTTGATAGAAGGGCTATTAAACGCAACTTCCAGCCTGGTGATCAAGTGCTTGTTTTACTCCCCGTTCCGTCCTCAGTGCTGCATGCCAGATTTGCTGGCCCCTACAGTGTTGAGAAGAAGTTAAGTGAGACCAATTATCTCATTTCTACTCCAGATCGCAGAAGAAAAAGCAGAGTATGTCATATTATTAATATGTTAAAGTCTTATGTTGGCAAAAGTGAGACAGAAGTTACTACAAGCAAAGATGTTGAAGCAGTTCAGCCTGCTGTGAGGTTGCCTGCTGTTCTTTGCTCCTCTGTAGATGACCCAGACATGCGTGAATTGATTCCTGAACATTTTCAAAACTCAACAGTGTTTAGTCAACTTGACGACTACCTTGCATACCTGCCTCAGGTTCAGAAGGAATCGCTTATTCGGCTGTTTAATAGGTACTCCATCCTCTTCTCTGATGTTCCTGGCAGAACCACTATGATCACTCATGACATAGACATAGGTAACTGTTCCCCCATAAAGCAACACCCATACCGTGTTAATCCTCAAAAACGAGAGATAATGAGGAGGGAAGTTGAATATCTTCTAAAGCATAGTCTTGCTACACCAAGTCAGAGCCCTTGGAGCTCCCCTTGTTTATTGGTGCCCAAACAAGACTCAACCTTCCGTTTTTGCACCGACTACCGCAAAGTAAATGCCATGACAATGCCAGACTCCCTTCCTCTACCCAGAATGGAGGACTGTGTGGATCGAATTGGTTGTGCCCATTTTATCACAAAGCTTGACCTTCTGAAAGGGTATTGGCAAGTGCCATTGACTGACCGTGCATCTGAGATATCTGCCTTTGTGACCCCTGATAATCTGCTGCAATACTCAGTTATGGCCTTTGGGATGCGTAATGCTCCTGCGACTTTTCAAAGGTTAATGCAACGAGTGCTCTCAGGAATCCCTAATTGTGAAGCCTATTTGGATGATGTAATAGTTTACTCTCACACTTGGGAAGAACATTTAAGTAGCCTTGATCAAGTTTTTATGCAGCTGGCCAACGCTTCACTAACTCTTAACCTGAAAAAGTGTGAATTTGCCAAAGCAGTGGTTACCTATTTGGGTACAAAGGTAGGTCAGGGTCAAGTAAAGCCTGTGGAGGCAAAGGTAGAAGCTATCTTGAAGTTTCCCATACCCCGTAATAAAAGAGAGTTAAGACGTTTCCTTGGAATGGTGGGGTATTATAGGAGTTTCTGTAGGAATTTTGCTACAATAGTCACTCCTTTGTCTGACTTGCTCAGTACTGCCCGAAAGTTTGTATGGTCCCCTGAGTGTGACTCTGCTTTTGATGCTGCCAAAGATCTCCTAAGTAGTACTCCTGTACTTTCTGCTCCTTGTTTCACTTCCCCGTTCAAACTGCAGGTAGATGCCAGTTCCTCTGGTGCCGGAGCTGTGTTGCTGCAGGAAGATGCCAATGGTGTAGAACACCCTGTATGCTACTTTTCAAAGAAGTTCCTAAATGCTCAGCAGAGGTACAGTACTATTGAGAAAGAGGCTCTAGCCCTGGTGTTGGCGTTACAACATTTCGACGTTTACCTTGGAGGCAGTAATCATGCCATCACTGTCTACACCGACCATAACCCCCTTGTTTTTCTGCATAGAATACAAAATTCAAATCAGCGTCTGATGAGGTGGTCCCTCATTATTCAAGGATACAATTTGAATATCCAGTACTGTAAAGGTTCTGAAAATACTGTAGCGGATGCCCTTTCGCGAGTATATTGTGCTGTAGAGGGAAAGAAAAGTGAGTATTTAGTTTGCATAGTTCTCTTTTCAAGACGTTGGTTGATGCTTGAAAATTTAGGGGTGGGGGTGTTACGTTCCGTGTTTATTTATTAGGTATTGTTGGGTTCTACATGCTGCTGTGTGCTATCTTGCTCTCTCTCCCCTTCTGTGTCTCTCTGTGTCACTGCTGCTCAACCAGGTGAGGAGGGGAGGAAGGTGATTGCTCTCACCTGCTGCTTGTTACTGTGCAAGAGGTTGCAAGCTTAAAAGCCTGTGAACATGTCTACCCCACTGAAGCTCGACTTCCAGAGTGTTGTACCTCTTGCTTGCTTTGTATTGTTTTGTAAGAGTTTGTATCGTGTAAAGCTTACTCAGGTTACGGCTTATTGAAGCCACCCGTATACATAGTGGCATTGTTGTTGCACTACGTGTCTCTCTATGTTGGAAGCTGTAGGGAGGTGGGTGCCATTTTATTTCTGTGAATCTTTTTCTCTTGTTTTTGCTTAGTTAGGGAGTTAGTGTACATTTCTGTTATTCATTTTCTTTTGTTTTGTCAGTTTAGACAGTTTAACTTCCTAATTAGTCAGAGGGTTCTTTTGTTTGTTGTTTTGGCTTTTCCCCCTCCTGAAGTTCATTTTGCTTCCTATTTTACTTTGTCAAAATTCTATAAATAAAAGTACTTAGTTTTTTGGAATTTGATGTTACTTTCCTCTGTTACTCCCTTACCCTAGACCATTTCCATCTGGGACGTAACAGTAGCTTGATGCTAATGTTAGCTTTAATGCAGCTGCAGAACAGGTGCAGTTCTTCATAATGCATTTTGTCAAAATAATTGATGTAAGGTCGCAAGAAAATGTTTTGTTGTAGTTTTTAGAAAGATTGGGATTGAAGCGATGTGGCTTGGTAAACCTTGAAATGGCAGAATAAAAACAAAAGAATAATGATAAAGGCAAAATGAGGATTATGTCTAAATCCTGGTGGAGGTGTGAAAGGTTAGTCGAGTGAGAACAATAGAATCATGAATGGGGCAGTTTGCCGGGCCAGACATGAGGCAATAGCATGCAGGAGACCTTACAGAGCCAGGCCATAATTTAATTAGCCTTCTCTAAAAACACACATGACACGGTCTTACAAAATGTTTCATAAAATGCACAGGTTTAAAAATGATGTCCTCAGATTTTATGCGTATTTGGCGTGCTGTTTGAGGGGAGGGCTACGAGCTATGAATTTTGCCCTGAACCCAGTGTATCCCCCCTACAGGTTAGGACAGAAATAGTTGTAAGTGCGGAGAAGGGGTGGCGGAGGGATGCTGGAAAAATGTCAAGTAACAGAGGTGAGTCTGCTGTGTAAATATACACACCTCTTATCTTGTTCATTTGGTTGATTACTGATTATGCTCCTCTTGTGTTAATTAGGTTAATTATCTGAACGTGTTCCTCCCGAACTTTGTTAATAAAACAAAGAAATTAAAACACACACAGAAACCAAATATCAAGCATGAAGGAAGAAAAAATTTAATAATAAATAGAAAATATTATAAAAAATATGCAAATGAACCAATTGAGATCAACGTCATTTGTAATTGTATGTTTTAGTTTGTTTTATATAAAACAAGGTGGATCACAGATTCATTAAATAAATGTCGTTGTGATATTATGTCTTGTAATGCCACAATAACTGATTGTGTCCTTTAAGACACCAATAAAATGAGCTTAATGTGGCAATTAACAGATCTGAAGTCATCAGCATAATGAATGAGGTGAAAACAGGATCTATTGACATGAAATAAAGGCAAGGCAAGTTTATTTATATAGCACATTTCATACACAGTGGTAATTCAAAGTGCTTTACATAAAAGAAAGTGAAATAGACATTAAAAATGAATAAAAACATGGGAATAAAGATAAAAAAACAAGGAATTTTAAAATGATATAGAAATTTATTTAAAATAAATTTAAAGAAAATGATTATACTTAAAATTCATTGCAGTCAGTTCGGACATATAGCACAGTGCTCATTCAACACATGCACAGTTAAACAGATGAGTTTTGAGTCTTGATTTAAATGTGGCTAATGTTTTAGCACATCTGATCTCTTCTGGAAGCTGGTTCTAACTGCGGGCTGCATAATAGCTAAAAGCAGACTTCCTTTGTTTTGTGTGAACCCTTGGTATTTCTAACTGACTCGATCCTAATGATCTGAGTGGTCTGTTCGGTTTATATTCAGTGAGCATATCAGCACTATATTTAGGTCCTAGGCCATTGAGTGACTTATAAACAAGTAAAAGTACTTTAAAATCAATCCTAAATGTAACTGGAAGCCAGTGTAAGGACCTGAGGACTGGTGTGATATGCTCAGATTTTCTGGTTCTAGTCAGAATCCTGGCAGCAGCGTTCTGGATGAGCTGCAGCTGTCTAATGGTCTTCTTGGGAAGGCCGGTGAGGAGACCATTACAGTAATCCACCCTGCTGGTGATAAAGGCATGAACAAGTTTCTCCAAGTCTTGACTGGAAACAAAACATCTAATTCTTGCAATGTTTTTGAGATGATAGAATGCTGATTTAGTTACTGCTTTGACATGACTACTGAAACTAAGGTCTGTCTCCAGAATCACCCCAAGATTTCTGACTTGATTTTGACTTGAGGATTTCTGACTTGAGGATTTTCAGCAGCTCTATGAATATTGATGCCTCAGACTATAAACACTCATTAAACAAGCCATTCAGGATCAGCAGCAGATCATCTCACTTTATTCTGAGTGTTTGCTGGAAGAAACTGATTATTTGAGTCAGAATTTATTCTGAAAACCCATTAAAGCGCTCCATTGAAAAATATTACAATTATTTCTGAAATGAAACAGAAAAAATACCACTCATATAAGAGTTTGAAAACTATTTTTATCAGACATTATGATTCGTCCATATGAATCTAAATAAACTTATTTTTTCTGATAACTACATTCATAACAAAATAGTTCCTTCCATTTACAAGCGTTCTTTAGATACCAATAACTGTTAGCAGGCAATAGCACTCAGACAATCTCAAGACTCAGACTATGTAACGTGTAAAACAGCTGTGAACTGCTTCTCTGTTTCTGAGATGACCGATCTGAGATGACCGAACACCTGAGAAGAGATGATGCCAACCCTGAATTAACATTAAAAACTACTGAATTTTGCTATACGTTTGATTGCAACATACAATCATTACTATAGTGTTCATCGCCTGTTTGAATACGTGTCATTAACTAACTGCATGAATTTTACTGTACATTTCTGCCACATGGACATCAACTTGACATTGTATTTAGGAGTAGCTTATCAGTAGTGACAATGTATACTTGAATATAATATAAACTTTAATTTTCTGTGAAACTGCTTTGCAATGATTTGCAGTGATACGGTTTCTCTCCAGTGTGAATCCTCTCATGTGTTTTCAGATGTCCTGACTGATTGAATCTCTTGTTGCAGTGTGAACACTTGTAAGGTTTCTCTCCAGTGTGGATCCTCTCATGTGTTTTCAGATGTGATGACCGACTGAATCTCTTGTTACAGTGTGAACACTTGTAAGGTTTCTCTCCAGTGTGGATCATCTGGTGCTGTTTCAAATCTGTAACTGTAGTAAAAGTCTTCTCACACTCAAAGCACATATATTCTCTCACACCAGCGTGTCTCTTCTGATGAACTTCTAAATTCTGCAGAAGTGAAAAACTCTTTCCACACAAAGAACATAGATGTGGTTTCTCCTTTGAATGAACTTTCAGGTGTCTATTCAAGGCTGAAGCCCACAAAAATGTTTTTCCACATTGATCACATTCATGCAGTTTCTGTCCAGTGTGGATGTTCATGTGGTCCTTAAGGGTTGATGATTGTGTGAATCTCTTCCCGCACTGATCACATGTGAACAGTTTCTCTCCAGTGTGGATCCTCATGTGAAGTTTGAGACACTGTTTGTTTGTCAGACTCTTTCCACACTGAGCGCAGGTGAAACTTTTCGTGTCTCTTCTTTTCAGTAAAGAAACCCTTTCAGTCTGCTCCTCACTCTCCTCCAGCAGGGCTGAAATGAAAGTAAAAAAAGTTACAATATAAATTCAGAGAAATGTGAAGCAGACCAGGGCTACGCAAAATGTATGGTCATTTAGATTTTTTTTTTTTTATAAATCGCTTTCCATGACCAAGGTGCAGTGATCTTCAAATTCTTACTTTTTTAAATAACAAAAGCACAAATCCAATGTTTCTGTAGTGAGAACTAATCAATGTTTGATCAACTCCACAATTATCTAACATAAATGATAACATTAATAAACTATACAATAGGGATACAGTTTCTTAGGTGGATATTTATTTGACTAATTAACTCATTTTAAACCGACAATTCAAGTCAAGTCAGCTTTATTTATATAGCGCTTTTAACAATACAGATTGTGTCAAAGCACTTAACAGTATCAAATTGTAGGATAGAGTGTCAGTAATGCATAATAATAAGATTAACACTCAATTTTCAGTTAAAGGCATTTCATTATTGAGTTACAGAGATGTCATTGTCTAGATCAGTTTAGTTTAAATAGTATCTGTGAAATCAAATTGACGATAATCACTAGAATATAAAACACAGGAAAAGCAGCGACACCCAGGAAGTGACATCATTTAACCTCTTTCTAGAGCATGATGGGAAATTACATGAAACTATTGTAATGTCGACTGCATTCATCAACCCTTTTACCAAAGTTATATAAAAAATAACTTTATATTATGAAATAAAAGTTTATCAGAAACTGGTTTTGCTTAATTTATGATAAATTAGCCACCCTTTTATCAAATCAGACATTTTCTTTATTTTAATATGTTTATTGGGTATATTGGATAAAAAACAAATGTGACCCTGGAGCACAAAACCAGTCTTAAGTCGCTGGGGTGTATTTGTAGCAATAGCCAAAAATACATCGCATGGGTCTAAATTATTGATTTTTATTTTATGGCAAAAATCATTAGGATATTAAATAAAGATCATGTTCCATGAAGCTATTTAGTAAATGTCCCACCGTAAATATATCAAAACTCAATTTTTGATTATATAAATTGTCAAGAACTTCATTTGGACAACTTTAAAGGCGATTTCAATTTTTTTTTTTTCAATTTTCAATTTTCAATTTTTTTTTTTTTGCACCATCAGATTACAAATTTTCAAATAGTTGTAACTCGGCCAAATACTGTCCTATCCTAACAAACCATACATCAAGGAAAGATTGTTTATTCAGCTTTCAGGTGAAATCACCTGTATAACTGTTTTGTAGTCCAGGGTCACAAATAAGCACAACCAGTGTCAGATTTGTAAAGTGTATTTTAGGCTTGTCCCAAATTCTGATTTAGATTAAGTATACAAACACTGTGAACTGACCATTTGCTCAAAATAGGAAAATGGAAGACAATTCCGTTTCCTGCACAAAGAAAGTCTCCCCTATATTATTTATTAGTTTAACTGTGTTTTTCTACTATCTGATGAACTGCTGATAACCTAAAGATTATTCAGCCTCATTACTAAAGCATCAAGAATAAACACCAACCTGTTTGTTCTTCAGTGTGTTTCATTCTGCAGGGTTCTGGATCTCTCATGTTCTCTCTGTCCTTCAATAAACTCTGTCTCTGCAGATTTCACTTCTTCCTGATGCTCTGATGCTCGTCTTCACTTGTAGACTGATGAGAATATTCCAGCATTTATTGCTGAACTGCAGTGGGAGGAGCTTCACGGAAGGTGTGATTGTTGTGGGAGGAGCTTCACGGAAGGTGTGATTGTTGTGGGAGGAGCTTCACTGAAGGAGTGATTGTTGTGGGAGGAGCTTCACTGAAGGTGTGATTGTTGTGGGAGGAGCTTCACTGAAGGAGTGATTGTTGTGGGAGGAGCTTCACTGAAGGAGGAGCAGATCTGCCAAAATTTAAAATAAATCAGTTACTGAGATTATATTTTTTTACATTAATTTACACATTTTAAGTATTTATGTTGAAATATCAATATATTTTAAGTAAATTAATTGCAAAGTGTTTTAGAATAATCCACAAATTCTCTTTTTATTTCTAAAATATTTCATCCACATATTTTATTCCTAAATTTGATTTTACCTCTCATTAACAGTAGTCAACAAAATATATAGTAAAAATAGTAAAAACAGCATTTAAAAAACAGCATTTTTAAATGCTTTAATATAGTAAAAACAGCATTTATAGGAATACAGCATTTAAAAGATACCAAATACTGTATAAACAATGTAAGAAAAAAAAGAAAATAAACAAACTTATTATAATAAATAGAAAATAAATTTACAAATTTGCAAGCAACAAATAACCCAGCAGTGGAGTTTAACTTAACAACTTGTATTTATTTATTTATTGTGTTTTACTTTTGTGTATAAAGCATGGTTTATTATAAATTAATGAAATAAATGTCTTAATGATACTTTCCTATAATGACACAATAGCTGATCGTGTTGTTTGCTTAAGTCTGTTAACAGCAATAACATGAGCTTAATGTGGCAATTAACAGATCTGAAGTCATCAGCATAATGAATGAGGTGAAAACAGGATCTATTGACATGAAATAAAGAGGATTTTCAGCAGCTCTATGAATATTGATGCCTCAGACTATAAACACTCATTAAACAAGCCATTCAGGATCAGCAGCAGTTCATTTCACTTTATTCTCACTTTATTAAAGGAGGAAGATGGCGGCACGATCGATCGCTGCGGCTGCTCCGGGTCCCAAAGACGGTGCTTTTATGTCGTTTAATGTCGTTTGTTCGTCTCCAAATAGTGTCAGTTTACCGCTAACTCTTAAGGAAATCACCCCAGAATTCCTCTATGATCGCCAAAGTCTTTTGGATATCAGCAACGCATACGAACATCGACTCTCGCGTAACAATGCTGCGGTATTATCAAAACACTGTTCATCGCTGGTGGAGTTTATGGTTGTGAAGTGTCGACCGTTCTATCTGCCGCGGGAGTTCACGGCCATTGTTATCGTTGCGGTTTACATTTACATTTATTCATTTAGCTGACGCTTTTATCCAAAGCGACTTACAATTGCTATGTCAGAGGTCGCACGCCTCTGGAGCAACTAGGGGTTAAGTGTCTTGCTCAGGGACACATTGGTGTCTCACAGTGGATTCGAACCCGGGTCTCTCATACCAAAGGCATGTGTCTTATCCTCTGCGCCATCACCACCCCTCTACATCCCCCCGTGTGCAAACGCTAAGGACGCGCTTCGTGAACTGTATAGCGCCATCAGTGAACAACAAACAAAAAACCCAGACGGCTTTTTCATCATAGCCGGTGATTTCAACCACGCAAACTTAAAGACAGTTTTGCCAAAGTTCTACCAACATGTGAACTTTGCAACAAGGGGAAACAACACACTGGACTTTGTTTACACAACAGTTAAGAATGCTTACAAGGCTGAACCCCGCCCCCACCTCAGGTACTCCGACCACATCACTGTTATGCTAATCCCAGCATATAGACCACTTCTCAAACTCACCAAACCGGTTGAAAAGCAGATCACAGTATGGCCAGACAATGCCACCTCAGCACTGCAGGACTGCTTCCAGGACACAGACTGGAACATGTTTAAAGAGGCAGCCACCTACAACAACCACACAGACCTGAATGAGTACACTGAAACTGTGACTGCTTACATCAAAAAGTGCACTGATGATGTGACAGTCACCAAGACCATCACCACACGTGCAAACCAGAAGCCATGGTTCGTGGGCTGCTAAAGACCAGAGATGAAGCATTCAGATCAGGAGATAAAGCAGCCCTCAAAACAGCAAGAGCCAATCTGTCCTGTGGCATCAAAAAAGCAAAACGGTCATAAGCCCAAAAAATCAACAACCACTTCACAGACAGCAGAGACACACGGAGCCTGTGGCAAGCCATTCAGACCATCACTGACTACAAGCCCCCGCCACAGGCCTGTGATGAGGACACATCCCTCCCCTCAACCACTTTTATTCATGGTTTGAAATGCAGAATGACACACCTGCACAAAAACTGCCCACACCTCCCAACGACCGGGCGCTCTGTCTGTCTCCAGCCGACATAAGGAAGACCCTATCTAGGATTAACCCACGCAAGGCTGCGGGTCCTGACAACATACCTGGCAGTGTTCTGAGAGACTGTGCTGCCCTGCTGACAGATGTCCTAACAGATATCTTCAACACCTCGCTGAGCCAGGCAGTCGTCCCCACATGTCTCAAATCCACAACAATCATACCGGTACCAAAGAAATCACCTGTGTCCTGTCTCAATGACTACCGTCCCATAGCACTGACTCCAATCATGATGAAGTGCTTTGAGAGGCTAGTCATGCATAACATCAAAACCAGCCTCCCCAACACACTCGACCCGCTCCAGTTTGCATACCGTCCAAACCGCTCTACTGACGATGCAATTTCCTCCACCCTCCACCTGGCTCTTACCCACCTAGAAAATAAAGATTCCTATGTTAGAATGCTGTTCATTGACTTCATCTCGGCATTCAACACAATAATCCCACAACAGCTCATAAATAAGCTAAACCTGCTGGGCCTTAACAATTCCCTTTGTAACTGGATCCTGGACTTTCTAACTGGAAGACCTCAGTCAGTCCGTGTCGGCAACAACACCTCGAGCACTACAACACTGAGCACAGGTGCCCCACAAGGCTGTGTGCTTAGCCCGCTGCTCTTCACACTGCTGACCCACGACTGCACTGCCAAGTTCAGCTCCAACCACATCATCAAGTTTGCTGATGACACAACAGTGGTAGGTCTCATCAGCAACAATGATGAAACGCACTACAGAGAGGAAGTGGCACAGCTGGCTGAATGGTGTGGCACAAACAATCTGTCCCTCAATGTGGAGAAGACAAAGGAGGTTGTGATGGACTTCAGAAGAAACTCTGTTGACCACCCCCCACTGACCATCGACAGCTCGACTGTGGAGAGAGTCAGCAGCACTAAATTCCTGGGGGTGCACATCACAGAGGATCTCATCTGGACCACCAACACCATGTCACTCTCACACTTTCTCCGCCGGCTGAAAAGAGCAAGTCTCCCTCCACCCATCCTCACCACATTCTACAGAGGCACCATTGAGAGTGTACTGACCAGCTGCATCACTGTCTGGTACGGGAACTGCAGTGCTGCTGACCGCAAGACCCTCCAGCGGACAGTGAACACAGCTGCAAAGATCATCGGTGCCCCTCTCCCCTCCATCCTGGACATCTTCCTTACACGATGCTCCAGCAAAACCAACAGCATCGTGAAGGACTCCATCCATCCCTCCCACAGTCTCTTCCAGCTCCTACCATCAGGAAGACGGTACCGGAGCATCAGAGCCCGCTCCGCCAGACTGCTCAACAGCTTTTTCCCCCAGGCTGTGAGAGCCCTGAACTCAAACCACCCCGCCCCCCTCTGAAACCCCATGCAAACCCCTACCTCCTGAAACATGGACCAACCCCCACCCCAAACCTTACCACACCAAAGAAAAACTGTATGGAACTTTATTTTTTTTAATTTATTTTATTTTTATTTTTTGTGCAATTCAAAATGTGCTACACACAGGTGAGTGGGCCTGTACAAACCACCTGTAGTAACACACTCTCCTCTATGTGCACTATGGATACTTTACACTATGGACACTTTACACTATGGACACTTTACACTATGGACACTTACACTTTACACTATGTGCACTATGGACTCTTACACACACTGCTGCGCGTGAACAATCTCACAAAAGACTCAGCAATATATGTATGTTTACATGCTCATGCACTACAAATCATCCCGCACTGTTCCCCAACCAGCTGCTGACTCAAATGTCTCTCTTTGCACATGTACAGTATTTGTGAAGCATTCGTATAGTTTGTATTTTTTATCTTCTATTTTTTAGTTTGTATAGGGTAATATTTATGTGAAGCATTCGTATAGTTGTATTTTTTATCCTTTATTCTTTTAGTTTGTATAGGGTAAATACTTATATATAGTATACTTATAGTTAAATCTGTCAGTAGGTTAGTAGTGTATAGGTTTATAGTGTTTTTTACTTCATTGGTGTATGTCTGTATTTATGTAGCACCGTGGTCCTGCGAGACACGACATTTCGTTCCACTGTATGTCCCCACATGTAGCGGAATGACAATAGTTTGAGTCAGAATATATGCTGAAAGTCTATAAATGTGCTCTAATAGTACTATTATTTACCAAATGATACAGAAAACATTATTCTACTCATTTTTAACAAATTTTAAATTGCCAATTTATAAGCTCTCCTACACCTTTCACTCAGCACTGTTAGGATATTATTTCTTCTTTGTTTAAAACTAGTAGGAATAGTGACACTAAAATGGCGACACCCAGGAAGTGACATCAGTTAGACTTTATTTGTTTTTATTTTATTTTATTTTTAAGTTTGATGGGAAAATTATCTGAATCTTTTGTTGTGTTGGCTGTATTCATCAACCCTGTTACCAAAGTTAAAAGAAAACAACTTGTATTATGAAATACATATTTATGAGAAACTGGTTAATTGCCACTATATTTTACCGGTTTAAACAACAGAGACTGATAGTAAGATTCCAACAGAAAAAAACAAAGCTACACTGAGCTACAAATGCTACAAATTAAGTTGTTTCGTGTTGTCTTGTTCTTGAATGTTTTAATTGGTGAGGCTTAAAAACACATGCAAATGATAAACTTTCATGAGGACACAGATTGCCCCGATCTGAACTGTAACGGATCAGTCATCTGTCCCGAGCATCTTTCACACTGGCCTCTAGCCATCAGACCGTCATTACCTGACCTGGTCACGATTGAATATGCTTGGTGGCATAAAGGAAATGCATGCATTTATTTATAAATTTAACTGATTGAAAACGAAAAGTTTTCTTTAAGTGCCATCTGAAATTTTCACCTAAAATGAGCATTTTTATCAGGCTGCTATGTTTAGGTTCAGTAATTTTACTCTAATGGCAATGTATAGGTCATTTTCTAAGCAATTAAAGTGAATTAACTGAACATAAATATAGGGCCCTGATAAAAAAATGCTAATTTTAGAAGAAAATTTCAGATGGCACTTAGAGGCTTTTGCATCTGAACTCTTCACACACACACACACACACACACACACAAAGTAACTTTGCTTTGAAAAGTGGTGGGGACACCGCACAACTCGTTTTGCTATTTGTTTATTTAATAACCGAATTTACTTGGGGACTGAGTTCAGAGTTGGAAATGCACTTAATTTTCACTTTGATGTACATGCATCACATTCACAAATATGTCTATAAACATCCGCAAATGTTACGTTTTGCTTATCACAACACATCCAGGGTAGCTAATATCAATCAAAATACGCAAGATAAATATGGTGAACTTACCATTTCATGGTCAGCTCAGCTGCAGCTTATTCGTTAATTGCACAATTGTGTGTGTGTGTGTATTACGATTCATTCTACTTTGAATTACTTGCATATTTTCTCTTAATACCAGCCGGACAACTTGCTAAAAGCAGGTGTGATCGATGCACGCGCTGAACATGGAAGAATCAACATTATGTCAAGAGTCAAGACAAGCCCACAAAATGTTTCCTCATCCAATCAAATAATTTAACCAATCCTGAACTACGCAAAACCTTGTGTAAAACATGAATGAAAGTTAATTTGCGTTTAAAATGGTTAAACTACCTTTATTAATTAAATAATTAAATAAATGAAATTGTTTTGACGAATCTTTTTTTTAATTACATTTTTATAAAAGCTCTATTTTTTCCTCCCCCACCCCACATGTAAAGGCTAGTTAACGGTAAATGTTGCTACCTATAGCATAAATGTTAAAACATCAACAAAATGTCCAAAAGAAAGTGTGGAAGTGATATAAGAAGCGTTTTAGTGAAGCAGCCACGCACAGTAAGTTACTTTGCTTAACACGAAAACATATTATATTTAACTTACGTAAATATAGACATACTGTCGCTAATCATGTTTTTTGGCGGCCACTGGAGCGCGCTGTGATTTAATACAAAACTGAATTAAAGGACTATGTACTAAAGACTTGTACTTTTTAATTGTGAAAATCCCAGTCATAACATAGAATTGTCCTGTTGCCTAAAAGTGCTTTAACTATTATTCAGCCTTCAATGATGGACAAATGCCAATATTGCTTATGACTGCAAATATAAACATTTAGATCCTAGGCTGAACTAGTAATTTTTTCCCCAGAATCAAACAAATGTGCCTACTGACAAAGAACAAGAACAGGGAGCAGAAAATGTAGAGGTAAGAGTAAGACTAAATGTATTTAAAAGTTTTTAAATACTATCAGTATGATATACAGATGAGTGATATGAACATAGGCTACTATACAGATGGATTGTGCAGTAAATGTATGTCCACTATGAGCAAAAACTATGAAAATAATTACAAGTGGATATGAATAAGCTATACATTAAGATATATAAACACTAGTGCAATGAACATTGAAAGTGCATAGAAATAAAAATTTACAATACATAGTACTCAGTGTGTAGATTGGTTGTTTTTTTTAAATCGATTTAGTGATGGGGAGGGGTGAAGAGTTTGTAGTGGTGTGTGAGGGGGGTATCACTGGGCAGAGTTTAGTAGGGAAACAGCTGTAGGGAAAAAGCTGTTCCTGAGTCTGCTTGTCCTTGTTCGGAGGCTCCTGAAGCGCCTCCCAGAGGGCAGTAAGTAAAACAGTCTGTGGTCAGGGTGAGAGGAGTCCTTAAGAATGCTGCGAGCTCGACGTAAACAGCGTTTTCTCTGGACCTCCTCAATGGCAGGAAGTGGTGTCCCTGTGATGCGTTGGGTGGTTTTCACCACCCTCTGTAGTGCCTTGCGGTCAGCAGCTGAGCAGTTCCCATACCAGACTGTGATACAGTTGGTCAGGATGCTTTCAATCGCACACCAGTAGAAGTTCAGCTGGATGGCTGGAGACAGGTGACTCTTCTTCAGTGTCCTAAGGAAGAAGAGGCGTTGGTGAGCCTTCTTGACTAGGCTGGATGTGTTGGTGGTCCAAGTCAGGTCCTCCGAGATGCGGGTTCCCAGGAACTTGAAGCTGGAGACACGTTCAACAACCATCCTGTTAATGTGGATGGGGTCATGCGTTTCACTTTTCTTCTTCCTGAAGTCCACAATAAGCTCCTTTGTCTTGCTGGTGTTGAGGAGCAGGCTATTGTCAGCACACCATGCAGCCAGGTGCTGTACCTCCTCCCTGTAGGCAGTCTCATCGTTGTCTCTGATGAGGCCAATCACTGTGGTGTCGTCAGCAAACTTGATGATGGAGTTGGATCCATGCACAGGCCTGCAGTCATGGGTGTAGAGGGAGTAGAGAAATGGGCTCAGCACACAGCCCTGTGGTACACCGGTGTTGAGTGTGATGGTGGTGGAGCAGGTGAGGCCTGACCTAACATGCTGAGGTCTGTTGGTCAGAAAGTCCATAATCCAGCTGCAAAGGGAGGTGTTAACACCCAAGTCTCCAAGTTTAGTGGTCAGCTTGGAGGGAATGACGGTGTTGAATGCTGAGCTGAATTCAACAAACAACATCCGTGCATATGTGTTGTTGTTTTCCAGGTGTGTGAGTACCGAGTGCAGTACTGTGCATACTGCATCCTCAGTGCTTCTATTGCTTCTATAGGCAAATTGGTGTGGGTCCAGTGTGGGTGGGAGGCAGTTCTTGAGGTGTGCCAGGACCAGTCGCTCAAAGCACTTCAGCCACTGGCAGCCTGAGAAGCAAACATACTCCAGTCCGTGTGTTGAAACTTGTCCTGAAGTACAGACTCTGCTCCCATTGGCCACACTTTGATGGTCTTCACTGATGGCTTCACACGGTTGATGAGGGGTGAATACTTGGGGGTGAGAAACAAAGAAAGGTGATCAGACTGTCTCAGGTGGGGGAGGGGAGTCGCGATGTAAGCTCCTGCGATGTTTGTGTAAACATGATCCAAAGTTTTTTCTCCTCTAGTGTGGCAGGAGACATGCTGATGGAATTTGGGGAGCACTGTCTTTAAGTTGGAGTGATTAAAATCACCCACAACAATAAATGCAGCTTCCGGGTGTACAGTCTGTTGTTTACTAATGGCCCCATGCAGTTCGTTCATAGCAAGCTTGGCATTAGCATCCGGGGGAATATAGGCTGTAGTTATGATGATGGAAGTGAACTCCCGCGGCAGATAGAAAGGTCTACACTTAACCATGAGAAACTCTAGGTTAGGTGAGCAGTGTTTTCCAACAATGTCAGAGTTTGTACACCAAGCTTTGTTTACATAAATGCACAATCCTCCGCCTCTGGTCTTGCCGAAGTCATCTGCCGTTCTATCTGCTCGGAGCGTGTAGCGTCCGGTTAGATCAATAGCATTATTGGGTATGTCGCTATGTAGCCATGTTTCAGTGAAAACCATGACATTGCAGTCCAAAAGTTTCTTACTATGGGTGATGCAAAGTCGTATCTCATCCATTTTGTTCACCAATGACCGCACATTAGCGAGGAAAATGCTGGGTAAAGACAGCCGGTGCAGTGTTAGCTTTAGCTTAGCTCTTAGTCCTCCGCGCTTCCCCCGCCTAGTTATGTGGTTTTAACGACATATCTCATTATTACGAGAAAAGACATTTTAACAAGAAAATGTTTTAACATCTTATTACGAGAAACGATGTCGCTTTAAAGACAACCTCATTATTACAACATAATTGAGTTGAAATAACTGTTTGTGGCAGCAATATGTCACCATAGTTTATGGCTTTAGATGTCACTAAAATTGTGTAATCATTTATTCTTGATGCAAACAGAATCAGCAGAAAATAATACTAGATGATAAAAGTTGTTGGAATAATTATTAACAAGTTTTTAAATCTTAGTAAAGCTAATTTTAAAATAGTCAGTAGAAGTAGAAACGAATGAGACAGATCTCTCTCTTTACTGACTTATAATGTTATAGGATGTCTTCTCTCTTTAAACAAACAAACAAAAAAAAACATCTCTAGAGTAAAGTTGTTCCAGAAGCCAAAATCAGTCTTCACTGGTGTAGTGGAGCAAAGTCTTTGCAAGAATAATGTTCAGAGGCTCAGAGTTTCAGAAGTCAAAACAAGATTTTTTAATAACACTTTTATTTAACCCTTTCCAGGTGCCCAGAGACATATACATTACATATGAGCTGTAAAGGTTTTAATGATCTTTATGGGCAGTGAACGCATTATTCATTCTTGCAGCCTCCATACACAATCTCAGTCACGTAGACCATGAGCCTATAATGCATCTGATTTTCATCATATTAAAACAACTTCTACAAATGTCTTCTATAGGATAGATAAAATATGTTGAGATGGTTACATGGTCCTGCAGAAAGTCCCACTCACAGCTTATACCTTTTTTATTTACTTCTTTTTCCAAACTCCTCCTAGGCCATATGCTCAATTTGCATTTGCATGTTTCTGGAGGCGTCCCATAATGACTAATTGGTCAATATCTTGTGAATACAAAGTCCAAACTTCACAAAACGTGGTATACATACACAACACGGTATTCTTAGAAACAAGCCAAGTTTAATGAATTTTTGATCCCCAGGTGGCTACCAGTATTTTTTTAATGTTTTTAAATCGTCCATTTATATCAGTGGGAATGAGAGATGAAGGCTGTAATACTAATGTTCTCCAAAAACTTTTGAGTTAAAATTTAAATGAAACAAAATACTGACTTGTTAAAAAAACTAAAAAAACCTTATGTGTACTGCATTAGGCTAACAGAGACTTGTCATAGCACTTGCATATTATTGCTCTTTTGTTGGTTTTGACTGCTTCTATTGTCCTCATTTGTTAGTCACTTTGGATAAAAGCACCCACTTAATGTAAATGTAATAAAAGCAAATATATATTTTTGTCTGCATATAATATGCAGGGATTTGTAATTTCTTGCGTGCATTTGTATATTGCTGCCGTAGAACTGTAGAATTTTTAACTACATGCAAACACTGCATTGCCGTGGTCAAATAAAATAATTAATTTAAAGAAACTTTGTAAGGTTTGTAGCTAGCTGCACTGCTTTAATACTTTTTATTTAATTTGAATTCTCTTCTGTTACTGTGGCTTCAGCGGAGCACTCATTTCCAAAACTGAAGCTGTAATAAAAAATATTGTTTGTATTTCATGATAAAATCGACAGAACTTAAAGGATGAGAATTTGTGTTACATTAAAAGCACAACGCTTATCACAATTATTGTGTGGCTGGTGCCCTACAAATAACGAATGGACTTGAAAACGTTAAATATTACTTTCAAGCAATTATACCATCAATCAAACAGCTTGTGAATAGTCACGTAACATTATTTACCACAGAAAAGACAAGAATAAGTTAACCCAGTTGGAGCCCACTTTAACTAATAACATTTATTTATTTTTTTGCAAATGGGCCCAGGGCTGAGTTGCTGCACCACTGGCATTATGGTCTTGCTTGGTGAGGATGTGGTGTCTGACCTGAAAGTGCTGGATCTGAAGATGACCTACTTATTGTGATTGTTTTTTGTATGAGTGCAAAGAGAAGATGAATGAGTGTAACTTTTCCCGCATGCAGTGCATTGATACGGTCTCTCTCCAGTGTGGATCCTCTCGTGTGATTTCAGGGTTCCTGACTGACTGAATCTCTTGTCACAGTGTGAACACTTGTAAGGTTTCTCTCCAGTGTGGATCCTCTGGTGCAGTTTTAATTCTTCAGCTGTAATAAAAGCCTTCTCACACTCAGAGCACACATAATCTCTCACACCGTTATGTCTCTTCTGATGTAATATTAAATTTTGCAGATGTGAAAACCTCCTTCCACACAGAGAACATGAATGTGGTTTCTCCTTTAAATGAACTTTCAGGTGACTTTTCAGGTTTGAAGCCCTCAAAAATGTTTTGTTGCATTGATCACATTCATGCACTTTTTCTCCAGTGTGGATGATCATGTGATCCTTAAGGGTTGCTGATTGTATAAAATTTTTCCCGCACTGATCACATATGAATGGTTTTTCTCCAGTGTGGATGTTCATATGTTTCTTAAGGGTTGATGATTGTGTAAAACTCTTACCGCACAGATCACAAGTGAATGGTTTCTCTCCCGTATGAACTCTCATGTGTGTCATAAAATTAGGTTTTTGTCTGAAACACCTCCCGCACTGATCACACGCGTAAGGTTTCTCTCCAGTGTGGACCCTCTCATGTGTTTTCAGGATTTCTGACCGACTGAATCTCTTGTCGCAGTGTGAACACTTGTAAGGTTTCTCTCCAGTGTGGCTCCTCATGTGAACCATGAGATTCTGTTCGCGTTTCAAACTCTTTCCACACTGAGTACAGATGAAAGATTTCTTGTCTCTTTTTTTCTTTAAATCTTTCTGTTTGGGTTGAGAGCGACTCAAAGGTTTTTCTCCAGTTTTGACATGATGTTTCTCCTCCTCTTCATTCAGTTCTTCGTTTTCATTTTCTTCAATCGACACTGAAATCAAAGTAAAATGTTTAAATTTCAGTATATCACAGAGAAATGTGAAAGGAAAGGACATAAAAGTGATTGCTCTACAAATCTTTCATCATAATGATGCATTTTATAAATTACATGTCCCTGAAACTTTTCAAAGAATGAGGTACATTGATCTTCCAATTATTACACTGTTAGAAATTGCTGTAGATTTAGCAGCGCAGTACTGTTACAGTGCATTACCACATTTATACATTACAGTAAAAGACTGTAATTTATATTGCATTCTGGGTGAGCAGGAATATTTTACAGTATATTTTAGTGTTTCTGTAACCTTGCTGTAACCTGACTGTAATACGCCAGGCAATAATACAAGATTGCTGTAAATAGCACGCCACCTGACGTCACATCACACACAGGGAGGAGATCGAAACACTGCGAGTTATGCGCGGTTTTATCCCGCTGCTCTCCCGACATTTTCAGGTCTAGTGAATTAGCTTAGGGTTTATTTCAACCAAAACTAGAGTCAATAATTGTAGGAACTGTGGAATGACAAACCGAGACCATTTTGGTGAGTTTTATTTGGTTTCTGTCGAGTTTGAACGAAGCTTGCTTTACTATGGTATGCAAGGTAAAATTAGCATTTTTGTCAATGGAGTCTGCTGGGTTTGAGGAGATCGATAAACTGTTTAAATCCCTTTTATATGATCCCTTTTATAATGTTGTCCGATTTTAGCCTGTCAATGACAAAAACGAGCACTTTTTAGACATAACGTGAAGAAAAAAAAAAAATAAATAAAAAAAAATAAATAATATAATATATATATATATTAGGGCCGGGACTCGATTAAAAAAATTAATCTAATTAATTAGAGGCTTTGTAATTAATTAATCGAAATTAATCGCATTTTAATCGCATATAAATATTTGACCTGAGAACAGTGAGAAGTAAGTTTTTTTATATAGATTTTTAAATTTCCCATCCACAGGGCCAACCAAAGCGGTCTCATCAGCTTCTTTGTCCATGTTCACTGTGGTTTGTTTTTGGCTGTTTCTCAATATGCGTTCTTCAGCGATCTTGCGTACTTGTGTTCTCGTTCTACGTCATCATTAACCGTCGAAGTTCAGTTCCAGTTCTCAAGAATGCAAGTATAGAGGATGCATGAAAGTGCCCGGATATGTTCTTGAAACTGAGGATGCATCGAGTGCAGACTTGAGAGAATCGAGCCGTTAGAAATCCCAGAAAACGCTGTGGGTGGCCGGTGTACGGAAGCCTGTAAGGTTTAAAGTCGCTCTCACAAATACTTAACGGCTCTTCAAGTTGAAAGTAAACATTTATCGTTTTGTTTTGGTTAATTTTAATGAAGTTATAAGACCCGGAGAAAGTCTGCATTTTTATTGGCATATTAAAATGAATCTTAACAGTAAAACATATAACGCTGTAAAATAAAACACAATACAATTATGTGAAAGTAATATCTATAATAGTATGAAATGTTTTAATAAGTTATGACATTTTGTAATATTTATTGTTCATTGGCCGTTTTTTATGCTGAGAAGCATAACACTATGAGTTAACCGCTGATTTAAATAGAAGAACAGATTAAATAAAGATGATGGACATCCTCAACATCTTCCTGTCAATCAGAATAAGCATAAGTCTGTTGGTGAACCTCTTTGGTGGTTCAGGCACAGCTGTCACAACACACGGGAGCGGCGAGCATCAGATCCAGCGCACTGATCGCCAGACCCCCGTCACTTTGCGGTCAGTTAGGCAGGAATGCAGTACATCTCAATTCTCATAAGTGTGCGTTCTGTGTTCTCGCGTCCTTCCGAGTTCGTTCTTCCAAGGAAGCCTGGCAAGACCGGTCTCCACGAGAACGCTAGTTGGTGCTCCAGTATAATCGGTCCGCCGAAACGCATCCAGTGAGAAACGTTCCGCGGTGCAAAAATAAGTGCGATTAAAATGCGTTAAAAAAATTTAACGCGTTATTTTTGTGTAATTAATTAATCTAAATTAACGCGCTAAAGTCCCGGCCCTAATATATATATATATATATATATATATTTGCAGCCCGCTTCATGACCAACGGCAGCAGCATCGCGGTCAATACTGGACATCTTTAATTAGTCACTTAGACAAGGAAACATGGGAAAACTTTCCTTGTTTCCTTGCAATGTAAATGAGTGGTTTGGGGTCAGAGATACTGGTACCAAGTTATTAACTAATTTAGGGATGCAGCGATTAACCGGTTCCGCGATTAACCGCGCTTTAAAACGTCACGGTTAATTAATCGTAAAGGTTTTGCAAAACCGAGTGTTTATGTTGCACGCAACTGAACTGTTGCAGCTTGTGCAAAATGAAAACAAAGTCGCACTAGTGGTGCACCAGCTTAAAATTACGTGCTTATCAGAGACACTGAGGCTACTACACTAATTACATTAGTGACAGAGGGACTAAACAGCGAAGCTTTATTTCCACCAGAGAAATGCCTGTCGATAGTAGTGTGCAGGGCTCGACAGTGCAAGCATTTCACTCGCATTTGCGACTAAAAATAGATGTGTGCGAACTGGAAAATGTATTTAGGAGCACAAGTGCGAATACAAAACAAAATACAAAACAGCCTAACTTATACAGTAGCCTATAACAAACGTATTTATTCTGCTTATTTATGGAAAAATTGCGATGCAGCCTCATATGATTACTTTAGAACTTTAAAAAGGCAACGGTTTAATTTAAATGAGCAGAGATGAGAAGAAAAGCGGAGCGAGTTAAAGTGAAGACGTGCTGAATGACGCACATTCGCCACTAGAGGGCGCTGCCGTTACCCCGGTAACCCAGTAAACAAATCAGCTGCCCTACTTTCCTAAAACTGTAAATAATGTTTCACACTCACAGTCATTTAGATATTTATATTCGCTTTAGTCTTCACAATAGCATCAAATAACTCTTACTTAAAGACTTAATGAGCTATTTATTTTCAAACATTGTTTCTAAGCTAAAACATGGCCCATCCACTGATCTATAATAGAGAACAGTGGGCCTATCTATATATCAACGACTGATTCGTTATTATTGTTCAGTAACACAAGTTCCATTAGTTAACATGAAAAAACAATGACTGCATTTATTAATAATGCTATCTTAATTTCAACTTTTATTAATACATTATAAAATCAAAAGTTGTCTTAATATAATTCAATGGAGCTAACATTAACTAACATAGTTGTATTTTTTATTAATCAACATTAACAAAGAATATTAACTACTGCAACAATTAGCTATTGCACATTTTTAGTTAATGTCAACCTGCTTTAATGTTAACAAATGGGACCTACCTATTGTTCTTTCGTTCATTATTTTCAAAAGAGAAATACTGTCATGGATCTTTACAGAGCAGCGGTCACCTTTTTTAATTCTAATGGGAGAGATGGACTTTTGTTTGTTGTTTATTATTATTTTGTGCTGTATTGTTGGTTACTGTGTTATTTCTGTTTCAAAAGCCAGCAATAAATAACACTTTAACATCTAAAGAGTGTTCATGTGATTTTATACATTATTAATGTTGGGAAATTAATAAATGCCTAATAATCGTCATAATCGTAAAACCGTGATTATTCATCAGACAATAATCGTACCAGCAAAATCTATAATCGTTGCATCCCTAAACTAATTAGGCAGGAGAACAGTTCTGTAGCATGGTGATTGACAAAAAATTATTTTGATAATAAAAATTAGTGTTAAATTAGTTTTATTACAGTTACTAATGATCTAACAAAGACAAGCAAAATGCATGCCAACATATTCAGCAATGTCAAGCACAATATGATTTTTTTAATAACTGATGTATTGTTGGAGTGTATTACATTTAGTCATTTTGCAGACGCTTTTATCCAAAGCGACTTACAATTGGGGAATACATAAAGCGATTAATCTCGAAGAGGCAATCAGACAGACGAAGAGCTCGTAACACCAAGTCTCAGGCATTGTTCAAATGAGTTTTCAGTTGTTGCTGGAAGATTGACAGGGATCCCGCAATCCGGATAGGGGTGGGAAGATCATTCCACCAGCCAGGAATTGTGAACGAGAATGTTCTGGAGAGTGATTTTGAGCCTCTCTGTGATGGTACCACAAGGCGTCGCTCACTAGCAGATCTCAGGCTTCTGGAGGGGATGTAGGTTCGTAATAGTGAGTGGAAGTAGGCGGGTGCTGAGCCTGTGGTAGTTCTGTACGCAAGCATCAGTGTCTTGAACTTGATGCGAGCTGCAACTGGCAGCCAGTGCAAGGAGATGAAGAGAGGTGTAACATGGGCTCTTATGGGTTCGTTGAAGACCAGTCGTGCCGCTGCATTCAGAATCATTTGTAGAGGTTTGATTGTGCTTGATGGAAGTGGTGGTGAATGGGGCTTTAGATGACATGTTAGCGTTCTTTGGAGATATAATGCTCCAACAAGCCTGCTTGATTAATTACCAAAGAAGAATGTCAAAATTATTCAGCAAAATAAGATTCTTATCAAAGTGATAAAATGTTGTTGCAAAAATAAGTACACCCTCCTGAAAATTACTAAATAAAACTAACAACCTAAAAAGTGTATAGGTTTAAGGCTATTTTTGATCAACAGGTAAGTATATTGAAACAAAACAGACAAGTAATTTCCTGACAATTAAAAGTGTTATATAGCCCACTGAACCTTAGCTATGGTTCAGTTGTAAGCTGTCTCCAGTACTGCCCCGCGAGCGCAAGGTCTGACTCTCCCGGCACAGTCTCGCCTTTCTCGGTGTCTGCTCTGTGCAGCGAAGCAGAGCATTCAGTTGACCGTAATGCAGCAGACTCGTCAATAAATGAGTACAAAACGGCGTTTCCAAGCACCTGTCGCTTACTGACTGTTTAGACTTTTAAATATGAATATAATTTGTCTGTTAATATGCGCATAGTTTTAATGAATGAGACAAAACAGTAATATTGCCAAAACCACTGCATATAGTCGCTTTTTAGTGTAAGTTAGACGTATAGTGATTTTATCATACAATGTCATGATTATACCAGGATTATATCAGGGTATTATATCAGGATTTAAGGAGTATAGTGAGAGCGATTCCTGGTTAACATGTAGTATTAATGAGTCACTATTTATATTTGTTTTATGTATTAAAACAGAAAATATATAAATGTGAACAGCTTTATTGGGCATTCGGTTGTATTACAGTATGTGACAGTTAATAGAGTAGAACAGATCTGAAGTGCCAAAACTTGTCTGAGCGCAAAATTTATGCATTGACGTCATATGCAAATTAATATGTGACTGTGAGACATCACCTGCTGCCACAAGTCTCACAAAATCTTGTGGGAAACACTGTACTGTTCTACATACTCTAAAGATCTACTGATGATGCCATCTCTCACATCCTCCACTCTTCCCTCACACACATGGACAGCAACAATGGGAATTATGTAAGGCTGCTATTCATTGACTATAGCTCAGCTTTCAACACTATAGTCCCCATCAAGCTGGCATCTAAACTCACTGACCTCGGCCTAAACTCCTCACTCTATGACTGGATTCAAGACTTCCTCACCGGCAGACCTCAAGTGGTGAAAGTTGGCCAGTTCACCTCAAACTACATCACTCTGAAAGTAGGAGCCCCACAGGGCTGTGTCCTGAGTCCCCTGCTCTACTCTCTCTACATGCATGACTGCGTGTCCTCTCACAGCTCCACATCTATTACCAAATTCGCTGATGATACTGTGGTTCTGGGCCTCATCTCCAACAACGATGAGACCGCATACTTGGATGAGGTAGAGAGACTCGCATCATGGTGCCAGGACAACTGTCTCTCTCTGAATGTGAGAAAATGTTTTTGTTTTTTACTTATATTTTCGTTATTTTTTCTATTCTGAACACTGCTAAATGTACAGGATTTTTTGTGGAGTGTAGGGAATATAAATACATGTTTGTAAATGTTTTGTTTATTTTACATTATTTCTGAAATGATAAAATGTGTTTTATACATCAATCAACTTGTACACCAATGCAACTTATCTGTGTCATAAAGTGCTCATAAAAATAGGTAGAGATGGTACAAGAATAGAACTGTGCAAGTAAACCTAGTACAGTAGTAAGTGAGTGTCAATTTAGAATAAAATAAATAAATAATAATAATCGATGCTTCATTTGTCATAAACGTATTATGCGGCCCCTCCCTTAATGTGGAAAACTTGATGTGGCCCTCGAGTCAAAAAGTTTGCCCACCCCTGGTCTATTCACTCTGTTTCCATCTGGTAAGTGCTTCCGTAGCCTGATGGCAAAAACTGAGAGACTTAGGAGGAGCTTCTTCCCCCGGGCCATCAGGCTCCTAAACTCTAACTCTGTGTCAAAACATCTCACGACTCCATGTAAATATCACCATATCAATAAGCTATTCATAATTTTTTTTCCCCACCTCATATTGCTGCTATGTAAATACCCTGTTCAACTTTTTGCACATTCCTTCTTATGTTACTATTTAAGTCAACAAACATACTGCCCTGCACATTTATATTTTATTCTTTTATTTTTTCTACTTTTCTTTTTCTTTAATATTTATGTCCATTCGGTGTTTTGTGTTCTTTATAATTGCAGTCCTCGGAGCGAACCTGACCTACATTTCACTGCTGGTTATACTCTGTATAATTGTGTATGTGACAAATAAAAATCTTGAATCTTGAAGTTACATAACTACATTTCTGTAAAAGCAAAATACAGTAACTTGCTGGCAACCGTGCTGCCAGTAAATTTTACAGTAACTAAAAATCCAGGGAAATTGTTAACAGTGTATGTTTAATTATTATGCTACATTTCTATAGTGAGAGCTATTAAATATATTAAATCAACTCCAGAAGTTTATAGAAAGTGCCCTTAGAAATTCGTGGGGAAGTAAATGGCTGCCCACTGCTCCGGGTGTGTGTTCACTGCTGTGTGTGTGTTCACTTTGGATGGGTTAAATGCAGAGCACAAATTCCGAGTATGGGTTACCATACTTGGCAGTATGTCACTTCACTTATAATTTGCTGCTTCAACTATATTATTGCACAGCTATAAATATATACATATAAATATATATATATTTTTTGTATTATTACAACACTTGTATTATTATCTTGAAGCTTTATAACCTTAATATTCTTCAGCCTCATTGATGAAGGATCAAGTATAAACACCAACCTGTTTGTTCTTCAATGTGTTTCATTCTGCAGGGTTCTGGATCTCTCATGTTCTCTCTGTCCTTCAATAAACTCTGTCTCTGCAGATTTCACTTCTTCCTGATGCTCTGATGCTCGTCTTCACTTGTAGACTGATGAGAATATTCCAGCATTTATTGCTGAACTGCAGTGGGAGGAGCTTCACTGAAGGTGTGATTGTTGTGGGAGGAGCTTCACTGAAGGAGTGATTGTTGTGGGAGGAGCTTCACTGCAGGTGTGATTGTGATCGCTGTACAGTAAGAGGAGCAGATCTGTCAAAATCAAATAATAAATCACTTTGTACACCTTTACACTAATTCACATATTTAAAGTATTCATGTTTATCTATGTAGCTATTTAGTAATATAACTTAAGCAAATGAATTGCAAACTGTTTTATACTCATTCACAAATTCTATTCACATTTTTGTCTCTCTATATTTTTAGGAATTTCATCCACATATTTTATTCCTACATTCCTACCTGCCCCATCATTAATATACAGGCTAGGCAAAAAACAAAAACAAACAAATATAAGCAATGCAAGAATGAAAAAAAAAAAAGTTTAAGGGTTGGGTTAGTTTAGTTTGTCTCCCTTTTCACCCCTGGCGAGTGCACCCCTGTTAAGTTTATCTTAAGTACTAAGGAATCATTTTTAGTATATTAAGTACAAAATTAGTGTGCGAAAATAGAACACTTTAAGTACATTATGGAGGTGCACTTGTTTTCACCTGGGTTGTACTTAATATACTAAAAATTATTCTATAGTATTTCGTAAACTTAAAGATCAAAGTTAAAACTTAAAGATAAACTTAGTATCAATTAAGTGCATTCACAACTGTGCTATTTTTGGACACCATAAACATGAACTAAAATGGGCTTTTAACATACTATCTCTGCATTTAAAAAAAATGTATGTAGTCACCACTTGTAGTACACTTGGGTGTACCAGTTTATGAAAGATGGGTTCAAGTGTACTACAAGTGGTAACTAAATGTGGTAACCAAATACACTTTTTTAAATACAGAGACAGTATGTTTCTTTTTAGTTATATTTAGTTATGTTTTTTTTTTAGTCATTTCAGCTCAGCTTTGAATGTGGTTGTGAATCCTGACAATGTCAATTCGGCTATATATATATATGCGGTTCGGACGGTCGTCTAATAATAGAATGCTCTATGAAGTGAAGTGATGTTGCCATACTAGCCTTTACCTTCTGCTCTAGTCTTGTTTGTGTTAAACTTAAGTAGGGATAACTGCAGGCTCGCACAATAGGCGTGGCTAAAAGTGTGACGCGTCAATGCACTCCATGCTAATCGGCGCATTTTTATAATCGCATAACATTATTTTTGCTCAAAATTATATTTGTAATGATTGTTGTCATTTGAGAAACTTACTTTTGCATTTCAGGTAGGCTATATTGCACTTTCACCAGTAAGCACAAATCAATAGGTTTATTTTACATCAACTAGTGTACTGGTTTAATTATAGGCTTTTTAAATAAGCAAAACACCAGGCAGAAAATGTATCTTTGTAACAGTGAAGCTTCGGGGATTCGAACTCGTGATATCTGGCAACCGCACACATGAAAACTCACGGAGTAGAGCAGTCCGCGATAACATTGTGTCTCCTCTTTTGACGAAAATAAAAATAGGTTTTTGGTAAAGTTTTTAATAGATATTAGTCCCCTCAACGGAATTGCATGTTGATATAGTCATAGTTACCATTTATTACAATTATTGAACAGTTATTATTGATGCAATAAGAATCAGCAGACAATAAAAACCGACAATAACAATTATTTATAAAACTATCGAGTTTAATCCATGATAATTTGGAAATTAATGATCTCTCTTTGAGGCACAAGCCAGAGCATCTCAACAGAAGAAGAGAAGCAAAGCCTGCTGTAAAGATACTGTAAACATGTCAGCATTTAGATGTTCTGAGCACGATCATATGATAAATGTGTACATAATATTAAGCACGCGATCACAATCAATCTTTAATGTTCAACATTAAATGCCACTAGCATTATCACTCTAGAAATTTAATAAAAATGCACGAAATCGTTCATGTCTGCAAGTTTACTGTAATGTTCCTTTCAGATAAATCAGTTTGCAGATGCATAAATAGTGTTTTATCCGAGGAAAACAATTTAGAAATAACCTCGTAGGATGTTGATGTTCCATATCTGTTTAAATAAGCGAAATATCTGCAATTATTAACTCACCTCAGAAGACAACAAACGCGCTGACTGAATGAGGAACGAGTGATGACGTCTTCTTCTTCTTGTTTGAATCTAAATGTATAGCGACACCTACTGCTGTGGTGCAGTCATGTTTAAAATGACATATGAACATGTAAAAAGGGTTGGGGGGAAGCATTATTAATAATAATAATAATTCTTCATACATTTGGGACTCTTTCCTTTACCTGATCCGCAGGTTCCAGGGTCCCATCTGGGGCTGTGTCTCCAGCTCCTCCAGAATGCTTCCCTGGTTCCCTAAAATCCAGATCAGGCTACAGCATCCCTGTTTGATTTGAAATCCTCTCGCTTAACCCTGTCCTATAAATGTATTTTATTAGCAGCCTATATCCTATCTTTATTTAGCTCATATCCTAACAAGTAGCCCAAATCCTTACCTTTTTATTTAGGAATGTTATTATCAGTGTTGGGGAAAGATACTTTTAAAAGTAATGCATTACAATATTGCGTTACTAAAAAAGTAACTAATTATGTTACTTAGCTAATTTTTATGGAGAGTAATGCGTTACGTTACTTTTGTGTTCATTTTTAAATATGAGCAGGGCTTGATTGTTTTTAATACAAGAAGTTCTACTTCTACAAATCTACAAATATAAAAGCCCTTTCACACCAAAAAGTGTAATGAATAAACCTCAGGCTGAAGGAAGAGTAAACGTCTGTACAGTAGAACACAGGAGAAGAAGGTTCAACACTCTTCAGCAATAAAAAACAATGAAGCACAATTGTTAGTTTACCTAAAGTCATTTTTGCTTATTAGTATGGTTGAACTGGATCATCAAAGGTCAGCAGCAAAGACATTGGTTAATAAAATGGGATTAGATACATTTGTGTTGTTTAACATATTTAATTATTGAAGGTTTGCATCATATTCTGAGTTTGCATGTCACTCTTTTAATTCATTTTGATGAATACTAAATCAGTTTTTTGCGAGTGGGATGAATTAATGCACATTCACATTTAGTCTAGAACTACAGTAACATTATGTTCACACAGTGCACTGTCAGTCAATAAATGGGGAAAAAATAACTCAGATATTTTCTTGTAAATTAAAAAGTAATGCTATTAAATAAAAGCTTTTTGTTTCAGATAAATGCCGACCCTTGGATATTCATAAAAAAAAAAAAAAAAAAAAAAAAAATTTTCACCAAACATCTTTAAAAAACAAACAAAACAAACATTAAAAATCTTACTGTTCAAAAACTTCTGACTGGTAGGTTATATATATTACAGAAATGTTATATTGTAATGATATTTTATATATATATATATATATATATATATATATATATATATATATATATATATATATATAAAAGTGTGTGTGACAAAAAGATCACAAAACCAGTCTGAAGTCGCTGGGGTATATTTGTAGCAATAGCCAAAAATACATCATGGGTCAAAATTATCCATTTTTCTTTTATGCCAAAAATCATTAGGATATTAAGTAAAGATCATGCTCCATTAAGATATTTTGTAAATTTCCTACGTTAAATATATCAAAATGTAATTTTTGGTTAGTAATATGTATCAAAAACCTCATTTGGACAACTTTAAAGGCGATTTTTTTTGCACCCTCAGATTCCAGATCTTCAAATAGCTGTATCTCGGCCAAATATTGTCCTATCCTAACAAACCATACATCAATGGAAAGTTTATAAATTCTGCTTTCAGATGATGTATAAATCAATTGACACTTATGACTGGTTTTGAGGTCCAACATTTCTGTCCCCCTCACTTCTGAAATGATGGCTACGCACCTGGAATATTTCCCTTTAAGCATTTTTCTAATTTATTGTACCAAAATGTAGGCTGCTTTTTACACTTTTGTCCATACAACTTAGTTTAATCCAAAATTTAAAAAATAAATATGCCGAATAGTTTAAGAACAATCACACCAGGATAGATTAAAATGATTAGTCCACAGATAAAAGTTTATTTAGTTTTTTCACTCAAATGATAAATAATAAGCTACAGTACAACAAACGGAACTCAACTAGCTGAATCTTGCTGTGGTTTCTGCCTTGATGTGGTTCCATCATCCAGCAAGAAATGTCTGTTAGACACGCTGAGATGTGAGCAGCTATCGTCGGATCGTCAGGATGGAATGAGAGGTAGAGTTGAGTGTCATCAGCATAGCAGTGATATGAAAAGCCATGTTTCTGAATGACAGAACCTAGCGATGCCATATAGACAGAAAAGAGAAGTGGTCCAAGAACTGAGCCCTGAGGCACCCCAGTAGCTAGATGTTGCGACTTGGATACCTCACCTCTCTAAGATACTTTGAAGGACCTATCAGAGAGGTAAGACTCAAACCACTGGAGTGCGGTTCCTGAGAAGCCCTTTCTCAATAGCGTTGACAAGAGGATCTGATGGTTGACCGTATCAAAAGCAGCAGACAGATCCAGCAAGATAATGAAGATCTGTTAGCCGCTCTTGCAAGTCTTAGGGCTTCGACAACAGAAAGCAAGGCAGTTTCGGTCGAATGTCCACTTCTGTAGCCAGATTGTTTACTGTCCAGGAAGTTGTTCTGTGTGAGAAAGACAGAGACTTGGTTGAATACAACTCGTTCAAGTGTTTTTGCAATGAAAGGAAGAAGGGAAACCGGTCTATAGTTCCCTAAAAGAGTTGGGTTATAGAGTGGGTTTTTTAAGAAGTGGAGTTATACGAGCCTGTTTAAATGCTGACGGAAAAATTCCAGTGTGAAGGGATGCGTTAACGATGTGAGTGAGTGCAGGTCCAACTGCAGGAGAAATCGCTTGAAGGAGATGAGATGGAATAGGATCAAGCGGACAGGTAGTAGGATGACTGGAAAGGATGAGTTTAGAGACATCTGCCTCAGAGAGTGGAGAGAAGGATGTGAACGAGATGTGATTTGCGCCATACACTTTCTGCAGCCCTGAGTTTCGAACGATGTTTTTGAAGAACATCAGATAGCCAAAGGGCAGTTAAGTTAGCTCATCAGCTCGCTCAAATCAGCTATACAGGCATCGATACGGAATGTTTAACATTAATTTCAATAATGAGCATGCTGTTATTGTTTACACAGTCGTCAAGGATATGCAGAGCGAACACGCCATCGTTTTCAAAAGTCTCCATTTTGGTCCGTTTACACTGAAACGCAACCCCAGAGTTTTCAAACTAATACAGGGTCTGCAGCGTTTTCAAAAGTCTCCGTTTTCAACCTCGAAAACGCCGGAGTAGTGTAAACGATAGGCATATCCGTAACAAAAAGTTATGCGTTTTAATATGAACACACACTAGTGTAAACGGGCCTAATCTAATCATTAATAAATGGTTTAGTTCTTCATGAGTTATACATTAACTTGTGATTATCTGTGCATTAGTTAAGCATAAATTAATGCATATTTGTGCACCCCTATTGTAAAGTGTTAAACTGAAAGCAAAAAGCATTAAACTGTTACGAAATGATGAACAAGTTTAGGCATAAGTCTGTGGAACTCTGAAAATATTTGTTTGTTTTTGAAATATTATGTTAAACCTGCTGAAATACAAGTTCCACATGCTTGTCTGGGAAACGCATGAATATCCACAGAAACCGAAAATCTCATAATTCTGGAAATCAGTTTTTCCCACTGCACTGCATCCTGCGCTGCCATTGGCCCATCTAAGGTTCACAACTGAACACCACTGATCACATTAACAACCAATAATGAACACTACTTTCATAAATCCCTTATTTCAATCGCCTCTATAATATTACATTAATATAACAATCATATTATTTTTCTGGTGACTCTCCGGTAACTTGGCTACATACTAACATCCTAAAAACAACAGATGATGTTTATTTTTCCTGTCAATTGTTATGCTGATTATCTGATTCATACAGATTAAAACGTATAGATCAACACATTATTGTGTCATGTTTGGTGAGGATGCGGTGTCAGACCTGGAAATGCTGGATCTGAAGAGAATCTATTTACTGTGAATTCTTTTAGTATGCTTGCGTAGAGAAGATGATTGTCTGAAACTCTCCCCGCATGCAGTGCAGTGATATGGCTTCTCTCCCGTATGAACTCTCATGTGCACCTTAAGTTGATCTTTGTGTCTGAAACTCTTCCCGCACTGATCACATGTGTAAGGTTTCTCTCCAGTGTGGATCTTCTCATGTCTTTTCAGGGTTTCTGACCGACTGAATCTCTTGTCACAGTGTGAACACTTGTAAGGTTTCTCTCCAGTGTGAATCATCTCGTGCAGTTTCAATTCTGTAGCTGTAATAAAAGTCTTCTCACACTCAAAGCACATGTATTCTCTCACACCAGTGTGTATCTTCTGATGTAGTTTGAAATTCTGCAGATGTGAAAAACTCTTTCCACATAAAGAACATGAATATGGTTTCTCCTTTGAATGAATTTCCAGGTGACTCTTCAGGCTTGAATCCCACAAAAATATTTTGCCGCATTGATCACATTCATGCAGTTTCTCTCCAGTGTGGATGACCATGTGTCTCTTCAGCTTTGCTGATTGTGCAAAACTCTTCCCGCACTGATCACATGTGAATGGTTTCTCTTCAGTGTGGATCTTCATGTGATTCTGAAGTTGAGCTTTTTGTCTGAAACTCTTCCCGCACTGATCACATGTGTATGGTTTGTCTCCAGTGTGGATCCTATCATGTCTTTTCATGGTTTCTGAATGACTGAATCTCTTGTCACAGTGTGAACACTTGTAAGGTTTCTCTCCAGTGTGGATCCTCTCATGTGTTTTCAGATGTTCTGTCTGACTGAATCTCTTGTCGCAGTGTGAACACTTGTAAGGTTTCTCTCCAGTGTGGATCCTCTGGTGCCGTTTCAAATGTTGAGCTGTAATAAAAGTCTTCTCACACTCAAAGCACATATATTCTCTCACACCAGTGTGCATCTTCTGATGTACTTTTAAATTCTGCAGAAGTGAAAAACTCTTTCCACAGAAAGAACATGAATGTGGTTTCTCCTTTGAATGAACTTTCAGGTGAATCTTGAGTTTCTGTTTGCTTGTCAAGCTCTTTCCACACTGAGTGCAGGTGAAAGATTTCTCATCTCTTATTTTCTTTAAATCTTTCTGTTTGGTTTGAGAGCGACTCAAAGGTTTTTCTCCAGTTTTGACATGTTTCTCCTCTTCATTCAGTTCTTCATTCTCCTCATTTTCTTTGGTCAGCTCTGAAATTAAAGTAAAATGTTTAATGTTCAGTAAATCACAGAGATTTTCCATGAATGAGATACATTGATCTTCCTACTATTATGTTTAAAACATTATAGGAACAAATCTCATGTTTCTATAGTGAGAAATATTAAATATATGAAATCCCCTCCACAAGTTTATAGAAAATGCTCTGCTCTGTCTATGCATGCGCTGTTCACACAGAACACAGCGCGCGAGAAGTGAATGCAGTTGTCTTTCGCACCCGACTGCTTTTTAATCACTTGAACTTTTAAATTAACAAGGCTTAAAAAAACATTTAAAAGATAAACTTTGTTGTCGACGCAGCAGTGGCCCGATCGGGCCAGTGACAAATCCGTCTACTGTCCCGAGCGTCCTTCACACTGGCCCCGGGCCATCGGGCAGTCCTTATTGTCGAGCCCTGTACTGAATAGCAAGATGGCAAACTTATCAAAAAGGGTCACATAATTTTGTTACGTTACGTTACATTTTCATGGTTTACAATGGCAGGGCCTGCCATCTTGTCTTTTTGGCTTGTTGTGTCTGATTGCATTTTAACCCCAAGGAGGAAATCCAGATCAAATCCCAGAAGGGAAAAATCAAAACAAAATAAAGTTAAAACTTGTTTTGAACAATTTCTTTGTCATCTGCAGATTGATATTAATTAGAGGAAAAAAAATCGATTTAAATCATAAATCTGGCTTTTGTGAAAAAAAAATTAAAAAATCGGGGATTTTTTCTTAGGCTATATCGCCCAGCCTTACAGTGAGATTATTATTAATTAACCATCGACCTACAGCTGTATTAATTTTGGCAGCCATTTTTAATTTAGTCTTACTCAAATGTACATTTTAGTTATATTTAATCAATCTTGTCCTGTTTTTGCTTAGTCAAGGTTAAGTCAACGAAATGTATGAGCATTTTAGTCAATAAAATGTAAGTCACATTTGTGTTATGCTGTATAATGGTTAAACTGATAAACATTATTTGTGCTCAAAATTATATTTGTAATGATTGTTGTCATTTGAGAAATTTACTTTTGCATTTCAGGTAGGCTATATTGCACTTTCACCAGTAAGCACAAATCAATAGGTTTATTTTACCTCATCTAGTGTACTGGTTTAATTATAGGCTTTTTAAATAAGCAAAACACCAGGCAGAAAATGTATCTTTGTAACAGTGAAGCTTCGGGGATTCGAACTCGTGATATCTGGCAACCGCACACATGAAAACTCACGGAGTAGAGCAGTCCGCGATAACATTGTGTCTCCTCTTTTGACGAAAATAAAAATAGGTTTTTGGTAAAGTTTTTAATAGATATTAGTCCCCTCAACGGAATTGCATGTTGATATAGTCATAGTTATCATTTATTAAAATTACTGAACAGTTATTATTGATGCATGAAGAATCAGCAGACAATAAAAACCGACAATAACAATTATTTATAAAACTATCGAGTTTAATCCATGATAATTTGGAAATGAATGATCTCTCTTTGAGGCACAAGCCAGAGCATCTCAACAGAAGAAGAGAAGCAAAGCCTGCTGTAAAGATACTGTAAACATGTCAGCATTTAGATGTTCTGAGCATGATCATATGATAAATATGTACATAATATTAAGCACGCGATCACAGATCAATCTTTAATGTTCAACATTAAATGCCACTAGCATTATCACTCTAGAAATTTAACAAAACTGCACGAAATCGTTCATGTCTGCAAGTTTACTGTAATGTTCCTTTCAGATAAATCAGTTTGCAGATGCATAAATAGTGTTTTATCCGAGGAAAACAATTTAGAAATAACCTCGTAGGATGTTGATGTTCCATATCTGTTTAAATAAGCGAAATATCTGCAATTATTAACTCACCTCAGAAGACAACAAACGCGCTGACTGAATGAGGAACGAGTGATGACGTCTTCTTCTTCTTGTTTGAATCTAAATGTATAGCGACACCTACTGCTGTGGTGCAGTCATGTTTAAAATGACATATGAACATGTAAAAAGGGTTGGGGGGAAGCATTATTAATAATGATAATTATTCTTCATACATTTGGGACTCTTTCCTTTACCTGATCCGCAGGTTCCAGGGTCCCATCTGGGGCTGTGTCTCCAGCTCCTCCAGAATGCTTCCCTGGTTCCCTAAAATCCAGATCAGGCTACAGCATCCCTGTTTGATTTGAAATCCTCTCGCTTAACCCTGTCCTATAAATGTATTTTATTAGCAGCCTATATCCTACTCTATATTTATTTAGCTCATATCCTAACAAGTAGCCCAAATCATTACCTTTTTATTTAGGAATGTTAATTCCTTTCTTTCTTCACTATATTTTTTTTACAATCATATATTACATGCTCTACTGTTTCTTTCTCCCTACAATACTCACATAAATCGTTCTCATGTGCTCCAGTAATAAATAGTAATGCATTCGGTCCTGTGTGCCCAAGTCTCATCCTTGTTATGACTTGTTCACTCCTGTTTCTACAACTAATGTTTCGTTTAGTATTATTTTTATATATATATATATATTAAATAAAAGCTTTTTGTTTCAGATAAATGCTGACCCTTGGATATTAATAAAAAAAAATAAAAAAAAACTTTTCACCAAACATCTTTAAAAAACAATAAAAATCTTACTGTTCTAAAACTTCTGACTGGTAGGTTATATATATTACATAGATGTTATAATGTAATGATATATATATATATATATATATATATATATATATATGTATGTGTGCGTGTGTGTGTGTGTGTGTGGCCAAGGACCACAAAACCAGTCTGAAGTCGCCGGGGTATATTTGTAGCAATAGCCAAAAATACATCATGAGTCAAAATTATAAATGTTTCTTTTATGCCAAAAATCATTAGGATATTAAGTAAAGATCATGCTCCATTAAGATATTTTGTAAATTTCCTACGTTAAATATATCAAAATGTAATTTTTGATTAGTAATATGCATTAAAAACCTAATTTGGACAACTTTAAAGGCGATTTTTTTGCACCCTCAGATTCCAGATCTTCAAATAGCTGTATCTCGGCCAAATATTGTCCTATCCTAACAAACCATGCATCAATGGAAAGTTTATCAATTCTGCTTTCAGATGATTTGACACCAAACAATTGACACTTATGACTGGTTTTGAGGTCCAACATTTCTGTCCCCCTCACTTCTGAAATGATGGCTACGCACCTGGAATATTTCCCTTTAAGCATTTTTCTCATTTATTGTACCAAAATGTAGGCTGCTTTTTACACTTTTGTCCATACAACTTAGTTTAATCCAAAATTTTAAATGAACACTTTCATGCTTGTGTGTGGGCTTAGATTCCTGTTCATTCTGTAAATATGCCGAATAGTTTAAGAACAATCACACCAGGATAGATTAAAATGATTAGTCCACAGATAAGTTTATTTAGTTTTTTCACTCAAATGATAAATAATAAGCTACAGTACAACAAACTGAACTCAACTAGCCGAATCTTGCTGTGCTTTCTCCTAACATTACACAAACGATGTCTATGGTCATTCAGTCAGTGATGGCTGCACAAAACGTGCAAACTAACAAAAAACAGTAATACTTTACAATAAGGTGGCACTAATATGCATTAATTGATGCTTAACTAATGCACAGATAATCATGAGTTGATATATAACTCGTGAAGAACTAAAACATTTAGTAATAATTACTGCATCAGCAACAAATGAACATTCTGTATGATTCATAAAATGAACATTCTGTATGATTCATAGATTAAGTAACCAATAAATTGTTATTAATTAAATGTGCCATAATGTATTAATTCCCTAATAACATATTATATTAACTGATAGTGTAAATTCATGTGTTAATTACCACAATGTGTCGAAGCCATGCATTTCAACATCCAATTTTTGGATCTCCATTGACACTACACAACTGAAAACGCATGTCACATGACTATTCATGCAGGTACAACCATAGATATGTATAGGTAGAGCACCTATTATTTAGATGGTGGACGCGTATGCGTGCTTGGAGCGGTCGAATGGGGAATCTACCCATACATATCTATGGATACAATAATGAACATGCTGTTATTGTTTACACAGTTGTCAAGGATATGCAGAGCAAACACGCCATCGTTTTCAAAAGTCTCCGTTTTGGTCCGTTTACACTGAAACGCAACCCCAGAGTTTTCAAACTAATACAGGGCCTGCAGCGTTTTCAAAAGTCTCCGTTTTCAACCTCGAAAACGCCGGAGTAGTGTAAACGATAGGCATATCCGTAACAAAAAGTTATGCGTTTTAAAATGAACACACACTAGTGTAAACGGGCCTAATCTAATCATTAATAAATGGTTTAGTTCTTCATGAGTTATACATTAACTTGTGATTATCTGTGCATTAGTTAAGCATAAATTAATGCATATTTGTGCACCCCTATTGTAAAGTGTTAAACTGAAAGCAAAAAGCATTAAACTGTTACGAAATGCTGAACAAGTTTAGGCACAAGTCTGTGGAACTCTGAAAATATTTGTTTGTTTTTGAAATATTATGTTAAACCTGCTCAAATACAAGTTCCACATGCATGTCTGGGAAACGCATGAATATCCACGTATGCTGTGCCACAGAAACCGAAAATCTCATAACTCTGGAAAACAGTTTTTCCCACTGCACTGCATCCTGCGCTGCCATTGGCCCATCTCAGGTTCACAACTGAACACCACTGATCACATTAACAACCAATAATGAACACTACTTTCATAAATCCCTTATTTCAATCGTCTCTATAATATTACATTAATATAACAATCATATTATTTTTCTGGTGACTCTCCGTAACTTGGCTACATACTAACATCCTAAAAACAACAGATGATGTTTATTTTTCCTGTCAATTGTTATGCTGATTATCTGATTCATACAGATTAAAACGTATAGATCAACACATTATTGTGTCATGTTTGGTGAGGATGCGGTGTCAGACCTGGAAATGCTGGATCTGAAGATAATCTATTTACTGTGAATTCTTTTAGTATGCTTGCGTAGAGAAGATGATTGTCTGAAACTCTCACCGCATGCAGTGCAGTGATATGGCTTCTCTCCCGTATGAACTCTCATGTGCACCTTAAGTTGATCTTTGTGTCTGAAACTCTTCCCGCACTGATCACATGTGTAAGGTTTCTCTCCAGTGTGGATCTTCTCATGTCTTTTCAGGGTTTCTGATTGACTGAATCTCTTGTTGCAGTGTGAACACATGTAAGGTTTCTCTCCAGTGTGGATCATCTCGTGCAGTTTCAATTCTGTAGCTGTAATAAAAGTCTTCTCACACTCAAAGCACATATATTCTCTCACACCAGTGTGTATCTTGTTGTGTTGTTTGAAATTCTGCAGATGTGAAAAACTCTTTCCACATAAAGAACATGAATATGGTTTCTCCTTTGAATGAATTTCCAGGTGACTCTTTAGGCTTGAATCCCACAAAAATGTTTTGCCGCATTGATCACATTCATACAGTTTCTCTCCAGTGTGGATGACCATGTGTCTCTTCAGCTTTGCTGATTGTACAAAACTCTTCCCGCACTGATCACATGTGAATGGTTTCTCTCCAGTGTGGATCCTCATGTGATTCTTAAGTTGATCTTTTTGTCTGAAACTCTTCCCACACTGATCACATGTGTAAGGTTTCTCTCCAGTGTGGATCCTCTCATGTGTTTTCAGGGTTTCTGAATGACTGAATCTCTTGTTGCAGTGTGAACACTTGTAAGGTTTCTCTCCAGTGTGGATCCTCTGGTGCCGTTTCAAATGTTGAGATGTAATAAAAGTCTTCTCACACTCAAAGCACATGTAATCTCTCACACCAGTGTGTGTCTTTTGATGTGCTTTTAAATTATGCAGAAGTGAAAAACTCTTTCCACACAAAGAACATGAATGTGGTTTCTCCTTTGAATGAACTTTCAGGTGACTCTTCAGGGCTGAAGCCCACAAAAATGTTTTTCCACATTGATCACATGTGTACGGTTTCTCTATTGCATGAACTTTCAGGTGAATCTTGAGTTTCTGTTTGCTTGTAAAACTCTTTCCACACTGAGTGCAGGTGAATGATTTCTCATCTCTTATTTTCTTTAAATCTTTCCGTTTGGTTTGAGAGCGACTCAAAGGTTTTTCTCCAGGTTTGACATGTTTCTCCTCTTCATTCAGTTCTTCCTTCTCATTTTCTTTGGTCAATTCTGAAATTAAAGTATAATTTTTAATGTTCAGTAAATCACAGAGATTTTCCATGAATGAGATACACTGATCTTCCTACCATTATGTTTAAAACTTTATAGGAACAAATCTAATTTTTCTATAGTGAGGAATATTAAATATTTAGAAACTTTATAACCTTATTTTTGCTCAGTCTCACTGATGAAGAATAAACACCAACCTGTTTGTTCTTCAGTGTGTTTCATTCTGCAGGGTTCTGGGTCTCTCATGTTCTCTCTGTCCTTCAATAAACTCTGTCTCTGCAGATTTCACTTCTTCCTGATGCTCTGATGCTCGTCTTCACTTGTAGACTGATGAGAATATTCCAGCATTTATTGCTGAACTGCAGTGGGAGGACCTTCACTGAAGATGTGATTGTTGTGGGATGAGCTTCACTGAAGGTGTGCTTGTGATCTCTGTACAGTAAGAGGAGCAGATCTTTCAAAAACAAATAAATCACTTTAAAAAAGCATCAATGAAAAGTAACCAAAATAAGCAATGTAAGAATATAGTAAAAAGAAACTAACATAAAGACCAGTTTAAGAAACATTAATCTACTAATTGACATTAACATTACAAATACTTTTTGTTTATTGTGTTTTCTATGAAACATGGTTTATCACAGAATGAATAGATGCTGTTATTATAGTTACATCTTGTAATGTCACAGTAGCTGATTGTGTCGTTTGCTTAAGTCTGTTGACAGCAATAAAATGAGCTTAATGTGGCAATTAACAGATCTGAAGTCATCATAAACATACTAAGATGGCGCCGGTGAGATCGGCTGCCGTCACGACTGCTCCGACCAAACCTTGTCTTCTTTTGTTATTTTTTCGTATTGTAAACTATAAAAACCGGTTTCTTTTTGTAAGATGGCCATTCTTACATACGACAGGGCCACTCTTATTTCTATTGGTGCACAATGCACTCACCTTTCGCCGTTTTTGAACCCGGACCCATCCTGGCCGAGTGAGATCCTGAGAAGGAACAAAGGACGTGACCCGTACCGGCGTCCTCGAGGGAAACGAGCCGGCGTTAGGAACAGGCTGAGGGCACGCGCACACCGCGCTCCCCTACCAAGTGTCCTGCTTGCCAATGTCCAGTCGCTGGATAACAAACTCGATGACCTCAGGGTAAGAGTCAAGTTCCAGAGGGACATTCGGGACTGCAACCTTCTCTGATTCACCGAGACATGGCTGAACCCAGCGGTACCAGACCACGCCATCCAGCCGGCCGAGTTCTTCTCGGTTTACCGCATGGACAGAACGCTGGACTCAGGGAAGACTAGGGGAGGTGGAGTATGCCTGATGGTGAAGAAACACTGGTGCGACAGCGCGAGCATTGTTCCCCTCTCACGCTCCTGCACACCGAATCTTGAACTTCTGACCATCAAATGTCGCCCTTTTTATTTCCCTCGGGAATTTAGCTCGGTCATCGTCAGTGCCGTTTATATTCCACCTCAAGCGGACACGGACACTGCGATATGGGATTTACATGAAACACTACACCTTCACCAGACACAGCACCGGGACGCCGCATTCATTGTTTTGGGAGATTTCAACAGTGCCAACCTCAAGTGTGCACTGCCGAACTTCCATCAGCACATCAGCTGCCCCACCAGGGGCGAAAGGACATTAGATCACTGTTACACCCCATACAAGAACAGCTACAAGGCACAGTCACAACCACCGTTTGGGAAATCGGACCACACCGCCATCTTCCTCATGCCTGTTTACAAACAGAGGCTGAAACAGGAAGCCCCGGTGCAGAGGGAGGTCCAACACTGGATGGACCAATCGGTGGCCGCTCTGCAGGACGCGCTAGATGACGCAGACTGGGACATGTTCCGGCGCAGCTCTGATGACGTCAGCTTGTTTACGGAAGCGGTTGTGGGATTTATAGAGAAACTAATGGATGATACGGTGCAGAAAACCATCATCAGGACGTTTCCCAACCAGAAGCCGTGGGTGGATAAAACCATCCGCAAAGCCCTGAGATCCCGCTCCGCTGCCTACAACACAGGGCTCATCACCGGGAACATGGATGATTACAAGTCTGCATCTTACAGCGCGCGCAGAGCGGTGAAGGAGGTGAAGCAGCGCTACGGGAGGAAACTAGAGTCGCAATTCCAACATGGCGGCTCTAGGAGTCTGTGGCAGGGACTTAGAACCATCACGGACTATAAAACACCACCCTCCAGATCGGGGAATGCGGACGCTTCTCTGGCTGACGAGCTGAACACTTTTTATGCTCGCTTCGAGGCTGCAGCTAATCACACTAGCGGCGCTAGCAGTGCTAACTGCATGCACGCTGAGGAAGCCGGTGAGGACAACGTGTTCAACATCACGGAGCATGACGTGAGGAGGGCATTCAGGAGAGTGAACATCAGGAAGGCAGCAGGACCAGATGGCATCACAGGTCGGGTTCTGAAGGCCTGCGCTGACCAGCTAGCACCGGTGTTCACTGTGATCTTCAACCTCTCCCTGGAACAGTCCATAGTCCCCTCATGCTTTAAGCAGTCCACCATTTTTCCCAGCTAGCACCGGTGTTCACTGTGATCTTCAACCTCTCCCTGGAACAGTCCATAGTCCCCTCATGCTTTAAGCAGTCCACCATTTTTTCTGTCCCCAAGAAACCCCAGCCCACCTGCCTAAACGACTATCGCCCTGTAGCCCTCACATCAGTGGTGATGAAGTGCTTTGAGAGACTGGTCAGAGACTTCATCATTGCATCACTACCAGACACACTGGATCCACTACAGTTTGCATACAGACATAACCGCTCCACGGAGGATGCCATCTCACACCTCCTCCACACCACAACAAGTCACCTGGACTGCAGAAAAGGGAATTATGTGAAAATGCTGTTTGTGGACTACAGTTCAGTGTTTAACACCATAATTCCCTCCACACTCACCTCCAAGTTGGAGGTCCTTGGTCTCAGCACATACTTGTGCCAATGGATCTCCAGCTTCCTGAAGGACAGACAGCAAGCCGTACGGATGGGTAAACACACCTCATCCTCCATCACCCTAAGTACTAGAGCCCCTCAAGGTTGTGTTCTGAGCCCCCTGCTGTACTCACTGTACACTTATGACTGTGTGGCCACTTCCAACTCCACCACCATCATCAAGTTTGCTGATGACACTGTTGTGTTGGGCCTGATCTCAGACAACGACGAGACGGCCTACATACAGGAGATTAAGAACCTGGAGAGTTGGTGCCAGGTGAATAGTCTACACCTGAACATCAGCAAAACTAAGGAGCTGATAGTGGACTTCAGTACGAAGCAAGAGCGGTCATACCAGCCGATCACGATCAGCGGGACTCCAGTGGAGAGAGTGGACAGCTTCAGATACCTGGGTGTTCACATCACGCAGGACTTGACTTGGTCCTGTCATACCAGCACCCTGGTGAAGAAGGCCAGGCAGCGTCTGTACCATCTGAGACGCTTAAGGGACTTTAGACTTCCCTCTCGGGTGCTTAAGACTTTTTACACCTGCACCATCGAGAGCGTCCTGACGGGCAGCATCACTTCCTGGTTCGGGAACTGCACTATGCAGGACAGACGAGCCCTCCAGAGGGTGGTGCGTTCAGCGGAACGTACCATTCACACCGAGCTCCCTGACCTGCAGGAGATCTACAGCAAGCGGTGCCTGACCAGGGCCAGGAAGATAGTGAAGGACCTCAGCCATCCCAACAATGGACTCTTTTCTCTGCTGCGTTCAGGGAGACGCTCCATGAAGGTGAACACAGAGAGAATGAGGAGGAGCTTCTTCCCGCAGGCCATTCGGAGTCTTAACCTCTCTCCACTTTAAGCACATCACCCCACACTTCCACTTTGCACATTTTCATTACAATCTGCACTAATTTGTAGAAGGTCACGTAAGGATAAATGAGTGGGACTTACATACCATTTGTCTTTAGTATTCCTTTTACTCACTTATACACTTTACTGCACTGCACAGCACACGGACACTTTACCACTGATATACACTTTACTTTTTATAGAATCTACATAGAATCATATTCTATTTTTATTCTTCATATCTATTTTTATTCTCATATCTATTTGTTATTTTATTTTATTGCTAGTTTATGTCTATAAATATGTTTACTGTACTTTTTCTATTTGTATTTTTGTAAACTTGAGATTTTTCTTAATTTTGTTGGACAATTTGTTGGACAGTTGTACAATACATTTCACTACATGTCGTACTATGTATGTATATGTATGTGACAAATAAAATTTGAATTTGAATCAGCATAATGAATGAGGTGAAAACAGGATCTATTGACATGTACAGATGTTTTCTATCATTATGCTGATAAATTCAATTGTTCATTTTTAATAGGTGGTTTTAGTTAGTTATTTGATACTGTAAAAACAGGTGATTGCCAGTTTCTCTGAGTGAAGTAAGCGAAGCACCATTTACACATGTATGTATACCGTAATACAAAACAAAAGCTTTAACCCTCTAAGCGCCAAAGTCGCAAAATTGCGACAAGACGTCATACTTCATGAAATGGGCTGTAGTTCCTAATCTGGTGTAATGGCTCATTTGTATTCCCTTCCACTAGATGGCAGACATGTAGTACTTCCATTCTAGACCAAAATTGTTAGAGGAAATAGCAGCGTAAGTGAGCTATCGTGTCATTGATGCGGAAGCAATTCAGTTCATAGCGTCTGAGTAAATTGTGAGATTTGTGAGAGAAAATCGCCAAACGGCTAATAAAAAGTTGTACTGTGAGGATGTGTTGCAAATGTCATTCGCCGATTCTGACTCTGAAGGGGAATATTTGCCTTTTGGAAATGACGACCGGCCGTCTAATGATCGCGCTTCTCCCGGTACATCTATTTCGCGCAATGATGCCGCTGCGCAAGGCGCGATCGTTCACAAAGCACAAACAAGTGATCATTTCAACACTTTGCCCAACGGGGATGGGGGTGGCAGGGGTGGACGTGGTCTTAGTGTCCATAGGAGAGCTGTTGCTCTCTGATGATCTGCCAGATTGCGCTGTTTGTTCTGATCGCGCACGCTCCAAGGGCCGCCGGCAGACAGTACAGGTGCAGTCAGTGTGGGGTAGGTATGTGCGCTGTGCCATGCAATGAGAGGTACCATACTCTCAAGAACTATAAACTGTCACCTAGATACCTGATTGGGCAGATAGCTGGTCAACTGATCAAAAAATAGGCACATGTATTTTACTATGGCACAGTAATATAGTAATAATTTACTACTTTCTCCTGTTTTACTGTTGATTTCCTCTTTTCCTGATCATTTGGAATGAGGATAAAAAGACAAAAAAACAACAACAACATGCAAATAAGTTCAAACATCCATTCAATATCTATTATTTCCTGAATATTACTGATGAACTGATCAAAAAGTAGGCTACTGTTCACATGCGTTTTACTACTATATAGTATAGTAATAATTTAGTACTTTCTCCTGTTTTATTGTACATAAACTTTCGGTCATGCCCAACATTTTTCTAATTTACAGTAGATCTCTATCTTTAAGCCATTTCAAGCCACAAGCTTTTGAAATCTTGATGTCAAAATCCAGCATTTTTTCCAAAAAACCCTGGCGCCTAAAGGGTTAACTCTTATAATAGCTTTAAGTTCCTTGGGAGATGAAACAGAGTTGGATATACCGTTTTTAAAAACAATAAATAAAGGATTTTTTATGAGTGCATTTACTGCCATGTATATGAAATGTTGCAGGAAGTAATAGGTTAATCATAAAATATTTATTTATTTGATCTTTTTGTATATTAAAGAAGCCAGTACATACTTAAAGAGGTCATAAACTGCCTTTGTTTTTTTTTATTATACTGTACTGTTCTCTGAGGTCCACTTTTAATGTTATCAAGATTTTTACACCAAAAAGCATCACAATTTATAGGCTATTTACAAGTAATGGGCTATTTTCTGTCCTGCTTTTAACCCCCCTCAGCAGAACGCTCTGTTTAAGGCGGATTACAGACGGGGAAGTACACGCCCACTGCTGTGATTGGCTGACAGTGTGCATTCGTTCCTCATAGTGATTTAGGTTTAAAACACACAAATAACCCAGTACATATCAAACGATCTGTAATAAGAGACAAAGCAATAATGACCACGTAATGAATGCAGTCACTCACAATTTTGTTGCAACATCACTGTCGGATCCAACAGCTCAGCATAGTCTTTTAGTTTCAATCTTTTAGACAATCCCAAATCGAATTGTGTCACTCCGGTTATTAAAGTAACCGTCCCTGAGAAAAGAGAACAAGCGTTGCGTTACTGACGCTGTAATGTAAACGAATCCGCGGTAAAATGATTGCACAAGTAAACAAATGATTGAGTTCTTACTGATGCGGTCTGAAACTTCATTCAAATAAAGTTCATCCACTCTTTCCTAACGTTGGGATCAGAAGGAAGGCAATGCAAAGATAGTTTTTCCCTGAAACTGGCACTGCATGGCGTCCTGTTGTTTTCAGAGCCGTCTTTATCGTTTGGTTTCTGCCTAGACCTGCATTCGCCTCTCTCTGGTAAACACCACATGCGCGATCGGTGGGCGGGGCTAAACAGGCAGCGGCATCGATCTTCTTCTGCGGGGGCGGTGCTTAATCTACCTATTACATCATACATAGGAACATTCCAAAAGCTGTAGTTTTGGCAAACTGGCATCAATATAAGCTGTTTTTAGACTAACAGCAAAGTGTTGAGTTCTAAAACTGGCAGGGTGTTATATATAGTACAATAACCTCTTTTATATGTCAGAAGATCAAGGGAATTTTGGATTCTCAGTTCATCACCCCTTTAAAAAACAAAGAGAAACCCTCGAGCACATTGCAATTGATAACATTAGAGAATTCAATTCAAGATAGCCATGTGTGAGGCCAATCCCGGAATATATGTGTATCAGTTTCATTAGAGTCACCAAGTGAAGTCAAGTCAAGTCACCTTTATTTTTCTATAGCGCTTTTAACAATACAGATTGTGTCAAAGCAAATTTCCAATATCAAAATAGGAAGATAGTGTGCCAATAATGTAAAATGACAAGATTAAACAATCATTTTCAATTACGGGCATTTCATTATTGAATTCAGTGATGTCATCGTCCAGCTCAGTTCAGTTTAGATAGTATCTGTGGAATCAAGTCAACGATATCGCTGGAAATTAAGTGCCCCCAACTAAGCAAGCCAGAGGCGAGAGCGGCAAGCAACCAAAACTCCATCGGTGACAGAATGGAGAAAAAAACCTTGGGAGAAACCAGGCTTATTCAGGGGGCCAGTTCTCCTCTGGCCAGATGTTACCAGCAGTTCAATTCCAACCCCAGCAAAGTCAGAAAACAAACCACCACAAAATGAACAGCTTGTGTCTATGTCTGATTTAAACCTTTTTAAAAACCACTTCAGCTGGGTAAAATCTGTGAAACGATTTGAATAAGAGTTCTCAAACCTTGTTAGTTATTATATATTACAAAGGCAGAGTCCATAGTTTGTTCCAGTCAATATGATCAACCACAATCTTCCAATAAGACACCACATACAGAGTTGTTACAAGCTCCTTTTGAAAAAGCGTTCTAATCTTATAGTTACATGATGACGGACGTAACAAAAAGCATAGCTTTCCTACTGGGATTTCAAATGGGTCTAAAGAAATAGGTAATGTGCTGGATGATCTAAGAGCTCAAGCATAACAGCTCCTTTAGGAATAGCCTCCATGACAATGGTCAAAATTACATAAAAATTATTTGTAACTTAAAACCAGATCTTCTGGGTTAAATAAATGAGAAACAATCAAAATGCTTTTCTCAAAACAATTATTAAAAAAAAAAATGTCATGATTGTTCCAGATGAAGTACCGGTGAGGGGAGAAATTGTGCTTAAAGATTAATAACCATGCAAGTAATGCCCGTTTATGAAATTTAGATAAATTTATCGATTTCAACGATTTATCACGAAGATTTGTCTTTAATGAAATAAATGCAGTTATGATAATGACATCTTGTAATGTCACAATAGCTGTTAGTGTCATTTGCTTAAATTCGTTGACAGCAATAAAATGAGCTTAATGTGGCAATTAACAAATCTGAAGTCATCAGCATAATGAATGAGGTGAAAACAGGATCTATTGACATGAAATAAAGAGGATTTTCAGCAGCTCTATGAATATTGATGCCTCAGACTATAAACACTCATTAAACAAGCCATTCAGGATCAGCAGCAGATCATCTCACTTTATTTTATGTATATTATTATTATGTGTGCTTGCCATTAGCGATACAGCACTCTATTTAATAGAGTTGGGGTACTCGGACTCGGACTCGAGTCCGGACTCGAGTGCAATTATGAATGAACTCGGACTTGTCACGTACTCGGATGAATTTGTACTCGGACTTGTCACGGACTCTGACATTTTGGACTCGGGAATTTTGCCGAGTACAGTCGAGTCCGCATTATGTGTAACATGAAAAAAAATAAATAGACAATGTTACTTGCCTTCTCGGCACCACACCAGCAGGCAGCAGTAACATTAGACATAGGCGCAAAATGTAAATCCACGAATTTGGCGCCTCACATCTGCACACAGCAGCAGACCATGTCATCGAAGTCAGCAATAATTTTTTTTCTTATGAAAATCACAAGGAATTTATTTGCAAGGCATCCAGTAAAAAGAAGCACTCGGCGAACTGCAAATTTTGCAAAACATAAATTATTCTGATTTTATACAAGAGTTAAATAAACGAGTAGTTAAAGGGACTTACATTTTAGACACAAAATATTGATGACTCATTTTGCTGTTTTTATTCATTAATTCAAGAGTGCCAGAAAGACCAGAACAGTTGTGCATCTGATCTGAGCAACATAACATTTCGTTATTGAATGATTCAGTGTTTTTGAAGGAATCGGGTCAATGATCCATTCGTAAAGTCAGGCACTTGCTTCGTTCTTGAATGAATCATTAAAGGGCATATTGCAGGTTAGAGACTCCAGTGAGTCGATGTATAGAAAAATACTGTAGGAACTAGATTTTCTTTAAAATATACTTTAAAGTATGCTATTAAGGCTTCTGGAGTCATTTTTGTGAGAGAATTTTACGTCCGCATTTGAAACGCGCCAAAACCGGAAGTGACGCATCAAAAGGGAGAGCGGTCCATTTACGATGGATCGCAATGACAGTTCGGACGCTGAGGAAAGGTTAAATGTGTATTTACACTCGTATGACGGACCACAGATAAAATTATGCGCCTGCTATGCAGCCAAGAGAACAGGACAGGCCAGGATTAGACAGAACAACGGTCAGAGAAGACAAATTGAGTTGATATGAGGAGAACAGGGCAGGTGTTTGGTGAGAGATCAGTGTTAGCTTACAGATATACACATGTTAGCTAATGTAATCAGGCAATAACAATGCTAGTATTGATACTACCAGTAATAGAAACTAATAAGCGTTGATCAGGGGCGTGTCACACTCGTTAATATCTGACACTAACATTACGTGATAGTGGTTTCTTATCACCGCAGGAAAGAGAGATAAACACATTTTTGATTCATAGGTGCTTGTGTGGGAAATGTGTGGCCATGGTCACAGCTGAGGAAAGTCAGTGCTGCAGCGAGTTAGATACGTTACATACTGGGTCTTAGTGGAGAATGTGACCCCCACACTTGATGTGCAGTGTCTGACTCTACACCCAGGCTTTGAGGCTTGCTGTCTGAACCCATATGTGCTACAGATAGCCTATATGAAGTTATTATTATACAAGTTAACTCTATTTAGGCCATGACTACCTATAAGTAACACTTTTTGATGCCATTGGTATAACACAATCAATATTGACAGCATACAGACGAGTTGCCCGCTGGGCCTGTGGTGTTCTGAGCAGCTCTTACCTGCATGTGTTGTGTCAGTCATTAGAAGATAGTTTACAGAGGAAGGAGGACTTTATAAAGGTTTTGAATGGCCCCATTTTGTTGACAATCAATAAAAAAATAAATCACAATCAAGCAAATCTGCATTTATGGTTAATTCAATTCAGTTTTATTTATACAGCACTAAATCATAAATATTTCATAGCACTGTTAATACCCAACTCAAAACACAACATTTCAACTGTTATATATATATATATAACATATGGATAAGACACATGCCTTTGGTGTGAGAGACCCGGGTTCGAATCCACTGTGAGACACCAATGTGTCCCTGAGCAAGACACTTAACCCCTAGTTGCTCCAGAGGTGTGCGACCTCTGACATATATAGCAATTGTAAGTCGCTTTGGATAAAAGCGTCAGATAAATGAATAAATGTAAATATATACTACCAAAAGTATACTACGACCCATTTAAAAACACATTAAGCCGAACACAGGCTGACCGGGACCCGATGAAGGGGCTGTGTGCACCGAAGGAACCACACCGAGTCTCACTAAGTTCTTGCTTCAGCATCTCATGTGAAACTCATATCGCCTGGATGATAATCCTCCGGTGTAAAGTGATCATTAAGTTACACACCACCGCGGTGTTTGAAGCAGATGCATTAGTGAAGTCCAGTCTCTTCAGCTGCACAAAGATACCGTCCTATTTCTTGTTAGGAAACCTGTGGACTCGATGTCCTGTACATCTGTTTGTGCAACCTCCACAAACACAATAATTTACCATGAACTCGACCGGACTCGACTCGGACTCGAATATTAAGGACTCGGACTTGAGTCCAACTCGGCACCTTTTGGACTCGAACTCGGACTCGGACTCAATAGGTTACGGACTTGGTCTCGACTCGGACTCGACAAAGGTGGACTCGAACCCAACACTACTATTTAAAGAACAATTAATAATTACAAATAAAACATGCTTCTCACTCTGACATGACTGGCACACTTATCTTTCTGTCATAATTTACCCAGGTTGTTCTAAACCTGCATAAAGTATTGTTTTCTTCTGAACACAAAAGAAGATACTTATGTGGGTAACTAAACAACTGCTGGTCCTCAGTAACTAAAAATAAAAATACTATCAGAGTCATTGGGGACCAGAAACTCTTTGGTTACCCACATTCTTCAAAGTATTTTATTTTATGTTCAAAAAAAGAAAGAAATTATTACAGGTTTGTAACATCTTATGGGTGTGTAAACGATGGCATTTTTGAAAATTTTGGGTGAACTGTCCCTTTAAGTCACAGTTCACCGTGATCAACTGAAATGTTTCTCTGCAAACTGCGCATTCATCATTAGTTACATTGATAACTTTCCCATTCAGCCTTACATCTGGAAAGCCTGGTGTTCAAAGGGCAGGTGTGAGCTCCTAGATATTTTAAACCACGCAGGTTTAGCGCATGCTGCTTTAACGGCGCACAATCTGGAGAATCTGTCACTATGAAAATAAAGACGCCAAAATGCAATTACGCGCAAATGAGCTTCTCTAATACCTTGTATGAAATTGATTTAATTAGTATTAGTATTATAAACAGTGCAAAATACTTATTTGTTGATTCAACTATGTATTGACTTTTGTAAAATACAGGACAAATCGCATCCTGTATCAAATCAATATGGGACGCGATTTGTCCTGTATTTTACAAATGCCAACACATAGTCATTTTAGCTTTGAATACAGGACGATTCTGTGTTTTAAGGGACGGGTGGCAACCCTACGCTTAGGAGCCATTTTTGTGTACTCCTGCTCTGGTGTCGAAACAATGGCGGAGTGTTGACAGCTCACTCAGGGCGGGTCTAAGTTAAAACGCTACTGTCAATCAACAATCGTGGGAGATTGTTTTTCTCCCGTGTGGATCCTCATATGATCTTTCCTGTATTTTGTATGACCCAAATTCTTTCCGCATTGTGGACACGAGTCTGTTTGGCCTCCAGCGTGGATTTTGATGTGCTTCAGAAGCTTAACGAGCAGGTGCTTTATTAATAGCAGGCTAATATTATTAATAAGATTATTAATATTAGCCTAAAAAGTTTATTAGAATTTATTATTATGGAATTTGGTCCTCCAATGTCACTGTTTTAAAACATTAAGCCACATTAAGCATTTCAGAATGTCCCAAAACCGTGCCTTGAACTAATCACTGACGTATTTCTTTATTTGAGTCCAAGTTCAAAATAAAACTCTATGAACCCTCCAATGTGAACCTACTGTATGAACTACTGCAAGCTGTAAAGTAATGCAAAAGTCTTGAGAATGCAAATCATTTAAAAAAAAAAATTCCTCTCACCCTGAATTTTTTCCACCACCATGTCCCTTGAGGGGCTCCGTAGGTACGAAATACGTTCAGCGACTCATTCTTCTTTTAATTTTGTTAGAAATAAATGATGATGCGTTTGCGCCACCTGTTGGACTGGAGTGTAGAGATAATCCGGTTCAGTATCAGAATCAGAATCAGAATCAGAAAGAGCTTTATTGCCAAGTGTGTTTGCACACACAAGGAATTTGTCTTGGTGTTAGGATCTTCCAGTACAGAAAGTACAAACATAGTGCAGACAACATATAATTAAGGTGATAAAGAACACTAATGAAGAGAATATACAATAATTAAGGATAACAATAGTAATAAAAATAAAAATATACAGAAAAGAGACATGACCATAGACAGAACTGTGAATGTGCATGTGTCCTATGTACAGATGAAGGTTTGATGGGTTATTTACAGATGTACAGTACCGGGGTGTGTTATGTGTTGTTCAGGTGGGATACGGCCTGGGGGAAAAAACTGTTCTTGTGTCTGGCTGTTCTGGTGCTCAGTGATCTGTAGCGCCGGCCAGAGGGCAACAGTTCAAAGAGAGAGTGAGCTGGGTGTGAGGGGTCCAGAGTGACTTTCTTAGCCCTTTTCCTCACTCTGGAGGTGTAAAGTTCTTGGAGGCTGGGCAGAGGGGCACCGATAATTCTCTCAGCAGTCCTAACTGTCCGTTGTAGTCTTCTGATGTCTGTTTTGGTAGCTGAACCAAACCAAACAGTTATAGAAGAACATAGGACAGACTCGATGATTGCAGAGTAGAACTGTTTCAGCAGCTCCTGAGGCAGGTTGAACTTCCTTAGCTGGCGGAGGAAATACAGCCTCTGCTGGGCCTTTTTCGCAATAGAGTCAATGTGATTGTCCCACTTCAGGTCCTGAGAGATGGTGGTGCCCAGGAATCTGAATGACTCTACTGAAGTCACAGTGCTGTTCCTGATGGTGAGTGGGGGGAGAGCAGGGGGGTTTCTCCTGAAGTCCACTATCATCTCCACAGTTTTGAGCATGTTCAGCTCCAGGTTGTTAAGACTGCACCAGACAGCCAGCTGCTCAACTTCCTGTCTGTAAGCAGACTCGTCACCGTCCTTGATGAGGCCTATGACTGTAGTGCCGTCCGCAAACTTCAGGAGCTTGACAGAGGGGTCCTTTGATGTGCAGTCATTCGTGTAGAGAGAGAAGAGCAGTGGGGAGAGAGCGCAACCCTGAGGGGCGCCAGTGCTGATGGTGAGAGTCCTGGATGTGAGTTTGCCCAGCCTCACTAGCTGCTGCCTGTCTGTCAGGAAGCTGGTGATCCACTGACAGATGGAGGAGGGCACAGAGAGCTGTCTCAGTTTGTCTGAGAGAAGGTCAGGTATGATGGTATTGAAGGCCGAGCTGAAGTCCACAAATAAGATCCTTGCATAATTCCCAGGTTTGTCGAGGTGTTGCAGGATGTAATGCAGTCCCATATTGACAGCGTCATCCACAGACCTGTTTGCTCTATAGGCAAACTGAAGAGGATCCAGCAAGGGTCTAGTGATGTCCTTCAGGTAGGCCAGGACCAGTCTCTCAAGTGACTTCATGACCACAGACGTGAGTGCGACAGGTCTGTAGTCATTAAGTCCAGTGATTTTGGGCTTTTTGGGGACGGGAATGATGGTGGAGCGTTTGAAGCAGCAGGGAACTTCACACAGCTCCAGAGATCTGTTGAAGATTTGTGTAAAGATGGGGGCCAATTGGTCAGCACAGACTTTTAGACAGGCAGGTGAAATACCGTCTGGTCCTGAAGCTTTCCTAGATTTCTGTTTTCTGAAGACCCGGTTCACATCCTCTACACAGACTTTAAACGCAGGTAGAATGGTGGGGGAGGGAGTAAGGGGGGTTGCAGGGGGGGAAGGTGAATGTGTGAAGTGCAGATCAGAGCGGGTGCTGGGTGTCAGTCTGGCCTTTTCAAATCTGCAGTAGAACACATTGAGATCGTCAGCCAGTTGTTGATTCTCCACAGACTGTGGGGGTGGTGTCTTGTACATGGTGATGTTCCTCAGACCAGTCCATACCGATGCCGGATCGTTGGCTGAAAGTTCTTTTTTCAACTTCTCAGAGTAGTTCTTTTTAGCCACTCTGATCTCCTTTGTTAGTCTGTTCCTGGCCTGGTTATACAAGATTTTATCCCCACTTCTGTAAGCGTCCTCTTTGGCCTGACGAAGTTGTTTGAGTTTCCCAGTAAACCACGGTTTATCATTATTGAATGATAAGAATGTCCTGGTGGGGATGCATATATCCTCACAGAAACTGATATATGATGTTACAGTCTCTGCGAGTTCATCCAGATCGTTGGCAGCGGCTTCAAAAACAGTCCAATCAGTGAGGTCAAAACAAGCTTTTAAATCTTGCTCTGCTTCATTAGTCCATCTCTTAACAGTTCTTAATACAGGCTTAGAAGATCTGAGTTTTTGCCTATAGGTCGGTATGAGATGAACCAAACAGTGATCAGAGAGCCCAAGAGCTGCCCGTGGGACAGAGTGATATGCATCTTTAATTATTGTGTAACAATGATCCAATATATTACTGTCTCTGGTGGGACATGTAACGTGCTGTCTGTATTTCGGCAGTTCGCGGGAGAGATTTGCTTTATTAAAATCTCCAAGAATGATTAAAAAAGAGTCCGGGTACCTTTGCTCTGTTTCAGATATTTGTTCAGCCAGCTGTTGCATCGCGGCGCTCACGCACGCGTCCGGAGGCACGTACACATTCACGAGAATGAAGGATGAAAACTCGCGGGGTGAATAGAATGGCTTACAGTTTATGAAGAAGGCCTCCAAATTAGGAGAACACATCTTCTTCAGAGTTGTTACATCTGAACACCAACCTTCATTTATGTAGAAACATAGTCCACCACCTCTCGTTTTCCCCGTTAGCTCCGTGATGCGGTCTGATCTGAACAGCTGATATCCAGGCAAATGAAGCATGTTATCCGGGATGTTTCACTCAGCCAGGTTTCAGTGAAGCACAATGCAGCAGAGTTTGTAAAGTCCTTATTTGTGTGGGTGAGGAGAAGTAGTTCATCCATTTTGTTAGGAAGGGATCGGAGATTCGCTAGATGAATGCTTGGGAGCGCAGTTCGGAAGCCGCGTTCGCGGAGTTTAACCAGCGCGCTGGCGCGCTTCCCTCTTTTCCGTCTGAGCGCGCGTTTGACTAGGACCGCTGCCCCTCCGACCAAAACATCCAACAAAGCGTCTGAATAATCAAAAACCGGAAAAAAATTGTCCGGTGTGTGTTGCCTTATGTCCAGTAGTTCGTCTCTGGTAAAACTGACAGTAGGAGAATGACTAAACACAGAACAAACAAACAAAAACAACAAAAGTACGGGAGCGTTCCACACCACAGCAGCCATACTCGGCGCCATCTTGAGTATGCAAGAAAAGCACAAAGATTTTTCGTTAACACTTTTCAAGATGGCAGCACAGGTGTTCCGTTTCTCACGTTGTTCTCGTTTTTGTGTTTTGTGATGGTTTATTTTATGTTTTAGCAAAGATTTTTATGATTTACTTGGAAGATCGATAATCGGCTAATTGAAGTTCTGATACACTAACAAGAAAACGGATAACTATGTGGCCAGTTGGGCTGTTCTACCTATGGGGTAGCATCATGTTGACATCGCAAATAGTAGACAAATTGGAGGATAGTGATGGACTGGGTTTTTTGATGTGGATTACTGCGCCTAGTACGGTGGCCTTTTTCCAGTCGGATGTGGCTCCGTTTGGATCAAACCACTGGATTACAGCAACTCGTCCTGTGACTTTGTTTCAATGTGATAAATGGCGGATGCTGCATGTTCAGCGGTGTAGAGCGACAACGAGTGCAGGGCAGTTTGTCTCACCAGCTGCTTGCAAACAAAGACGGAGAGCTGCCCAAGTTAAGAAACCTTTGCTTCTTCTGTCAGGTAACATTCACCCGAATCCAGGCCCTGTACGCGAAACGGCCTCTGTCACGCTTCCCTGTTTAGCTCGGCGTGTCGACGGCAATGTGTTTGTGTACATACTGTTGTGAACTGGGCCCATTCATATAGCGCCCACACAGCCGATCACTGCTATAGTGAGGAAAAATAAAACACAAACATTTTCAAAAGAGTAATTTTCTCTTAACAGGTGTGTCGAGTACCCACACGGCGACTCACCACCCAAATGAATTCCAACACCCTTGCCACACGGGCCGAGGCCTGACGGGCCATCCCCGGAGTGTCTCGTTGGGTTCTAGGGATTATAGAATGAGGTTATTCACTTAGATTCGCTCAGAGACCCCTGCGGTTCAGCGGTGTGGTCTCCACCTCAGCGCTAAGCAGCAACGTTCACGTCCTGCGAGCTGAGGTGGAAAAATTTGCTGGAAAAAGGGGGCTGTAGAAACAGTTCCTCCAGCTCAGAGCGAATCAGGCTTCTACAGCTGTTATTTCCTCGTCCCAAAAAGGGTGGCGGCCTCCGGCCCATCCTCGATCTCAGACATCTGAACCGCGCCCTCATGAGACGGCCTATGAATGACTACACTGAAACAGATCCTCTCACAAATTCGCTGGATCTGAAAGACGCTTACTTTCACATCCAGATAGCCCCCCCCCGTCACAGACAATTCTTGAGATTCGCCTTCGAGGGAGTGGCTTATCAATACATGGATCCTGCACTTTGGGTTGGCTCTAGCTCCCCGCACTTTTTAAAAGTGCATAGATGCAGCTCTCTCCCCTCTGAAACAGATGGGAATCTGTGTCCTGAATTACCTCGATGACTGGCTCATTCTAGCGCAATCGAAGGCAGAGCTGGTAGCCCACAGGTCCCTCCTCCTCAGTCACTTGGACCTGGGACTCAGGATCAATTTGGCCAGGAGCTCCCTGTCCCCCAGCCAACAAACTCGTTCCTGGGGACAGTTTTCGACTCCGCCCGCATGACGGCGAAAGTCGCGCCTTCTCAAGATGAGACCCCGTCAGTACTGGCTGAAACCTCTAATTCCGCCTCATGCGTGGCGTCATGGACGCATTCGCGTCAGGGTGAACCGGGCCTGAGTGTCAGCCCTGGCCCCCTGGAAGAACCTGCAATGGTTCGAACAAGGCGTGGCAATGGGTTTGATTTACAGAAGGAAGGTTGTTACAACAGATGCCTCCAACACAGGTTGGGGGGCTCTGTGCAATGGCAAACCGACCTTCGGCTCCTGGACGAACGCAGAAGGACAGATGCACATCAACTGCCTCGAAAGGACGGCAGTATGTCAAGCTCTTCAGTTTTTCCTGCCAGTCCTGAAGGGACACCACGTACTAGTCCGTTCGGACAACATGACGGTGGTGTCATACATAAATCGCCAGGGCGGGCTCACCTCGAAACACCTTTTCGAGATGGCAGAGCACCTCTTAGTATGGGCACATCTCAACCTGCGTTCCCTGAGAGCAGCTCATGTGTCCGGCGTTCTGAACCAAGGAGCAGACATGCTCTCTCGGAGCAACGTCCCCTCAGAGGAGTGGATGCTCCACCCACAGACGGTTCAGGAAGTCTGGTAGATCTTTGGCAGGGCAGAGGTCGACCTCTTCGCCTCCAAAAACAACTCTCACTGCCAGATTTATTTTTCGAAGAGCGAGGACGCGTTGGCCCACAAATGCCCAACCTCCTTCTATACGCTTTTCCCCCGATTGCTCTGATTCCTCAAGTAATCAGGCAAATCAGGGAATGCAAGCACAATGTACTTCTAGTGGCCCCACTCTGGAAGAACGAGCTTTGGATCCCGGAGTTATCTCAGCTGCTAATAGCGGCTCCGTGGCCCATTCCCCTGAGGCGAGACCTCCTCTCTCAGGCGAACAGAACGATATGGCACCCCCAGCCCGAGCTGTGGGACTTGCATCTATGGGCACTCGATGGGACTCAATAGATCTCCCCGAGAATGTCCTGAATACAATTGAACAGGCTAGAGCCCCGTCCACGAGACGCCTCTACGCCTCTAAATGGTCGGTTTTCTCCGCCTGGTGTCAAGCCCGCGGCGAGGACCCAACAACATGTGACATATCAGTGATATTGTCATATCTACAAGAGCTGTTGGATAAGGGCCGCGCCCAGCTATAGTAGCTATAGCAGCCTCTCACGCTCCTATAGCCGGACAGTCGGTGGGCCGGAACAACCTGGTTGTCCGTTCCTGAGGGGATCTAGGAGGCTCCATCCGCTCCGACCCCTCACAGTCCCTGCATGGGACCTGCCCACGGTCCTGAGAGCCCTTAAGGGCCCTCCTTTTGAGCCACTACAATCTGCAAGCTTAAAAACACTGTCGCTAAAGACCGCTCTGCTACTAGTGGTAGCATCGGTGAAGCGAGTAGGTGACTTGCAGGCTCTCTCCGTAAACCCTGCCTGTCTTGAGTTTGGGCCTAACGACTCTAAGGTCGTCCTAAAACCAAAACACGGCTATGTCCCTAAGGCGCCCTACACTCCGTTTAGAGCCCAGGTTATTACGCTCTCTGCGCTCCCCTCTTCTGAGGAGGACCAAGAGTTCAACCTTCTCTGCCCGGTCAGGGCATTGAGAATGTACATCGAGCGTTCCGCGCCCTTTAGGAACAACTCTTTGTCTGCTTTGGAGGCTGCACCAAGGGGTCTCCGGTCACAAAGCACAGAATATCTCGATGTTAGTTGACGCTATCGCACTAGTATACTCCTCCCTGGGCCTCCAGAGCCCCATTGGAGTGAGAGCCCATTCCACTAGAGGCGTGGCCTCTTTTTGGGCGTGGTCTAGTGGTGTGTCTATGGCAGACATTTGTGCGGCGGCCAGCTGGGCCTCGCCGTCCACATTTGCCAGGTTCTATAACTTGGATGTCCCAGCCTTACAGGCTCGGGTTCTCTCTGCTTAAATGGCACATGCCTTTCTTAAGCGGTCCCCTCAGGCATTGCCTGATTCTCCAAGAATGCTCTTGGCCCCATTCCTGGTGCTGAAGCTGTACTTATGACCGTTGAAACGATTTCTAGGCTGGACAGACCTCTAAGAGTTTGGTCCTCATGCAGGATTCTTCCTGCTCATAATTGGTCCCTCTGAGCCTTATTGCTCAAGGCCAGTTTATGTTTGTCGTTTCTCTTCATGGCATGGCGGGATTGTATTTGTTCCCCATAGCGTCTAGCGACACAGTACGAGTGAAGTATCGACAGGGAACGTACTCAGTTACTAACGTAACCTCGGTTCCCTTAGATACGGGAACGAGTACTGCGTACTATGCCATGCCATGCAGCTGCACGACTCAGGTCGTCGCTTCAGTCGAATTGGCCTGTTTTCCTATGGCGAAGTGCCCGCTTATATAGCCAGATGACCCCGCCCCTTCTGGCGGGCTCTGGCGGGCTTTGCCACCATAGGCTCGTGCAGCGCCGCTGATGAGCCATTGGTTCGTTTTTTTTTTATTACTGCACGAACCAATGGCCGTGCAGTCACACTGCATGATTGAAAAAGTCTTCAGTCCTCGGAGAAAAAGGAGTTTTCCCCATAGCGTCTAGCGACGCAGTACTCGTTCCCGTATCTAAGGGAACCGAGGTTACGTTAGTAACCGAGTACGTTTTTCATGTATCTGATATGGCAGATGTTGATCTGGCATGGAATTACTTTAAGACACATTTTTAGCTCTGATTAATAAGCATGCACCTCCTAGAAGATTTAAAGTTTGTGGTAAAGACAATCCATGGTTCAATACATCCGTTTCTTCTTCTTTTAGAGAAAGAAATATTGCTTGGTCCAAGGCTAAAATAACTAATAGTACTAGTGATTGGGAACAATTTAGGTTACTAAGGAATAAATGTATTAAAATTATTTTAAAAATGCCAAAAAGTGAGTATTATCTTAATATGATTAATACAAATTTTAATGATCCTAGTAAATTTTGGAAGCTGATAAAATCCTCAACTGTGTTGTCTCCACCAGCACCTGATTTTCTAAGCGTAAATAATGAAGAAATTAAGGATAAATATAATATAATAAAAGGTTTTAATACACATTTTACTAATATAAGTTCAATCACTTCATCTGGTTTCTCTGTAGATGTAGATGTAAGGATGATATGAGCATTTCTTCAAGTTGTGTAAGAAATGTTTTTAATTTTCTACCTATTTCCCTGTCTCAGGTTCATAAAGCCTTGATAAGTCTTGATTGTAAATAGTCTGCTGGCCCTGATCAAATAGAGCCTTGCTTTTTAAAAATAGCTGCAGATTTAATAGCGAGACCTATTGCTTCTATTTTCAATTTAAGTTTAAGTAGTGGTCTTATACCAAATTCTTGGAAGTCAGCGATTATTCGGCCATTACTGAAGGGTGGAGACTCCATTGTATTGGATAATTATCAGCCTATTTCAAGATTGTCTGTTACAGCTAAAGTGTTTGAATCTATGGTAAATTAACAGTTAAAGTACTATTTGTCAGTTAATAATATTTTATGTCAAACTCATTTAGATTTAAGACAGGGACATAGTACTGTAACTGCTACAATGTCAGTCACTAACGATATAATAACTGCATTGGATGAAGCATTTGATTCCGTAAATCATGATCCTTTTTTCCAAAGCCTTAAATGTGTAGGTTTTAGCGATATAGTGTTGAAGTGGTTCTCCAATTATTTGACTGGAAGAACTCAATGTGTGTCCATAGATAATTATGTTTCTGCTCCTTTAATAGTGAAGACAGGTGTTCCACAAGGATCAATTTTGGGGCCATTTTATTTTCTATCTATATAAATTAACTTGGTAAAGGAGTCGAGCCAGCAAATGTACACTTTTATGCCGATGATACTATTCTCTACACTATGGCTCCATCTTCTCTGTACCATTCTTTACAGAATGCTTTTCATTCATTTCAGACTTCTCTTGGTAAATTAAAATTAGTGTTAAATGCTAAAAAAACTAAATACATGATTTTTACTCGGTCCAGATTACCATTAAATTATTTTGTGATTCAAACTTTAAATGGTACAGAGATTGAAGATCTTGTAAGATGGCGCCGATGAGATCGGCTGCCGTCACGACTGCTCCGACCAAACCTTGTCTTCTTTTGTTATTTTTTCGTATTGTAAACCATAATCACCGGTTTCTTTTTGTAAGATGGCCATTCTTACATACGACAGGGCCACTCTTATTTCTATTGGTGCACAATGCACTCACCTTTCGCCGTTTTTGAACCCGGACCCATCCTGGCCGAGCGAGATCCTGAGAAGGAACAAAGGACGTGACCCGTACCGGCGTCCTCGAGGGAAACGAGCCGGTGTCAGGAACAGGCTGAGGGCACGTGCACACCGCGCTCCCTTACCAAGTGTCCTGCTCGCCAATGTCCAGTCGCTGGATAACAAACTCGATGACCTCAGGGCAAGAGTCAAGTTCCAGAGGGACATTCGGGACTGCAACCTTCTCTGCTTCACCGAGACATGGCTGAACCTAGCGGTACCAGACCACGCCATCCAGCTGGCCGAGTTCTTCTCGGTTTACCGCATGGACAGAACACTGGACTCGGGGAAGACTAGGGGAGGTGGAGTATGTCTGATGGTGAACAAACACTGGTGCGACAGCGCGAGCATTGTTTCCCTCTCACGCTCCTGCACACCGAATCTTGAACTTCTGACCATCAAATGTCGCCCTTTTTATCTCCCTCAGGAATTTAGCTCGGTCATCGTCAGTGCCGTTTATATTCCACCTCAAGCGGACACGGACACTGCAATATGGGATTTACATGAAACACTACACCTTCACCAGACACAGCACCGGGACGCCGCATTCATTGTTTTGGGAGATTTCAACAGTGCCAACCTCAAGCGTGCACTGCCGAACTTCCATCAGCACATCGGCTGCCCCACCAGGGGCGAAAGGACATTAGATCACTGGTACACCCCATACAAGAACAGCTACAAGGCACAGTCACAACCACCGTTTGGGAAATCGGACCATGCCGCCATCTTCCTCATGCCTGTTTACAAACAGAGGCTGAAACAGGAAGCCCCGGTGCAGAGGGAGGTCCAACGCTGGACGGACCAATCGGTGGCCGCTCTGCAGGATGCGCTAGATGACGCAGACTGGGACATGTTCCGGCGCAGCTCTGATGACGTCAGCTTGTTTACGGAAGCGGTTGTGGGATTTATAGAGAAACTAATGGATGATACAGTGCAGAAAACCATCATCAGGACGTTTCCCAACCAGAAGCCGTGGGTGGATAAAACCATCCGCGACGCCCTGAGATGAATGAATGAATGAATGATGCATTTATATAGCGCTTTATTGTGTATTGCTGTACACCCAAAGCGCTTTACAATCATGTGGGGGGGGGTCTCTCCTCAACCACCACCAGATCCCGCTCCGCTGCCTACAACACAGGGCTCATCACCGGGAACATGGATGACTACAAGGCTGCATCTTACAGCGCGCGCAGAGCGGTGAAGGAGGCGAAGCAGCGCTACGGGAGGAAACTAGAGTCGCAATTCCAACATGGCGGCTCTAGGAGCCTGTGGCAGGGACTTAGAACCATCACGGACTATAAAACACCACCCTCCAGATCGGGGAATGCGGACGCTTCTCTGGCTGACGAGCTGAACACTTTTTATGCTCGCTTCGAGGCTGCAGTAAATCACGCTAACGGCGCTAGCAGTGCTAACTGCATGCACGCTGAGGAAGCCGGTGAGGACAACGTGTTCACCATCACCGAGCATGACGTGAGGAGGGCATTCAGGAGAGTGAACATCAGGAAGGCAGCAGGACCAGATGGCATCACAGGTCGGGTTCTGAAGGCCTGCGCTGACCAGCTAGCACCGGTGTTCACTGTGATCTTCAACCTCTCCCTGGAACAGTCCATAGTCCCCTCATGCTTTAAGCAGTCCACCATTGTTCCTGTCCCCAAGAAACCCCACCCCACCTGCCTAAACGACTATCGCCCTGTAGCCCTCACATCAGTGGTGATGAAGTGCTTTGAGAGACTGGTCAGAGACTTCATCATTGCATCACTACCAGACATACTGGATCCACTACTGTTTGCATACAGGCATAACCGCTCCACGGAGGATGCCATCTCACACCTCCGCCACACCACAACAAGTCACCTGGACTGCAGAAAAGGGAATTATGTAAAAATGCTGTTTGGGGACTACAGTTCAGCGTTTAACACCATAATTCCCTCCACACTCACCTCCAAGTTGGAGGTCCTTGGTCTCAGCACATACTTGTGCCAATGGATCTCCAGCTTCCTGAAGGACAGACAGCAAGCCGTACGGATGGGTAAACACTAGGGGTGGCACGGTTCGCAGAAAAAAAACGAACCACACGGTTCTCCACACACGGTTCGACACGCGCTAGGACCGCGGTTCAACTGAATTCTGACAACGCATGTGGTTTGTTATAAATAACACGTAAAACAAATAGGGTTCGGCTAATGTATGTTTCTGTTAATGGATGCGCATTCTGGCTTCCCAGTACATTATAACAACAGCGATGAGAAAGAAAAATAAAATAATAAGTGGACAAATCATTCACTCTTGTTCAATGCGAGTGCGTATGCTGGAATATGAGCATTTATTCCGTCATCACCCGGGTGCTGATAGCGCGCGCACAGGTGAGACCTGAACAGCACACGTTGATATCGGTGTTTAGACTAAAGTCATGTAAGCTTTGCCAGCTCAAATATTTAAGAGCCAGAGGACGCGAGCTCGCGCGCGCAGTGAGAAGATTTGTGCGTGCGCTCATCAGAAGCGCACAAACCTGCGCCTCAGAACGCGCGCAAATATGAAGCTCTCTCTGAAGTATTGTGTTTTAATGGATAAATTCCCACAAAATTCTGTCAAAATGCCCGTCTTGGTAAGTATCCTATAGCAGACATAGCTGGCTGGGCGTACAGTATCAGTGCTTTCTCTTAAAGTGACAGTTAATATTAAATAAACGGCAACAACAAAGAAATCACTCACTGCTCTTGATTGAATCGCTTTTGTAACTTTAATAAAGAGTAATCTTTAATTTATACAGTCAAATATGCAATGCTGTTTTACCTTTGATTACTTTAATCATACTTCAATTTCTGTACCTAAAAAACCCCCTGAAAATCACTGATTATTTTATTTGTATCTTTACTCTATTGTATTTTTATTTGTGCTGTTGCTTGTAGTTAAAGGTCTGCTTTTATTTGTGTACACTCACAATGAAAACAAAACAGATTTTATATATATAACATGTAATAATATTTAGCATTTTCACATCAAAATAAAAGAAACTGAGCAAAGTAGATGTCTTTTTTTCCCTGTTGTACCGAAATTGTATCGAACCGTGACCCCCGAACCGAGGTACGTACCGAACCGTGACATCTGTGTACCGTGCCACCCCTAGTAAACACACCTCATCCTCCATCACCCTAAGTACTGGAGCCCCTCAAGGTTGTGTTCTGAGCCCCCTGCTGTACTCACTGTACACTTATGACTGTGTGGCCACTTCCAACTCCACCACCATCATCAAGTTTGCTGATGACACTGTTGTGTTGGGCCTGATCTCAGACAACGACGAGACGGCCTACATACAGGAGATTAAGAACCTGGAGAGTTGGTGCCAGGTGAATAGTCTACACCTGAACATCAGTAAAACTAAGGAGCTGATAGTGGACTTCAGTACGAAGCAGGAGCGGTCATACCAGCCGATCACGATCAACGGGACTCCAGTGGAGAGAGTGGACAGCTTCAGATACCTGGGTGTTCACATCACGCAGGACTTGACTTGGTCCTGTCATACCAGCACCCTGGTGAAGAAGGCCAGGCAGCGTCTGTACCATCTGAGACGCTTAAGGGACTTTAGACTTCCCTCTCGGGTGCTTAAGACTTTTTACACCTGCACCATCGAGAGCGTCCTGACGGGCAGCATCACTTCCTGGTTCGGGAACTGCACTATGCAGGACAGACGAGCCCTCCAGAGGGTGGTGCGTTCAGCGGAACGTACCATTCACACCGAGCTCCCTGTATGTGTGGAATGAGTTTCAAGGTATGTTACATATGGAATCTGTACCATCTCTTGCTACGTGTAAAAATATTTAAAAGTCTGTTTATAAAGAACAGTGTACATGTTTTAATAACTGACTAGGATTTGCATTGTTTTTTCTAGAAAATTATGTTTTACGTTGTTTTCTATTTTCTGTGGTGATGTCTATTTCTTTGTAAATGTGTCCTTTGCTGCCTATCTTCGAAATCAACGGTAGATGATCAAAAAACGCGTCAAATTCTGTTCAAAATGGCAAAACTTCAGTCAGGTGTGAGCTGAAATATAGTTTATTAGGCATTTCATGAGTTCGCTTGCCCATCCTGTCCTGATGGTTAATAGTAAACAAACTTGGCTTGCTGTCCTCAATGGAGGCTCGGACCCAAAGCTCTGCTTGACTAAGTGAAGTGAAGCGCTTGGATGTAACTAAAATTAGGAAATTGTTCATTCTTGATGTAAAAAGAATCAGCAGACAAATGGACAATAAAAGTTTAAGCAAGTTTAATCTGCATTTTCTAAAATACACCACAAGTGGAAAAATGACCAGTTGTTATAAAAACAGTATCGAAGATTAAATAAAAAATAAAATCAAACTCTTTTCAACTTCTTGAACAAGAACAGTTTGAACCTTCATAAAAGTATAAACAAATTGCAAGTAATATGTCTTATGAGAACATCAATTTAAACTCATAATAAAGCATAATAAAAATAAAACTTTAGGTATTATTCTTTGGGGATGAACTCCATCTTTGAACTGAGTCTCACAGATGAAAGTGATGGTCTTCACTGTAACTATAGTTTTGTTTTTTTGGTCGTGTCACTGCTTACGACGGACAGAAATGCAATGTCGCACTTGAAAGAAGATGAACTACTTCATGTGATTGTTTATTTTATGACTGCTTAGAGAAGATGAATGAGTGAAACTCTTCCCACATGCAGTGCAGTGATACGGTTTCTCTCCAGTGTGGATCCTCTCATGTGTTTTCAGGTCACCTGACCGACTGAATCTCTTGTTGCAGTGTGAACACTTGTAAGGTTTCTCTCCAGTGTGAATCCTCTCATGTGTTTTCAGGTCTCCTGACCGACTGAATCTCTTGTTGCAGTGTGAACACTTGTAAGGTTTCTCTCCAGTGTGAATCCTCTCATGTGTTTTCAGGTCTCCTGACCGACTGAATCTCTTGTCGCAGTGTGAACACTTGTAAGGTTTCTCTCCAGTGTGGATCCTCTCATGTGTTTTCAGGGTTTCTAACCGACTGAATCTCTTGTTGCAGTGTGAACACTTGTAAGGTTTCTCTCCAGTGTGGATCCTCTGGTGCAGTTTCAAATGTTCAGCTTTTATAAAAGTCTTCTCACACTCAAAGCACATGTAATCTCTCACACCAGTGTGTATCTTCTGATGTAGTTTTAAATTCTGCAGATGAGAAAAACTCTTTCCACAGAAAGAACATAGATGTGGTTTCTCCTTTGAATGAACTTTCAGGTGTCTATACAAGCCTGAAGCCCACAAAAATGTTTTTCCACATTGATCACATGGATGCATTCTCTCTCCAGTGTGGATGATCATGTGGTCCTTAAGGGTTGATGATCGTGTGAAACTCTTCCCGCACTGATCACATGTGAATGGTTTCTCTCCAGTGTGGATGATCATGTGGTCCTTAAGTTGTGCTGATTGTGTGAAAGCATTTCCACATTGATCACATGTGAACGGTTTCTCTCCAGTGTGGATGATCATGTGTCTCTTAAGGTGTGTTGATTGTCTGAAACTCTTCCCGCACTGATCACATGTGAATGGTTTCTCTCCAGTGTGGATCCTCATGTGAAGTTTGAGATACTGTTTGCTTGTCAGACTCTTTCCACACTGAGTGCAGGTGAAACTTTTCGTGTCTCTTCTTTTCAGTAAAGAAACCCTTTCAGTCTGTGAGCGAGTTTTTTCTCCAGTTTTGACACGATGTTGTTTCTCCTCCATTAGATCTGAAATTAAAGTTAAAAAGGTTACAATATAAATAAATAATAAAACAAATCTGAGAAATGTGAAGAGAAAGCAGACAACAGATTCACCAAATTATGATAATTTTGACACACTTTTACAAAATAAGATACAATTATCTATATTAAAAAATACAGACACTGATCCAATGTTTCTGTAGTGAAAACTACTTGATGCTTGATCAACTCCACAATTATAATAGTATATTATTAACATAATATTAGCATTAATGTACTGTAATAAAAACTTATTATGCAATTAATAACTAATTTAAACTAATTTAACTGACCAATATTTTTCATTCAACACTGTTACAGCACAATTTTCATTCAATTCTTTTTAAATGTTTCTCAGCTTCACTGAAGAAGGATGAAGAATAAACACCAACCTGTTTGTTCTTCAGTGTGTTTCATTCTGCAGGGTTCTGGATCTCTCATGTTCTCTCTGTCCTTCAATAAACTCTGTCTCTGCAGATTTCACTTCTTCCTGATGCTCTGATGCTCATCTTCACTTGTAGACTGATGATAATATTCCAGCATTTATTACTGAACTGCAGTGGGAGGAGCTTCACTGAAGATGTGATTGTTGTGGGAGGAGCTTCACTGAAGGTGTGATTGTTGTGGGAGGAGCTTCACTGAAGGAGCAGCAGATCTGCCAAAATTAAAGATAAATCAGTTACTGAGTTTGTTTCTGCACTAATTCACACATTTTAATGATTTATGTCTATCTATCTATCTATCTATCTATCTATCTATCTATCTATCTATCTATCTATCTATCTATCTATCTATCTAAGCAAATTAAAGTAACTCAGAAATTATATCTATAATTAATTAATATACAAGCAAATTAATTAGTGCTGGGCAACGATTTATCATGATTAATCACATCCAACGACAAATACATACAGTATATATTTATAAAATATTTACTTATATATTTATATAATTTATATTATATAAATATATTTAATATATAAACATAACATATTTTCTTAAATATATACATGCATGTATGTGTATTAATATATACATAATAAATATACACAGTACAAACATATATTTTGTGCACATATACTTTTATTGAGGATGAGATTAAGTGTGATTAATTATTTGACCAGCACTAAAATTTATATATAAAATAAACCCACATTTAAAAGATACTGAATATAAACAATGTAAGATTAACTTTTAACTATTTTTGTTTATTGTTTTAGTTTTGTGTGTTATATGAAACATGGTTTATCAGACTAATGAAATAAATGCAGTTATGATAATTACATCTTGTTATGTCACAATAGCTGTTAGTGTCATTTGCTTAAATTCGTTGACAGCAATAAAATGAGCTTAATGTGGCAATTAACAGATCTGAAGTCATCAGCATAATGAATGAGGTGAAAACAGGATCTATTGACATGAAATAAAGAGGATTTTCAGCAGCTCTATGAATATTGATGCCTCAGACTATAAACACTCATTAAACAAGCCATTCAGGATCAGCAGCAGATCATCTCACTTTATTTTATGTATATTATTATGTGTGCTTGCTATTAGCGATACAGCACTCTATTTAAAGAACAATTAATAATTACAAATAAAACATACTTCTCACTCTGACATGACTGGCACACTTATCTTTACAGTTTCTGTTTGCAATCCTTTTCAAATATAGGCTCAAATTTAAAAATGTAAAGTAAATAAAACATTTTTTTTTTTGGTTAGTGTAGCAAAACCAGGGTTGATTTGTGTTTGCCAAGGTTTAACTATAGTAACCATGTTTTTTATTATTAGTAGTAAACCAATTCATTTTCGTTGGGTTAATTCTTGTTGCACTCTTTATATAAAATAATAGATAAAAGACAGACTGAATTTCTCCATTGTTAGATTTTCACTGTACCACAGCAACCCAGATTCAACATTTCTTCAGCACCAAATAACAATGACTAAAACCCAATACAGGGTTTGTTAAATATTACATTTATTCACATACTTAAGAAACAATAAACAATCATTTAATTTTAATAGGATAACAAATAGTACAATTTCTTAACACTCTTTTGGTCAGTATAAACCAAATTATCTGTTAAAATCATATTTTCTTCAATTAAACGTGTAAAATCTCCCTGAAATTTAAGTCAGCCAGTAAAATGAAATGACCACTAATACATTAATTATTATTATTTATTATGCTAGGGCACGGTTTTTAGTGTCCCAGTGTTTGAGCACACAGGCCAGAGACACAATAAAGGAAAATAGTACTTAACTGTGGCTTAATGTTTTAAATTTGATTGATCTGATAAAACATTTAAACTGAAAAACAAACAGTTTCAAAATCAATCGATATCAATTGATCGTTAAACAAAAGGTCGTGACAAATCAGAAAATAGTTATTTTAACCCACCATAGATTACAAGGCAATCCTGTAGCGATCACAGATCAGGCAAGCTGTGTTCAGAATGTCCCTTTTTCTTTAAAGGGGTCATCAGATGCTCATTTTCCACAAGTTGATATGATTCTTTAGGGTCTTAGTGTAAAACAATACCCTTTTTACCCTGTCAAAAAAGCTCTGTTTTCAGCAAACATGTGACTTAGTAATTAAGTAATTACTCACGTTACAGTAATTAAGTAGTTTTTATCAGTAATTGTACTTTTTTGAGTAGTTTAAAAATTGTGGACTTTTACTTTTATAAAAGTAAAAATAAAATTTAAATAAGCATGTAACGACCACAAACGGAGGAAAATAGCGGAGTAAAAGTATCGGTACTTTTACTCCGCTATTTTCCTCCGTTTGTGGTCGTTACATGCTTATTTAAATTTTATTTTTATCCATTAATATGATTGGATAGGGAGATAGTGTCTCGTGACTTTCGTCAAATCAAATTGTGCATAGAAAACTTTAACCGCCAACTGCTGTGTAGCCTATCATGGCTGCTGGAAGTGCATTCTTCAAGCATCAATGCAGTCACATCTTCCTCTAATATGTTAAGGTAAATTTTGGATTTCTGCTTACTAAATGATTTGTATATATGCTTGCCTATCTACACGACCTGAAATTTGGTGTGAGGTTGCGGATATTGCGTACAGTGTTAACTCCCGCAAGTGCCACGTTCAGTAAATTCCCACTCACTTAAGAGCTGCGCGATTTGCGCTGCTTCGTCTCTCTCACGCGCGTTCAGCTGGAGTCACTTGGATAAGTTTTTGCTTGTTGACTTTTGATGAGTTTGAGCGTGTGATGCGCACTGTGAAAAAGTGTGTTGGAAACACTGTAAAACAGTTTGCAATATTGTACTCAAATTGAGGACCAATCTGCACCTTATTGATGACCTGTGGCGTTAATACTGCATCTGTGTCAGCGCGTGATGTAATAAAACTGCAGCTCATTAATAAATGATTCTTTAATTTATCTTTTTTTTTATCCATTTTATTCAATCCACCTTCATTTAGCATGTGCACTCGCGCAAGTTCAACACTTTTTGTTGCATTCAGTTGTGGATATCATCTATCAGTGTGCCAAATGTACTAGCCACAGCCATATCACCCTGCAGCCCAAGACCGGTTGCTCACTGAAGCTAAGCAGGGTTGAGCCTGGTCACCTAGATGGGAGACCTCCTGGGAAAACTAGGTTGCTGTTGGAAGAGGTGTTAGTGAGGCCAGCAAGGGGTGCTCAACCTGCAGTCTGTGTGGGTCCTAATGCCCCGGTATAGTGACGGGGACACTATACTGTCAAAAAGCACCGTCTTTCGGATGAGACGTTAAACCGAGGTCCTGACTCTCTGTGGTCATTAAAAATCCCATGGCACTTCTCGTAAAGAGTAGGGGTGTAACCCCGGTGTCCTAGCCAAATTCCTTCTACTGGCCCTTGTCTATCATGGCCTCCTAATAATCCCCATACACTTGATTGGCTCAATGACTCTCTCTCCTCCCCACCTGTAGCTGGTGTGTGGTGCGCGTACTGGCGCCGTTGTAGTGTGGCTGCCGTCGCATCATCCAAGTGGATGCTGCACACTGGTGTTGGTTGCGGAGAGACCCCCCACATGATTGTAAAGCGCTTTGGGTGTACAGCAATACACAAAGCACTATATAAATGAATCATTCATTCATTCATTGTGAACCTACTGTATAAACTACTGCAAGCTGTAAAGTATCGCAAGAGAACGCACATTTTTTTAAAAATATTTTTTCCTCTCACCCCAAATTTCTGTTGGTTACTCTAAAATAAAACTAATTTTAATGTCAAATTCAACATATTTAAATAATATTATAACTCCAAACAGAGAAACAATTATATAAAAGCATAGAAACACTTGAAGACGTACCTGCAAACAATGAACTGTGCTGGATCTCAAAGCAATTGGCTGAACTGCAGCAAGTTATGACATTTTGATTAAAAACATGCATGCATGAATTGTTCACTAGCGTACATTCATTTTGTATATAATTTTTCATGTCACTTTAATCATAGGTTGATATAAGTTATATACATAGCTTCCAACACCACTGCAATCGTGTTGTAATTCTGTTACGGAAGAGGACTAGAGGCAAAGAGATGGTACAAAGGTAATTTATTTGACCAACAGGTGAGCAAGGAACGTGATGGCAGGTGAGTGAAACAACTAAAGATATCTTCGGAGTCAGTCTTCGGAACCTGAACTGTTACTTGTCTTTCCACAGGAGGAGCGGGGATCATAGGAAACCAGAGGAGATACACACCGCGAACTTGGAGCGGGCACTCGGGAATCAAGGAGCTGACGGAGCAGGTATCCTAGGAGCAAGAATGCAGGTACGCAGGTACTCCATTTTCCCACCGTTTCAAGAAAGGAGTTAACACCATAACCAGGGGTGCAAACTCGTCAGGGGTGAAAAAGGTGACAAACTAAACTAACCCTCCCCCCTCACATAGTACATTTCACACACAATGGTAAGTCAAACTGCTTTATAGGGAGAAAATGTTACACACTGCAAAAAATGCTTTTTAATACCTAAAACCGCCAGCCGGGAGCCTTCGCGAGCTCCCCACGCGGTGCCGGTCCCGCTGCTGCCGAGGCAGAGCGGCGGCTGCACTCATGGGGCTCGCAGGCTGATCTGGCTGGCGAGTGTGAGACGGGCATGCCCCTATCTCCTCCCGTATCAGCCAGATCTGGCGCCCCGTCTCTCGGTGTGGAAGCTGTCTCTTCCCCCGAGATGAGGGCTCAATGCTTCGTCTCTCTTCCTCTGAGGAGGTTGATGTGACAAGCGTTCACGAGGTTTCGCCGCCTCTGTCACCCCAATATGATATAACTATGAAAGCTTTGTAAGCTGCAGTGTTTGCACAAGCATAAAATGAATAAAGCCGGTCCCGCTTCTGCCTTTAAATCAGAAAAAAAAGGCAGAGCGGCGGCTGCGCTCGCGGGGCTTGCGGAGAGAAAAAAAAGAGCTGAATGAGCGCGGGTATGCGGCGATGATGCCGTGGGTTGAACAGACGCTTGCGAGCTATCTGTCTCCCTCCACGGTATCGCCTTTGAAGGCTCCTGCTCTGCTTACAACATCTTTGGTGGGCAGAGGGTATGCATGCTCTCTAAACTCAGGTGGCTGCTGGGCGGGCGCAACCTCCTCCGCATACCAGCTCCTCGCGCAAAAGGTCCTGACGGGCGAGCCCCAGGACCGCGGAGGGCGACCCCTACTGGGGTGGAGTGGCTTGCACCGCCGCACTCGGTGACCACTTCACCTCGGTGCCCTCCAGGGACTTGTCTGCTGACCCTGCCACTGTTCCAGGGCACAGCCGGTCCCAGCGAGTATATTTCTCAGGTTTGTCCGCCCGGCAGCGCGGAGCCGAGAAACTCGCCTCAGCCGCCAGATTACGCGTCTCATTCCGGTGCGCCGCATCGAGACAGCGGTCTGGCCGCTTCTCTGAACCCAGAGGTCAGTCTCGAGAGACTGATTCCCTTAGAAGATCATTGGGCAGCGAGCTGCCAAATGTGTCTCTTTGGGTCCTGCCTTTCAGGGTCTGGTTCGTTCAGAGGTCCTGACGGGTGAGCCCCAGGACTACGGAGGACGACCCCTACTGGGGTGGAGCGGCTTACACCGCGGCACACGGTGACCGTCTCCCCTCGGTGCCCTCCAGGGACTTGTCTGCTGACCCTGCCGCTGTTCCAGGGCACAGCCGGTCCCAGCGAGTATATTTCTCAGGTTTGTCCGCCCGGCAGCGCGGAGCCGAGAAACTCGCCTCAGCCGCCAGATTACGCGTCTCCTGCCGGTGCGCCGCTTCGAGACAGCGGTCTGGCTGCGCCAGAGGTCAGTCTCGAGAGACTGATTCCCTTAATAGAGCATTTGACAGCCTGGCAGCGGCTGCCGAATGTGTCTCCTTGGGTCCTGCAGACCGTAGCGAAAGGCTATCGTATTCAGTTCGGCGGGCCACCCCCGCCGTTCTGCGGGGTTGTTATGACTGCGGTCCGCCCCGGGCAGGCTCTGGTTTTGGAACAGGAAGTGGTACTCTGCTGAGGAAGGAAGCCATCGAGTTGGTTCCTCCTCACGAGACCCAGTCCGGTTTCTACAGCCGGTACTTCATTGTTCCGAAGAAGGATGGAGGGCTGAGGCCCATACTGGATCTGCGTCTACTGAACCGCTCAGTCAGAAAGCTGAAGTTCAGGATGCTTACTATCAAGCAGGTCGTGACTCAAATCAGGTCCGAGGACTGGTTTGTCACGATATATCTCAAAGACGCATATTTCCATGTTTCCATCCTTCCTTCTCACAGGAAGTTCCTGAGGTTCGCCTTTGGGGGCAAAGCGTACCAATATCGGGTTCTTCCCTTCGGCCTAGCACTTTTACCCCGCACTTTCACCAAGTGTGTGGATGCGGCACTGGCCCCGTTGCGGCTTCAGGGCATCCGCATACTCAATTATATTGACGATTGGTTGATCCTCGCTCAATCAGAGCGGTTGACGGTTCGGCATCGAGATGTCGTTCTCGCCCACATGAAAGAACTGGGGTTGAGACTGAATGGCAAGAAAAATGTGCTTTCTCCTGTTCTGAGAATCACTTATCTAGGCGTGGTGTGGGATTCGACCACGATGCAGGCACGATTGTCTCCTGCTCGGATCGAGTTGATCCTTACTACAGTCAGGAGAGTGCGAGAAGGCCAGTCACTCACTGTCAAGCAGTTTCAGAGACTGCTGGGGCTCATGGCAGCTGCGTCCAGCGTGATACCTTCTGGCCTGCTGTACATGAGGCCCCTACAGTGGTGGCTCAAGACCAAGGGGGTCTCCCTGAGGGGAAACTCACTCCGCGCTGTCAAAGTGTCACGCCGTTGTGTCCGTGCCTTCGACATGTGGAGGAATCCTTGGTTAGGTGGACCTCTTTGCGACTCAAGAGTCAGCACAATGTCCTCTCTGGTTCTTGGTGACCCCTCCAGCTCCTCTGGGACGGGACTGGATCGCTCTGCTCCCTGGAGTTCTGGCGAGAGTGCGCCGGGACGAGGTCAGTCTACTGTTAGTAGCACCGTTCTGGCCGGACCGAGTATGGTTCTCGGACCTGATATCTCTCCTCGACGGCACTCCGTGGGAAGTGCCCGTCAGGAGGGACCTCCTCTCACAGGCCGGGGGCACCGAGGTGCACCCTCGCCCGGAGTGATGGAAGCTGTTGGTGTGACCCCTGAGGGGGCACAGCTCATAGCTTCCGGTCTGTCAACCGAGGTTGTCGAGACCATCCTCCAATCCAGAGCTCCCTCTACGAGGAAACTGTACGCCTTGAAGTGGAGGCTCTTCACTTCTTGGTGCGGGGACCGCCAGCTCGACCCAGTCAACTGCCCCGTTGGTGCAGTACTGGAGTTCCTGCAGGCCCGTTTCTCCGCAGGGGTAACCCTTTACACTGTTAAGGTCTACGTCGCAGCTATTTCATCATACCACGCCCTTACCGGTGGCCAGTCAGTGGGTAGACACCCCCTGGTTACACGTTTCCTCCGCGGTGCGCTGAGGCTGAGGCCTCCGGTACGATCTCGTCCCTACGTGGGATCTGGCTGTGGTTCTGGAGGCTCTGTGCAATGCACCTTTCGAGCCCATTCAGGAGATAACTGAGAGACTCCTCACTATCAAGACCGTTTTCTTATTGGCTATCACCTCTCTGAGGGGTGAGTGACCTTCAGGCCCTGACTACGGCCTCTATTCACTTTGCGCCCGGTTCGGCGAAAGTATTCCTCTACCCCCGCGTGGGGTATGTTCCGAAGGTCCCATCAGTCGTTCCACAGCCGGTCGTACTGCAGGCCTCCTGTCCTCCTCCCTTCGGGGAGCCAGACCAGGAGAAGCACAACCGTATGTGTCCAGTGCGAGCACTAGACGCATACATCCACAGGTCCTCCCTGTGGAGAAAGCGGACCAGCTGCCAGTGTGCTATGGTCCGCCTAAGAGTGGTCTTCCTGCTACGAAGCCCTCCTCTTAGTAGGTGGATTGTGGGTAACATGGCTTTGGCATACGAGGCCTCTGAGCTCCCCCCGCCGGTGGGAGTCAGAGCGCACTCAACCCGAGGTGTGGCGGCCTCCAAGGCCTTCTGGGCAGGTGTTCCATGCAGGACATCTGCAACGCAGCTGGGTGGTCCACGCCCCTGACTTTCGTTAGGTTCTATGACCTCGACATCCGAGCCCCTCCCGGCTCCTCTGTCCTTTCGTCCTGACACCAGGCAGGGACTTGTCAGTCTGGCGGCGTTGGTATCTCGTTCCCATATGCGTTTTCGACGCAGCTCGAAGTTCCTGGAAGGGAACGTCTCAGGTTACGTATGTAACCATGGTTCCCTGAAGGGAATGAGACGCTGCGTCGCATTGCCACACTTCCGGCATCCCTGCCAGCGCTTGCTTCATGACTTGAAGCTGAAGCCGGCTCCGCCGCACGTGCTTATATGCTTCCTGGTCGTGACGTCACCCCGCCCGTGACGCCTCGCCCTTGTTTGACTGATTACACATCATATTCAGAGCCTGGTCACGCTGAAGGCGTTCCAATATGCGTTTTCGACGCAGCGTCTCGTTCCCTTCAGGGAACCATGGTTACATACGTAACCTGAGACGTTTGTCGTTGTACTGTTTTGGACTGCATTTTTCAAAAACATTGTTAGCCTAAATTGATCATAGAACCTTTGTCAACCATTGAGCTATGATCAACTTAGGCTTACCATGCCTTTGAGAAATGCAGCCTTGTTGTTATTCGTTCAAGCAATTGATGTCGAATTGCAGCTAATTCGAAAGTAAAATGCGGACTGGCATTTACAAGCTATTTTTTTCATACTGTCGGTTGATCAGAGGGAAAATTTCATAACCGTCACAACCCTATTATATAGTCATTTATTTTTGGTGTTCTGAGAATTAAATTGTTGATGCTTTTTATAAAGCTAAGAGACAAGACGCATCATTTGAAATGAAGCACAGAAAACACAACATGCCATCAGCTACAGTACTGCAAACCACCAATCTAAGAACTGTGATATTGCTGCACACAAACCAGAACTGTGTCCAGAAACTGATGTTGCTGCATGAAAAGACAAACTGATAGGGCACCACACCATGAACACACATCCGGAGCAGTGGGCAGCCACTTATGCTGCGGCGCCCGGGGAGCAGTTGAGGGTTCGATGCCTTGCTCAAGGGCACCTCAGTCGTGGTATTGAGAGTGGAGAGAGCGCTGGACATTCACTCCCCCAACCTACAATCCCTGCCGGCCCGAGACTTGAACCCGCAACATTTGGATTACGAGTCCGACTCTCTAACCATTAGGCCACGACTTCCCCAAGGAGTAAAAAGGAGGTGAATCCTCCTTTTCCCTGATATACGCCATTGTGGACACTACAGATGCAACACCATAGTCGACATCTTTACCAGCGCTGTTGATGCTTGATGTAAAGAGACAGATCTGTTGAAGCGACACCTTCAAAAAGGTCATGTCCCAAGCATGGAGGGAGTCCTGGGTCACATACATGGAAGTGCTTTAGGTTATTAAACACAGAGGCAAATTTTATGCCATGAACATCAGCTAAATGAGGATTCCTGGAAAGTTCATTAACAGAGTTCTTGTAACTTTCCTTTGTGCATGGGAGTCCTAATTCTGTTGGAGAATTTTTAAAAGTATCTCTGTCTATATCACAGTAGTGACAGAAATATTTACTTCTACTGAAATACTTCTACGTCTGATTGGTTAAAGCTTTATTTATAATAGCACCTTTTAAAACAGTGTTTACAAAGTTTACAAATTTTTCAGTTTAGTGAACAAGAACATTTTGAAGCTGTAAAACCTTATTCAGATATGCATTAGAAGAACATTTTGAACATAAAATTAAACTCATAATAAACCATAATAATATAATTTATATCATAAAGCAAAGCTGTATACAAGAATAACACTTTAGATATTATTCTTTGGGGAGGAACTCCATCTTTGAGTTGATCTGAATCTCACAGAAACTGCTGGTCTTGAAGATGAACTTTATTCACTGTGACATTTAGATCATGTTTCTTATGACAGATTAATATGGAAGAGATGCGGTGTAGCACTTGAAGGCACTGAACCTGAAGGTAAACTACTTATTGTGATTGTTTATTTTATGTCTCTGAAGAGAAGATGATTGAGTGAAACTCTTCCCACATGCAGTGCAGTGATACGGTTTCTCTCCAGTGTGAATCCTCTCATGTCTTTTCAGGTTTCCTGAACAGATGAATCTCTTGTTGCAGTGTGAACACTTGTAAGGTTTCTCTCCAGTGTGGATCCTCTGGTGCCGTTTCAAATCTTCAGCTTTAATAAAAGTCTTCTCACACTCAAAGCACATATAATTTCTCACACCAGTGTGTCTCTTCTGATGAACTTCTAAATTCCACAGTTGTGAAAAACTCTTTCCACAGAAAGAACATGAATGTGGTTTCACCTTTGAATGAACTTTCAGGTGTCTATTCAAGGCTGAAGCCCACAAAAATGTTTTTCCACATTGATCACATTCATGCAGTTTCTCTCCAGTGTGGATGTTCATGTGGATCTTAAGGTGTGATGATCGTGTGAAACTCTTCCCGCACTGATCACATGTGAATGGTTTCTCTCCAGTGTGGATGTTCATGTGTCTCTTAAGGGTTGATGATCGTGTGAAACTCTTCCCGCACTGATCACATGTGAATGGTTTCTCTCCAGTGTGGATGTTCATGTGTCTCTTAAGGTGTCCTTGTTGTCTGAAACTCTTCCCGCACTGATCACATGTGAATGGTTTCTCTCCAGTGTGGATCCTCATGTGAAGTTTGAGACACTGTTTGTTTGTCAGACTCTTTCCACACTGAGTGCAGGTGAAACTTTTCTTGTCTCTTCTTTTCAGTAAAGAAACTCTTTCAGTCTGTGAGTGAGTTTTTCCTCCAGTTTTGACATGATGTTTTTTCTCCTCCATTAGATCTGAAATTTAAGTTAAAAAGGTAAAAATGAAAGAAGACAACAGCTACAACAAATTATGATTTTTTACATTTTTACAAAATAAGGTACAATTATCTATATTAAAAAACACAGTTACATCCAATGTTTCTGTAGTGAGAACTACTCGATGCTTAATCAAATACACAATTAAAATATGTTAGAATAAAATATTAACATAAATATATTTTTCTAAAAAAAATAATAATAATACTAATAAATTACATAATTATTTTAAACTAAAACTGTCCCAAACTTTTTTTACTCAGCACAATTTCCATTTATTTCTTCCTTTTTAATGGCAACATCCAGGAAGTGACATCATTTGAACATTTGAGTTTCCGTTTCAGTCCCTATTTTGTACCCTGGAGATAGAAAGTCTCCACTATATTATTTATTGGTTGAATTTTTCCATTTCATTTTTTACAACTCTTAAGGTATTTTTATAAACACTAAATCTGATGAACTGCAGATAACTTTAATTGTTCTTCAGTCTCATTGATGAAGGATGAAGAATAATCACCAACCTGTTTGTTCTTCAGTGCGTTTCATTCTGCAGGGTTCTGGATCTCTCATGTTCTCTCTGTCCTTCAATAAACTCTGTCTCTGCAGATTTCACTTCTTCCTGATGCTCTGATGCTCGTCTTCACTTGTAGACTGATGAGAATATTCCAGCATTTATTGCTGAACTGCAGTGGGAGGAGCTTCACTGAAGATGTGATTGTTGTGGGAGGAGCTTCACTGAAGGTGTGATTGTTGTGGGAGGAGCTTCACTGAAGGTGTGATTGTTGTGGGAGGAGCTTCACTGAAGGAGGAGCAGATCTGGCAAATTAAAGATAAATCAGTTACTGAGTTTGTTTCTGCACTAATTCATACATTTCAATGATTTATTTTTATCTATCTATCTATCTATCTATCTATCTATCTATCTATCTATCTATCTAAGCAAATTAAAATGTTTTATTAACTCACAAATTATATCTCTCTCTATAATTAATTAATATACAAGTAAATTAATTAGTGCTGGGCAACGATTTATCACGATTAATCACATCCAAAGACAAATACATACAGTATATATTTATAAAATATTTACTTATATATTTATATAATTTATATGATATATAAATATATTTAATATATAAACATAACATATTTATCTTAAATATATACATGCCTGTGTGTGTATTTATATATACATAATAAATATAAACAGTACAAACATATATTATGTGCACATATACTTTTATTGAGGATGAGATTAAGTGTGATTAATTATTTGGCCAACTCTAAAATTTATATATAAAATAAACCCACATTTAAAAGATACTGCATATAAATAATGCAAGATTAAAAGATTAAACAGAAAATTTAATTTTACAAATGTGCAAGGTACAAATAAATTGATAATTAACTTTTAACTATTTTTGTTTATTGTTTTAGTTTTGTGTGTTATATGAAACATGGTTTATCAGACTAATGAAATGAGGTCATCAGCATAATGAATGAGGTGAAAACAGGATCTATTGACATGAAATAAAGAGGATTTTCAGCAGCTCTATGAATATTGATGAGCCTCAGACTATAAACACTCATTAAACAAGCCATTCAGGATCAGCAGCAGATCATCTCACTTTATTTTATGTATATTATTATTATGTGTGCTTGCCATTAGCGATACAGCACTCTATTTAAAGAACAATTAATAATTACAAATAAATCACACTTCTCACTCTGACATGACTGGCACACTTATCTTTACAGTTTCTGTTTGCAATCCTTTTCAAATATAGGCTCAAATGTAAAGTAACTAAAACATTTGTTTTTTTGCTGGTTAGTGTAGCAAAACCATGGTTGATGTACTTTTTTGGGGGGAGGGGGGTTTGGGGGTATTAGTAAACCGATTCATTTTCAAGAGTGTACATTGGGTTAATTCTTGTTGCACTCTTTATATAAAATAATAGATAAAGGAATTTCTCCATTGTTAGATTTTCACTGTACCACAGCAACCCAGATTCAACATTTCTTCAGCACCAAATAACAATGACTAAAACACAATACAGGGTTTGTTAAATGTTACTTTTATTCACATACATGCTGAAAACGATAGTTTTGAGAATATATTGAGATTGCGAATGAGGCAGATGCTGAATGTATACTGGGGAAATGCACTTTGACGGTGACAGTGATGGTAAAAAAAATCACCTGCTCAAATCGAGCCCTTCTAAGTTTCAAAAGGTAAGGAAGTATGATTATTTTATGTTTTAAAACAAACGATAAATAAACTATTTGTATTTCTTGAAAATTGTTGCTTCAGGTAATGTTTTGCGAGATAGAACCTTATAATTCCAAGCGGTAAATGACTTTTTAGAATTAGTTTCTATCTGCATTTGACCTGTTCCAAAAACCCCCATTTAAAACTTTGAGAGGATTTTAACATTATATATTTAGAATACATTTAGGGTCTCTGTCATTTTCATTTAGGAAAGAGACTTGTTCCCCATATCGATTTTGCTATATGTGAGGCTCAACATTGAATAAAGATTGAAGCTCCATCTCTCAAAACCACTCAGAATGCAGATAGAACCTTATAATTCCAAGGCGACGATATTATAAATGACAACAATTTTTTAATGATGTCACTTTGACATCTCCATGTCAGCTTCAATCACTGGGACATCAGAGTGGACTGAAGCTTCAGAGGAATTCAGGAGATACTGGAAGGACAAAAAGACAACAGTGTTACATTTAAATGTGGTGAGATTTTGTATAAAAGCACTGGAATGCTGTACTTGCTCACGCAGAAGATAAGATATATAAAAAAAAATTGTACAGCCAAAGTTGTGTGTGTTTTTTTAATGCTTCTGCATGATCAATAAATGATTAGCCACTCATGAGTTATGCTTATGAGTTAACTTGTCTCGAGGTATCTGCGCTGCATTCATCTGTGGCAAGCGTTTTCGTGTGTACAGCAGTAACAATCAGTACATTTTGTGAAACGATAATGTCATCGCCCCATGTCTCATCGCTAGTCAAACCGCGTCACGTAAGTTAACAGCAATAACAACATGAACAAACACTGAATGATTGTCTTTTTATTAACTAACATTACCACAGATTAATAAATGTATTTTTCATGTTCGTTTGTATACCGCGCGCAAGATTTATTATGCCCATAGTCCAAGTCTTCTTTTCCGTTTTTAGCGTATCTCTGTGGTATAATTACAGCGCCACGTGCTGGTCTGGCATGTATACTACACTGTTTTGTGTCGGTTTCGTGGTTTAGTGTGCAAGTTACGCAGATATTTCTTGAGAGGAGGGGAAAAAACAGGTCGGATAGGGAAAGCTCTGGTTTCGTGTGGATGTAGCTTTTATCTCAAACGGTAGAGTTTAATGGCTGTCAAAGTACGTAATTAGTACATTAAACATATGAAAAATATGGATTCAGTAAATTACCGTATATAAAAACACAAACCACGCAAAGAGTATGAAACCGAGAATGTCTAATGAATATCAAACGTCAAACTAACTAAGTTACCGCTGTAGGAAAAAATGCGCGGGCTTTCAACCCCTCCGGTCAGCTGACCTTAGCCGGCCTGGTGACTCTCAAGAGCGTGAAAAAACATTTTTGATATATGGAAAGAGTTAACTAAATGGTACGGGGAAAAAATCCGGTCTTAGTTAAAATTTCTATCAACGTAATTTCGACTCTATTCCTTAGTTATACATACTAAATCCTGCTAATAGCTCTGTAAATGGCGGTAACGTTAGCAGTTTTCGAGAAAAATCATTCACACTGTTAATCATAACCTCATTAAAACAATAGTAACTGCTGCAAAACTAAGCTAATAAACATTGCGATCAAAGTATTTTTCATACAATCAACAAAATTCACTCAGCTTACCTGAAAGCCGCTGTCTCTGAAGAGTCGTCCGTTAGTCCCGCTGTGTTTGAATGACGCACGGCACGCACTCTCCAAAACCACGCCCATCATATCACGTTATAAACGCACATACTTTTGAATAGAGTAACGATGATCAAATAACAATTGCAAGAATTCCTCCTGAGAGCTAGGGGAAAAAAAGCTTTGTGAAACGTCTATTTTTAATGAAATAGTAAATAATTAATTATTATTAAATTATTATTTAGGCCTACTGTTTTTAAGATATTTTATCCATGTGCTTTGTTTTCTATAGTGGACACACAATTCATGAAACAATTCACATTTTCTCACAACTGTTAACGCAATCTCAAAACTACACACCAGTTTGTGCAACTTTCAAACTTCCAGGTCAAACATTTTAGTCAAAAACGTGTTTTCTTTTGTTAGACTAAAACTTTGGCCTCAGATGACACACAAACCTGTAAAACACACTACTGCACAGAACACTAATGAGATCAATTCAAAACAATGTTACAAAATCCTCCTTTTGGGAAACAGGAATCCTTTTTTTTTTTTGTCAGTGTCTGTTACAGTATGAACGTTATATTAACAAGGCAATGATAACATTTTTACTGATAATGTTTTTAGAACATTCCATTAACAATGCAATGATAATGTTTTTAATGCTAACGTTTTAAGAAGTTTCATTAGTCACCAAGTGAAGTCAAGTCAAGTCACCTTTATTTATATAGCGCTTTTTATAAAGCAAATTTCCAATATCACAATAGAAAAATAGTGTGCCAATAATGTAAAATGACAATATTAGACAACCATTTTCAGTTAAAGGCATTTTATTATTGAATTCAGTGATGTCATCGTCCAGCTCAGTTCAGTTTAGATAGTATCTGTGCAATCAAGTCAATGATATCGCTGGAAATTAAGTGCCCCCAACTAAGCAAGCCAGAGGCGAGAGCGGCAAGCAACCAAAACTCCATCGGTGACAGAATGGAGAAAAAACCTTGGGAGAAACCAGGCTTATTCAGGGGGCCAGTTCTCCTCTGGCCAGATGTTACCAGCAGTTCAATTCCAACCCCAGCAATGTCAGAAAACAAACCACCAAAAAATGAACAGCTTGTATCTAGGTTGTTACGTGTGTGCTCCCAAGAATGCAAAACAGGACACGACAGGCAGGTATATCAAACAATAGGCTTTTACTCCAAGAAACATTTGGTGTAACATAAACAAAAGCAGACACGTGAACAAGGAAGAACTCCGGTTATAAAGGCAGAACATAATCACGGGAGAACAGAAACAAGTGTGGGACTAATTAACTAATAATCATTGGGACAAACTAGGCAGGTTGACAGAGACATAACTAAACAAAAACAGATCAGACTCGTGACAGTTCGCCCCCTCCCGGAACGGCGCGTCCCCACGCCGAAAAACATAGTCCAATAGAGGAGGGAGACGTGACACTGACCAGGGGCATGAACAAAAACAGTCCAAGGGATGAAGCCAGTTTTGACCAACCAGTTGGACAGAGGTTATTTATACGTAAAATCATCCAAACACCTAATTTCTAGCCATTTCTAATGTACATTTGATTAACAATGTTAAATATTATTAAACTGGAAAGAAATTAAAGATCCAACTTTGATTGTCAAAAGAATTCCAGGTGCAGAATCCTCTCAGCCAATTAGATTTTACATAGTATTTCCATCGGTCAGATTGGTTAAAGCTTTACACTGTACACTGCTTACTTAGCAAGTACACTGATTATTAACAAGAAAACGGATAACTATGTGGCCAGTTGGGCTGTTCTACCTATGGGGTTGCCTCATGTTGACATCGCAAATAGTAGACAAATTGGAGGATATTGATGGACTGGGTGTTTTGATGTGGATTACTGCGCCTAGTACGGTGGCCTTTTTCCAGTCGGATGTGGCTCCGTTTGGATCAAACCACTGGATTACAGCAACTCGTCCTGCGACTTTGTTTCAATGTGATAAATGGCGGATGCTGAACGTGCAGCGGTGTAGAGGGACCAGAGGTGGAAAGAGTACGAAAATATTTTACTCAAGTAAAAGTACCATTACCTTAATAAAATTTCATTTAAGTACAAGTAAAAGTACCAGTCTAAAAATCTACTCAAGTAAAAGTAAAAAGTAGTTCATTTAAAATTTACTCAGAGTAAAAATTACTTTTAACCTTTTAACAGTGGCAGTGACACAAAAATGAGATAGGCCAAGGGTGTCAAACTCAGATCCTGGAACAGTCCTACAACAGTATAGATATAACCCTAATTAAGGATCAGATGTGTTTAATTAGGGTTATATAATCATTTAGGTCTAATCAATTGTTATATCTATACTAATCTAATCATTTAGGCTTATTTGAAAACTACATGGCATGTGTGTTGGAGCAGGGTTGGAACTAAACTCTGCAGTGCTGCAGCTCTCCAGGAACTGAGTTGACATCACTGGGATAGGCCTATAAATCTCAAATTAGTTGTTTTCAATTAAAGGAATCAGTTATTTAGAATAATAAGACATTTGAACGCCTGTCTTGTCCGTCTGCATCTTTCTTGTGATTTTAGCGCCAGTTTGTTCTCTTGCCCATTATATACTGCACTGAAGTAGTTTCCAGGGAGCGATTTTTTTTATTTTTTTTTTACTCAGTAATAATTAATGTTTTAAAATGTAGAGAAGTACAATACTTCAAACAAAATATATTAAGTAAAAGTAAAATTACAGATTTTAAAAATTACTTTAAAAAGTAGAAGTACACAAAAAAGCTACTCAATTACATTAACGCGGGTAAATATAATTAATTACTTTCCACCGCTGAGAGGGACAACGAGTGCGGGGCAGTTTGTCTCACCAGCTGCTTGCAGACGGAGAGCTGACCAAGTTAAGAAACCTTTGCTTCTTCTATCAGGTAACATTCACCCAAATCCAGGCCCTGAACCTTGAAAACCCAGATGATCTAAAAGCCAGCAGTGGACTGCGTCTCATCCATCTAAATGTATGCAGTTTAATTAATAAAATTGATGCAGTTCGCGTCTGGGCAAACTTGACTGATTGTGACATTATGGTCCTGTCAGAAACGTGGCTGAAATCATCAGTTACAAACAATATGATTCATATTGACGGATATATATAATATTTTAAATATAAATAAAAAATATTTTTAGGGCAGATCGTGCTAAAAAATGAGGGGGAGTTGCGATCTATATCAAAACGGCACTCAACTGTACTTGGATAGAGTCCATCAGCAAGCCAAAATGTTTTGAACTGTCCGTAATTAAGTTACACTTCTCCAGCGGTGCTGATTTTATAGTAATGGGATACTATCGTCCACCATCGGCATCTCATGAAGCTTTAACATTGTTGTCGGACTATATGAAAAAGTTTTCAGACAGTGACTTTGTATTGCTGGGAGACTTGAACTGGGACTGGTTAACTAAATCTTCAAAATCATTTAAGGTTATTTGTGATGCTTTGAATTTGTCACAATTAATCAATTCTCCAGCTAGGTTGAATTTAAAACATATGGACAAGTCCACATTGCTTGACGTTATACTTACAACTTCTGCCATATTTCATGTATGTGATATGGCAGATGTTGATCTGCCATGGAATTACTTTAAGACAAAATTTTTAGCTCTGATTAATAAGCATGCACCTCTAAGAAGATTTAGAGTTCGTGGTAAAGACAATCCATGGTTCAATACATCCGTTTCTTCTTCTATTAGAGAAAGAAATATTGCTTGGTCCAAGGCTAAAAGAACTAATAGCGCTAGTGATTGGGAACAATTTAGGTTACTGATGAATAAATGTACTAAAATTATCAAAAAAATGCCAAAAAGTGAGTATTATCTTAATATGATAAATACAAATTTTAATGATCCTAGTAAATTTTGGAAGCTGATAAAATCCTCAACTGGGTCTATGTTGTCTCCAGCAGCACCTGATTTTCTAAGCGTAAATAATGAAGAAATTAAGGATAAATATAATATAATAGAAGGTTTTAATACACATTTTACTAATATAAGTTCAATCACTTCATCTGGTTTCTCTGTAGATGTAGATGGTAAGGATGATATGAGCATTTCTTCAAGTTGTGTAAGAAATGTTTTTAATTTTCTACCTATTTCCCTGTCTCAGGTTCATAAAGCCTTGATACGTCTTGATTGTAAATAGTCTGCTGGCCCTGATCAAATAGAGCCTTGCTTTTTAAAAATAGCTGCAGATTTAATATTTAATTGCTTCTATTTTCAATTTAAGTTTAAGTAGTGGTCTCATACCAAATTCTTGGAAGTCAGCGATTATTCGGCCATTACTGAAGTGTGGAGACTCCATTGTATTGGATAATTATCGGCCTATTTCAAGATTGTCTGTTACAGCTAAAGTGTTTGAATCTATGGTAAATTAACAGTTAAAGTACTATTTGTCAGCTAATAATATTTTATGTCAAACTCAGATTTAAGACAGGGACATAGTACTATAACTGCTACAATGTCAGTCACTAATTAGCTATGCTAATCATGTCTCTGCTTGTCTCTCCGTTTCTGCCACGGGATGTTAGCTAGGAATTACAGAACTTCAGTCTGGATCCAACCATTGCATGATCTGAGATGACCGAACACCTGAGATGGAGGATCAGCGCCGGGAGATGACGTATGTGGCCCTGATTGTAGGCGGAGGCCAGACACCTGGATGAGCGCCAGAGACAGATCCCCATTGAGGACCCCGCCACTTAGACAGCCATCGGGAAAGACCACTGGAACCAGCTGAACAATCTGACTTGCTGCAGTTTGGAACTGAACTGCTGGTTTGTTTGGCCAGAGGAGAATTGGCCCCCCGACTGAGCCTGGTTTCTCCCAAGGTTTTTTCTCCATTCTGTCACCGATGGAGTTTTGGTTCCTTGCCGCTGTCGCCTCTGGCTTGCTTAGTTGGGGACGCTTCATTTCCAGCGATATCATCGACCTGATTGCAAAGACACTATTTAAACTTATTGACACATTATTTTCCTTTTTTGATATTGTGCAGTTGCTTTGACACAATTTGCATTGTAAAAAGCGCTATATAAATAAAGGTGACTTGACTTGACTTAATGATATAATAACTGCATTGGATGATAAAAAAATCATGTGCTGCACTTTTTATTGATTTATCAAAAGCATTTGATTCCTTAAATCAGGATCCTTTGTTGCAAAGGCTTAAATGTGTAGGTTTTAGCGATATATTGTTGAAGTGGTTCTCCAATTATTTGACTGGAAGAACTCAATCTGTGTCCATAGATAATTATGTTTCTGCTCCTTTAATAGTGAAGACAGGTGTTCCTCAAGGATCAGTTTTGGGGCCATTTTATTTTCTATCTATATAAATTAACTTGGTAAAGGAGTCGAGCCAGCAAATGTACACTTTTATGCAGATGATACTATTCTCTACACTATGGCTCCATCTTTAAAAGAGGCAATGAACTCTTTACATAATGCTTTTAGTTCATTTCAGACTTCTCTTGGTAAATTAAAATTAGTGTTAAATGCTAAAAAAACTAAATACATGATTTTTACTCGGTCCAGATTACCATTAAATTATTTTGTGATTCAAACTTTAAATGGTACAGAGATTGAAGGGGTTGAATCTTACAAATATCTTGGCATCTTGCTCGATGATAAGCTGACTTACAGTTCTCATATCGATAGTCTTGAGACCAATGCTAGGTTATTATTTTAGTTTAAAAAAGTGTTTCTCCTTTGATGCTCAAAAACATTTAGTAGAAAGTGCTCTTCTATCAGTATTGGATTATGGTGATATAATTTATATGCATGCACCTCAGACTGTTTTGAAAAAACTGGATGTAGTTTATCATGCTGCTTTACGATTTGTCACTGGTACAAGTGTCCGTACACATCACTGTAATTTATTTGAAATGACAAACTGGACTTCCTTGTGCTTAAGGAGAAAAAACATATGTTGATTTTTATTTTAAAAGCTTTAGTGGGTAAATTGCCAGAGTATATATCTAGGTTGCTGACATACTGCACAAATATTTATAATACCAGATCAACAGATAAACTTTTACTTAAGATGCCGTTTTTTCATACATAGGAAGGTCGTTCTGCTTTTTCTAATTATGCTCCGTATGTGTGGAATGAGTTTCAAGGTATGTTACATATGGAATCTGTACCATCTCTAGCTACGTGTAAAAATATTTAAAAGTCTGTTTATAAAGAACAGTGTACATGTTTTAATAACTGACTAGGATTTGCATTGTTTTTTTCTAGAAAATTATGTTTTACGTTTGTCTATTGTGTGGTGATGTCTACTTCTTTGTAAATGTGTCCTTTGCTGCCTATCTTCGAAATCAACGGTAGATGATCAAAAACGCGCCAAATTCTGTTCAAAACTGCAAAACTCTGTCAAAAAGACAGTCAGGTGTGAGCTGAAATATAGTTTATTAGGCATTTCATGAGTTCGCTTGCCCATCCTGTCCTGATGGTTAATAGTAAACAAACTTGGCTTGCTGTCCTCAATGGAGGCTCGGACCCAAAGCTCTGCTTGACTAAGTGAAGTGAAGCGCTTGGATGTAACTAAAATTATGAAATTGTTCATTCTTGATGTAAAAAGAATCAGCAGACAAATGGACAATAAAAGTTTAAGCAACTGTAAGAAGCAAAAGCTGAAATGAATGAAACAGATCTCTCTCTTTATTGACTAACAATATAGCAAAGCATCTCAAGAGAGTAAAAGTGAAGAAGCAGTCAGTTGCAAGCTAAATGGCAGTCTATCTTACATCTGCATTTTCTAAAATACACCACAAGTGGAAGAATAACCAGTTGTTATAAAAACAGCATCGAAGATGAAATAAAAAATAAATCAACCTCTTTTCAACTTTTTGAACAAGAACAGTTTGAACCTTCATAAAAGTATAAACAAACTGCAAGTAATATGTCTTATGAGAACATCAAATTAAACTCATAATAAAGCATAATAAAAAATAAATCTTTAGGTATTATTCTTTGTGGATGAACTCCATCTTTGAACTGATCTGAATCTCACAGATGAAACTGCTGGTCTTCACTATAACTATAGTTTTGTTTTTTTGGTCGTGTCACTGCTTACGACGGACAGAAATGCAATGTCGCACTTGAAAGAAGATGAACTACTTCATGTGATTGTTTATTTTATGACTGCTTAGAGAAGATGAATGAGTGAAACTCTTCCTGCATGCAGTGAAGTGATACGGTTTCTCTCCAGTGTGAATCCTCTCATGTGATTTCAGGTCTCCTGACTGACTGAATCTCTTGTTGCAGTGTGAACACTTGTAAGGTTTCTCTCCAGTGTGGATCCTCTCATGTGTTTTCAGATGTGATGACTGACTGAATCTCTTGTCACAGTGTGGACACTTGTAAGGTTTCTCTCCAGTGTGGATCCTCTGGTGCAGTTTCAAATGTTCAGCTGTAGTAAAAGTCTTCTCACACTCAAAGCACATGTAATCTCTCACACCAGTGTGTATCTTCTGATGTAGTTTTAAATTCTGCAGTTGTGAAAAACTCTTTCCACAGAAAGAACATAGATGTGGTTTCTCCTTTGAATGAACTTTCAGGTGTCTATACAAGCCTGAAGCCCACAAAAATGTTTTTCCACATTGATCACATGGATGCATTCTCTCTCCAGTGTGGATGTTCATGTGGTCCTTAAGTTGTGCTGATCGTGTGAAACTCTTCCCGCACTGATCACATTTGAATGGTTTCTCTCCGGTGTGGATCTTCACGTGGTCCTTAAGTTGTGCTGATTGTGTGAAACTCTTCCCGCACTGATCACATGTGAACGGTTTCTCTCCAGTGTGGATGATCATGTGTCTCTTAAGGTGTCCTTGTTGTCTGAAACTCATCCCGCACTGATCACATGTGAACGGTTTCTCTCCAGTGTGGATCTTCATGTGTCTCTTAAGGTGTCCTTGTTGTCTGAAACTCATCCCGCACTGATCACATGTGAATGGTTTCTCTCCAGTGTGGATCCTCATGTGAAGTTTGAGATACTGTTTGCTTGTCAGACTCTTTCCACACTGAGTGCAGGTGAAACTTTTCTTGTCTCTTCTTTTCAGTAAAGAAACCCTTTCAGTCTGTGAGTGAGTTTTTTCTCCAGTTTTGACATGATGTTTTTTCTCCTCCATTAGATCTGAAATTAAAGTTGAAAAGGTTACAATATAAATAAATAATTAAAAAATCTGAGAAATGTGAAGAGAAAGCAGACAACAGTTAATCCAAATTATGATCATTTTGACACACTTTTACAAAATAAGATACAATTATCTATATTAAAAAATACAGACACTGATCCAATGTTTCTGTAGTGAAAACTACTCGATGCTTGATCAACTCCACAATTATAATAGTATATTATTAACATAATATTAGCATTAATGTACTGTAATAAAAACTTATTAAGCAATTAATAACTAATTTAAACTAATTCAACTGACCAATATTTTTCATTCCATTTCTTCATTTTTAATTGTTCTTCAGTGTCACTGATGAGGAATCAAGAATAAACACCAACCTGTTTGTTCTTCAGTGTGTTTCATTCTGCAGGGTTCTGGATCTCTCATGTTCTCTCTGTCCTTCAATAAACTCTGTCTCTGCAGATTTCACTTCTTCCTGATGCTCTGATGCTCGTCTCCACTTGTAGACTGATGAGAATATTCCAGCATTTATTGCTGAACTGCAGTGGGAGGAGCTTCACTGAAGGTGTGATTGTTGTGGGAGGAGCTTCACTGAAGATGTGATTGTTGTGGGAGGAGCTTCACTGCAGGTGTGATTGTGGTGGGAGGAGCTTCACTGCAGGTGTGATTGTTGTGGGAGGAGCTTCACTGAAGGTGAGATTGTTGTGGGAGGAGCTTCACTGGAGAAGGAGCAGATCTGGTAAAATTAAAGATAAATCAGTTACTGAGTTTGTTTCTGCACTAATTCACACATTTTAATGATTTATGTTTATCTATCTATCTATCTATCTATCTATCTATCTATCTATCTATCTATCACACAAGACCCAAGATGGCGGCGCGAACACATCGCGAGGCTCAGCGTCTTACCAGATTTAGGAAAATAGTGTTAATTTACCTGGTTATTTCACTCGTGTTCGCGCGATTCAGCTATGCGAACTACAGCTATACTAAACAGTCACTTTTGGACATCAACAAACAGTGTTCCAACATAGTTTTAGATCATCCTTTCGACTTCAGCGAACTCCCGCCGGAGCTACTGAGATCACCGCGGACAAGCGGATCACTCGTACCGGCCGGAAGTGCTCGGCGTCGAGACCGTAAACAAAGACGGGGAAAGCGTGGAGGGCTGCGTGCTAAGCTAAGGCTAAACCCACATCGACCAGCTCTGCCCAGCATCTTCCTTGCCAATGTACGGTCTCTGATGAACAAGATGGACGAACTAAAGATCTGGACCCTCACACAGAAATGGCTTATGGACTGTAATGTTATGTTCTTCACTGAAACATGGCTCTGCAACGATGTCCCAAACAGCGTGGTGCATATGGATGGACGCTCTCTCTTCAGGGCTGACAGAGTAGCAGCAACCTCTGGTAAAAACAAGGGTGGTGGAGTATGCATTTATGTAAATAAATAATAGTGTAAAGACTCCGTCATTGTTGATACCTACTGCTCTGCTGATCTGGAGTTCCTGATTATCAAGTGCAGGCCATTCTATCTACCACGTGAGTTCACTTGCATTGTTGCTGCTGCAGTTTATGTACCTCCGGACGCTAATGCTAACGTGGCTATGAAAGAACTCTGTGCTGCTATTAGCAAATTACAAACCCTGCACCCGGATGGAGCCTTTATTTTTGCTGGGGACTTCAATCACTGCACTTTTAGATCTGTTCTCCCTAAATTTCATCAAAATGTCTCCTGCACTACAAGGGGACATAAAACATTGGACCACGTTTATACTAATGTGAGTGATGCCTACAAAGTCACACCCCTCCCCCACCTGGGTCAGTCTGATCACCTCTCTTTGTTCCTGCTCCCCAAGTATACCCCAGTCATCAAACGTGTGAAACCTACAATAAGGACTGTTAAAATCTGGCTGGAAGGTGCTGACTCCACTCTTCAACATCAATTCCAGCACACAGACTGGAGTGAGTTTGCTGCCCAGGCCACCACAAACTCTCAGATTAACATTGACATTTATACCAACTCTGTCATGGAGCACATCAACAGCTGTGTGAGCAGAGTGACCACACACAAAAAAATAAACATTTTCCCCAATCAGAAGCCCTGGATGAACAGAGAGGTTCGCCTCCTGCTCAAAGCAAGAGATGCAGCCTTCAGGTCCGGAGACCAGGAGGCTTACAGCTCAGCCAGAGCCAACCTGAGGAAGGGTATCTGCCAGGCCAAACTCACACACAAACAGAACATTGAAGATCACTTCAATTCTTCAGACCCCCGGCGTATGTGGCAAGGCATACAATCCATCACAGATTACAAACCACCTAACTCTGTGCCCCCCTCCAGCTCTGCCTCCCTCCCAGACGAGCTCAACCACTTTTATGCTAGTTTTGATCAAAATAATGAGATCTCACTCAAAGCTGAGTATCAACCCAGTAAACTGCCTCTCACACTCTCCACATCAGATGTTTACTCCACTCTGCGTAAGGTGAATGCGCGGAAGGCAGCTGGCCCTGACGGAATACCTGGTCGTGTGCTTAAAGCCTGTGCGGAGCAGCTAGCTGAGGTCTTCACGGACATTTTCAATCTGTCCCTGGCCCAAACATCTGTCCCCACTGTCTTCAAAACCTCCACCATCGTACCAGTACCGAAACACTCCACTGCCTCGGTCCCTAATGACTTCCGTCCTGTTGCACTCACCCCCATCATTGCCAAGTGTTTTGAGAAACTGGTTGCATCCCACTTAAAATCCTGTCTCCCTGCTACACTAGACCCATTCCAATTTGCCTATCACCACAATAGGTCAACAGAGGACGCCATCTCAACAGCACTTCACTCTGCCCTCACCCACCTGGACAGTCAAAACACACATGTGAGAATGCTGTTCATAGATTTCAGTTCTGCATTTAATACTGTAATCCCCTCCGAGCTGATCTCCAAGCTCAGCCAGCTTGGAATCAGCACACCCATCTGCAATTGGATTCTACATTTTCTGACTAACAGACCTCAGTCCGTTAAGTTAGATAACCTCTCCTCCTCCATCATCACCCTGAACACCGGCGTGCCACAGGGCTGCGTACTGAGCCCTCTCCTGTACTCCCTCTTCACCCATGACTGTGTTCCTGTTTATGGCTCCAACACCATAATCAAATTTGCAGATGACACCACGGTGGTAGGTCTGATCAAGGATGCCGATGAGTCAGCCTACAGGGATGAGGTGCAGCACCTGGCTGTGTGGTGTGCCACCAACAATCTAGAACTAAACACCCAGAAGACAAAGGAGATCATTGTGGACTTTAGGCGGACTAGGAGTCATGCACACACACCCATCTACATCAACGGAGCTGTAGTGGAGCGTGTGTCGAGTTTCAAGTTCCTTGGCATCCACATCTCTGATGACCTCACCTGGTCCCATAACACCTCCACTCTGGTCAAAAAGGCACAGCAGCGCCTTTACTTCTTAAGGAGCCTTAAGAAAGTTCACCTGAATCCCAGGATCCTTGTGGAATTCTACCGCTGCACCATTGAGAGCATACTCACGAACTGCATCTCAGTATGGTACAGCAATTGCTCCGCATCTGACCGCAAAGCACTCCAGCGGGTGGTGAAAACTGCTCAACGGATCACCGGCACCCAGTTAACTTCCATTGAGAACATTTATCATAAGCGCTGTCTGGGCAGGGCAAGAAACATCATCAAGGATGCCTCTCACCCTAACCATGGACTTTTCACCCTCCTTCCATCCGGCAGGCGTTACAGGTGCCTACGCTCTCACACTAGTAGGCTCAGGAAGAGCTTCTTCCCCGAGGCTGTGACACTTCTGAACGCCACACCACCAATCTAACCTGCACCTGCTTATTACTGAGTACTTTACACACATGCATTTGCACTACTCATATTTTGCACAGTCTGCACATTGTTAAAGTTATTACACTATAAACTGTATAAAGTTGTTACTATACAAAGCACAGTAAACTATTTCCATAATATTGCACTACTGTTATTTTGCATAGAATATATTGTTCTATCAATACTTTGCACACTCATCCAGCTGTATTTATTTATTACCACTGTTCTCACGTTTCTGCTGTTCATAATGTATATAATCCTACATTGCTCTGTTCATAATGTACATACAATCCCTACATTGCATTCCTATTTATATTCTGTATATACTCTGCTCAATACTGTATATAGCAATTCCACTGTACATTCTGTAAATCATATCTTCATTTACTCTGCACTTATATGTATATAAAACACTATATTCTTGCACTTCTGGTTAGATGCTAACTGCATTTCATTAGCTCTGTACTTGTACTCTGCATAATGACAATAAAGTTGAATCTAATCTAATTTAATCTAATCTAATCTATCTAAGCAAATTAAAGTAACTCACAAATTATATCTATAATTCATTAATATACAAGCAAATTAATTTGTGCTGGGCTACGATTTATCGTGATTAATCACATGCAAAGACAAATACATATAGTATATATTTTGAAAATATTTACTTATATATTTATACAATTTATATTATATATATACATATATTTAATATATAAACATAACATAATATATTCTTAAATATATACATGCCTGTGTGTGTATTTATATATATATAATAAATATACACAGTACAAACATATATTATGTGCACATACTTTTATTGAGGATGAGATTAAGTGTGATTAATTATTTGGCCAACTCTAAAATTTATATATAAAATAAACCCACATTTAAAAGATACTGCATATAAATAATGTAAGATTAAAAAGAATAAACAGAAAATTTCATTTTACAAATGTGCAAGGTACAAATAAATTGCCAATTAACTTTAACTATTTTTGTTTATTGTTTTAGTTTTGTGTGTTATATGAAACATGGTTTATCAGACTAATGAAATAAATGCAGTTATGGTAATGACATCTTGTAATGTCACAATAGCTGTTAGTGACATTTGCTTAAATTCGTTGACAACAATAAAATGAGCTTAATGTGGCAATTAACAGATCTGAGGTCATCAGCATAATGAATGAGGTGAAAACAGGATCTATTGACATGAAATAAAGAGGATTTTCAGCAGCTCTATGAATATTGATGCCTCAGACTATAAACACTCATTAAACAAGCCATTCAGGATCAGCAGCAGATCATCTCACTTTATTTTATGTATATTATTATTATGTGTGCTTGCTATTAGCGATACAGCACTCTATTTAAAAAACAATTAATAATTACAAATAAAACATACTTCTCACTCTGACATGACTGACACACTTATCTTTACAGTTTCTGTTTGCAATCCTTTTCAAATATAGGCTCAAATTTAAAAATGTAAAGTAAATAAAACATTTTTTTTTTTGGTTAGTGTAGCAAAACCAGGGTTGATTTGTGTTTGCCAAGGTTTAACTATAGTAACCATGTTTTTTTTTGTTTGTTTGTTTGTTTTATTAGTAAACCAATTCATTTTCGTTGGGTTAATTCTTGTTGCACTCTTTATATAAAATAATAGATAAAAGACAGACTGAATTTCTCCATTGTTAGATTTTCACTGTACCACAGCAACCCAGATTCAACATTTCTTCAGCACCTAATAACAATGACTAAAACACAATACAGGGTTTGTTAAATATTACATTTATTCACATACTTAAGAAACAATAAACAATCATTTAATTTTAATAGGATAACAAATAGTACAATTTCTTAACACTCTTTTGGTCAGTATAAATCAAATTATCTGTTAAAATCATATTTTCTTCAATTAAACGTGTAAAATCTCCCTGAAATTTAAGTCAGCCAGTAAAATTAAAGGACCATTAATTCATTTTTTTTTTTTATTAGGGCACAGCTTTTAGTGTCCCAGTCTTTTGAGCACACAGGCCAGAGACACACAATAAAGGAAAATAGTACTTAACTGTGGCTTAATGTTTTAAATTTGATTTATCTGATATAAATCGATATCAATTGATCGTTAAACAAAGGGTTGTGACAAATCAGAAAATAGTTATTTTAACCCACCATAGATTACAAGGCAATCCTGTAGCGATCACAGTTCAGGCAAGCTGTGTTCAGAATGTCCCTTTTTCTTTAAAGGGGTCATCGGATGCTCATTTTCCACAAGTTGATATGATTCTTTAGGGTCTTAATGTAAAACAATACCCTTTTTACCCTGTCAAAAAAAGCTCTGTTTTCAGCAAACTGTTTTAGTGCATGTTCCTTTAATGCTAATGAGCTCTGCTGATCCCGCCCCTCTCTTATGTTAGGAGAGGCGATTTGCAAAGATTCATAAAAGTACCTCATATTAACTTCTTCTGTAGGTGAGGCTGGATCACGAGTAATTCATGCAACATAAACGCATTTATGCAGATCGGAGGATGCATTCCCTTCAAAAACAAAGGTAAAAATATAGCTGCAAGCAGCAATGACGGGGACAAGCACATCAGCAGCAAAACAAGAAGCTAAGCATAGCACGGGGCATCAGACCAACTGCAGAAATGAGTAATTGAAGCCATTTTAAGATTATTGTAGTCCAAATGGCTGAAAAATCATTTAAAACTACCAGTAATATGATTGAATGACTTTTCACCTTTGACCAACAGGTGGCAGCGTCATCAAATCGATGTGGTGTGTTCTGAGTGAGTTGATAATGGCACACACAAAGATTGGTGTCAATATGCCAAAGTATTGCAGAGATACGGCCTCAAGTGTCATTTTGGGATCATAACTCAAATTCGTTGTTGTGGTATGTGAAAATTGTTTTGTCTATCAAAACGAAATCCATAAATCAACACGAAATCCATAACTGTTTGTCAGCATGGTCTGAAGATGATACGATTCGATTTTGGTGAAAATCGGACCATCGGTCCAGGAGGAGTTTGAAAAAGTAGGTTTTTAAAGAAAATTAAAAGAGCAGAAAGGAAGTTTAGCTGACGAAGACAACATTGATATCACTGCTCTCAACATGACCCAAGGAATCAATTAATACCAGTCTCATTACAATAGGCAAAATTAACAGAAATATATAAGCATTTATTTGAAATTTAATTATGACTTTTGACCACAAGGTGACACTGTCTCAAAACATTTTGAGTAATTTCAGGTAATGGTCTCCATGGTACATATAAAGTTTCGGAAAGGTACACCAATGCATTCGTAAAAAATAGCATTTTTAATCATAATACCCCATTATAGTCAATGGCAATTTCATGTTTTGTTCAATTATAGCGCCACCAAGAGGCACAATCCCACCAAATTGTTTACGTGTCCTTAGAGTTTGCCCATACATATGTGTGTCAATTTTGGTGAAAATATCTCATTTTGGTTTGGAGTTATAGACATATTTGTGTGTAAGTAGATAAAAATGACTGACTGTTGACTTTGTTTGCATTTTTGTGCCATTTACTATCAAAATTTTGGCAATTGGGCATTGACATTTTGAACCGGGATGCTAAGTTTCCGAACTTCCTATGGTGGTTTCGAGTCGATCAGAGTAACGGTTTCTAAGATACTGGCAAATGTTTTTTTAAGCGCTTCAGTGCAACGTAGCACAAACCAAAATCTGGCAAGTTTGATATCGATGAACTCGGCAACGATTCAGGAGTCTAAAAAGGTGACTTCTTTGAAAATATGTCAACCCCACTCACAGTTATAAGCATGTGAAAATTTGATTTTACCACTAGGTGGCGCTGCTTCGAAACTTCTCAAGCTCCTTCAGGGCATCGTGCTGATGACCCATACCATGTTTCGTAACGATACGTTAATTCGTTCGTAAAATATAGCCTTTTACTACAAAATTCAACATGGCCAACGCCCAAAATGGCTGACATGGGAAAATTGGATATGGTTGGACTCGGCATGATGCACCGAATCTAAAGAGACCATTTATAGGATTTTTGGCAAAACCATTCATTATAAGCAAAAATATGCATTTTTCATATCTCCTGACCACTAGGTGGCACAGCGCCGAAACACTGCAGGTCGCCTCAGGTCATGCTTGGTATAACACACACCAAGTTTCATGTCAATAAGCCAAACCCTTGCGGAGATATAGACTCAGATCCGGTTTTGCGTGCTTTCGGCAAATTCGTTAGTGTGGTATTCGAGAATGCTTGGACGAATCGACTTGATTTCCTTAACTTTTTGCCTCCATGGTCTGTAGATGATTTGAGCCAATTTTGGTGAGAATCAGCCAAATCGTCTAGGACGAGCTCGACAAAGCAAGTTTTACGAACAATTGAAGATAGCAACAAAACTAAACCTTACGATTTTTTTATTTTTGACTTTTTTTGACTCGGCTTTAGCCAAGGATTCAGAAGAAAAGGGAATTTTCATTGTGTGGCTTACGGTTCAAACGTTATTAGCATTTCAAAATTGAATTTTTGGACAAGTGGTGGCGCTAGAGAGTTTGAGTTAGAGACTCCAAATTTGCTGTGGTTACTATATGACACTATCATCTATCAGTGTGCCAAATTTTACAACTTTCCCGCAATCGGTTCTATGAGCTGCCATTGACTTTCGGTGTAAGAAACGGAAGAAGAATAAGAACGCTAACGATTACAATAGGTGCCTAAGCACCTTTGGTGCTTGGCCCCTTATTATATTAACAGACTATAGAATATTATATTAACAGACTATCCAAATTTCAGTAAAACAATAGGCATACTACCTTGAAGCACAGATGTGTCTGTCACTTTAAAAATATGAAAATTCTGTCATAATTTACCCAGGTTGTTCTAAACCTGCATAAAGTATTGTTTTCTTCTGAACACAAAAGAAGATACTTACGTGGGTAACTAAACAACTGCTGGTCCTCAGTAACTAAAAATAAAAATACTATCAGAGTCATTGGGGACCAGAAACTCTTTGGTTACCCACATTCTTCAAAGTATTTTCTTTTATGTTCAACAAAAGAAAGAAATTATTACAGGTTTGTAACATCTTATGGGTGTGTAAACGATGGCATTTTTTAAATTTTGGGTGAACTGTCCCTTTAAGTCACAGTTCACCGTGATCAACTGAAATGTTTCTCTGCAAACTGCGCATTCATCATTAGTTACTGGACAGACCCATTGATAACTTTCCCATTCAGCCTTACATCTGGAAAGCCTGGTGTTCAAAGGGCAGGTGTGTCACTATGAAAACAAAGATGCCAAAATGCAATTACGCGCAAATGAGCTTCTCTAATACCTCTTATGAAATTGATTTCATTATAATTGCTATTAGTATTATAAACAGTGCAAAATACTTATTTGTTGATTCAACTATGTGTTGACATTTGTAAAATTTAGGACAAATCGCGTCCCGCACATTTTAGCTTTAAATACAGGACGATTCCGTATTTTAAGGGACAGGTGGCAACCCTATGCTTAGGAGCCATTTTTGTGTACTCCTGCTCCGGTGTCGGAGTGTTGACCGCTCACTCAGGGCGGGTCTAAGTTAAAACACTACTGTCAATCAACAATCGTGGGAGATTGTTTTTCTCCCGTATGGATCCTCATATGATCTTTGCTGTATTTTGTATGACCCACATGCTTTCCGCACTGGGGACACGAGTCTGTTTGGCCTCCAGCGTGGATTTTGATGCGTTTCAGAAGCTTAACGAGCAGGTGATTTATTAATAGCAGGCTAATATTATTAATAAGGTTCTTAATATTAGCCAAATAATTTTATCAGAATTGATCATTATGGAATTTGGTCCTCCAATGTCACTGTTTTAAAACATTAAGCCACATTAAGCATTTCAGAATGTCCCAAAACCGTGCCTTGAACTAATCACTGACGTATTTCTTTATTTGAGTCCAAGTTCAAAATAAAACTCTATGAACCCTCCAATGTGAACCTACTGTATGAACTACTGCAAGCTGTAAAGTAATGCAAAAGTCTTGAGAATGCAAATCATTTGAAAAATTCCTCTCACCCCAAATTTCTGTTGGTTACTCTAAAATAAAACAAATTTTAATGTCAAATTCAACATATTTAAATAATATTATAACACCAAACAGAGAAAGAATTATATAAAAGCATAGAAACACTTGAAGACGTACCTGCAAACAATGAACTGTGCTGGATCTCAAAGCAATTGGATGAACTGCAGCAAGTTATGACATTTTGATTAAAAACATGCATGCATGAATTGTTCACTAGCGTACATTATGATTTCATGTCACTTTAAACATAGGTTGATATAAGTTACATACATAGCTTCCAACACCACTGCAATCAGTCTAATGACTTTCGAATCATCTCTGGTAACATGTATAATCAGGTTTTGTCAAAACCTTGCAACTTATTGCAGATATTAGTGTTTTTATGCCTGAGAAGAGAAGCAAACTGACTGAAGCTCTTCCCGCATGGAGTGCAGTGATACGGTTTCTCTCCGGTGTGGATCCTCTCATGTGTTTTCAGATGTCCGGTTTGATTAAATCTCTTGTCGCAGTATGAACACTGGAAAGGTTTTTCTCCACTGTGAACTTTCTGGTGCACTTTCAGTTCACTATTCGTAATAAACGACTTCCCACACTCACCGCATATGTGATTCTTCAGACCGTCATGTCTTTTCTGGTGAACTATTAAAGAACCAAGCTCTGTAAAAGCTTTTCCACACAACAAACACACATGAGGTTTCTCCTGCGTGTGGATTTTCAAGTGCTTTCTCAGGGATAATGCTGTAAAAAATGTTTTATCACACTGATCGCAGTGAAATGGTCTTTCTCCAGAGTGAGAACGCAGATGCGATTTGAGAGCTCTTGCCTGTGTGAATCTCTTTTCACACAGATCGCATGTGAATGGCTTCTCTCCAGTGTGGATCCTAGTGTGGATCTTAAAGGTTTTTTTATTAGCAAAACTCTTTCCGCAGTGAATACATGAATAGGGTCTCTCTCCAGTATGAGTTCGTCTGTGTTCTTGGAAGTTTCTCTCGTATTTGATACTCTTTCCACAATAATCGCACATGAATGGCTTTTCTCCAGTGTGAACTCTCATGTGAACCTGAAGATTGTGTTTGTAGTTGAAAGTCTTTCCACACTGAGGGCAGGCGAAAGATTTTTTTGGCCTCACCTCTGGTTGTTCTCCAGTTTCGACATGATGGTGTTTCTCCTCCGCTTCATTCAGTTCTTCATCCTCATTGTTCTCATCCATCAGGACTGAAATTCAAGTACAAAAAATAAATCTCAGTAAAAAACAAACAAACAAAAAAATCTAATGAAAAATGTAAAGTTAAAAGATATAAGAAAAAACAATGGTTATTGAAGTTAAACCATGGTAACCACAAATTGACAATGGTTGCAACACTAAATTGTATAACCATGATTTTGTAGTAAAACTGTAATTTTACAAATAGAAATCAATAGGGCTAGGTTTTGACACAAATTTCACAATTCCATTCGATTCTGATTCACAAGCTTGTGATTCAATTCAATTTCCGATTCCATTCGATATCGATTATTTTGGATATGTATCAGGTAGAGTACATGACAAATTTTCTCAAGGAAAAAAAATCTCAATTAATTCTGTCAAATATACTTGAGAGTCAGGTGGTACTTCAGTACTATAACATCGAAAGTTAAAAATAACTTTGTGAACAATCGCTTAAATTACACTCAATTACAACTGCATAATTATATTTATACTCCCGATAATTTTTTGAAATATAAGTATTTAAATAGTGGCTGTTTATTTGAACAGAATTTAAATGTTGAAGAACAGAAAAAAATATATAATGAAAATGTCATATGATGCATACATTCAGCAAAATGCTCCTCTCTATAGTAATGTTTTCTAACTGACTAACAAGGTGACCGAATATGTTTTTTTCTGAGGTTAATGTGACATTACATGACATAATGTTTACCATTTGTTATATTGATGTCTTTGCGCGGTTGAAACACTGAGCGATTACATGAGACAGGAATTGGATTTCAGTAAGTTATAGCCTCCTCCTTTTAACATACCTTCGGATGATTATTCATGTTTATTTTGTGCTGAAATTAAAGCGGCGGTGAAAATCAGTTTGTGCTGCCGCTTCTCTTGAACTGAGACGCCACGGTGATGTCACTCCACATTAAACAGCGCCAAAACGGTATTTATTGTTTGAATACTTCAATAAAATGGACATAATAAGCACAAAGCCAATTGCGATTTATGGGAGGTGCGCTACAATCTTCAGTTTATTAACTGAAAACAGGCTAATCAAGTCTTAAGAATCAATATTGTTCTGTAAAAATGAGAATCAATTACAATTTAAAAATCTATCTATCTATCTATCTATCTATCTATATATATATATATATATATTATTATTATTATTTTATTTTTTTACCCAGCTCTAGTAATCAATCCACCAAAAAATATAATAAATAACAAAAATAATAAAACAATGGTTAATTGTCCTACGCCCCATGACACTATGAGCAAATTATAGGAGTAAACTTGTATTAAACTGTAAACAATCAAGGAAAGGTTCACTATAGCATTTTCATAATCAAGATTTATTTTTTTTATTTTTCGTGCATGCAGTGCATTAATCATGGGATATTAAACAGAACGAACAGACCACAAATACACAGTATGTTGTCTTTTTTCGTATTATTACAGCGAAATACAAAGTAAAAACAGATAATAATCAGGAGGAAAGGATGCAGCAGACTGAAAGAGGATTATATGTCACATTTAAATACCATGCGTGAAATTTACATCTCATTAACTCAAACTGACGAGTGAGGATTATTTGTAGCGCAAAATATTACAATTTTTCGGTATTTCTAACCTCCACAAACCGGAAGTGGAGTAAACTAGTTAGAAAAAAAAGGTGTAACGTTATAGAATAAAACGAAAGAAATGATACTTGAACCAAGAGGATATTTGCGATGTGCCACGCCACATGTAAGAGCATAAAAAAGACGAGTATATTACTAAAATACCACATAACTCAATGCAAGTGTTTGACAGCAGGGGCCCTGCAGATAATGGGTAGTTACCTTTTATTCACACATAAACGAAAAACGCACAGATCGATCTTGGGATTTAAGATTCGAGCTCGTTCAAACGGAGATGGATCAGAAATAATGGTTTCCACTCACCGTAGATGATACACCAATCCCGGCAATCATAGCCTAGATACAAGATGCGTTCTTTACATCGTTCTTCTTTCACTTTTTATGGTTGGTGACGAACTAGTTTGTAATGCATTTGCGCCTCCTATTGGACTGGAGGGTGGAGAATATTGCACTGACGGAAACAGAACACTTGGGATATAATGAAATAAATTGTAACATGTATTTGATTGCTGTGATCAAAGCTGAATTTAAAGCAATTAACCGAGTGAAACTAAAACAATCTTTAGAGCATCAGGCTGTCCTAGAGCTGAATAAGGTACATGTAAAATGTAAACACCTGGATTTTTTTTTTTTATATATATATACTCTATTTACTGTCTAGGTCTACTGTGAATTGTTTGGTTTGTAAAGAGTGTGCAGAAAACATACTGCTATCTATATATCTATCTATCTATCTATCTATCTATCTATCTATCTATCTATCTATCTATCTATCTATCTCAGTCTTCAGTGTCACATGATCCTTCAGAAATCATTCAATGCTGATTTGCTGCTCAACAAACCATTTTAATATCACTTTCTTTCAAGAAAAGTACTGACCCCAAGCTTTTGAACAATAGTAGGCCTATATACGCACACAGAAATGAACCTGATTTTAATAGACAATAGATCAAGCACAATAAAACAAGACAAAGGAAATTAAATAAAAGAACATCACAAAATAAAATGCAGGTAAAAGTTTAAGGTACCCTATTAAATTACAGTAATAATGCATTCTTTTGCTTCATTAATTTTAGTAATGCAAAAAAAGAGAAAAGACAGTTCCATGTGAAATACCTCCTTTACTGAAATAATTAGTTCCTTGAAAATCAAAAGCAAAACATGTGGTTGTTGTATGGGAATAAAACATGCACAATCTTTATGTGATTTCTGGTACATATAGTTTGTTTCGTTACTGGATGAATCTCCTTTTTTTGTATGAATATCTTGAATGAATGAAAAATACAAGTTTTTAAGTCACTCGTCGCCACCTACTGGTGTAACGATGCAATATAATCTTTATTTGGAGTTACTTTCAAAAAGTTTTGATCACTACCATAGACAAGCAGCATGTGTTAATATCCAAACTATAAACAATTAAAGTTGTGGCCTTGAGTTGACATAGTAGTCATAGAAGACTTAGACTTAGACGTTGACAACAATGACTCGAGCCTTGACTTCGATCTCTGATCTCTCATAACATAACATTGATGCCAGAGATTGTCTTACTATAGGGAAACGAGAGGGTCTGCATTACTTAACTATTGGAGAAAGCGTAACGGCTAACTTGGATCACGTGCGCCTTAATAACCAATCACATGACAGCCTTGACGTCACTGAATTTCAGTCAGAGTTGTGCGACACTCAATATAAGCTGAATCCTACCTGTCGTAAAAAGTCAGTGACTTCTCTTATAAAACAGCATTTTTTCATGGTAAACGCTAAAAACAGTTCAATCCAAAAGTATTATTTAATGCAAAACATGTTGAAGATTAGCCAATAGGATGCTGATTCATTAAATGATGTTGTTTCCTCTAAAAAAGCTTTTTATTCAGCGTAGTGAAGCCTCTCCTCCATTGACATCCATTAAAAAAAAAAACAGCTCTGGTCTCCTTTCCGTTAGCATTAGCCGTTACACTTCGTTAACATGTTTACTTTATATTGAAATATTTGCCAGATATTGAAATTTGCAAAAATGACAGAAAAAGGCATTGGGCATATATTTATAACCCCATGGTTAATTATGTAAAGTGAGCAGTATTCAGCTATTTGTATGATCTTATCATTTCTGTTTCATGTAGAGTAAAACAGATACAAAAAAAGTAGTTACCATTTATTTGTTCATGTGCAAAACATTTTTAATGAGGCGTACCTGTTTGGAAGGTATTTAAAATAATAACACTACCATTTAAAAGTCTGGAATAGTTAAGATTGTTTAATGGTTTTAAAGGAAGTTTCTTCTGCTCACAAAGGCGGCATTTATTTGAGAAAATTACAGTAAAAATTATTATATTTTGAAATATTATTACAATTTAAAATAGCTATTGAATATATTGTAAAATGTGATTTATTACTGATCAAAGCTGAATATTCAGCATCATTACTCCAGTCTTCAGTGCCACATGATCCATCAGAAATCATTCTGATTTACTGCTTAATATCGCTTTCTTTCAAGGAAAAAAATGACTGACCCCAAACTTGTGTTTTCTACACACACACACACACACACATCTCTTAGAAAGTACTGGTTTCTGAAGATAAAAAGCTTATCTCCTCATCACAGAGTGATGTTTCTTCTTATGAGTCAGCAGCTGATTTGATTGGTTGAAACTCTTTCCACACGCAGTGCAGTGATATGGTTTCTCTCCGGTGTGAGTCCTCTCGTGTGCTTTCAGGGTTCCTGAGCGAGAGAACCTCTTGTCGCAGTGCGAACACTTGTACGGTTTCTCTCCAGTGTGGATCCTCTGGTGCAGTTTCAAGTGCGTGGCTGATATAAACCCATTCCCGCACTCAAAACACACGTGAGTTCTCACACCGGTGTGTATCTTCTGATGCTCTTTAAAACCATCCAGTCGTGCGAAACTCTTTCCACACAGAGAACACAAGTATGGCTTCACCTGCATGTGAACTTGCAAGTGTCTCTTTAGTATGGATGATGAAAGAAACGTTTTACCGCACTGGTCGCAGTTAAACGGCCTGACAGCAGAGTGAGTGTGAAGATGTTCTTTAAGACTGCTAATATGTGTGAAGCTCTTTCCACACTGGACGCAATTGTACGGTCTCTCTCCGGTGTGGATCCTCATATGCTCCTTAAGGTTTTCTTTATAAGTGAAGCTCTTTCCGCAGTGATCGCATGTGTGCGGCTTTTCTCCGCTGTGGATTTTAATGTGTCTCCTAATGGCTCCTGAGAGTGCAAAACCTCTTCCGCATTGAGGACACATGAACGGTTTCTCTCCGGTATGAATCCTTATGTGCCTGTTCAGGCCTGTTTTGTATGCGAAACTCTTGCTGCATTGGTCGCACGTGAACGGTTTCTCTCCGGTATGAACTCTTATGTGATCCACGAGGTTCCTTTTACACCTGAAACTCTTGCCACACTGAGAGCAAGTGAAGGGTTTCTCGCCGGTGTGAATTAGCAGGTGGCGCTCAAGGCCGATTTTTTGCGTGAAACTTTTTGCACATTGAGGGCAGATGAAAACTTTTTTGGCTCGTTCTCGTTTTTGGGATTTTTTATTATTATTATCAGTAAGTGAACAACTCAATGATTTTTCTCCGGGTATGAAATTATGTTTCTCCTCCTCAAGCAGTTCTTGAGTTTCCTCTTTCACTTCCATCAGGTCTACATAAACATTAAGATATTAAATCATTAAAAGAGTCCCAAAACAAAAGCTTTGCTTTAGATTTACAAAATTCTCACAGCCATTATGGTTTTCTAACTTCCAAATTTGGTATTATTTGCTGGTTTAATTATGTTATTGCAAAGCTCTTTTGATTGTTCAAACTACACCTACTAAAGTCCAATGGACTGCATGCAGCTTAAATGTTCTCCAGCTTCATTGAAGAAGGATAAACACCAACCTGTTTGTTCTTCAGTGTGTTTCATTCTGCAGGGTTCTGGATCTCTCAGTCCTTCAATAAACTCTGTCTTTGCAGATTTCATTTCTTCCTGATGCTCATCTTCAATGTTCCAGCATTTATTGGTGAATTGTTAGAGGAACGTCACTGGAGATGTGATTGTTATCACAGTACAGTAGATCTGCCAAAAAATAAACCAATTAAAATACATGAATGCTTCCCCTAATTCCCACATGTATCTATACATGTATTGCATATGATCTATCAAAAATTGTTGCACATTCTTAGCACCCTAATTAACATATAGGTAATGTAAAACGAATTAATCGTTCAAACAACATTATGATCTCCAGACTTATTGTTTGGAATCAGTCCCTTTGCTGAATTAACTCATCCATCAAAGTGGTGAAATCATTAAATCATCGAACTGTCTGTTATCTTTACTTTCAGTTACGTGCTACTCAAAACAAAACAAGTTTCATATATTTACTTCGGGAAACTGATAGCGACCGTTACATGCGTTAACTGATCGACCGTTACTGCCGTTTTCAAATAAAGAGCGCGAAACTGAAAATTACCTCAACAAAACATCATTTGAAAATCATCTATATTTGTGCTAGCTCTCACTATCTTGGAATCGTTGTAAATATTATTTATTTCCATTCATTTTTCAATTCAAATGTACTATTTTATGCATTGCCCCCTGAGAAATAACCGTTTGTGAGTATGAAACATTAAAAAATATATGTTCCATGATTTCCATCCAAAAAAATAAAATCTTAGTATCCTAACCTTTTCATAATGATATAAATAATACAAACATTTCGCTGACAGCATCTTTGTTTACACTGCAATCTGCCACCAAGAATATCAAAATGAAACCTACATCTTCTTCACAGCTCCTCATCTTCTTCTACGTTTCATGGCGGGACACAAAACAGTCGAAGGTATGTTTCCGCCACCTACTGGATTAGAAAATATAACGCAAGGAGATGCAGGGAACTTGATAAAACGCATTCTGCGGTGCCAGAAAAGTGTACCTGGAATCTATTGAGTATTGATTTGAAATAAAAGACACGTGAAGCTTGTTTAAAGGTTTTGGTTTACTTTTGGGAGCAGATAAATTCTCCTCGACTCTCACCAACTTTTTGCTTTTGAATAATGCTTCATGTTCGCCGCTAGGTTTCAGCACAACATAAACAAAAATACTGGGTGACTTTTTTTTTTTTTTGTCAGAAAACGGAATAAAGAGGAAAGAAACTGCCGCTAACACAAGAAAAGACCAGTTGCACGATTATAAGTGATGGACATGTGTATACATGTGCATCACTTATAATCTTGCACATGTGTGTATATAATATATGCACATGTATATTCCTGGTGGAATATACATGTGCATATATTATATATATATTTGTTTTAACAAGCCACCAATAGAAGGCGACCAATTACCAGTAGAGACCCACAGCCACAGGGTCCATTACGGTTTCCATTCAAACCAATACAAGTCCCATTATAACCAGTAACACCATTATATTGTATTTTGTATTTTGTGATGGAGTCTATTGTTTTTTTTCAGCAGGGAATTCATCAAAATTTCAGAAGACATTATTCAAAATCAATAAATGCTTTAATAGAAAATGGCATAACAACCCTTAAGTTATTCTATAGTTGAAAACAGCAGAGTTAGTGAATTAAAGCGAGTTGACATCTGGTCATGTGATTTTTTTTTTTTTAATGAAGACAAACACATGGTTTATTTACAGTATGGTTTATTTACAGTATTCATATGCAATGTTGAAACAAAAGGTCTCCTTTTGGGATTCAGATTCCCAAGATATCATTGGATCATGCGTTTTCCATGTGAATCAGTAGATGATTTGATCACTTATTTCCAGATGGCTCTCAGTGGTGTGGCTTTTCTCGTGTGCTTTGAGGTGCGGCGACTGAGCAAAACCTTTCCCACAAAGTTCGCACTTGTACGGTTTCTCTCCAGTGTGAATCCTCTGGTGCTGCTTGAGTTGGTCGGATGTAATAAAAGCCTTCCCGCATTCATAACACACGTGATCCTTCACACCACTATGGACCTCCTGATGCCTTTTAAAGCAGTCCACCCGTGCAAAACTCTTTCCACACAGAGAACACAAGAAAGGCTTCTCACCTGAATGAACTCTCAAGTGTCTCTTCAGTGCAGACGCAGTAATAAAATCCTTACCGCATTGATCACAGTTAAAAGACCTCGCTGCGGCGTGAGAGAGCTGGTGATCTTTGAGGCCGTTGATGTGTCGGAAACTCTTCCCGCATTGTTCGCAACTGTAAGGTCGCTCACCAGTGTGGATCGTCATGTGAAACCTGAGCTTTTCCTTGCGGATGAAGCTCTTTCCACACTCTTGGCACGTGTGCGGCCTTTCTCCAGTGTGGAGTTTGATGTGCCGCTGTAGGTTTGTGTTCGTTGTGAAGCTCCTTTCACAATGCAAGCACGCGTAAGGCTTTTTTCCAGTGTGGGTCATCATGTGCCTCTTGAGTCTCGTATTACACGCCAAACGCTTTCCGCACCATTCACAAGTGAAAGGCTTCTCTCCGGTGTGGATTTTTACATGCCTGTCGAGTCTTTCTTTACACGCGAAACTCTTCGCGCACACAAAACACGTGAACGGTTTTTCTCCGGTGTGAATTCTAATGTGGCGCTCGAGTCGTGATTTACCTGCAAAACACTTTCCGCACTGAGGGCAGATGTAAGACTTCTTGATTTTGGCTGTTTTTTGTGAGAGAGGTTTTTCGTCAGTGATGGAGTGATGATGTTGCTCCTCCACCTCGTTCATATTTTTACATTCCTCTTTCACGTCCATCAGACCTAAATGAACACAAGTTGTTAAATTGGGAGGGGAAAATACGTGAAAACCAAAAAGCTACACATTCGAATGTGACCCTAGACAACAAAACCAGTCATAAAGGTCAGTTTTATTCTTTTTTTAATTGAAAACTGAATAAATAAGCTTTCCATTGAAGCATGATTTGTTAGAATATGACAATAGATACTATTGGCTGAGATACAACTATTTGAAAATCTGGCATCTGAGCGTGCCAAAAAATCCAAATATTGAGAAAATCGCCTTTAAATTAAGTTCTTAGCAATGCATATTACTAATCAAAAATTTAAGTTAAGTTTTGATACATTTATGGTATAGGAAATTTACTAAATATCTTAATGGAACATGATCTTTACTTAATATCCTAATGATTTTTGGCATAAAAGAAAAATAAATAATTTTGACCTGTATGTATTGTTGGGGATTGCTATAAATATTTGTGGTCCAGGGTCACAAATATCAAATTTTGCATCACCTCTACTGTTCCATACATTAATTAATGTATCATAACTGCTGTCCAAGGTCATTTTGTCATGTATCTGTCCATATAGCTATTATTTGATAATGTATGTTGTAACCTTAGTTTCTTTTCAAAGAAGACTCGAGAATAAACACCAACCTCTTTGTCTTTCAGTATCTGAGGTTTCATAATGCAGGATTCTGGATCATGTTCTCTTCAATAAACTCTTATTATTTAGCATATTTCAGTCCCAAGCCATGGATATCTATAACAGGCCGTGTAGATCGCAACTGCTTTCTGTTCTTAAAACATTGATAACATCGCTATAAATGGTCGCGGACAATATGTTCATGTCAAGTATCAAAAAGTAATGCCCAATAATATAGTTAACAATACCGTTTTCCCGTACAGAGTGATTTAACGCACAGCTCGTTGTTATATCGAGCTGTTTACGTTTTGCGAACAGTCAGTTTTAGCGATATATCTGGTTCACGAGCGTAAAATAGTACGCGTCCTGAATGCGTATCGTGATCCTAACAAATACTACCATGAAACAAATGTAGTTACCTATTTCTGTAGGACTAACATCAGCGGCTGACCGGTCCGGAAGAGCAAGCGTTACATGTGGCCACGCCCACTCTTACGTGCAATGGCTACGTTTCATTCGCTCAGCTGGTCTTCAGCTCGTTTGTTGTTCATTTATCAAGCATGTGTCTCATCTCAGAAGGATTTCAGTGTTTCTCTAAAAGCTTAGATCTGCTGATATGAGTGTGTGCATAAACGTGTTCTCTGATGTTTCCATATAGCCTAATTAATATTCATGCACAATAAATAAATACATATTGATCGATATTGAACATCTGTGCCAGGAACACTGCTATAATCATATCATATGTTTATTGTAGAATATATAGAACATCTAGAGTGGATATATGAACATCAAACACCTAAAGAATCAAAATGAGATTCAAATTTACATTTAATCATTTAGCAGACGCTTACAAGTGAAGACAATAGAAGCAATCAAAACCAACAAAAGAGCAACAATATGCAAGTGCTATGGCAAGTCTCGGATAGCCTAATGCAGTAAGGTGCTTTATACACACACACACACACACACACACACACACACACACATTTAATAAAAAGAAAATAAGTAGATAGAATAGAAAAAGAAAAGAGAAAGCTATGTTAAAGGCCTTTTTTAAGAGAACAAGCCGTTAGAAAACAAGTAGAGAGTGCAAGTGTAAGAGGGTTTTTATTATTAAAAACAAAAAAAGAAAAATGGATAAAATAGAATTAGAATAGAGAGTGCTAGAGTTAGGCTAGAAGGTCAAATAAAGATGGAAGAGATGTGTTTTTAGCCATTTCTTGAATTAAGATTCAAACAAAGTTCAGATTTAGTATTTGAGGAAGAGGAATATAGAAAGACTTTAAAAATCAGCTCTCCTGGATCTGATGTCGTAAACCAGAACTAGGGTCACAGCTATATTTGATGAGGGGTATGCAAGATCAGTGCTGGCGCCCCCTGTATTCTAGCCCCTAACCCCCGCAGAAAACTCTCTGCAATCAAATCATTATTCATTTACCTCAAAATTATTCATATATGTGTACATTTTTATATTAATTAAGAACACTGTATGTAAAATTCGCTTTAAAGAACATTTGCATTTTTTTTTTTTTATTATTATAGAGACAATTCATGGAAAATTTGCCATGCTTAAGTGGAAAATTTCTAACACCTAGTAGAAAAACAAATACTATTAACCTAAATGTCATGATATTCCCACTATGACAAGTAGATGGCAGCAGAGGATCATTCATGGCCTCATTTACCATTTTTACATTTTGCTTTTAGATTTATTGTAGGTGCCTTATATTTGTTTATTGTGCTTATTTTATTGAATTTAAGTATTGTATAAAATATATACATTTCTTTTATCCCTCACTCCCTCTGTAGGTAAATGGTACAGATTCACAGGTGCACTATAAGATTAAGTAAGTAAGTCGTGACGTATTGTCAAGTATGGTGACCCATACTCGAAATTGGTGCTCTGCCTTTAACCCATCCAAGTGCACACACACAGCAGTGAGTAGTGAACAAATCCACACACACACACACACACACACACACACACACCGTGAGTGTGTGGGCAGCCATGCTGCAGCGCCCGGGGAGCAGTTGGGGGTTCGGTGCCTTGCTCAAGGGCACCTCAGTCGTGGTATTGAGGGTGGAGAGAGCGCTGGACGTTCCCTCCCCCCACCTACAATCCCTGCCGGCCGGGGGCTCGAACCCGCAACCTTTCGATTACGAGTCCGACTCTCTAACCATTAGGCCACAACTTCCCCAATAATTGTGTCCAGTGCATTTTTTGGGTTCTGTGTGGAATTGTATTATATTTAAATTTTCTTCTCTGTTTTTTTGTGTTGTTCCAATGCAAACAAAAAAATAAAATAAACATGCGAGTTCCAAAACATTTGCAACTGCAACAATTTTCTGAGAAAAGGGTTGCATTTTCTGACAGAATTGCAAGGGTGCCGATATTTTTTTGCCATGACTGTATGTCTGTGATTGGCTACATTGCACAACACTGCAAAAAACACACTGTAAATAGAAGCATTTGAAATTAGCCACAGGAGTGTTAATATATTTTGCCAACTATCAGATGGGGCCCCCTGATTCCCCGGGGCCCTAAGCAGCAGCTTACCTCGCTTATTGTTTAAGTCCTCCCCTGGACAGAGTTGACTGATGTCCAGATGTTGAGTCTGGATTAATTATTTGTGTATAATTATTGTGAAGACCGGCAGCACAAAGGACAGTGTTACTGTGACTCACCAGAGACAGCAACACTGAGTCTGTATGTGATTTTTCTCCTTCCACTGATGAATATTTGATAAAGTCCCAGAAAAATTGAATTAATGTTTTTAAAAAGAAGCTCTATACTCTTGCGAATCTCCAAGTATCGTGTGACAGGACTCTCTTCTCATTCTGATCCCGCTTTAGTCTGCAGAGAAATGGTAAATAAACTAAATGGATATTTGTAATTTTTTTAAGAAACCCACAACTGAAAGACTGGAGGTCTTTGACACTTCTGACACTTCTAATTAGAATAACGCACTCCACTGAACTCATTAAAAAATATGCTTCGTTTGTATTCCTCCAGGGGGCGCGTGACATAATAAATATAATAAAACATGGAGAGACTCTTGAACCTTAGAGTGACAACTTTATTGATAAATGCAGTTTACTAAATATTGCAAACATACAGCAGTCAAGTGAGACCTGTGTATCTGAAGAAAATATAAACAAAGCCTTTCAAACTGGATAAAAAGATTTGATTATTTAAAAAAAACATTAACATGAAAGCATGCTATATAAAATAATCTAGCGTGAGCAAAGCAATATTTTGTCGTCTTCAGTATATTTCATGACACACACTCACATTTTAAACATTAATGTGAGAATATGTTATGGTTTGTTCTCAAATCATCTTCTAGGGAGGAAATGAGCCGCCTATAAATGAACATAAACACCAGCATGTGAATATTTAAATACATTAGAAATGAATGAAGATAATATATATATATATATATATATATATATGATAAATGACCATAATTACGTACCTGATGTGTGAATATGTGCTCGATCCTGCTCAGCTCTTCTGGATCTGATGTCATAAACCAGAATAACAACAGTAGCCACGCCCACCAGAGCAGAGAGGACCAATCGGATCACAGCTTCAGTAGAACCACAACAGTGTTCAGAGTCTGAGGAATAAACACATCAAACTGAGATCAGCTCAGTCATAAACACTAATATCAGCTCTAATATCAGCGCTGCTGTACCTGAACATGTGTGACAGAGTCGACTGATGTCCAGATGTTGAGTCTGGTTGCTGATGGGATTGTTGAGCACACAGCTGTAGGTGTTATTATCCTGATATTCCACCTCCAGAGGTAGAGAGAGACTGATGCTGAGATCAGACACACTGATGCTGGACAATAAACTGTTTCCTTTGTACCAGGAGAGAGTCACATGACCCACATTCACCACTGAACACAACAATGAACAATATGATGATGATGATGATGAACAGTTTGAAGAGTTACTGCTGATGACAGGAACCGGCAGACGAGCTGAAAACAAGATAAATATGACCAAATCTAATCAACAACCTTATTTTCAGTTCAGTGTGTTCAACACTAATCTCAAACTATAAAATGATTATATTTAAAGGACAGGACAAATGATCTCTACTCACCATAGACAGAAACTCTGAATGCTTTAGATGACCCGTTTCCTTCAGTTATCTCTAGTGTATAATCTCCAGTGACAGATTCTCCTTCCGTCACTGACTTTGTTGCCAGTCCTTTAAAACCAAACACTCCTGAAGAACAGAGTTAGTCACAGATCAAAATAACTTGAGGTCAGTTTGATGAAGCTTCACTAAAAAACTTTTAATTATTTAAATGTGAAGTAAAACTCACCAACCAGACGCCACAAACAGAACAAAACTAATTTAAGAAGCATTTTCTTCATCGGTTCACGATAGTGATGCTTAAAATATCTGAAAACACTCTGAAACATGACTGAACTGAGATATTTATCTTGTTCAATCCTCCCTCAGCAGGATTCGAGCTGCATCACAGTTTGATTTATCAGAGGAAGTCATGAAAATCAACAAGATTTGACTGATCTTACACTTTATAACAAGTTCTGGTGCTGTATGAAAACTAATAGCAAAACATTGCAATGCTGCATGTGTATTGAATTGATGTATTCATTATTTTTAATGTCATAAGGCACTACAGTACTGTTACCGATCAAATATCAAGTATCATCAAAATCCATCTTTACACTGCAAAGGAAACACAAAAGCTGCATCTTAAAGGAACAGATCACCTAAAAATAACATTTAGTTGAGAAATGTAGCATTGCATCAGTGTCTCAGCAATGGATGCTCTGCAGTGAATGGGTGCCGTCAGAATCCAAACAGCTGATAAAAACATCACAATAATCCACACCACTCCAGTCCATTAGTTAACATCTTGAGAAGACAAACAAACAAACAAGAAACAATTACATTAAGGTGTTTTAACTAAAATATGAGTTCATAATCCATAATAATGCTTCCTCCAGTGAAAAAGTGGTCTGGTCTTGTGGTATCCTTACTCCAATGCTTTATGTTGGGGTGCAGTTCATACATAACGTTTCCACAAGAGGGGACTATGTAATTATATATAGGTTGTTTTCTTTATTATGTTACTCTTCCAAGTGAGTGAAAAGTCAGTCGTGGGAAGAGTATTGTGAGATTCTCAAGCAGTTTTATGAGCCAAATGGGCAGACAGAGAGCTATTCAGAACCAAAATCTGTCAAACATCTTCAATAGTTTGAGGCCACAAATAATAATAATAAAAAAAACTGGTGCGCTGATGTGAGGCTGATCTGTAGTAAAGTGATGTGAAACTCTACTGTTAGCTAAAATGAAAGTCCATTTATTCTGTGTTGATGAGTGTGACCTATTCTCTTGCTCAACATACGAACTTTACCTGCTTTGCTCTCCAACTTCCAGCTTCTGTGGATCTGTTCAGTTGTGTCGTTTTCAAAATGATCAGTGACTAGAGAAGTTAAGAGTCTTAAAGCAGCATTTGAGCATGAGATCCTGAGAGTGTTTGGCTCTGGTCTCTCTTCTAACTGTCTTCAGCTCATTTGTTCTTCATTTCTTATCAATTGTCTCAATTGTTTCTCCTCTCAGACAGATTTAAGAGTTTATCTTAATGGCTTTATGGAGCAGGAACAGATCACCTGCTAGAACTGTGCAAGAATTCTCTGATAAAACAATAAATTAATAAAAACATAGCAATATCTGTGCAAGAACAGGAAACACTGCTGTAATCATATCAAATGTTTATTATAGAATACAATGAAATAAAAAGATTCAAACTAACAAGCAAAGTAATCAAATAGGCCTATCCTGTTCAGCTCTTCTGGATCTGATGTCATAAACCAGAACAACAACAGCAGCGGCAGCAGCCACGCCCATCAAAGCAGAGAGGACCAATCGGATCACAGCTTCAGTAGAATCATAACCACGGACAGAGTCTGAGGAATAAACACATCAAACATGAGTTCAAGGCGTTGTTTCATAATAGACACCAGGGGTGCTGCTATGGTTTCTGGGCCCCCTGGACAGCATATTCACTCGGGTCCCCCAGGGAGTGGGGATCTCCTCGGTAGAAATCACGATCGTGTTTCCCCCTCAGGGGGCCCTTAGAATCGTCAAAACAAGTGACAATAAGTCAGACTAACTGAAATAAGCCTGGCTTATTTGGTATAGTTTTATGAAACAGCCCCTGATCAGTCAATACCAGTAAATATTGGTTATAGCGGTTTTATTTGTCATCGGTTTAAAGTAGCTCGAATGCAGGCTATAGTATCATTTCAATTTCAATTTATCATTTTCAATTCCAGTCATGTCAATTTCTTAAATCATTATTACATTCCAGATTTATTTTTTTACTTTCTATATCAGATTGTTTATAAAATGCTGTAAAATTAACAAGTCTTGGTTCCTGTTGAAATTTAGTGACTTGGTGATTTGGGGGCCCTAAGCAGATTCCAGGTATGGGGCCCCAACACAATAACTAGGTTGTCTTTTACACCTAACCCTTATTTTGCTCGCTTTCTTTCTCATAGTTTATAGTTTATTTACCCCTTCAGAAAGTAGATAATTAGTCAACCCAATGCTATTCTAAATCTATATCAGGCTACCTTATTTTTTCAGATCACAAAAGAAGACATTATCAAGATTAAAAAAAAAAAAACGCTTGTCCATTTAATGAATTGTAACCTTCTTCAATCTTTTTACAAAACAGATTAAAATGTCATAAAATTATCCCATGCAACTCATTCCTTATTCCAAGTGTTCTGGGCTGCTTTTCCCAAAACCATTGTAAGCCTAAGTAGATTGTAGAACCATTGCCACCAATGGCCTTTTGGTACCAGGCCAAGGGGAAGGCCTAGAAGCCGATGCAGTAAGGAGGGATATGAGAAGTGCAGGGCTGCGCCCCAGTTTCGAGCGGCAAGCATGGAAGAAGATGGTTGTAGAGGCCGGGGACCACTGGGTCCGTAGCACCAGATGGTAAGGTAAGGTAAGTAGGCATACTTTGTGGTTTACTGAGAAATACATTGAAAATGTAATCTATTATTAAGCAAAAATCTCAAATCATATCATTCTTACGATTTTGAAACATCAGGACAAATAAAATCATGACATGAAACACAATAATTTCTCCCTCTGAGGTGAATATCTGTGTTCTGAGATAGTGAGACAGGGTTATACAGTCTAGAAAGTGCACAAAGAGCGCTCCCTCTATAATCAGTAAAAGCTGTCACTCACTTCAGTCCATCATGATCTCACGGTATTTACATCCAATCTACAATTTGTTATAATGAGAGGAGTCATGAGCTTACAGACCTCAGCTGTGGACTCAGTGTTTTGAGTGGCAAGTGGATTCTAACTTAAACACTTCTGGTCATTGTGCTCAAGAAATCAACAGATATGTCTGTGATTGGCTACATTGCTCAACGCTGAAACAACAGGTCTTTTAAATAGAAACATTTGATGCTCTCCAAAACACAAATACACACAGGAGCGTTTGCCAAATACGTTGTGCCAATATCAGATGGGGTCTCCCCGACTCCCCAGGGCCACTTACCTCGCTTATTGGTTAAGTCCGCCCCTGGACAGAGTTGAAAATAAATAGATATCAGCGCTGCTGTACCTGAACATGGTTGACAGAGTTGACTGATGTCCAGATGTTGAGTCTGGTTGCTGATGGGATTGTTGAGCACACAGCTGTAGGTGTTTTTATCCTGATATTCCACCTCCAGAGGTAGAGAGAGACTGATGCTGAGATCAGACACACTGATGCTGGACAATAAACTGTTTCCTTTGTACCAGGAGAGAGTCACATGACCCACATTCACCACTGAACACACCAATGAACAGTATGATGATAAAAAGATTCTGCTGAAGACAGGAACTGGCAGACGAACTGGAAAACATGAGAGCATATAAGTTTAATGTAGATTTTGTTAGTCTTCATCTTAATTATTTTCTCAAACCCCCAAAATTGTACTCTTGGCTGCACCTGAAATGGGCCACACCAGTGACATTACCTGAGCAAATACACTTATTCATAGAGGATGTGCATTTATTGCATGGATGGAGCAAGAAAGAACAAATACCTAATGTAAATGTTAAAAAACACGTGCACAGTTCAGTTGAATGATAAAAATGTTCATTTTTAACTTGATCCAACCTTTTTAACTTCATGTACAAAGCCAAATCTTTACTGCAATACTTATAACATTAAAATAGAAACTCTGTTTATTTGTCAATCAGATGCACCTGAGATGAAAAGTGTTAAAGTCTTGTCATCATGCAGAGGTGTGCCATACAATCATCATGCAGTGAAGGCACCATCAGCCAGAATAAGATAAACATTTTAAAACAATAACTATTCAGGGTAGAAAAGTTAGATTAGTATTAGCTGGCATATATAGGACATGACATTCTAGAGTAGTCCACTCATGGAAGCGTTGTATTATTGCTGTTTATTTCATGTATTGATAACACTATATTATAATGACCCTCTGAACACTGTAATTCACTCCCTGCTTTATTCAACAGAACAGAGCACATAGGGGAGAAAATTCAAATGTTGCAGCAATGAGGAAATTTGACGTTGATTTTAATTAATGAGGAACTGGCTTCACTGAAAAGAGGAAAATGTCATACAATAATGAACAAACGAAAGACTAATTTAAAAATACAAAAAAATTAAGTGCATCAGTAAACATGTAAAAGAGTAGGTTTGATGAATTATTTGTGTATAATTATTATGAAGACCGGCAGCACAAATTACATAATTGTGACTCACCAAAGACAGTAAGATTGAATCTGTATATGTATGCCTGTATCCTGCTCCTGATGGTTACTTGATAAAGTCCAGAGTGTGTGGTTCTGGTGTTTGTGATGGTCAGAGATCCAGTCTGATTATCCAGCTTCAGTCTGTCTCTGAATCTCCCATCAGGACCATCAAATGTGGAGAAGATTCCAGCCTGGCTACTGATTACAGCTATACGAGTCTTTGGGTGTTCAAATGTCCATGCTATCAGATCATGTGTCTGTATTTCAGTAAGACCAGATTCTAGAGAGACTGAATCTCCCTCCATCACTGACACTGACTTCACTGCATCTGAATCAGCACACACACCTGAAGAACACACACAAACAGTCAGATTAAATGTAATATATATATGAGCTCCACAACATCACAGAAAACACTTCAGATGAGAATCACTTCATGACTGAAACTAAAGCTCCAGAGCTTCAGTGCTTTTACATGAATGACATTTAGAGAGAAAGAGAGAGAGAGAAAAACATTTCAAACTCACCAACCAGACACCACAAACAGAACCAAAATCTGTTAAACATCCTCAATAGTTTCAGTGCATGAGCTGATGTGAGGCTGCTCTGTAGTAAAGTCATGAGAAAATCTACTGTCAGCTAAAGTAACTGCCTCTTTAAGTGTTGATGTATGAAACCATTGATATGTTAATTTGCTTATTTCACAACACACTAACATCAGCCACAGCTTCCTGTTCTTGTTCTGTTCAGTTGAGTCACTTTCTACAAAAGTAAACCAACCCATAACATGATCACTGACTGGAGAAGTTAAAAACATCTTAAAGCAGCATTTGATCATGAGATCCTGAGAGTGTTTGACTCTGCTCTCTCTTGTAACTGTCTTCAGCTCATTTTCATTTCTTACCAAATTTCTCAATCGTTTCTCCTCTCTGACTGATTTCAGAGATTTCAGGAGCAGGAACAGATCTAGAACTGTGTGTGTAAAGCTGTTCTCTGATAGACACAATCACTAAATACAATCATACCAGGATATTGAATATCTGTGCCAGAATGGGAAACACTGCTGTAATCATATCAATGTTTATTATACAGAATAAAATAAAGTATAGAACATCATCTTGAGTGGATATGGGAGATGATGAACATCAAACATGTTGAGATTCAGACTAAAAAACTAAAGATTCAAACTAAGTTCAGAGTTCATTACTTGAGGAAGAGGAACATAGAAAAATATAAAAAATCAGTAATCAAATAGGCCTATCCTGTTCAGCTCTTCTGGATCTGATGTCATAAACCAGAACAACAACAGCAGCGGCAGCAGCCACGCCCATCAAAGCAGAGAGGACCAATCGGATCACAGCTTCAGCAGAATCACAACCACGGACAGAGTCTGAGGAATAAACACATCAAACATGACGCTAAATATCAGGTACAGCTGTTTTATTTGTCATAGGATTAAAGTAGATTGAATTAAGTAGGGTATAGTAACATTTCAACTTAAATAATTATTACATTCCAGATTTATTTTTAACTTTCTATATCATATTTTTGTAAAATGCTGTAATTTTGACATGTCTTGGTTCCTTTTGAGATCAGGCCTATTTCAAATTTCCATAGTTTTGAAAAAGACGAATTATAAAGCCCTTCAGCCGATCAGAACCTTATTGTGGAGCGCAATTTATTTTGTGATAATTACCAGCTAATTGTATTCCACTTTTTACAGGGCTATTGACCGAATAAATAAATACGTGAATAAGTATATATTGATTTTACTTTATAACTCTATTATAATTTTACCTGTATATTATATCCCGCGAACAGTCGAATACAATGTCAAAACAATTGGTTTGCACTTTATTTTACAGTTCTGTTACTCATATACATACTATGTACTTATTATAGGCCTAGTAATTACAATAACTAGGTACTAACCCTGAACCTACCCCTAAACCTAAAGCTAACCCTACCCTATGCAGTTACCTTATATTACCAGTACTTTCTTAGGTAGGTATACTGTAAGTACACTGCAAGTACATGTACTGTAAAATAAAGTGCAACCAAACAATTGGCTTTGGCAATTAAAAGAACAAGACTACAATAATATACACACAATACTCAATATTAAAGGATTAGTTCATTTCCAGAATAAAAATTTCGGTAACACTTTCTATGAAGCCCATATTTATAATACATTATAAATGTATACTTAAGGCATTATAATGAATGCATAATGCATTATAAAAAAAAAAAACTTATAATGTGTTATAAAATCTCATTAATAATCATAACATCAATTATAATACATTATAGTACTTACGTATTTGTGGTTATAACTTTTAAGAGTATGATTATTTATAACACACATTGAACACCATATTAAATCTGCTTCATTTATAATGAGCTATATCATAGCTTGACATTGTTTATTTAAGATCGTCACAGTATCTTACTACATCTCTTGAGTGCAATGTTTATATATACAAAAATAATTGTATTAGTAGACTTAGGTAGGGTATGTAGAATATTCACATACTTGCAAAGTAGACTATTCTCAGTATGTCTATTGAGGAACCATCAAAATAAAGTGTTAGCATACAGTATATACCAGGAGAGAGTCTCATGATCCACATTCACCACTGAACACAACAATGAGCAATGTGATGAAGATGATGAAGATGACGATATTGATGATGATGATGAAAAGATTCATCACTAACATTATCTATCTAACTTATTCTTCATGCAATCCAGAATGGCAGCACAGCTGAAAAGTTTGTTTGAGCTGCGCCCTCTACTGTTACAGATGTGAATTTATATTTCCTTCGGCTTGAGGCTTATTCATTTCACTTTTGGTGTGAAAGGCTACTACATTTGCCAAAAAATATAACTTTTATGTTAAAAACATACAAGCAAGCCTAGCCCAGGTGGGAAAAATTAACACACAAGTTATATGGTTTAAGCATTACTTTACATAATGTCATTAGTTTATTTTTATGGAGTAAAACAATATTGTAATGCATTACTTTTTAAGTAACTTTCCCCAACACTGGTCATAGAGAGGACACTCTGTGTCGACAAACACTGGCAAATAGAATAACAGGAACTTCAGAGAGAGACAAGGAACTGCAAATTTATGGAGGTTAATCTGGAAGAACAGACTACTGAGACATTTCAAGAACAGAGACGTTCTGAGCTACGAAAGAGATATCAGACATTTTATATTGTTGTAATAAGACAAGCTATATTGTTCATTCATTTTTATCCATGACTGGAAAGAAACAAACTGTTTAAAATTTTTGCATTGGTTTTTAACATATATGCCTGTTTTTTAAGTCATATAATTGTCATATGGAATTTAAATCAGGCCAATTAATGGGTGGTTTTTAATCATTTTCAGAAAAAGCTTCACACTTTAATGCATTTAACCCAGGATCTTTTTTTTTTACCCACTAGTGTCACATGCTCACGCTGTTTGCATGCCACTTTCCACGACTCCATGAAACAGCGTGTAAAAATATTTCAAATGACACTGAAGATAACGCAATATCAAAATCATTTTGTCTCTGCGCTGAGCACTTTTGACAGTTTTATGGCCTCTGAAGGAAAATATTTTAAATATCATTATGGTATGAACTGGCAGCAGAATTGACTCTGTAATTGTGACTCACCAGAGACAGTAACATTGAATCTGTATGAGGTCTCTGTCCTGCTCCCAAAGATGGTTGCTTTATAAAGTCCAGAGTCTGTGGTTCTGGTGTTTGTGATGGTCAGAGATCCAGTCTGATGATCCAGCTTCAGTCTGTCTCTGAATCTCCCATCAGGACCGTCGTAAGTGGAGAATCTTTCAGCCTGTTTATTGATTTGAGCTATACGAGTCTCTGAAAGTCCAAATGTCCATATTATCCGATCATTTCTCAGTAGTTCAGTGTTAGTCTGTAGAGAGACTGAATCTCCCTCCATCACTGACACTGACTTCACTGCATCTGAATCAGCAAACACACCTGAAGAACACACACAAACAGGGTTTGGAGGACATTTAAAGGACATTTAGAAAAAGCAAACACATGAAAAACACATTTCAAACTTACCAACCAGACGCCACAAACACAAACAGAACCAAAATCTGTCAAACATCTTCAATGGTTTCAGTCCACAAATATGAAAAGACAAACTCTTCAGAAGTGGCTCAGTAACGAAAGGAGAGATGATCTGTAGTGAAGTGATGTGAAACTCTGCTCTCAGCTAAAATGACAGTCTATTTATTCTGTGCTGATGAGTGTGACCGTCTACCTATTTTCTTTGATATTTCACAACATGCAAACTTTACCTGCTTTGGTCTCCAACTTCAGCTTCTGCAGATCTGTTCAGTGTTGTCATTTTCAGCAGAAATAAACTGACCCATAACATGTTAAAAGTGTCTTAAAACAGCTGTTTGATCATGAGATCCTGAGAGTGTTTGGCTCTGGTTTCAGCTCGTTTGCTGATCATTTCTCTAACGTTTCTCCTCTCTGACTGATTTCAGAGTTTCTCTAATGGCTTTATGGTGCAGGAACAGATCACCTGCTAGAACTGTGTGTAGAAAAGTCATCTTTGATATGAAAATATGATTAATATTCATATAAACATAATATTGTGCCAGGAACAGGAAAAACTGCTGTAATCATATCAAATGTTTATTATAGAATAGAATAAAATAGAACATCTTCTAGAGTGAATATATGGGAGATGAACATCAAACAAGAGATTCGAACAACGATTCAAATTAAGATTCAAACTAACAAACAAAGTTCAGATTTAAGTATTTGAGGAAGAGGAATATAGAAAGACTTTAAAAACCAGTAATCAGACATCCTGTTCAGCTCTTCTGGATCTGATGTCATAAACCAAAATAAGGACAGCAGCCACGCCCACCAGAGCAGAGAGGACCAATCGGATCACAGCTTCAGTAGAACCACAACAGTGGACAGATTCTGAGGAATAAACACATCAAACATGAGATCTGGGGCCTGTACCATGATGGTATAGTAGAACAAATTCAGAGTTACAGGATTAGTTTTAGTTGACAAAATCAAACCACTCCAATCCGCCTTTATTGGTACCATTATGCTGATCATCAACTTTCTTTCTCAACTCAAGTTTTGATCCAGTTTCAGTAAATTTGTCGAATTTTACACCCCAACCCTTATTCTCATTGACTGTTACAGATAATATTAAATACTTGGGTGCAATCATTTCTTCAAATCTTTTAGAAATTGCTCAGTTAAATTATTCTTCGGTATTAACGAAAATTAGCAATGATTTAAAATGTTGGAATACTTTGCCTTTTTCCTTAATAGGGCAAATAGCGACTGTCAAAATGAAAATTAATTATTTATTTTCAATGATTCCATTTGAGCCTCCTTCTAAATTGTCCCAATCATTAAACTCAGTTATATCTGGTTTTTATTGGAAATGGTATGGGGATGCATAGGGGAAAACAGAAAAAACACTGAACAAACGTAGAAAAAAAAACAGAGGGTAGACACGGAGTTAACTGTTGTCGGTCGGGTCTTCTGTCATGGTCCCCTACTGTGAGAAACGAGGAGCTGATAGGATAATACAATAATAATAGTCTTTATTTACCCAAACTGCTGGGAACACAGGACAGGCAGGAACACAAAACGTAGCACAACGAGAAAGACATATAAGACCCGACAAGGAAACATGGGGCAGACTACACATTAAATACTAAACTAAACGAGGGATACACAGGTGAGGGGGATCAACTAATAATGACACAATGAGGACAGGAACAGGAACAACCAAATAAGGGCTCATCAGGGAGAAACTGGGTCACAGGGAGCACATGAGGAGCAAATTACAAAAAAGACAGTCCAAACCTGACAGATTTAGTATTAGTTAAATGCCAGATATGATTTATTTTTAAGCTATGACTCTGGATAATTAATTTTTAGAATAGAGATCACGGTTCTCTGACGATGAAAACAAAACAGACAACCAAACAAAATAATATGTAGGCTAATTTACTTAAGTTTTCTTACTAAATATTGTATTTAATGTTATAAATGAGTCTATCTATAAATGTCTAAAATGTTATAAATCAGTCTATTTAAAAAGAAAAATATGTAAAAAATAATTTGAAATAAATAAAACTGGTTTTGTCCACAGTTTTTGAATAAATCTCTTGAATGAATGATTCAGACATCAAATACATTTTAACAGTCACTGGTCGCCACCTACTGGCATAATGTAACATTTACAATCTTTATTTGAAACGTATTAGTTCCAAAGGTCAATTTCTCATTTTGATCGTTTACACACAGCCAATGCCACAAAAGTCACCATGTCCCCTACCATTCCCATAAAAATAAATAAATGAAAAACAGAATGTCAATTTTTTTGCTCTAAAATTACTGAAGACTACAGGAAATATTTACGACAAAGAAATTGTTTCTGTCACTCATATTGTTTGTTTTGTTTTTATTAAAGGAGATGATTTGGACAGCACCCAAGTGGCACCTGTGGGAAGTGGCTCAGACACAGAGTCACAGAAAGGCACGGCAAGCAAGATAACCATGAACCATATACTGGAAAAACAATATGAAGTATTAACACTGGAGGAAGCAAAACTAAAATTAGAAATACAAAAACTGGAATTAGAGAAAACTAAGCTAACATTGGAGCTACAGAAACTTGGACATGAACTGTAGATCTCATCCAATAATTAATCAATTAACTACTTAATAATAGTTAAATGAAAGCAATGTTTGTATACAAATATCTTTGTGTATTTAATAGATTTGACATGTATTTGAGTGAATATTAAGGTAGTTCTGTTAAAGTGATTTTAAGATTATATTGTATTTCAGAAGTTACTACTGATCCTCTGTATGCATTTTTTGTAAATATTGGTTTGTTTGATTAATAAATTAAAATGTCAAGTTTCAAAATAGTCAATCTTTAAGTTTTCTCAATCAAACAGAGAAAATGTTTTCTACAATCATTTGTCGAATATAACGCCCAGATCCATCTTCATCTCCTGCCTCAGTGATCTCCAAAGCTGGTTCCTCAAGCATTTGGTCTTCCTCCAGGTCTGGGAGTGCAAGATCTCTATTAAAGGCAAAGTGATCTTTTACTACTATAACTTAAAACTGTTGGGGAAATGTAGCTAGGAGTTGAAATTATGGCTAAAATCGTATTTATTACCTTGCTAAGTTGTGTAAAACAACACATGCACAGATTATGTTGCAAACCCTCTCTGGTTTCATTTTGAGCTCTCCATGCAGACAATGAAACCGTCGTTTCAGGACTCCAAAACACCTTTCAATGACATTCCTTGTTTTGGCATGGGCTGTGTTATAACGAGTTTGAGCTGCAGTGACTGGATTCAAGAAGGGCGTGAGAAGCCAGGGTTTTAGTGGATAACCAGAGTCACCTAAAAGCACCCCTTGCAATTCTCCTCTCTCAAATGCATCATGAATTTGGGAATTCAATAGAATTCGTGAGTCATGGGTTGATCCTGGCCACCGAGCAACACAGTTGAGCACTCTGAGTTTGGCATCACAGATTGCCTGCACATTAATACTGTGGTAGCCTTTCCTATTGACAAACAATGGCTCATGGGTTGAAGGTGCTTGAATCCTAATGTGTGTTCCATCAATGGCCCCTATTACATTAGGCCCCTATTACATCAAAAAAATCCACCTTTACCTTATTCAAGGTAGAGACATCAGTCGGATACAGTGGAAGTCTGCCTGACAGCACACAGGAAACTCTATGAATGATTCTTGATGCTGTAGACTTGTGTACCCCAATTACGTCTGCAGCTGCATTAATAAAACATCCTGTGGCAAAGAAGCGTAGCGCTAGACATATTTGTAGCAGTGGAGGGATGCTACAATTTCTTGAAGTTTCGGGCCTCAGCTGCTCCTCCAAGTCAAATGCTAATTGTTGAATTGCATGTCTTGGAAATCTCAATTTTTCGAACAGTTCCTTTTCAGAAAGGACTTCCAGTGGATTTGAACGGTCTTTGAAAACCCTTTCTCGTCTTATTGCACGTTCATAAAACCAAAGATTAAAATTTGCCATAGCACAAGACAAACAAAAGTCTGGCCACTTTTCTGAATCTGGCACAGCTGACAGTTGGTTTCCATGGCAACATAGATTGTAAGGAAAAGTTAGCCATGGGGTAATCAGTCTTAATTTTTAGTCTTAAATTAGACCAATCTAAGATTTTATGCAACTGGCTTACAAAGTAAAGACCAGTCTTAAATAAAAAAATTAGATGACTAACTTATAAAACTAGTCTAAAACAGATTTAAGCAACCGGCCCCTGAGTCTATATCCTTACTATAAACGTTTATCCCAGTACTTCCGTTATTTAATGTGTGCAACACAGAAATGTAGATAATACTGTGTAGCCTGTTTGTGAAGCTGTTTCAAACATAAAGCTTACATGATGAGTGCTGCTCTCTCTGGATCAGCGGCTCTGCAAAAGCAGTTTTAAATATTCCAATGCAATTGTGATTTCTAAGGTTTAACAGACATTGCAGAATCATCGTCATATACCAATACAATTGTGTGTGTTTGAATCGAGATTGCGATCTTTTAATGATTAATCTATATGACCCTATAGCCTATGTATTTTTGTATGTCATAACTTGTTTGAAGTTTGACTGACAATTTCAGGATCCAATGGCATTACGAGGTTTAATGACAAGCTCTTTTGAATGCTTTTCATTGGTTAAATATTTGTAAAACCCACAAACAGACATAACGATGACCAATAGCACTGATTTAAAATAATAATAACGAAATATAATAGAGATAGGAAGTTTTTGATAATTTTCCAAGGCACACCCGACAACCTGTCATGGCACACTAGAGAGCTGTGGCCAAAGAGGACGCTTACAGAAGTGGGGATAAAATCTTGTATAACCAGGCCAGGAACAGACTAACAAAGGAGATCAGAGTGGCTAAAAAGAACTACTCTGAGAAGTTGAAAAAAGAACTTTCAGCCAACGATCCGGCGTCGGTATGGACTGGTCTGAGGAACATCACCATGTACAAGACACCACCCCCACAGTCTGTGGAGAATCAACAACTGGCTGACGATCTCAATGTGTTTTACTGCAGACTGACACCCAGCACCCGCTCTGATCTGCACTTCACACATTCACCTTCCCCCCCTGCAACCCCCCTTACTCCCTCCCCCACCATTCTACCTGCGTTTAAAGTCTGTGTAGAGGATGTGAACCGGGTCTTCAGAAAACAGAAATCTAGGAAAGCTTCAGGACCAGACGGTATTCCACCTGCCTGTCTAAAAGTCTGTGCTGACCAATTGGCCCCCATCTTTACACAAATCTTCAACAGATCTCTGGAGCTGTGTGAAGTTCCCTGCTGCTTCAAACGCTCCACCATCATTCCCGTCCCCAAAAAGCCCAAAATCACTGGACTTAATGACTACAGACCTGTCGCACTGGTCATGAAGTCACTTGAGAGACTGGTCCTGGCCTACCTGAAGGACATCACTAGACCCTTGCTGGATCCTCTTCAGTTTGCCTATAGAGCAAACAGGTCTGTGGATGACGCTGTCAATATGGGACTGCATTACATCCTGCAACACCTCGACAAACCTGGGAATTATGCAAGGATCTTATTTGTGGACTTCAGCTCGGCCTTCAATACCATCATACCTGACCTTCTCTCAGACAAACTGAGACAGCTCTCTGTGCCCTCCTCCATCTGTCAGTGGATCACCAGCTTCCTGACAGACAGGCAGCGGCTAGTGAGGCTGGGCAAACTCACATCCAGGACTCTCACCATCAGCACTGGCGCCCCTCAGGGTTGCGTTCTCTCCCCACTGCTCTTCTCCCTCTACACGAATGACTGCACATCAAAGGACCCCTCTGTCAAGCTCCTGAAGTTTGCGGACGACACTACAGTTATAGGCCTCATCAAGGACGGTGACGAGTCTGCTTACAGACAGGAAGTTGAGCAGCTGGCTGTCTGGTGCAGTCTTAACAACCTGGAGCTGAACACGCTCAAAACTGTGGAGATGATAGTGGACTTCAGGAGAAACCCCCCTGCTCTCCCCCCACTCACCATCATGAACAGCACTGTGACTTCAGTAGAGTCATTCAGATTTCTGGGCACCACCATCTCCCAGGACCTGAAGTGGGACAATCACATTGACTCTATTGCGAAAAAGGCCCAGCAGAGGCTGTATTTCCTCCGCCAGCTAAGGAAGTTCAACCTGCCTCAGGAGCTGCTGAAACAGTTCTACTCTGCAATCATCGAGTCTGTCCTATGTTCTTCTATAACTGTTTGGTTTGGTTCAACTACCAAAACAGACATCAGAAGACTACAACGGACAGTTAGGACTGCTGAGAGAATTATCGGTGCCCCTCTGCCCAGCCTCCAAGAACTTTACACCTCCAGAGTGAGGAAAAGGGCTAAGAAAGTCACTCTGGACCCCTCACACCCAGCTCACTCTCTCTTTGTACTGTTGCTTAATTATTTATGTATAATGACAACACAAATGACACTGTAATTGTGACTCACCAGAGACAGTAAGATTGAATCTGTATTTGATATCTGTCCTGCTGCTGATGGTTACTTGATAAAGTCCAGAGTCTGTGGTTCTGGTGTTTGTGATGGTCAGAGATCCAGTCTGATGATCCGCCTTCAGTCTGTCTCTGAATCTCCCATCAAGAACATCATATGTGGAGAATCTTCCAGTGTCTTTACTGATTTCAGCTATACGAGTCTCTGAAAGTCCAAATGTCCACATTATCAAATCCTCTGTCAGTAGTTCAGTGTGAGTCTGTAGAGAGACTGAATCTCCCTCCATCACTGAAACTGACTTCACTGCATCTGAATCAGCAAACACACCTGAAGAACAAACACAAACAGGGTTTGTCACAGCCTTTTATTATTATTGAAGTAAATAGTTATATGCTCAAATATCATTCACAAACAGGATCAAATGAAAAGAAAAGCTACATCATGTAACGTTTGGTCCTCTAGTTAAAAGTAAAGATACATGTATCTTGCAGAAGAACATTGGGATCTCATTCACATAAACATTAACACACAAATTTGTGCATAAAATCTGTGTACGAACGTTTATAAACGGGTTGTTCATCAAGCCCTTGGTTGGAGATGGTTTGGGTTTTCTGCAAATAACTAGCCTTGTGCATGCGGACGCTTATTTAGAAGACTTAGAATTCACATTAGGACGAGGTTAGGGTCTGTCCAGATACCCACACTTGTGGTTAAGAGAGTGCTTGAACAAGACAGGAAGTGTGTGTGCAAGACCGTCCCAGGTCTGATAAGTTGCAAAACTCAGTGCCCTTAACACACAAACCCACTCTATCTCAAATAGCACTTCGGAGCGGTGGCTAATTCGAGGCTAAACGTATTCCATCGTGCATCATGTTCAGGATCTCGTGTCCCAAAAACTCTACAGTGTGAGTTAATTTCACAATGCAATTTGTGTAAAACATAAAATGCTGCACATTTTAATGGTACAGAAAAGTATTGTTTTTTTAAAAGGCATGCTTTTTATCACTTACTCACTACAATTAAATTGTCACATTTGGTACTACTGAACAGAAATGTACAAACTTATTTTAAAGTGCAAAGTATTAAAGTCACCAAAAAATTTGAAAATAAAGCTCTGTAAAAAAAAAAAAAAAAGACTTGCATTTTACCACATTGAGTTGTACATGTGTCCCATTGGTTAATATAAAAGTTCTACACACTATTATTGTCTTCACGCCTACTTGAACACTCGGGCCAAATACAGGAAATATGTCATGTAAGCAGACAAGAGGTCAATGCATATGTGGGTATTGGGACAGGCACTAAAAATAAATTCATGTGTTATTAATATGTTCATAAATATAAATTTGTTACTGTTATCAGAAAAAAATTCATTAACACAATTAAGCACAGCATCTAGTGTCACATGCTTACGCTATTTATTTACAAAATTATCGAAATAATTTTGTCTCTGCACTGAGCCCTTTTGACATTTTTATGGCCTCTGAATAAATGACACAGTAATTGTGACTCACCAGAGACAGTAACATTGAATCTGTATGAGGTCTCTGTCCTGCTCCCAAAGATGGTTGCTTTATAAAGTCCAGAGTGTGTGGTTCTGGTGTTTGTGATGGTCAGAGATCCAGTCTGATGATCCAGCTTCAGTCTGTTTCTGAATCTCCTATCAGGACCGTCGTAAGTGGAGAATATTCCAGTGTCTTTACTGATTTCAGCTATACGAGTCTCTGAAAGTCCAAATGTCCACGTTATCTCATCATGTGTCTGTAGTTCAGTGTTAATCTGTAGAGAGACTGAATCTCCCTCCATCACTGACACTGACTTCACTGCATCTGAATCAGCAAACACACCTGAAGAACACACACAAACAGGGTTTGGAGGACATTTAAAGGACATTTAGAAAAAACAAACACATGAAAAACACATTTCAAACTCACCAACCAGACGCCACAAACACAAACAGAACCAAAATCTGTCAAACATCTTCAACGGTTTCAGTCCACAAATCTGAAAAGACAAACTCTTCTAAACTGGTTCAGTAATGAAAGGACAGATGAGCTGATGTGAGGCTGATCTGTAGTGAAGTCATGAGAAACCACCATCAGCTAAATAACAGTGTTGATGCTTGTGACTGTCCAGTTCTTTTGAGCTACAGGCCGCAGCTTCCTGTATATCAATGGCATCATTTTCAGAAGAAATAATCTGACTCACCCATAACATGCTAAAAGTATTTTAAAGCAGCCGTTTGATCATGAGATCCTGAGATCTGCTCTGCTCTCTCCTGTAACTGTCTTCAGCTCGTTTGTCCATTTTCAAATGTCTCAATTGTTTCTCCACTCAGAAGGATTTCAGAGTTTCTCTAATGGCTTTATGGATCAGCAGGAACAGGTCATCTGTTATAACTGTGTGTAGAAAAGTGTTCTCTCATATTTTCAGATGATGTTTTTTATGGAGTGGAAGTCAGAAAGTTTGGTTCATATAAGCAGGAGAGAAAATTAAGCCTACAAACTGCTGAAAGATACGCCACATTCATCTAAAAATAAACATGCTGATGTCAAAGCTGTTTGTCAAGCCAACAGATATAAATATATCAGGGCACAACACATTTACCTTTGATCGCACTACATTCAGTCAATGACATGTAGGCTATTGCATCTGTCAGTGTTGCTAGGCTACTAAGTTAAACAGTGAATGTCAATGAGAAGCAGGGCCATGCACAGACCTTTTGAGGGGCATGTGCTGAAACTGAAAAAGCCCCCCCCCCCCCCCCCCCCCCTTTAAATTGATCACATCTTAATGACAAATTAAATAACACAAAATAATAGTCTCAAAAGCATTAGATTTATTTTTACAGGGTTTCAGGGCTTCTTTTAACCTAATTACAACAGCAATCTTCTGTGAGCCATGTGCTTGAAGATGTTTATGACTTCACTGTGATCCCTCTCTACACAAAATGTTCAATAAAAATATGCTTGAAGAAAAAAGTTTTTTTAGCTGTTAATTTTTAGCTGTTCATAACTGCATCTTTGTTGTGATTTTAAATAAAACTCATTTACTGATCCCACATGATCAGAAAATTCACACATCAAAACATCACACACAGAAAACACTTCAAGACTGAAAATAAATCTGTAAAACACAACTAGAAAAAACAAACATATGAAAAATACATTACAAACTGACACCGAAAACACAAACTGAACCAAAATCTGTCAAACATCTTGAACATCTTCAGTCCACAAATATAAAAAGACAAACTCTTCTAAACTGGTTGAGTAATGAAATGACAGATGAGCTGATGTGAGGCTGATCTGTAGTACAGTGATGTGAAACTCACCCTTTGTAAATACCCTAGCGCAGACGGTAGCCAGTGTAACATGGTGTAACATGTAACACCAGAAATGAGCCTAATGTGATTGGCTCTTGTCACCAAGCTTCAGAAACGCCCTCCATCAAGAATCAACTCCAATGCCCTGTGTGAAAGTACATTAATGTGCATCATTCAATAGATTATAGTATTTTTAGCTCTATATGTGCTCCCGAAATTCCTTAAAATATAAAAAAAATAGCAATTTATTAATAATAAAAAATAAAAGCACTGTTTTAGCGGTATGAGAATTAGCTTAATAATAATGTAAATGTACAAAAAATGTTTAATTTAATGTAAAGCTTTATATGTGGCGCTCTGCAAAACTAATTAAATAATACTTAGGTTGTTTTCCTCCAGGGGGCACTCGACATAATAAATATAATATGGAGAGACTCCAAGCTCAGAGTGAGAAAACTTTATTGATAAATGCAATTAAATACAGATGGCAAATACACAGCAGTCAAGTGAGATCTGTGTGTCTTATCTGAAGAAAATATAAACAAAGCCTTTCAAACTGGAGGAGAAGATTAGATTATAAAATATCATTAGAAATGAAAGCATGTTATATTAAATAATCTAGCATAAGAAAAAGCAATGTTTATTAATCTTCAGTGTGTATTATAACAAACACTCACATTTTAAGCATTAATGTGAGAATGTTACAGCTTGTTCTCAAATCATCTTCTAGGGAGGAAATGAGCCGTCTATAAATAAACATAAACACCAGCATATATATAGCCATTAGAAATAAATGAAGATTATTAAATAATTTTTTAAAAGTTGTATGAAAAATGACCATAATTACGTACCTGATGTGTGAATATGTGCTGGATCCTGCTCAGCTCTTCTGGATCTGATGTCATAAACCAGAAGAACAAGAGTAGCCACGCCCACCAGAGCAGAGAGGACCAATCGGATCACAGCTTCAGTAGAACCACAACAGTGGACAGAGTCTGAGGAATAAACACATCAAACTGAGATCAGCTCAGTCATAAACACTAATATCAGCTCTAATATCAGCGCTGCTGTACCTGAACATGTGTGACAGAGTCGACTGATGTCCAGATGTTGAGTCTGGTGGCTGATGGGATTGTTGAGCACACAGCTGTAGGTGTTTTTATCCTGATATTCCACCTCCAGAGGTAGAGAGAGACTGATGCTGAGATCAGACACACTGATGCTGGACAATAAACTGTTTCCTTTGTACCAGGAGAGAGTCACATGACCCACATTCACCACTGAACACACCAGTGAACAATATGAAGATGATGATGATGAAGAACAGTTTGAAGAGTTACTGCTGATGACAGGAACCGGCAGACGAGCTGAAAACAAGATAAATATGACCAAATCTAATCAACAACCTTATTTTCAGTTCAGTGTGTTCAACACTAATCTCAAACTATAAAATGATTATATTTGAAGGACAAGACAAATTTCTAATCACCATAGACAGAAACTCTGAATGCTTTTGATAATCGTTTTCCTCCAGTTATCTTTAGTATATAATCTCCAGCATGTTGAGTTGTGGTGTTTGTGATGGTCAGAGATCCGGTTTGATTGTCCAGCTTCAGTCTGTCTCTGAATCTCCCATCAAGAACATCATCATATACAGTCATGCTGCCGGTCGTTACATTGGTATCAACTATCACATATTTCCCAAACCGCCACTGAATCAAATCTCCCTGCCTTATATCAATAAGACCAGTGTTTAGAGTGACAGATTCTCCTTCCATCACTGACGCTGGTGCCAGTATTATATCACCAAACACTCCTGAAGAACAGAGTTAGTCACAGATCAAAATAACTTGAGGTCAGTTTGATGAAGCTTCACTAAAATACTTTTAATAATTTAAATGTGAAGTAAAACTCACCAACGAGATGCCATCGGTTCACGATAGTGATGCTTAAAATGTCTGAAAACACTCTGAAACACGACTGAACTGAGATATTTATCTTGTTCAATCCTCCCTCAACAGGATTCGAGCTGCATCACAGTTTGATTTATCAGAGGAAGTCATGAAAATCAACAACATTTTGCTGACCTTACATTTTTAAATGAATTCCGGCCTTGTATGAAAACTAATAGCAGAAACCTGAAATGTTGCATGAGTGTTGAATTAGATATCCATGATATATTCATCATCATATTTATAATCAATAAATTATTTTAGAATAACACAACTCTACAGGACTGTTATTAATCAAACAATTTCAGCAGCAAAAAAATCGATCTTATTACAACGCATACACGTGCTTTGCTCTGAATGTAAACAAGGCACAGCACAAAGTACACACATGTGTCGTGATACTCTCCAAAATGACGCTATAGGGCAGGGGTCTCAAACTCAGTTCCCGGAGGGCCACAGCACTGCAGAGTTTAGCTCCAACACCCAAACCAGTTTTCAATTGTGCCTGCAGGACTTGATTAGGGTTGGAGCTAAACTCTGCAGGGCTGTGGCCCTCCAGGAATTGAGTTTGACACCCCTGCTATAGGGTGATGCGGAGGAGACGAATTGTTGAATAAAATCATTCTTTTTATTTTCTTTGAGCACAAAAAGTATTCTCGTAGCTTCATAAGTTTACGTTTGAACCACCAATGTCACATGGATTATTTAAAATTATGTCCTTACTACGTTTCTGGACCTTGATCGTGGTAGGACCCTTGCTGTCTATGGAGGGTCAGAGAGCTCTCTGATTTCATCACAAATATCTGAATTTGTGTTCTGAAGATGAACAAAGGTCTTGCAGGTTTGGAAAGATATGTGTTACATGTCGGGTTTTCTGTTTTCCCCTGTGACTGTTCCATGTCGGGTTTTCTGTTTTCCCCTTTGACCTAGTTCAGTTCGATTAGTCATTGTGTTCACCTGTCCTCCCCAATTATCTGCCCCTTTATAAGTTCCTGTGTTAGTTAGACTCACTGTCGGTTATTGTCTCTATTATTGATGTGTGTGCACTCCCTTGAATGTATTCTGCTCCTGGATTCTTGATTAAAAGAAAGTGTTATTGTCTATTCTCGTCGTGCGCTCCTTGTTCCGCACAGAATCGTAACAGAATAACCGACCAAAACAGCAAGTTTGCGGCGTTTTTTCCCCCGTTTTATTTTCCCGGTTTTTGCCAGTTTATTTTATTTATTTTTTCCCATGGATCCCGCTGTCCTCGTCCTCCTGTTGGAACAGGGGGATCGCTCTCTCGAGGACCACACTGAGGATTTTTTGTGTCTGGCCAACAAGACACACTTCCCAGACTACTGCCTCTGCACCTTCTACAAGGCTGGACTTAACATCACCACACGTAGGCAGTTGTCCGGGGACGGTCCTCGAGAGAGCCTCGCCGCCTTTATCGAGTGGGTGCTGGTGTCTTGCAAATCGCAACTCACCGTGGACCTCGCAGAGAATGACACCAACCCCACTCGGGACCCAGCGCCCAGTCCACTACCACCCCGCAGCGCGGAGCTGCCCGAGCCCACCGCAGACGGAGAGCCAGAGCCTGCCGCGGTCGTTGAGCCATCGCCATCAGGAGCGACAGAGCTGCCGATCGTCCCGGAGCCCGAGCCCCAAACGTCTGACCAGGTGCGAGAGCCGGCAGTGCATCCGACGGTGGAGAAAGTTGTGGAGATCGCGGGGGCGATGGAGCGCCCCGCCCACGGCGCCACCGCTGAGGGTGAGCATGAACTGGACCTGGGTAACCTCATTGACTTCCACTCTGACACGATCATCCTTAAGCCAGCTCCTGTATTGGATTTCTGGGAAATTATCCCACCTGACCTCCCTCTCCCACCGCCTCTCATTGACCTGGTCCCTACTCCAACACCCTCATCACTGGAGTTCGTCAGCCCCTCTGCTCACCCTCAGCTCACCATCTGTGGCGTGGGCTCGCCGCTGGTCTGCCGATCTCCAGCTCTGTTGGCGTTGAGTCTGGAGGATCCCTCGTCTCCGCCCTCAGCCTCCGAGACCCAGACTCCGCCTCAGCCCGGCGATCCAGCAGCTCCACCATGTCTTCCAGCTCCCTCGGCTCCACCGGATCCCGTCTGCCCACCAGCTCCACCGGGCTCCCTCGTCCTTCCGGCTCCGCATTGGTCAGTCGTCCCCCTACCTGCACCTCAGGACTACTCTCCTTGGGCTGTGCCCCGTCCCTTCGTCCCTCCGGCTCCGTTGGGCTCCTCCTTCCCTCCTGCTCCACCTATGTCCTCTGTTGCTCCGGCTCCGCCGCGGCCATCCGGATCTCCGCTTGCGCCGAGGTCGCCGAAGACATCTGCTCCGCCTTGGACCTCCGGATCTTCGGCGTCACCCTGGCTCTTCGGCTCTCTGTCTCCACCTCGGGCTCCACCACCACCTGCTCCGCCGCCGTGGGTCGGCCCCATGGAGTCGGCAGTCACTCCTCCACCATGGCTCCTCCCTCCGTCGGCTCCCCCGTGGGCCACCATCTTGACTGTGGCCTGGGTCGTCATCTGGCTCCTCCTGTTCTTGGCTCCTCCCACCCTCCACTCCCCCATGGACTTATTGTTTGGATTCTATGTTTTTTCCCTGCCACCCTCCTGTTCCACATCCTCCTCCAGAGCCCCCACCCTCCCTCCTCAGTTGTTATGTTACGGCGTGAGGTCACGCCTTGCCGGGAGGGGGCGAAATGTTACATGTCGGGTTTTCTGTTTTCCCCTGTGACTGTTCCATGTCGGGTTTTCTGTTTTCCCCTTTGACCTAGTTCAGTTCGATTAGTCATTGTGTTCACCTGTCCTCCCCAATTATCTGCCCCTTTATAAGTTCCTGTGTTAGTTAGACTCACTGTCGGTTATTGTCTCTATTATTGATGTGTGTGCACTCCCTTGAATGTATTCTGCTCCTGGATTCTTGATTAAAAGAAAGTGTTATTGTCTATTCTCGTCGTGCGCTCCTTGTTCCGCACAGCATCGTAACAATATGAGGGTGAATAATTAATGACAGAATTTTTTGGGTGAACTATCCCTTTAATGCTGAGATTCAAAAACTAAGATTCAAATTAAGATTCAAACAAACAAAGTTCAGATTTCAGTATTTAAGGGAAGAGGAATACAGGAAGATTTAAAAAACAGTAATCAAACATCCTGCTCAGCTCTTCTGGATCTGATGTCATAAACCAGAACAACAACAGCAGCCACACCCACCAGAGCAGAGAGGACCAATCGGATCACAGCTTCAGCAGAATCATAACAGTGGACAGAGTCTGAGGAATAAACACATCAAACTGAGATCAGCTCAGCCAAAATTAAATATCGGTTGCAGCTGTTTTATTTGTAACAGTTTAAAGTAGTGTAAGAGTTTAACTAGAGTTTAACAGAGTTGTTTAATTACATAATTTATGTTGAATAAATTAATACTGATGTTATAGTTGAATATTCAATGTTAATTCAGTAGTGTCCATTCTGTGTTGTTGGATACTGTTGTGAGGACTTTTATTATGACAGTGGTAGAGCATGGAATGCCAAAGCTGCCATAATTATAAATAAAGAAATGTACAAATAAATGTAAAAAAAAGCAAATATAAATAAATATATAAATGTACAAAGAAAAGCAAAATAATAATAATAATAATTTATTTTTTCCCACATTTATTTTTTTTTCTTTTATTTATACATTTATTTATTTTCACATCTTATTTATATATTTATTTAATTATATTTGATTTTTTACATTTCTTTGTACATTTATTTATTTAAAATTACGGCAGCTTTGGCATTCCATAGGAGAGGAGTGAGAGAAGACGGAATAAAGGAGAGGAGTACGTTAAGAAGAGCTCATCTGTGTCCGAGGGTTTTAATTTAATAATCTTCTAACGTTCTCAGTATTAAAGCCCTCAAAGCACCCATAAACATATATTACACTGCTGGCAGCGGTGGGATTCGACCCCATGCCTCCAGTAGATCGAATTAAGTAAAAAGGCAAGAAATAAAAGGCATCAAAGAATGTGTATGTAATCTTAAATGACTAAGCGGTTTGTTTTATGGGTATTATTTTTGTAAAATTGGTATGAAAAGTCGGCGCCGTTAGCTTTGTGGGCCCGAGTTTGAATCCTGGCTTGAGGACCTTTCCTGATCACACCCCCCCTCTCTCCCACTTCAGTTCCTGACAGCTCTACACTGTACTTGTCACGGTTGCCAACTGTGGGCTAAACTCAAAGTAAACAGTCTTTAATGATCCAAAAAGGGGTAACACAAGGCAGACAGAGACACACAGGAAACACAACATCGACGTGTAATACCAAACGCTGGACAGTGGAAAACACAGGGCTTAAGTAACAGAAACTAAACGAGGTAATTAATTAAACACAGGTGGAGACTAATGAACTAATAATGATACAATGAGGACAGGAACAGGAACATAACCAAATATGCGCACACACGAGGGAAAACTAGAACAAGCGGTACATGGGAGAGGAGGGAAACAAAACAAAACATGCAGAACAGTCCTTGGGCATGACAGTGCTATCATAATAAAGGCAAACACATCAAAAATAATTTAGTGCTGTCAAACGATTAATTGCATCGAAAATAAAAGTTTTTGTGTACATATATGTGTGTGTACTGTGTACATTTATTATGTGTATATATATATATATATGTTTACGTTTATATATTAATTACATTACATATTAATTACAATATTATATATTATATATTAATATACATTTATGTTTATATATTAAATATATTTATATATAAATTATATGAACATAAATATATACATGTAAATACATGTAAATATTTTCTAAATATATACTGCATCTGTGTGTATTTACATATAAATAATAAATATACACATTACAAACACATATTATTATAATATGTAAACAACAACTTTTATTTTTGGATGTGATTAATCATGATTAATCATTTGACAGCACTAAAATAAATCTTAAAAAAAAAAAATTATGAAGACCAGCAGGACAAATGACACAGTTATTGTGACTCACCAGAGACAGAAACACTGAGACTGTATGTGATCAGTCTCCCGTTGCTGATGGTTACTTGATAAAGTCCAGAGTCTGTGGTTCTGGTGTTTGTGATGGTCAGAGATCCAGTCTGATGATCCAGCTTCAGTCTGTCTCTGAATCGCCCATCAAGAACATCAAATGTGGAGAAAATTATATGCTTTGTATCGATGTCAGCTATACGAGTCTGTGGATGTCCAAATGTCCAAATTATCTCGTCCTCTGTCAGTAGTTCAGTGTTAGTCTGTAGAGAGACTGAATCGCCCTCCATCACTGACACTGACTTCACTGCATCTGAATCAGCAAACACTGAAGAACACACACAAACAGGGCTTGTCACAGACTTTTTTAAGTAAATAGTTATATGCTCAATTATCATTTACAAACAGGGTCCAATTAAAATTCTGATATTTTTAAAACTGAACTGAAGTCATGCACAGAAAACACTTTTACTTCAGACGAGAATCACGACACAACTGAAACTAAAGCTGCTGCTGTTTGAGCTTCAGTGTTGAGGAAAATAATGTGTTAATTTCTGATTAAAATGTTTTAAAGAGTTAAAAATTATTGAAGCTACGTAATGTAATTTTGGTCCTCTGTCAGTTATAAGCAAACATACATGTATCTTGCAGAAAAAAAACATTGGGATCTCATTCACTAAGCATGACAACACAAATATTTGTGCATTAAATCTGTGTACGAATGTTTACGAAACGGTTTGTTCATAAAGCTCTTATATGGAGATGGTTTGGGTGTGTTTTATGCCTTGAGCACAGACACTAATCTAGAATATTCTGAATTCACTAACCTTAGAACGAAGTCAGGGCCTGTCCTACATAAGAGAGACTGCATGCACACGACAGGATGTAAGTGCACAAGACTGTCCCAGGTCTTAAAAACACCAAAGTGCAGTGCCCTTAATACACACTAAATCAGCACTCCGGAGTGCTATTTGAGGCTTAGTGTATCCCATCATGCATCATGTTCAGGAACTCCTGTGCACCGAAAACTGCTGCAGTATAAGTTACTTTAATTATATCACATATAATTTGTGTTGCACATTTTAATTGTACAGAGATGAGAATGTGCATTTTTAAAACATTTGCATCTGCTTTTTATCACTTAATTAGAAACACCACAATTAAATTGTCACATAGATACTACTGAACAGAAATGTAGAAGCTTATTTTAAAGTGCGAAGTATTAAATGCACCAAAACATGAAAATAATGTTCTGTAAAAAATTGACTTGCATTTTACAACAACATAAATTAATTTGAGCATTCTACAACAAAGTCAAAGAGCGGTAACTGATGTTATACTGTGTTCTGCCTTGGTTTCTCCAAGATATTTATACACATGTTAAAGGAGGTCATGAATGTCCCAAAATTATCAATAACTCATTTTCGACCAAAAACAAAGTTATGGTGTTTTGTCTTTGCACGGCAGCACTGCTGTCACTATAGACGAGCGTGATTTCAGCAACCAGGCACCTCAGCTTCACCCACGTCCTGCCTTTTGTCCATTTTCGATTATCCGGGAGCAGTGTTGGGCAGTAACTAGTTACTAGTAACTTAGTTACTGTAATAATATTTGGAGTGTCTATGTACACTAAGTGCAAATAGCCCGCCTTGTTGGCAGATGCTATTTACACTAACTCTGCCCACCAATGTTTGATTGGGATAGTCAACACTGAAGAAAGACGCTCACCAAACACCAGTTTCAGTGGCGTAGAAGGTAAGGCTTGTGCTTTTTGACGTGATCAACTCGAGTTCGAATCCACCTTTTTGCTAAACTTTTTTTCTCCCTTTTCAAATCTCATATCGCATCGGAAAGGCATTTATTTTTAATAAAAATGAAGGAAATTATTGAAAAGTTGACAATAAAGTATCGGGTAGGTGTAGGGAGGGCTTTATTGTCCCAATAATGTGGCATCCATTTAATAATTTGAATTAAACCTATAATTTACACTCAATACGTCATTATTGCGTGGTGTTTTATAATGTACGACAATACTGAGAATCTATAGCTATTTACACTTAGTGCAAATAGCTGCTGCCAATAATATTACTTTTTTATTTACTTTCATAATTTTCACGACTCGCACATGCATGTGATATCTCCAGTGCAGCAGGCAAGCTTGGAATATGAAAAAGCTTACATTCAGCAGATAGAAATATTGAATTATATTGATTTTGTCAGGAAAAATGATGATCTGAACACTGTTGTGTAAGTTGTGGCTTTACTTTACTCTGGCAATACATCCCACCCACATCCCTCTGATCAACATGTACATTATATTACTGTATTAAAACATATTTTTGAAAACTTAAACAGTTTCTTACAGACTTATGTGATTTGATAAAATACATATTGTATATGGGTAATGGAGAAATTACAATTAGCTTCAAGCTACACATGACAATTAATGAGATTTATACAATACTTCTACTTGAATGTCACTGTTAATCACTATTGAGTGTTTGTAATAACTTCTGACTGCGATCCAACGTGGATTTTGGTCAAATGATGAAGCAGAAATATGTTATTAGTAACATTCTAGAAGAATTTTATGTGGAAGATACACAGTTACAGCTTCTGTGGGGCGTGAAGAAACAGTAATGTAACTAGTAGTGTAACTAATTACTGTTGCCAGAAAGTAATAAGTAAAGAAACAATATTACTTTTGAAAGGAGTAACTAGTACTGAGTAATAGATTACATTCTTTGAGTAACTAGCCCAACGCGTGGTGACGTGCTGCTAAGATGGCGGCAGTCAGCTCCGCTTATTTTAGGCTTCAAAAATGCTCTTCAGAAACCTACGAGTGACGTCACGGACACTACGTCCATGTTTTTTTTACAGTCTATGGTTATTAATATATCCCCACGGGGCCCCCTCAAGCGTGGGGCCCGGTGCGACCGCACCAGTTATTAAATATGTTGGTTCATGAAAAGATTTTAAATATTTTTTATGAAAACTGGCAACACAAATTACAGTAATTGTGACTCACCAGAGACAGTAACATTGAATCTGTATGCGATCACTGTTTTGTTCCTGATGATCGCTACTTGATAAAGTCCAGTGTCTGTGGTTCTGGTGTTTGTGATGGTCAGAGATCCAGTCCGATGATCCAGCTTCAGTCTGTCTCTGAATCTCCCATCAAGAACATCATATGTGGAGAATCTTCCAGTGTCTTTAATGATTTCAGCTATACGAGTCTCTGAAAGTCCAAATGTCCACATTATCTCGTCCTCTGTCAGTAGTTCAGTGTTAGTCTGTAGAGAGACTGAATCTCCCTCCATCACTGACACTGACTTCACTGCATCTGAATCAGCACACACACCTGAAGAACACACACAAACAGGGTTTGTCACGGTTATAACTTCCAAACAAAAAAAAACGGATCAATAACTGCATCTTTGTGGTGATTTTGAATAAAACTCATTTGCTGATGCAGGAACTGAAGTTGATTTAAGCTCCACAACATCATACACAGAAGACACTTTAACTTCAGATGAGAATCACGTCACGACTGAAACTAAAGCTGCTGCTGTTTGAGCTTCAGACATTTAGAAAAACAAACAAACATATTTGAAAAAATACACATTTCAAACTCACCAACCAGACTCCACAAACACAAACAGAACCAAAATCTGTCAAACATCTTCAACGGTTTCACTCCACAAATCTGAAAAGAAGAACTGGTTCAGTGGTGAAATGACAGATTATCTGATGTGAGGCCGATCTGTAGTAAAGTGATATGAAACTACACCGTCAGCTAAAAAAAACCCCATCTATTTATTCATTGTTGGTGCGTATGACCGTCCAGCTCTTTTGAGCTAGTGTAGGCCACAGCTTCCTGTAGATCAATGGCATTATTTTCAACAGAAATAAACTGACCATAACATGTTAAAAGTGTCTTAAAGCAGCTATTTGGATGCAATGCTGAAAATGTTTGGCTCTGGTTTCTCAAGCGGTTTGTCAAGACAACGGATCAGATGACAAGTATTGCATTTATCAGTGTTGCTACTCTTTTACCAGAATTTGGTATTTTGGCGTCGCATCTGGGATGCATCAACGCTGCTCGCGCTCTTTTAAACTCGTAATAAAGCGGTGAATGATCTTTCCAGAAATGCTATTCCATTGCTATCACTCTAACATAGATGACAACAACTCACAGACCTGCATTAAGAGCTGTACTTCTTTGTGTGCCCACAGCCGTTTGCTTCACAAATTCGCAGCACCTGAAGGATGTGCTTGTTGCGCAAACATTCAGAAGGAGGGACCCGCTTTGAAACTGCAACATTAACTGGTTTAATTGAAGATGACTGACAATTCAACTATATCCAATGAACAATGAGGCTAGTATTTGCTGCCCGTCTTAACTGGTGAACTAGCAGATCCAACTTTTTTGTCAACACGGAAGTAAGCCTATGGGTGAGACTTCCGGCTCATTAGCCGCTATATCAGAATCAGAATCAGAATGAGCTTTATTGGCCAGGTATGTTTACACATACAAGGAATTTGTTGTAGTGACAGAAGCTCCACAGTGCAACAGAAGGACAGTAACAGGACAGGACACAGGTAATGAAACAAAATAACAGGAAATAGCCAATGACCAATGTACAAGCAGCAAAAAAAAATAAGAAATACACAATATATAATATATAATATAGGCGACTATGTATGTACAGGTCAAGTATGTGCAAATTAGAAATGAGAAAATAAAATAAGTGAGTGTGGTGAATGGATAATGTATTAGTTGTGTGTTTTACGTTTATTTATTGAGTGTTCATGAGATGTATTGACTGAGGGAAGAAACTGTTCCTGTGTCTGGTCGTTCTGGTGCTCAGAGCTCTGTAGCGTCGACCAGATGGTAAAAGTTCAAAGAGGTTGTGTGCTGGATGTGAGGGGTCCAGAGTGATTTTACCAGCCTTTTTGCTCACTCTGGATGAGTACAGTTCTTGGAGAGTGGGGAGGGTTGTACCAATGATTCGCTCAGCAGTCCGGACTACCCTCCGTAGTCTTCTGAGGTCAGATTTGGTAGCTGAGCTGAACCAGACAGTTATTGAGGTGCAGAGGATGGATTCAATGATGGCAGAGTAGAACTGTTGCAGTAAGTCCTGTGGCAGGTTGAACTTCCTCAGCTGGCGAAGAAAGTACAACCTCTGCTGGGCCTTCCTGACAATGGAGTCAATGTGAATATCCCACTTCAGGTCCTGAGAGATGGTGGTGCCCAGGAATCTGAATGACTCCACTGCAGTCACGGTGCTGTTCATGATGGTGAGAGGGGGGAGAGCAGGGGGGTTTCTCCTGAAGTCCACGATCATCTCCACCGTTTTGAGTGTGTTAAGCTCCAGGTTGTTGAGACTGCACCAGACAGCCAGCTCCTTAACCTCCTGTCTGTAAGCAGACTCGTCACCGTCCTGGATGAGGCCGATCAGTGTGGTGTCGTCTGCGAACTTCAGGAGCTTGACAGAGGGGTCTTTAGATGTGCAGTCGTTGGTGTAGAGGGAGAAGAGCAGTGGGGAGAGTACGCAGCCCTGAGGAGCTCCAGTGCTGATGGTTCAAGTGCTGGATGTGAATTTGCCAAGCTTTACTAACTGCTGTCTGTCTGTCAGGAAGCTGTTGATCCACTGGCAGACGGAGGTGGGGACGGAGAGCTGAGTTAGTTTATTCTGAAGGGTTTCCGGGATAATGGTGTTAAAAGCAGAGCTGAAGTCCACAAACAGGATCCTCACATAAGTCCCTGGTCTATCCAGATGCTGCAGGATGAAGTGCAGTCCCATGTTGACTGCATCATCCACAGACCTGTTTGCTCTGTAGGCAAACTGCAGGGGGTCCAGTAAGGGTCCAGTGATGTCCTTCAGATGAGCCAGAACCAGTCTTTCGAATGATTTCATGGCTACAGACGTTAGTGCCACAGGTCTGTAGTCATTAAGTCCAGTAATTTTGTGTTTCTTTGGGACGGGGATGATGGTGGAGCGTTTGAAGCATGAGGGGACTTCACACAGCTCCAGTGATCTATTGAAGATCTGTGTGAAGATGGGGGCCAGCTGCTCAGCACAGATTTTTAGGCAGGCTGGTGACACACCATCTGGACCAGGTGCTTTCCTTCTTTTGTTTTTCCTGAAGACCTGGCACACATCGTCTTCGCTGATTTGAATTGTAGGTGTGGGGGAGAGAGGGGTTGCTGGAGGTGTGAATGGTTGTGTGGAGGGGTGTTCTGGGCGGGTGTGGGGTGATCGTTCAAAACGACAAAAGAACTCGTTTAAGTCGTCTGCCAGGTGTTGATTCTCCAGAGTGCTGGGGGGTGGTGCTTTGTAGCTGGTGATGTCCTTTAATCCTAGCCACACTGAAGCCGGATCGCTGGAAGAGAATTTGTTCCTAAGCTTGTCAGAATAATTCCTCTTTGCCACTCTGATCTCCTTTTCCAGTGTGTATTTGGCCTGTTTGTACAAGACTTTATCCCCCTTTCTGTGAGCATCTTCTTTGGCCTGACGGAGCTGTCTGAGTTTGGCAGTGAACCATGGTTTGTCATTGTTGTAGAATAGATGAGTCCTGGTAGGAATGCACATGTCCTCACAGAAACTGATATAAGATGTTACAGTCTCTGTGAGCTCGTCCAGGTCATTTGCCGCAGCTTCAAAAACAGTCCAATCAGTCAGGTCGAAACAGGCTTGTAAATCCCGCTCTGTTTCGTTAGTCCATCTTTTAACAGATCTTAATACAGGCTTCGCAGACTTAAGTTTCTGCCTGTAGGATGGAATAAGATGAACCAAACAGTGATCAGAGAGTCCTAAAGCTGCTCGTGGAACCGAGTGATATGCGTCCTTTATTGTTGTGTAACAGTGATCCAATATATTACTGTCTCTGGTGGGACATGTAACATGCTGTCTGTATTTTGGCAGTTCACGGGAGAGATTTGCTTTATTAAAGTCCCCGAGAATGATTAAAACAGAGTCCGGGTGTTGTTGTTCACTCTCTGTGATCAGATCAGCGAGTTTCTGTAGAGCTGTGCTCACGTGCGCTTGCGGTGGAATGTAAACACTCACGAGAATGAACGAACAGAACTCCCGCGGCGAATAGAACGGCTTGCAGTTAATGAAGAGCGTTTCTAGATCTGAACAGCACATCTTCTTTAACAAAGTTACATCTGTACACCACCTCTCATTGATGTAAAAGCATGTCCCGCCGCCGCGCGATTTCCCCGTTGATTCTGTGTCCCGATCTGCTCTTATCAGCTGGTAATTAGGCAGATGGATTGCGCTGTCCGGTATGTCGCCATTCAACCAGGTTTCCGTGAAACACAGAGCAGCAGAGTTAGAAAAGTCCTTGTTTGTCCGGGAGAGCAGAAGGAGTTCGTCCGTTTTGTTGGGTAGAGAGCGGAGATTCGCCAGATGGATGCTAGGCAACGCCGTTCTAAATCCGCGCTGACGAAGTTTCACGAGCACGCCGGCTCGCTTTCCCCGTCTGCGCCTCCTGTAGCGTTTGACCAGAGCTATGGCTCCGCCAACTACAATGTCCAGCAAAACGTCCGAAAAATCAAAAACTGGTAGAAGATTTTGTGGTGTGTTCTGCCGAATGTTCAGCAGATCATCCCTGGTAAAGCTGATCTTATTTGAAAAACAAAAAACAGGAAAAACAAACAAAAACAATACAAACACTGAGGAGCAACGCACAATAGCTGCCATCAGCGGCGCCATTTTGGAGCACTTTTCGAGGAGAATAACAACATGCAGTAAACGGTAAAACTGTTTGCACTACAAACCAGTGTTATCATAATTAAGTTAATACATTAAAATAATATGATAAGACACAGCAATTTTCAATATCAAGCAGCAAAACTAAGCTAAAAATAGCTGGACGCGGATCCGGAAGCTAGACCCATAGAATTTACAAATGGCTGCGTCCATTTTTACGGTGAGAAAAAGTTGGATAGGGGATGTTACGGTTATGGAGGCCCGTCCTAAAAAACCCGAGGCCCTAGGCAATCGCCTGCTCTGCCTATAGAGAATGAGAAGCTGACGTCACGCCGCATTGAGTTCTGGGAAACTACTTTGTTTATCCGCCATACTGAGAGGATCACGCTGCCTCTCCGCTATTGAGTTCAGGGCAGTATTTCGATTTTCTGTCATGATTACTCTCATACTCTGGCATGGAGAATTGCAAAAGTAACTCCAATCATTGTTCTGAAAGAAAACTGGACAATGCAGTGTATTTTTTCGCCTTTTCTCTGTGTAAAACCCCCAAGGGAAGCAGGTCGTGGAGATGACAAGACGACGGCGGATAGTAAATCTATTAATAATGTCACCGATTAAACCCACGGCCTGTCACTCAGGCTTTCATAAAAGAATCATATTGCTGCATGTTTTTGAAAGTTTTGATTTTGTTTGTTTAATAATTAACATAACCTTTGCGAGTATGACTCTCACTCGGCTTGTGAATTAGCAGAATTTGAACAGGGACTTTAAAACCCTCAACACAATTACCACAAATAACACACATGTGGCTTAATGTGAATCCCACTTTAAGAAGAGCAACACCACCCCAGGAGGGATGAACACCATCTCTTTTCAACAGGTCAGGTCTGCCCCAAAAATTCTTCCAAATTCTTCCGGGGACTCGGGGAGCCATGGCCTTGAGCCGGCCAAGGCTGATCAAGGGGTTCCGTGGCCTTGGCTCTAGGCCCGGCCACACAGGCAGAGGGTGTATGGCCCCCCAAAAAAATTTTCTTGGGGAAGTTCCCCTCTGGGAGCCATTGAGGAAGAGCGGGCTCTGTGGGGCGCTCTGGAGGAACGAACACTTGAGGGTAAATAAAATTAAAGTAAATACACTAGAAAACTGTAAGAACATATAAGGTAGCCAAAGTGTTTAAAACTGACAATGTCGTGTAAACATGCAAGACAAGCGAAGGAACAGACAAACCAAAGTTCTTTTGACCCCAGGGCTTGGTTTTTGCTCTGATATGCATTATCAGCTGTTGGACCTTTTATTAAGACGTGTGTGCCTTTCCAAATCATACCCATTCACTTGAATTTGCCACAGGTTACCTTCACTCAAAGTCTAGTAACACCTACAAGCAATATGAATGCTCCTGAGCTAAATTCCAACTGTCCCAGATAAGGGTATGAATACTTATGCAATGGAATCATTTAAGTTTTTTTTTATATATATATAAATTTGCAAAGATGTTAAAAACATTTTTTCTTGTTTTGCTTTACCATTATAGTGAATGGAGTGTAGATTGATAGCAGTTTAACATAAGGCAGCAACATAAAACATGAAAAAAATGAAGGGGTATGAATACTTTCACAAGGCACTGTAGATAGCAGTAATAGTAAAGTGAGATCTGCAGGTCTTATCTGAGGAAAATATAAACATTAAGACCTTTCAAACTGGATTTAAAAATAAAACCTCAAAACTAACTGGATTAAAGAAAAAAAAAATCATTTGAAAACTAAAAGAGAAGGCACACTGAAAAAAATATACAAAGTTTTTTAAAGGTAAGTGGTTGCAAACAATTTATTTTAGCTACATTACATTTTTTTAAAAGTTAGTTAACTAAATTGGTTTATTTAAATGTAGCTAAAATATTTTTTTTGCAATCACTTACCTTAAAAAATGTAGTAAATTCAATGAATACATTTTTTCAGTGCACAAGTTTAAGCAATCATCAGTAGTTATTGTGACAAAAACACACTTGAAGAACTTTTAAAGTTCTGCATTCTGCTTTAGATTTAAACTGTTTTAAGATAGATGAATATATAAAGACATAAATTAATAAATCTCATTTTGTGAGAAATGACGTTCATCAATCATGTACCTGATGTGTGAATATGTGCTGGATCCTGCTCAGCTCTTCTGGATCTGATGTCATAAACCAGAACAACAACAGTAGCCACAATAATAATGTAAACATTTAAAAAATAAAACCTTTAAAATAATGTAAACCTTTATACTGAATGTGGCTGAACTTAAAATATTAAAATATACACATAGCTTGTATTCCTCCAGGGGGCGCTCGGCATAATAAATGTAATAAAACATGGAGAGACTCTTGAACTTTAAAGTGAGAAAACTTTATTGATTAATGCAAATACATATGGGAAATACACAGCAGTCAAGTGTGATCAGTTCATCTTATCTGAAGAAAATATCAATCTTTAAAAAAAGCCTTTCAAACTGGATGAGAAGATTAGGTTATTAAAAAATCATTCAAATAAAAGCATGTTATAGTACATAATGTAGCAGTAGCAAAGCAATATTTGGTAATCTTAAGCATTTTTCATGACACACACTTGCATTTTGAGCATTTATGTGAGAATATGTTAAGGTTTGTTCTCAAATCATCTTCTAGGGAGGAAATGAGCCGCCTATAAAACATAAAAATAACACCAACATATGGATATTTAAATCCATTAGTAATAAATAAAGATTAATAAATTATATTTTTTAAAAACAGTTGTATGAAAAATGACCATAATTATGTACCTGATGTGTGAATATGTGCTGGATCCTGCTCAGCTCTTCTGGATCTGATGTCATAAACCAGAATAACAACAGTAGCCACGCCCACCAGAGCAGAGAGGACCAATCGGATCACAGCTTCAGTAGAACCACAACAGTGGACCGAGTCTGAGGAATAAACACATCAAACTGAGATCAGCTCAGTCATAAACACTAATATCAGCTCTAATATCAGCGCTGCTGTACCTGAACATGTGTGACAGAGGTGACTGATGTCCAGATGTTGAGTCTGGTTGCTGATGGGATTGTTGAGCACACAGCTGTAGGTGTTTTTATCCTGATATTCCACCTCCAGAGGTAGAGAGAGACTGATGCTGAGATCAGACACACTGATGCTGGACAATAAACTGTTTCCTTTGTACCAGGAGAGAGTCACATGACCCACATTCACAGCTGAACACAACAATGAACAATATGATGATGATGATGATGAAGAACAGTTTGAAGAGTTACTGCTGATGACAGGAACCGGCAGACGAGCTGAAAACATGAGAGAGTAAAGATAATTGAAGATGAATGAAGATATTCAAGCAGACAAAAAGGAATGTTAATCTGATTAAATTATTAAAGTTAAATATGAACCGGGGTGTAATAAATGTAAATTTGACTAAAGAATAAAACAACATGTAAATGATAAAGTATAGATCATCTTTAAAGCTGTAATAACTGGACTTACCATAAACGGTGATATTATACCACTTAATATTGCCAATGTTTAGATAATAAACTCCATTGTGTTCATTTCTGGTGTTTGTGATGGTCAGAGATCCGGTCTCATGATCCAGCTTCAGTCTGTTTCTGAATCTCCCGTCAAGAACAGCATCATACACCTCTCTCATGTCATTCTTTACACTGATTTGAGCTATTAAAACGTTTGTAACTTCAAAATACCAATAAATCTCATCATAATCCATTTCAGTTCGACCGGTGTTTAGAGTGACTGAATCTCCCTCCATCACTGATATTTCCTCTGCATCACAAACACACACATAGAGAAGAAACAGAAAGTTTGTCAGACTAAGACTTTTAAATCACTTCTTGATGATTTAGAAAAGTTAACAGTTTTAAATGTTTTAATTTAATAAATATTATCATAAAACAACAGAAGTGACACAACTTGACACAGATTAATAGTTGCATCTTTAAATTAAAAGGTAAAACATGCGAAACTGATATTTAACCGACCGTAGACTGAGAGAAGGAAAAACGTCTTCATAAGGTTGATCTCTAGTTCAAAAAGTCCAGAGTCTGAGGTTCTGATGTTTGTGATGGTCAGAGATCCAGTCTGATCGTCCAGCTTCAGTCTGTTTCTGAATCTCCCATCAGACACATCATCACACACACTGCTGGTTTTGTCCAGTACGTTGATTTTAGCCATCACAGGTCCTTTACTTCCAAATCTCCACTGAATCAGATCAACATCCATCATTTCGGTAAGATCATTGATTAGAGTGACAGAGCCGTACTTTTTCACTGACATGAACTTCACTCCTGTTTCACCAAACACAAAGGGATTTTCACAGATTTAAGACATTTTTTAAATGAAATAATATCATAAACCAACAAAATCAAAATGGCATTTGGATTAATAATTGTATATTTGTGCCGAATACAATATATAACTCACTGCTGACTTGAAGAATAAAAGGCTTGATCACACTGTTGATCTGCAGTTGATAACGTCCAGCGTGTTTTACTGTGGTGTTTGTGATGGTCAGAGATCCGGTTTGATTGTCCAGCTTCAGTCTGTCTCTGAATCTCCCATCCAGAACATCATCATATACAGTCATGCTGCCGGCCCCATTATTGATTTCAGCTATTAAAGTGTTTTCACTCCCAAACCTCCACTGAATCAGATCATCATCCATTATTTCAGTAAGACCAGAGTTTAGAGTGACAGATCTTTCCTCCCCAACGAACACCTCTTCATCCCCAGCAAACACCTCTGAAGAACAGAGTTCACAGATCCAAATGAGTTGATGTTGGTTTGTTGCATCTTCACTAAAATACAGAACTAATAATGATTTAAATGTGAAGAGAAGAGCATCGTGCATCAGTGCAAAGACAAACTTTTCTTTGGAACAATAACTGAACAGCAAGACTTTATACCACTAACACTGAAGCTTCATTTTTAATTGAATCAATCTTTAATGACTAAATTCAGAGTTGAATTCAAACTTAATCTCACAGTTCAGTTATTTTCATATGAGAACAACAGTGACTTTTAATCAACTCGGACTAATCAGCTATTTATTACATGCTACCACAACAGAAGCAAGTGAATCCATAAAAACACATTTCAAACTCACCAACCAGACTCCACAAACAGAACAAAACTATTCTGAAAAACATTTTCTTCATCAGTTCACTGCAAAGCCCACAACAGTGATGCTTGAAATATCAGAAAACATTGTGAAACACGACTGAACTTTAATATTTATCTGGCTGTGACCACAGATTCCGCTCCCACGTCCATCTCCTTTATCATGAAAATCAACAAGCTTTTGCTGATCTTACATTTTTACATGAACTCCAGCCCTGCATGAAAACTAACAGCAGTAGTGTTGGATTAGATATACATTCATCATCTTTAATGTCAATTTCTTACATTTAATCAATAAATTAATTTCAAATTCATGAAAAATCCCATCAAACAGTGCCTGATATCTGAACTAAGTTATCTTTTGTGCTAATACTGTCAAAACAAGTATGTATAGACTCAGTTGGTTATGTCTAAAATGTAAGTAAACAGCTGAGAGAAACGGATGCGTGCCTGTATATTAGATGCGTGCAGCTCTTAAAGGGACAGGACACTAAACATGCTGCCGACTGTAATTAAAGGGATAGTTCAACCTAAAATTTTATTTCTGTCATTATTTACTCACTCACATGTTGTCCCAAACCTCTATTCATTTCTTTCTTGAGCTGAACACAAAAGAAGATCATTTGTAGAATCTGGGTAACCAAACAGTTGCTGGTCCACATTGACTTTGATAGTAGGAACAAAAATACTATGGAAGTCACCAGCAAACGTTTGGTTTTCCACATTCTTCAAAAGAGCATTTATGTTTAGCAGAAGAGTGAAACTCATTGAGGTTTAAAACAACTTTTGAGTGAGTAAATGAAGGTATAAAAATAACACTGTTTATTTTTGGGTGAATTATTAATTTATTGTTAATAAAACACCAAACACAAAGAGAAAAATCACTCACTACTCTTGACTGAAAAAACTTTAAGAGGCCCAGTCTGCATTAGGCTATTAATACAGTTGCTTTAATAGGAATCAATCTATATAGTGTTTTATTTTCATATTTGTTCATTCAATTTCTTGAGCTCCTGCTAAATACACCTATTGTAGCCTACCTGGAAATAAAACACGCTTTATTTTATGCGTATATTATGTGTATTTGTAATGTGTATCTTTGTTCTCATTTTTTAATAAGAAAGATGAAATAATGACAAAGATTTTTATCTTCACCCACTTTAGCCTAAATATCCACAACCCTTTTTTTATATAAAAAAAAACATTAAAAATAATGTAAAGCTTTATACTGAATGTGGCTGAACTTAAATTATTAAAAAACACACATAGCTTGTATTCGTCCAGGGGGCGATCGGCATAATGTAGTAAAACATGGAGAGAGTGAGAACACTTTATTGATTAATGCAAATACATATGGGAAATACACAGCAGTCAAGTGTGATCAGTTCAGCTTATCTGAAGAAAATATCAATCTTTAAAAAAAGCCTTTCAAACTGGATGACATTAGATTATTAAAAAATCATTCAAATAAAAGCATGCTATTTTACATAATCTAACATAAGGAAAGCAATATTTGGTAATCTTAAGCATTTTTCATGACACACACTCGCATTTTGAGCATTAATGTGAGAATGGTTTGTTCTCAAATCATCTTCTAGGGAGGAAATGAGCCGCCTATAAAACATAAAAACACCAACATATGAATATTTAAATCCATTAGTAATGAATGAAGATTAATAAATGTATATATAAATAAATATATATATATATAAAACAGTTATATAAAAAATGACCATAATTACGTACCTGATGTGTGAATATGTGCTCGATCCTGCTCAGCTCTTCTGGATCTGATGTCATAAACCAGAATAACAACAGTAGCCACGCCCACCAGAGCAGAGAGGACCAATCGGATCACAGCTTCAGTAGAACCACAACAGTGGACAGAGTCTGAGGAATAAACACATCAAACTGAGATCAGCTCAGTCATAAACACTAATATCAGCTCTAATATCAGCGCTGCTGTACCTGAACATGTGTGACAGAGTCGACTGATGTCCAGATGTTGAGTCTGGTGGCTGATGGGATTGTTGAGCACACAGCTGTAGGTGTTTTTATCCTGATATTCCACCTCCAGAGGTAGAGAGAGACTGATGCTGAGATCAGACACACTGATGCTGGACAATAAACTGTTTCCTTTGTACCAGGAGAGAGTCACATGACCCACATTCACCACTGAACACACCAATGAACAATTCTGCTGTGATGAAGCTTCACTAAAATGTAACACTTTAAGAATTTGAAACTGAACGATAACTTTGAGCTTCATATTTAATTGAGTCATCCTTAATAACTGAATTACAAAGAGTTTAATTCAAACTTGATCTCAAAGTAAAATCACACTCAGTGAATGTTAATCCAGTTATTAATTACCAGTAATTTATTACATGGTATCAGAAGCAACTGAAAACATAAAAACACATTTCAAACTCACCAACCAGACGCCACAAACAGAACAAAACTATTCTGAAAAACATTTTCTTCATCAGTTCACTGCAAAGCCCACAGTTTTGATGCTTAAAATGTCAGAAAACATTGTGAAACACGACTGAACTTTAATATTTATCTGGCTGTGACCACAGATTCCGCTCCCACGTCCATCTCCTTTATCATGAAAATCAACAAGCTTTTGCTGATCTTACATTTTTACATGAACTCCAGCCCTGCATGAAAACTAACAGCAGTAGTGTTGGATTAGATATACATTCATCATCTTTAATGTCAATTTCTTACATTTAATTCAATTACAATAACAAGACAAATTAGTATCAACAAAATCCATCTTTGCATAGCAGAGGAAACACAGAAGTTCACCCAAAAACGACAGTTAGCTGAAAATGTGCTCACCCATAGGCCAACCTGAGATGAAGACGAGTTTCTTCATCAGATTTGTAAAAATGTTTCCTTCCATCACTTGCTCACCAATGAATCCTCTGGGTGCCGTCAGAATGAGAGTCCAAACAGCTGATAAAAACACCACAATAATCCACAGCAATCCAGTTCATCAGTTAACATATTGTAAAGCCAAAAGCCAACACGTTCTCTCTCTCAACTCGTCACATATTGAAGCTTGGTCAGGATCCCTTGGCGTCATGTTTTAACTTTCAGGGACTCCCATAGACTTCTGACCCGAGCCCGCGGCGTTGACATTAGACGTGTAGGGAAGCAAACGGGTCGAAACTAGGAGAAATAGGAATTAAAAAGAAAAGGCTACTGTAAATTAGTTATAGCAGTGCGAGTTAATTGGTGGCACCCAAGTCATATTTAACTGATTTTTTATTTTAAAAACCACTCGTTGCCTGATATCAAAGTGCGTTCAGCAGTGACTTTAACAACGCTCCAGAGAGCAACAGCAGAAAGTGTTTTCCGAGGTAATGCTGGTATTTTTATCAGAGGCTTGTTCATGTTGACATGGTCAGAGATGCAGTTTCATCATCCAGCTTCAGTCTGTCTCTGAATCTCTCATCAAGAACATCATCATATACAGTCACATTGTCAGGCGTTACATTGGTATCAACTATCACATATTCCTCTGAAACACGACTGAACCTAATTTATCCATGAGGTAAAACCAGTGTGTAGAGTGACAGATTCTCCTTCGATCACTATCATTGACACCCATATGAGTTCAATACCAAACACTCCTGAAGAACAGAGTTAGTCCCAGATCAAAATCACTTGAGGTCAGTTTGATGAAGCTTCTCTAAAAAACTTTTAATCATTTAAATGTGAAGTAAAACTCACCAACCAGACGCCACAAACAGAACAAAACTAATTTAAGAAGCATTTTCTTCATCTTAATTGTCTTAATGTCTCAGACATTTCTTAAACTGTCTGAAAACACTCCAATAACTGATAGTTATCTCCTCTCTCAACAGGATTCGACCTGCCATCACAGTTTGATTTATCAGAGGAAGTCATGAAAATGAACAAGCTTTTGCTGATCTTACACTTGATGATAAATTCTGGCCCTGCAAAACAGTGAAATGCCGGATGAGTGTTGGATTAGATATCCATATTCATCATATTTTATGCAAAATTCTTAGATTCAATCAATAAATTAATTTAGAATAACAAGACACTAAGGGACTGTTACCAACCAGATGAAATCAGTATCAACAAAATCCATCTTTGCACTGCAGAGGAAACACAGAAGCTGCATCTTAAAGGAACAGATCACCCAAAAATGGCATTCAGTTTAGAAATTTAGCATTTATAACTTACTCACGGATGCTCTGCAGTGCTCTGAAGTGTCTGCATCAATGTTATGGTGGATTTACACAATTCACAGTTCTCTACGTACATAACGGTAAAAAAGGTTGAAAAAAAACGTACTCAGAAGAAGATAATTTGAGAAATTTCTCAAAGGCCCATTTTTTAACCATCAGTTACCATTGGAAACTCAAGATGGCGCCAATGTCCCCCATTTAAACTCATAATAGAAAAATATTTGCCCTCCATCTCTGAGCTTCAAGCAATACTGGCCATTTTTCCACACCTACGTAGTTAATGACTTGAATAAATCATTTGAATTAACCTTACATATTAAACACAAAAGGTTTACAACCTTACTTCAACACAAAATAAGTCACATCAAACATGTACAAATGACAACAAAACCAATAGAAACATCAGGAAGATCAAGAAACATGACAGAACAAGTAAACCTAAAAATAAAAGACAAAACCTGTAATGTTTAATGTGCTAAAAGTTCAAGTGTGACAGGAAACTGCTATAAATAATTTAATATAAAAACGTACATGTGTGTGTGTGTACCTAACCATATTTTGGGGACAAATTTGTACCCAAAAGTGAGTTAAACCTGACAAAATCTCCAAAAACCTCCCTTTGGGGACGTCCTCATTTGTAAAACGGGTTTAAAAATAAACAAGTTTTTATGAAATTGTAAAAAATGCACTGTGAGGGCTAAGTTTAGGTGTAGGGCAATAGCACATACAGTTTGTACAGTATAAGAACCATTACGCCTATGGGATGTCCCCATTTAAATAGCTAAGTAAATGTGTGTGTGTGTTTTGCTGGCTTGGACTGGAAATGTTAAAATAATGGAAAACAGCACTGAAGAACATTGAAGTTGAAGAAACTGAACAGCGTCTCCTTCTGGTGCTGAACAGAATGGAATCAAACCCAGGACCATCTACTTTCACTCTTAAAACGCTCATCTGATTCAGCTTCACAGTTATTTATCGATTTATTGATTTAAAATGCTCTGAGTTAACTGTACACAAGCAATAGTAGGTTATAATCGAATCATGTTCTGTTCGGAGCCGAGTGTAAATGTGCTGCGGTCCCTTTAAGCGCGACTCCATTTTTCGGCGAATTCTTATCAAAGTTCCTGAAAACTTGAACGTTCTGAGTTTATTACTAACTTAAAGACGTCTGGATTAACGGAGGAACTTCAGCAGCTATTAAACACCGAAACTACTACCATTAGGCTATTATTATTAATTATCATCATATTTTCATCAGAGTGTGGATAAAAGCGGATCAGAATCTACAGACATGTCGAGTGAGTCCAGAACAATGAAACCGTCTATAACATCAATATGATATATCCAATATCTACTACACACAAGCAGCAATAATGCATACACAGCAATTCTTCACTGGCGTCTGAAAACTAACTGTCTACAAGTTCATCTGCGAATCTATAACTGATGTTTTTATTGTTTTGGGACTTTTGCATAACTGGATTCAGGTTAATCATTTCTTCAATATCAGTTTTTTTCTCCTTAATGCTCGCTCATATCAGATCAGATCAGAGGAGCTAACTGAACTCTTTTCCGAGCAGGTGAATGTTTAACCAGGTACAAGTTCGCAGTTTAATAGAGTTTAAAGTCTGATTATCGCTTCCTCTTTAACGGGATTGACGTGTTTATTGCGTACTATATACGTAGCATAGTCTGTGCTGACTGTTTGCATACTACAACATTAGTGTATGAAACACAACGTAGCACTTTTGAACTCTTTATCCACAGTAATTTCACACTTGTCTTCATAATTACAGCGTATATATTTTTCTTTATTTACCCTCAAGTAATGGAAGTGAAATGTGACAACATCAACAAAATTAACAAATAAAATAATGGCGTTTTTTAAGAATGAAATTAAATAATCTGATTTTGGTGTTTGACTGAACACATTGCAAGCATGCCCGTAAACGAGCCAAAAAGCTTCACATTTCTTGAAATACTCATTTCGGAATATGAAACATCGACTGTCAGTCTTTATTCAGCCGTTTCTCGTTGTTTTGCATTAAAATGCATTAAAGTAAATAGTGTAAATTACATAGCTAATGTCAGAAAATCACAGTTTAATAATGGCAGGGCACATTATAGTGTTATAACTTTCCTCATCTGTGCAAAGGGAATTTAAAACTGGTTAGTGTCTTCTGCTAGTTAGCGACTGAACTGCTAAATAACAGATTTGGAGATTAAAATAACACAGTTCACTTTCGAAAACCCTACAGACTGCAGGAAAAGTATGCTAGCACGCCATTTTGTCATTTTGATCAAATAATGAGTCAAGAAATATGCTTAAATAATCCGTTAATGTCTTAAGCGTGTTGCATTGTAGGATCCCCCACAGCACATTTAGTCAAAATAGATCATTTGGCCAATTCATTTGAATTATTTATTTATATTTTGCTTTTTTATTGTCATTTTAATTTATATTTTTATTTTAATGCACAATTTATTATTATTATTTTTAGTTTTGCGTTAACCAAAGAAAATGCATGTCTATTAATTTTATTTATCTGTATTTTATTTATAATTAAAATTAAGCACACAATTCTTTTTTTGTTTTTGCATTTTTTTATTTATTTTACAAGTAGTTTTGCATTTTTATTTATAATTTATAATTTTATTTGTGATTTTTTTTTAATGCACAATTATTATTATTTTTTTTTGCTTTTTTAAAACTTTGCTTTTAAACTGAACAAGGCAGTTCATAAAAAAAAAAAAAAAAACGTATGCCTGCATGCCATTCGGAACACACTCTCTCTCAGTGATGTAATTCTTGCTGCATGGTTGCCGCAGCAACAGATCAAAGTGAGGCTGAGAGTGTTGTGGGGGAATCCTAAGCCCCTCCCCTCTGCTGATGTATGAAGGGAGTGGCTCCGCCTCCACTACTGCAGCTAAGAGATCCCCAAGCCCCGCCCCCTGTGCATGTCGTCCTGCTCTGATAAGAGTCTCCTAGCGCTCGTCTCTCCCCCTCTCTCTCCATCCGTCCCGTGTGCAGACGGACGATCATCAGCATGTCGGACTCCAGCGCAGCTCCGGCGCAGAGCAAAAGCAAAACTAAACCCTGCAAGAGACGCAGTTTACACAGCCGGACGAGCCCGGGTGAGTCCCGCCACAGAGGGGAGACGGCAGGCTGAGAGATAGATGGGGTGGGGTGTGATAGGGGTCCATATCTTCAGAGTAGTTCAGGCCGGTTCGGAGTTTGTTTTCTCTTTAATTGTTTTTTTACTCGGCAAAATGGATGCAAAAATTAAAATAAATATTTTTAATAATTTTTTATTGTTTTAATATATTTTTTTTTAATAATCACCGTTGCACTGGTCAAACGCACATGATATGAATGAGTAAAGGTCAGTGTTTCTGTCCGATCTCAGAACAGAAACGACCAACTTTCATCATTTTCCAGTCAGTTTTGTTGGTTTCGTCCCGAGCGCATCAATATATTAATGATAAGTGCAGAGTGCGGGAATGTGGGATTGTGGGAAAGTGTTCGTCCAGGCGTGTGACGTGAGAGCTCATGAATTACACAAGAGCTTGTGTGACACATGTAAAGGGACACACGATCTTACCTGGGACTGAACCTGCGACCTTCCGGTTTATCTGAAAGAGACAAGAAAATACAGTTAATGGCTCAACAATGTTTGAGATTACAATAAGATTTGAGTGAATAGTGAATGTAGAGCTCGTTTAATTTAAAGAAAAAATGTGGAGTAATCAATACAAATAAGTGAAAAAACAATATTTTAATCAAAATCAAAGATGAAAATACATTTGAAACCATTTAGATCACAAAACAACTTTAAATTGAAATATAACATTATAAACTACTATTATTAAAAATAATAAATAAATGATAAATATAAATAATATTATCAATAATCAATAATAAGAATATATATAATGCATATTATTTTAATTGTAGTCTAATAATTATTTAAGTAGAATTAAAACTTTGTATAATATATGTAATATTTTTATTATTATCCTTTAAAGTGTTTTGTTTGTTATATAATCTTAATTGACCAGTACTGGACTTTATATACAATATTTATTATTATTACACAACAAACCATGGTGTATTTCTGTTGTAGAGCTCCATCTGCTGGACAAGTGAGTGTGTGTGTGTGTGTGTGTGTGTGTGTGTGTGTGTGTGTGTTGTAGTCTATCAGGCTGAAGACTTTGAGAGTTTAAAGTACAGTTAATCACAGAGATCAGATCATATCACACACTCACCTGTCACATTATGACACCTACAAATGAGTCTCCTGCTGCCTTTAAGAGTCTGAAACACACACACACACACACACACGCACGCACGCACGCACACACAAACAGATGAACACAGACCTCTCATTAGTGGCACATTGTGTGTGTTCAGCTTCTAAATATGAACCTGTATGTGTGTGACTCTAAACCTCAGTCTAGACACTGGGTTACAGACAATGACACGAGTTCAGTCTCTCTCTGTGTGTGTGTTTTATTTAACTTCACAGCTTATTCTGCTCAATAACTGCCTGCATACACAGTAAAAAACTGAAATAGAACAGCCAATCACAGTCATTCAGGGGCGGGGCTTATCTGAGACAAATTAATATGCCAGGTTGTGATTGGTTTTACAGAAACTAGAAGAAAAATAAACACACAGTTGGCCGTAAATTGTCATTTGCAGAAGATATTTCTGAATTAAATCCTTATAAGGTTGAAAACACCAAAAAGTGACATTTTTAATGCATTAAAAAGGTTTTTGCGAACTTTAGGGAGAAATTCTAGATGTGCAATAAAACGCCATGTTACAAATCAATACAATTTTTAAAAATAAAATATATACTAATAAGCACTACTAATAGAGATAATATGAAATAAAACTTGAGTGCATCATTTTCTAGATGCGCCTCAAAAAAACGTCACATTATGTTTAAATGTAAATGAGAAAAATCTGACAACAACGGCATGATAAATTCTTCTTAAACTCATCATTCGGCTAATGTGCATTTTTGAGTAAGGAGACGTGATTGGCTCGTTTGACAGAGGCGGGGCTAATAAATGCTACAATAATAAAACAAATTTAAAAAAGTAATACAATGATATAAAATGATAATATTATAAAAAATGTATATAAATTTACAAATAAAACTATTTATCAGGCTGTTATGCGTTCCGGAGTAAACAGGCACGCGATTGGCTCGTTTGACTGAGAGGCGGGGCTACAGCAGCCTTATTGGGCGCTTCATTTCTCTCCTTTGCTCCTTGAATAAAATGTAACGTAATGAGGTCGCGTGACTAGAGCTGGGAATCGTTTGCATTTTTATCAATTCCGATTCTGCTCATCGCTTCCCATTTTGATTCCAGTGTGCTTAAAAAAAATGAAGTCAAACATTTATTTTGTGTCTCTTTTTGCAAAACATTAAATTGCTGTTGAATACCATGGATAAAAATCAACCGGCTACATGAAAACTGGATTCGATTTAGAGCTGTTTGTGTGCAAAATAGAGCTGCACGATTCTGGAGAAATTGAGACTTTTTTTAATAGAGATTGTAGTTCTCTCACAATTCTGAAGAAAAAATATTAGACAATCTCATGGAATTTATGAATGGAATAATTCAATGACTTTTTTCATTGCTGGATGAATCAATGTTTTTGAATGAATCTTTTGAATGAATGATTCAAATACATTTTTAAAAGGCCAGCTAAAAATAAAAATGCGCACACAGGAATTAATAGGTGGAATTTAAATTTAAATTTTACAACAAGCATCCGATTCCTGACCTTAATTATACGCTTCTGGAATTTCCAACCCTAAGTGTAGCGTACTACTTGTGCACAAGTACACACTACAGAGTATGCTAGTGCTGCATTGGGATGCAGCCACACACACAGAGAGAAGGAGAGGTGTTCATGCTGGTTTTCCCAGGATTCCACTGGAAACGCAGTGGGGTTTAAACACACAGTGGTGCGTCCCACCACCGAACCCCCCCCGCCTCCATCTGCTGCGTGGTACGAGCCAAACGCGAGTGAACCCGAGCGTCCTGACACACACTGAGAGAATCGCTGCAGTGAGAGACAGACACACACATATAGCTGGACAGGAAGTGCTTGTTATCCTGAGCATCCCAGCAGAGATCAGACGACACACAGGTACCGCACACTTTATACAATATACCCTGCACACTACACACACGTTGCACACACTCATCCCATCAGCTGTGCATGCGGCTCTCTGTGCTTGTGTGTGTGTGTTAGTGTGAGATGGCTTTATTTACACTGCACTGAGGTGTTTGATTCCATTTAAACACGTGATCACCTTAAAGTCACATGATAACAGTCAAACTCTTCAGTGTTTTGACAGTAAAATTGCATTTCAATGCCAATCTTGGCATGACTGAGAATTTTTCCATAATTTTATAACTATCTCTCTCTCTCGCTCTCTTTTTTATTAATGTGTTTAATAACTGTGATATCGCTCTTTCTCCAAAATATATATAGACACGTGTGTGTGTATATATATATATATATATATATATATATATATATATATATATATACACATACATATATATATATATATACACATACATACACACACATACACTTATACGTATATAAAGTCAAATAAAAACATTACAATCTTTGTATACAGTACATGTGTATTATATAATACGGGAAACACAAATATATAGGAAATGTAAAAAATATTAATAAACTACTAATAATACTTATAATAAAGAAAAACAAATGTTGTTCTTTTACTTAGTATTTTTTGTATTGTTTTCCATTACAAAAAAATCTAAATTCTTAAAGACATTTTCTTTTCATTTCTTGATATACAAGAGAAAATATGCCAATTAGGCAAGAAACATATTGTTTAGTCTTTGAATTAAGATGGCAGATATTTTCTCTTGTTTTAAGCAAAAACTAACACAATTCTGATAAATTACTCAGAAAATCAAGTAAACATCTTAATTCAATAATGTTTAGATAGTTATACTAGCAAACGACAAACACTAAGAAAGAAAATATTTTTTTTGCAAGTTTTGAATCCTAGATTTCTTGTGCAGGACACAAAAGATACAGACAACAACCTCAGATGTTTTCCAAAATATCTGGCATTATCATCAGTATATTACAGTTTTCTGATTCATCTCAGATTGACCCATTATTAGTGCACTACTGAGTGCACTGAAGTGTGAGTGTGACACGTCTGTTAGTGACACTGATGAATGAGTGTCATCTGCACATGAGTGCTGGGCTTTAATAATGAGAATCAGACGCTCCAGCTCGTCCTGTACAGCTGGTTTCTGCGCTGCTGTCATGAATGACCATGAAAAACCAGACAGTCGCTAAATGTTGCTAAGCAGATACTAAAGCATTGCTAGGGTGTTGTTCCTGGTTGCTATGCGATTGCTGGGGTGTTTCAGATGATTGCTAGAGTGTTACTAGGTTATCACTAGGGCATTAAGGATGGTTGCTATGTGTTTTTGGTTTTTCATCCTGTCTGGTGTGAATCGTCTTAGTGATCTGTAGTCTGATTTTTTAATCGTCCAGCAGGTGAAAATCATGAGTGAACACACAAGTATGTTTTTGTTTACTAGGATGAGAGTTGCTGAAATCGCGTTTGGTCTCGTACTGTATCGTGTATCTTGTCAGTGTGTGCACTTGCTTGGCCATTTGTAGTTGATAAACAGGAAAGTGGGTCCAGCTGAATTGAAATGATCATTTGTTGGTTTGGTATAATAAAGGTTATTATACCGCGGCAGCGGTCACGGCAGTCGTCGTGTGAAGCCCTCTTAGTGTGAAGACCAAAGAGTGTAAAGACCATCGACTCTACCGTGCGACTCCACCGGGCAGGGACACCGGCAAGGGATAGTAGTAGCTTTTTATTTAATTTTTTCATTGATATGTTTATTATTGAAATGTTGTTGTTATATGCATGTGTTAATTTTATTTAATTTCTTTATTTTCTTAAATATGTGGGTAGATAGTATTTATAGAGTTGTAACTTTTTAGTTTTAGTTACTTTTTCTTATTTGTAAGTCGCTTTGGACAAAAGCGTCTGCTAAATGACAAAAGTAAGTAAGTAAAGTAAGTAAGTATGAGCACCAGTACTAGAGATTGACTCTGACAACACTATTATTAGCATCTTTAATCACTGTCTGTGTGTGTGTGTGTAGATCTGTGTGGCTCTGCTGACGCCCGGCCTCCGCTGTCCCAGCGCTCTCTGCCCGGCACACCGGTCACCCACAAACACCTGCCCATCGACCTGCGCACATCCATGGACGGCAAATACAAGGAGATCGCTGAGGTGAGTGTGTGTAACGTGTAGGGGTGTAACAATATCAAAATCTCACGATGCGATAATAGCGCGATATGAAGTCCATGATACGATATTTATTGTGATATTTTAAAAAAAATAAAGAAAAATGTTGTACATTTTAAAGTTAAGTTATTCTATCTAGTGCACTTTGAGAGTTCAAAATTAGGAGCTCCAACCCATGTTCTTAACGGAGATAACCAAGTCAGAAAACAAGTCTAGTCTAATCTATTTAATCTAATCAAATCGGAAACTGAGTCGAAAGCTTGTAAATCAGATAAATCGAATCGAATTGTGAAATTTGTGTCAAAAACCAGCCCTAGATGTAATGGACGTGTGTATGATTGTAACACGTGTGTTTGTAACGTGAGTATATAGCACGTGATTGCAATTAGTGGTCGACCGATATTGGTTTTTTGATGGCCGATGACCGATATATTTTTATTTATTTTAATTAATATTTAAAGGGGACCTTACACACACAGTTTCACCCAATCTCATGTTAATCTTGAGTACCTATAGACTAGTACTGCATCCTTCATATCTCCAAAAAGTCTTTAGTTTTATCATATTAATAAAAGCAAGATACAGCTTTACGATTCTCTCCGGAAAAAGCCGAGCTCCTGGAGGCGTGCTGTGGGCGGAGCTAAAGAGTGACGAGCACTTGCGTCAATCGCCAACAAAACACAGACATTTGATGCCGTTTCACTTACCATCTGCAGTTCTGAATCATGACCGGGATCTTTTATAGCTGGGACTGCTCTATCTTTCAGTATTAAACAATGTTCAAATCCTGAGTCAAACTGGGCCTTGTTTATACAACAGTAGTCAACAAAACACTTGAGAAACTCCATTGCGGCCCTGAAAAACAAACTGTAACGTAACGCTGGGGTCTTTTGGGAAGCTGAACAAGGTTATCTTTCCTTCACAACCAAAAACACACTTCTTCATAGACATTCCTCAATTCTTCTTTGGCACAGAAATACTCTGTTATATGTCCCAATTGTATTTTGAAACGTTGTCCATGCTTAGCATGAGAATCCAACTCTTTAACAGTATAGACAACACTGAATGCATGAAACAGCATTGTACCCCCCCTTTAAGAAATTTGAAATAATTAGAATTTGCTTTGCCATTAAAGTGAAATAACTGAACATAAACATAGGAGCCTAAATACTAAATACCCTAAATAACATAGGAGCTATTTATGTATATATGTGTGTGTGATTCCTTTGTTCAGCAGTTCTAGCTGATTATTGGACAGACTTCTATCCGTATTAGACAGAACTGTTAAATGACGACAATGAACAAGAGAGAGAATGTAAATAAAGCACATCAGCCAAACAAAAAAACTTATCGGCCAATGCTGATATTTGAAAAATGCCAAATATCGGTCGACCACTAATGTACAATTGTGTGATTGCAACACGTGTGTGGGTGTAACGCACATGTGTGTGTTTGTAATGTGCGTTTGCTCTTCAGCGTGAGTGTGTTTGTAACATGTACGTGTGTGTAACGTGTGTAGGAGCTGCTGGCGAGGAGTCTGACGGACAGCGACATGCGTTGCGCTCCGTACGAGTTTCCTGAAGAGAGTCCCATAGAACAACTGGAGGAGAAACGCCACCGTCTGGAGCGACAGATCAGTCAGGATATCAAGTACAACATACACACACACACACACTTTAACTGTGTGTAATGCAACTCATTTTTTTGTGCACACCGAAAGCCAGTCGGAATATATTTGATTTTTAAGGTACATTGCGTGAACTGTGATTTTGGAATAAAATATTAAACTGAAGTAGATAAATCTTAACATTTATTAATAATATTAGTAATATTACTTATGATCAATAATAAGCTACTTTCAATATATTTATTAAAATAATTTCTATAATTTGTTAAATAAACTTATAAATATAGCAACTTTCTCTTCCAACTGTGATCCTAAAGATCTTTGGGTTGATTAATTAAGCATATTCCAGAGTCTTTTCTTCAGGCAAAACTATGTTTTGAGAACTGAAGTTTCTGAAAGTCAAAAAATCATTTGTTTGTGAAGTTTTGGCACAGAGTGGATTGTAACGGCTTCGCACCTGCTCGGGCGTTTTGTTTGCGATCTGTGTGAATTCTTTGCTTCGAACACACTGACCCAAAACACCCAACAAGCACAGCAGACGTTCATAACAAACAGCTGAAAGCCGGCCAAACCGTGGCCTGTCGAGTCTGTGTGGGTGTGTTTAGGTCCGTGTCTCTTACAGATGCTTAAACACACACTCTTTCTGCTTCAGATTCCCACTGCTGCATTTGAAATAAAAGTGCTTTAGAAAAATCAATCCGAGTGATTTATATTCTCTGCTCTCGTGTGTGTGTGTGTGTGTGTGCGTTACTCACTCAAATCTGCTGCTTCGCCTCACATCCTTCAAGGCTTGAGCCCGAGATTCTGCTGCGAGCGAAACAAGACTTCATGAAAATAGACAGCGCTGCAGACCTGGAGTGAGTCCCTGCCATCCGTCCATCTGCCTCTGTCTGTCCGTCTCCGTCTCTCATCTCATGTGTCCGTCTGCAGGTGTCTGAAGGACAGTTATGTGGACGTGGTGGACCACCATCATATGGAGCGAGAGACGCTCGTTGAGAGAGACTTCCAGCGCGTGTCCATCTCAGGAGAGGAGAAGTGTGGGGTGAGAGTCAAAACATTACAATAAAACAAATAACTTTTATAGCACTTAGTAATCTGGGTTATATTTGTACTAATACATTTTAACAAGTGTAAATTAACATCAGTTCATATTTTTATAGCACTTTTCACAATAGAAATACTGAAATTGACCTAGTGACTGAAAAAGCGTCATATTTTAACATGCTGCGACAAAATCCTTGCAAGTGCTCAATGGTTTTCTAAGTGTTTCTAAGAGTTACATTCTTTAAATATTCTTATTTGATCTACGTTCTCTAATAAGCATTGTTCTTTAAGTTCTACCAAGTTCTCTTTGTTTTGTTACAGAAATCATAATTTTTTTCACAAAGTTTGTTCTTTTAAAAACTCCTAATATTAAGTTTTAAAGTTTTGATTTAAATATTAATTAGGTTTTCTCCTAGTTTTGTTGTTTAAAACATTGTTTATTTTAGGTTTCTTCTTTAAACAATTCTTAAAATGACGTTTTTCTCGAAGTTCTCAAATTCTTTAAAAATGTGTTAATGTTTAATTTTCTCAAAGCTCTCGGTTTTATTCTTTAAACAATTCTTAAGTTTCGTTCTTTGAATATTCTTACTATTCTTACTTAATATTAGTACTTTAAGCTTTATTCTTTGAAAAAAAAATAAAATCTTAATATTACGTTTTCTGTAAGTTTAGTTCTTTAAGACTTCTAAACATTACAGTCAAGCCAAACATGATCAAGACACCAGATATAATTGTTGTTTAGGTTTTATTTTACTAGTCGGTGCAGGACACTATAGTTCATTTATGTAAGTAAATCAAAGTACTTCATACAGTGGACAACCAGTAAAATTTATTAACATTTGGGACAGAAAATTATTCAGACACTTTGACCTGAGCATGTTTTGCTTAAGTGTTTTTCTTTAATTGCTAATGACACTTTTTACACACAGACTGAACAAAATGAAGCATTGCTTGGTAATTGCAGTACACATAATAAACTGGTAATGTGAGATATGTTGAGGGTGTCTAATTTTGGTCTTGTTGTTTCAAGGACGTTTTTACTGAAAAAACAGGACAAATACACTGCTTTGCTGATGTTCAGTAATTATAGATTGATTCTTGTGACGTTTGTGTATTTAGGTGCCCTTCACGGATCTGGTGGACGCAGCGAAGTGTGTTGTGAAGGCCTTGTTCATCAGAGAGAAGTACATGGCTCGGTCTCTGCAGACCTTCTGTAAGACCACAGCACGATCTCTGCAGGAGCTCAACCAGAAACCGCTGGACATCAACGTGTACGAGGACCTTCACGAGAGTCCCGTCGACTCCGGTGTGTGCGAGCACCTCGACACGTGTACCGAACCCCACACGATCCAGCGCTGACGTGTTTGTGTCTCTCTCTCAGACGCGTCTGTTCACCCGCCGGTGTCAGAAACACATCCGTATGAGGGGCAGGACATGAAGAACCTGCCGCCGGACACCGGATACAACTGCAAGATGGTGGACGGAGTCATTCACGTCTACACCGCACAAAACCCCATGGACAAGTGAGTATCTGGGACAAAGCGACTGCAGACGTGCTCTGAATTAGCTAAATTTAGCTTAACCTCCTTTTGGGGACGTCCTCGAAAGGAAAAATGGATCATGAAGACACATGAGCCTGCTTCAAACCCTCGTCTACATGAACAGAAATACACTGAAATAAAAAGAAAATTCTAGTAAATATCACAATTAATTACTAAGAAATGGCAAGTAACACTAATTAAAAAACTGAAATGGCTTTTTTCTTCTAAAACATACTCTAATCTTTCTAATCTCTATTTTCAAGATAATTTTTTACATTGTAGAAGCTAACAAGTAACAAAAATTAAGTTTAATCGGAAGTATAAAATATAGTACCGAAAAGCTATTAAACTCACTTTTTTCAGCTAGTTTTAAATGTCTAATTTCCATTTAAGTTCTACAATTACTAAATCAAAACAAAAACAAATACATAAATAGGCATATTTAAAAACAACGTTTTTAATAGTTTTAAGGTATTAAAACCAACAAAAACACACTAGAAATTTAACTAAAATTTAAATGCATACAGAAAGTATAGAAATTTAATTTATATTAATAAAAATATTAAAATTGTATATCATACTAAATTAATGATGCTTAAAATAACACCGAGTAGAATCAAAATGAACTGAAATTCAATACCAATTAACAAATCAAATCAAATAATACATCTAGAAAATCTAATCAATCTGAAACAAAGCAATTTGACCGCAAAAATAATCCATATTTTTAGCTAATATAGAAATAATGCTAATCTTCAAACAACAAAAACAAAAGTGTCTTCATGACAGGAGCATGTGAATACGATATGATGTTAAAAAACGCTCACTAGGGTTCGGAACAGGGTTGTGTCTTCATTCACTGCTAAAAGTGTCAATTTACATTTGAAGTTTTAGCACTTAAATATAGCTTTGAAAGGACTTCTGTGTTGAAATGATCCGCAGGAGCACCGAACTAGATCTGCCGTATCCAGACCTGCAGGAGTACATCGCCGACATGAACGTGATGATGGCGCTCATCATTAACGGCCCCGTGTGAGTGACTCGTTTCCCAGCATGCACTGGGCTCAGCGTGTAATCGTGCGTTTCTGCCGCATCTGATGTGTCCGTTTCTCTACAGGAAGTCGTTCTGTTACCGGCGACTGCAGTATCTGAGCTCCAAGTTTCAGATGCACGTCCTGCTTAACGAGATGAAGGAGCTCGCCGCGCAGAAGAAGGTGCCACACAGAGACTTCTACAACATACGCAAGGTGACGATCTGTTCCTTTAGCTGAAGTTATTTAACGCAAATGACGGCGAAGCAGTTTGAGACTGGTGCACATCCCGTTTAAAAAAGTAGAGTTCAAATGAACGGAAATATCAATTAATAAATCATTAAATCGTCTGAGAAATACATTATTAACATATGCATAAATTAGTTCTATGTATATACATTTATATTATTATATTTTATATTATATATAAATATATTCATTATATAAACATAACATATTTTTCTTAAATATATACAGCATTTCTTTGTATTTATATATACATAATAAATATACACAGATATATAACGTAAACAAAAACGTTTATTTTGGATGCGATTAATTGTTTGACAGCACTAGCATAAATACATTAAAGAATCTGCAATTTGATCATCAAAAATTATAGAAGTAAATTTGATAATATAATAATCATCAAAATAAAAAAAATAGTTTTATTGAATATTTATAATAAATAATATCAATTATATAATCACAAATATATGTAATAAATGTGTAATGCATATAGAAAATACATAATATAATACTAATAAATGTACCGTGTTAGAATTTGTAATAACTACATAATATTTGAATATTAATGTACAGTATTAGAATATTGAAATAAATAGAGTACTAAAATAATAGACAATTTAAATACTTTTACTGTATGCTAAAAATAAATAATAATATAACTACATTTTAAAAATATATATATTTCAATATTTATATATAAATTATATTACCGAAAAATAGTTATACATTATCTTATTATAAAAAATACACAATTATATGAATATTTATAAATATAATTTATAGCATTAGAATATTGAAATATATAGAATATTAGAATACAAGATACTATCAAAACTGTACAATTAAATTACTTATAGAGAAATGATCATCAAATTGAAAATTGTTTTACTGTTTAATATATAATAGTTTTTTTAAATGTTATGGAAAAGTACACAAAATATAAATATATAATATAAAAACATACTTGTCTTAAATATAGTATTTATTATATTATATATAGCATTGTATAATAATAAATACACAACATTTAAATAATTTTTGTTATGATTATATTATTTTGATTACTTATGATTTTATGAATATTGATTATTTAAGCTAATTTGGTTGAGATTACAACTACAACCAAGCAACAGTTACAACGATAAAAAACAACAAGCGCAACAACTAGATCTCGCTGGAAATAAATTGTCAAGATGTAAGCAAACGTGAATCCAGTTTGATAGTTTCGTAGATCCTCATTAGTGAAACGCCTGCAGAATGCATTAGCGTGTGAATTGTGGTGAACTGTCTCTGTCAGGTGGACACGCACATCCACGCGTCATCCTGCATGAACCAGAAGCACCTGCTGCGCTTCATCAAAAGCGCGATGAAGAAAAACCCAAACGAGAATGTGCGCATGGAGGGCGGCCACGGCCAGACTCTGATGGAGGTGTTCGAGAACATGAATCTGACGGCATATGACCTAAGTGTGGACACGCTGGACATGCACGCGGTGAGACTCTGCTAACACGCTAACATGCTAACACGTCATCGCCACCAGTCACGTGACGCCTGCCGCTTCCTCCGCAGGACAGAAACACCTTCCACCGCTTCGACAAATTCAACTCCAAATACAACCCCATCGGAGAGTCCATCCTCAGAGAGATCTTCATCAAGACCGACAACCACATCCACGGGAAATACTTCGGACACATCGTCAAGGTACATAATGGAGCATATTTCAGAGCAATCAATGTCACATTTACAATTACTGAAAAAAATGTATGCATTATATGCATTTATGAAAAGGTTAAAAATACATTCACTTTGTGCATATAAATATTTAAAATAAAAGGAAATATCAATTAATATCTGTGTATGTAACCACTGTTGTTGTAATTTCGGCCGCATCTGAAACAGGTCATATAAGTGATAGTACCTATGTTAATATAAGGTAGCTGAAGTGTTTAAAACATGTGAGCACATCTTTCAGTTGAAAGATAACGTTTACCCTCTTTACCTTTTGAATTTCGACATCACTTGTAATGATTTTAAAAATCATGTAGTTATGGGTGAAATGTAGCTTTTTGAAACTCCGAATCAGTTAAACCATTGCATATAATTCACTGTTTTTGAAGCACTCCAATCGGATCACAAATCATTTGATTCAGATCGGACCTTTGGAGTGGGTTCGTGAATGATTTCGTGAATTCAATGATTCAAATAATTGTCCGTGAATCATTTGATCATTTGAAACGGAAGGCTGCATCCTCCGGCTGCATTTATGCTTAACTAAGAATAATGGTCAAATTTATAACTGTTCATATTCTAAAATTAGATCTTCTGTATGCAGACTACAAATGTGACCTCTGGAGGATGCAGCCTTCCGTTTAAGAAAAGGCCAATGTGAATCATTTGATTCAGATCGGGACTTCAATCGTGTATCACAAATCATTTAGATCGGAACTTTGGAGCATGTTCGCGAAACTTTTGATTCAGATAGGGACTTCAAATGGTGTAATGTGAATCATTTGATTCAGATTGGGATTTCGGAGCGGGTTCGTGAATCTTTTGATTCAGATCAGGACTTCAGTCGTGTATCACGAATCATTTAGATTGGAACTTTGGAGCATGTTCACGAATCATTTGATTCAGATCGGGACTTTGGGCATGTTCGCGAAACTTGATTCAAATCAGAATTCAGATCATGAATCTTTTCACTGATTTCTTTTTTTTTTTATTAAACAGTAGAAAACATCAAACCATTAAGGCAGTGCAGTTCCAAAAAAAACAGAAAAAACTAAGAAAATTTAAAAAGTATACACACATACAAATATAACCACAGTTTTACTACAAATACCATAGTTAAACTATGGTTAATTTGTGGCAACCATTGTTTAACAATAGTAGACTTTTTTTTTTTTTTTTTTAACTATGGTTATTTTTTGTCTGTTGTCTGCCAATATGTTCCCACCAATGCCAAAATCAAACCTACGCCATTGCTAAAATCTATTTAATATTTATATTAAAAGATAATATTAATAATAGGTATGTACAACATTGGAATATTAACATAAAGAATATTAGAATATAATAAAAAATATAAAATAACTGACAAAATAAAAAGCTTATATTACATGTGCTATATATTACAGCACATATTTACTTCTCATTACTTTAATCTCATTACTTTATGCATTATCTTTGTCTGTCCTACTTCAAACTGTGCTGCGGTGTGTTTCCTGTGTGTGCAGGAAGTGATGTCAGACCTGGAGGAGAGTAAGTATCAGAATGCTGAGCTGCGTTTGTCCATTTATGGCCGGTCCATGGACGAGTGGGACAAATTGGCGCAGTGGGCCGTTTCTCACTCCGTTTACTCCGATAACGTCCGCTGGCTCGTGCAGATCCCACGACTCTTGTGAGGAGATATACACACAAACACACACGTACACACACACACACACAGTAAGTTTAAAACAGTGTGTTGTGTTATGTTTGTTCGCAGTGACGTTTACCGCACTAAGAAGCAGCTGAGTAACTTCCAGCAGATGCTGGAGAACATTTTTCTGCCGCTGTTTGAGGTGACCATCAATCCCAGCAGCCACCCACAACTACACCTCTTCCTGGAACACGTGAGTCACATAATTATATACATATGAATATAATATAAAACATAAAACACACATGCACACACACACACACACACACATATATATATATAAAACATTATTTGAGCTAGCTGCTATGCCCTTGTTTTTTTGTTAATATTTTGAATAAGCTTTTTATATTTCAGTTTAATTATAATTTTAGTTAAAGTCAGCAAGATTAGCCATTCTACTTAAACTTATTTCAGTTAGTTTCAAAGTTAACATGTCTAATTTTCATGTAGTTTTAGTTGATGTACTAAAATGACTAAAACTAAAATAACTACAAATTACAAAAAGTAATTACCAAAACTAACAAAAATTGAAATTAAATATGAAAATATATAAAAATAAAAACTAATTAAAAATATTAATAACTAAAATAACACTGGATTTTTTGTAATGATTCAGTCAAACTGATCAGAAAGACCAAAACTGCAAAAATCATAAATACATGAGGAAATGTGAATGATGCATCTGCACAAAATTAAATGTGCAAATAAATAGATTGCATAAATGTACAAATAAATACAGTAATAATTAATTAAATACAAAATTCAAAATAATGTAGATGACTAAAATATATGAATATTTAAATAAATCTAATTTCAATTCTATGTATTTATCTTTTTTTGCAGTATACGTTTATTTTTCACGCTTTCTTATTTGTTTATATATTATTTTGACAGTTTTGGACCTCCATAAACTGATTCGCAAAGTGTTTATGAATCACTTGAATGTTTGGGAGTGAGTGACATTATTTAACTACTACTTATTCAAAAAATAACAGGGTATAATTAAAATCACAAAAACACAACAACAACAAACAATAACTGGGACTTCTGGGAATATTTGGATCGAGAAATTAATAATTTTTCTTAACAAGTGCATCTCCCGTTGAAACAGGTAGGGCTGGGCGGTATATCGAGTTTGTATGATATATCGATATTTTTTTTTTATAAGCGATACGGTATGCAATAGGCAATACCGTTTATATCGATTTACAGTAATATCTAAAAAAATATCTAGAGGAGGAGTGAACTGCTGCGGAGAAAGTGCTTAATACAAATTGTTCTAAACATGTGACAAGCTTTATATTAAGAGCTTTAAAAAACTCGTACGATATAGCCTATAGTTTATAGTTTCATAAACAATGAAATATGCAATGAAATAGGAGCGCAATAATTCTGACTAAAATATACATTTTGCTTAAATATTTGTAGTTGGACAATAAATGTGACATGTAGAATTTTAAACCTACAACTAAGTGTATTTGTATGATAGCACTAACTGTAATGGGGTAATCAAAATATTCTTTTTACTCAATTAGTCTGTGCTTTTTTATTATTTTAATTTTTAGTTTAGTAAATTTAACTTATGCTTTAAAAGCATTATTTTTGTTTTTAGATTGCAATGTTAAAATGTAATGTGATTTTAACCCTTTTTTGCACATAATATATGCCTATATGGTTACATATTCACTTTATTTGTTTAATCCAAATACAAAAGTGTAAAAAATACCGAGATGTATACCGTATACCGCAAATCAGCCAAAAAATACCGAGATATGAATTTTTGCTCATATCGCCCAGCCCTAAGTCAGTGTTATTCTAGAGAGCGTCTGATTGGACAGAAATCTACCTAGTGCAGGATGATGTCATCAGTACCGCTAGTTTGTTTGACCTGAGCAGAAAAAGTAACTATAAGCCACAAAACGTTGGTTTGAATGTTCAGGTGGTTGGATTCGACAGCGTTGACGATGAGTCCAAACCGGAGCATCACATCTTCAACCTGGACAGTCCGTCTCCAGCGCGCTGGTGTGACGACGACAACCCACCGTACTCCTACTATCTGTACTACATGTACGCCAACATGACCGTCCTCAACCACCTGCGCAGGTAACAATCAATGCACACATGCCATGTGATCGAATCGCTTTCAGAGCGGCCTCTGAATCACCTGTCTGTCTGTGTGAGCAGGAGGCGGGGCTTCCACACCTTTGTGCTGCGACCTCACTGCGGGGAGGCGGGGCCTATCCATCACCTAGTGTCTGGATTCATGCTGTCAGAAAACATCTCCCACGGACTGCTGCTCAGGAAGGTATGTGGACGCTAGGGAGGGAATCAGAAGAAAAGAGTCATTTGTTCAGAAATCAGTATAATACATTCAACAGTTCAGTAAATAAGAAGAATTCTTGAATGAATCAGCCGTTTGAACGAATCGAATGAATGAATGACATTTACATTTAGTAGACGCTTTTATCCAAAGTGACTTCCAAATGAGGACAATTGAATGATTCTCGTGACTTACCGCCACCTGCTGGCAGATTTAGTTCATGTCGTTTGAAGACTCTTGGTAACTAAGCTGTTTTGGTAACCAATGACGTTCATTGTATGAACAAAAAATACTGAGATGTTTCTCAAATCATCTTCTTTTATGTTGCATTGTTTATGTTAGGCCGTTGTAGCCTAAATGTGTAATCAGTTTTATGTTGAATCAAATAATATATTTCTTTCAAAAGCTACAATTTGTAACGTCTACTTGATACTTTCTCATTTAACACAAAAATAGCCTTAAATAATCTTTTTGGGGTATTTTCACAGCCAAATTAATTTTGTCATTAATTAATCGAAACATCATGCAATTAATTAGATTGGAATTTGTAATCGACTGACAGCCCTAATAACAAACAGACAGAACTGAAAGAGTGAGGAGGACGTGGAGGTCAGATGGTCAGTGATTGTGTACCTGTGTGTGTTGTAGGCTCCAGTCCTGCAGTATCTGTACTATCTGGCTCAGGTGGGCATCGCCATGTCTCCACTCAGCAACAACAGTCTGTTTCTGAGTTACCATCGCAACCCTCTGCCCGAGTATCTGTCCCGCGGCCTGATGGTGTCGCTGTCCACCGACGACCCGCTGCAGTTCCACTTCACTAAGGTGAGCAGCGCCGGTGTGAGATGCTCCTGACTGATGAATCATGTCATGTGTGTGTGTGTGTGTGTGTGTGTAAATGTGTGTGTGTGTGTTTCAGGAGCCACTGATGGAGGAGTACAGCATCGCTGCTCAGGTGTGGAAACTCAGCTCCTGTGATATGTGTGAACTCGCCAGAAACAGCGTGCTAATGAGCGGCTTCTCACACAGGGTAACACTCACACACACTCTTGCTCTCACACACACACACTATGGTTTCCATTTTTTGTGGGGACTCTCCATTGGTCCCCATAATGGTTTTTATACTGTACAAACTGTATTTCTATCGCCCTACACCTAAACCTACCCCTCACAGGAAACTTTCTGCTATTTCAGATTTTCAGTATATCTGTGTGATGTATAATTCTTGTTTCCTCATGGGGACCAAAAAAGGTCAAAATTTACTGGTATCACTATCCTTGTGGGGACATTTGGTCCCCATAATGTGATAAATATTAGGTAAACACACACACACACACACACACACACACACACACTATCACACACAGACTCGAGCAAAATGACACAGCAGTATAATGCAGAAACTATTGACATTATCAACTAAATTATGACATGATTAATCATCAATACTTCAATCTTTTTGTTAACTTAAATGTAATTAAATATTAAACTAAGCTGAAATATAATTTTATATATTAAATACAATATAATTATACTACTATTTTTAGGAACATTAATATCAATATATTAAAAACTAAATGTAATATAATAATTCAATCAATAATTATTCATCTATATTATTATTAAATAGTATAATTATACATGCTATAAACATTAATGATAAGTGTATTATTATTTGTGTAATATAATATATTATCATATAATATATATCACAATTATATTATTATTCTACATTATATTTATATTATAGTAATATTAACATTATACACATTGATGTAAAAAAAAAAGCTAAATAAATCACTCAATTTTTATTAATCTACATTTTCGTATAAAGCTGTTTTGAAATGACACACTATTGACTCACACGGTTCTCTCTTCTCTCCTCGTGTCTCAGGCTAAGAGTCATTGGCTGGGTCCCGATTACACAAAAGAGGGTCCCATTAGTAACGACATCCGGCGCACAAACGTCCCGGACATCCGCGTGGGGTATCGATATGAGACAATGTGTGAAGAGCTGCACCTGATCACACAAGCCGTCCGAACGCAGGAGCTGGACAGAATCGACGAGGAGGATGGGCTGTCGTTCACATCCAACCAATCAACACGCTAGAAGCAAGCCTTGACCCCACCCATACTGACCCTGTCCAATCATCATGCTAGAGACGAGCCATGACCCTGCCCACACTGACCTATCCAATCAGGACACTAGAGACGAAACATGACCCCACCCACACGCCGCTTGTCCAATCAGGAAGCTATAGATGAGCCCTGACCCTGCCTGTCCAATCAGCACGCTGAAGACAAGCCCTGACCTTGCCAACACTGACCTCTCCAATCAGGAAGCTATAGATGAACACAGACCCCGCCCACACCCCGCCTGTCCAATCAGCACGATAGAGACGGACCAAAGCCACATTCCCTCCATTCCTCTGCATGTTTAGAGACGTTTCAGCTATGCATCGCTATTATAACGACGTTATACCTCCGTCATGACGTCACGCTCCCGCACGTGCCTTTTAATTTAGAGACTTTTATTTTGAAGGTTTAATTTGAGGCGTTATGTGATTATATGGATGGTCTCCAACCTTGACTATAATACACCATATTTATTAGCTTAAATCTAATTAAACCTAAAATAAAACATACGTTTTTTTTGTTTTAATTAAATACAATACTAAATTAATGTTAAAAACTAAATATAATTATGTTACCATCATTATCCATTAATAAGTATAATAATAATACTGAAAAAAATAATTATACATATTAATACAATATATATTCGTATTAACACATTTATATTTTGCTTAACATGAATGTGTTAAAAACAAAATAATTATATGAATACTGCACCTGTATTTTTAGAATACACACTTATTAATATTATCCCCCATATGCTTTTTAATTTAGCTGCTTTCATGTTGAAGGTTTAATTTGTGATTAGAACAAAAGACTGAAAGACACATTCACAGTGAGTTATGTTATTTTGATTCTCTGACTGTTCAGAGCTGAATGTCCTCCAGTCCTACAGGAGGCGCCGTTGAGTCAAAACCTAATTTTTTCTAACCTTAAACCTCCTGAACTCACCGAACCTCCCGTTTCTGTGACGTTTACAAGGTACTTTACAAAAACAACATATTTTACGCTCAACATTTACGTTAGTTTTGAGTTTGTCGCGTTTTCCGATCCAGCATGTGTTCGGTAGTTTGAGTTCACCGTTAAACTGACTGTTGATCGCCACACAGTATTATGAAACTGAACTAATAAATCAAACCAAACATGACTCAAAAAAGCATGATTTATAGAAATTAGCACATTAAACCAGAGCAAGGCATGACGCACAACACGCTAGAAAGCAAACGATCATGAATAGCAGTTCGAAATATATCTATATTTTGTGAGAATGAGTGTTTTGTTGATTTTAATAAAGCATGTGTGTTTAATCTCATCTGGGTTTTTGTGCATGTTTGAATAAAAAAACAGTATAAATATTCAAATAGTCAAAACTAGCTCCGGGGTTATTTTTAGCCAGAAAAATGCATATAAATTTCTCAAAAATGCATAGTTTATAGAAGAGGAACAAAACTTATCTTTTTTTCTACTATTGTTTTTTTTTAAGAGATATAAACATTTCAAATGTTAAGGTCATTTTGACCCAGGTAGAGCATGTATGGAATATCATTAGTGTCAAAAACACTTTGGCGTCATTATTAGTGTCAAAACACTTTTGTAAAACATATTTAGGCTTTTCCCCATATCTCGCACACTTTTGGACTGAATTTTTTTGATAAACATGAATACAAACCATAGCAGCATGAAAAACGGATCACCTTTTCATATGCAAGTAAAATGAATTTATTTTGAGAATTCAGAGGAATATTTATGTTGTTCAAAATAAATATGTAGGTTTCATAAATATGGATTGTTTTTGAGCAATCATGAGTTGTGAATTTAATAATTTCATTGGGTTAATACTGATAATTCTCCCATTATATGTTCTTATAAATTTCATACAATGATATATTCAAATCAGATTGCTCATCAATATAGACAAAAATATAAATATATTTTGCATCACAGTTTTTTGGTCTGGTTCATTTGTAATTTTATATGTCAAAGAATTAATACATTTTTGAATTAATATAAAAGGTGGTAAATGCAGAAATAACATTCAACATTCATTCAAGTTGCCGATCAATACAGTTTTAGTTAAAATATTAAGTTATGGCCCTTTTATAAAATAACGATTTCTTGGGTCCAAACGGACCCGGAATGTGTAAATATCATACAGATTTTGTTATTTAGTGTCATATTCTTCAGCGTCCGGTTGTGGTTCAGATCATCAGGCTCACTTCACTGGCCATCTGGAGAGAGTGAAGATGAGGTCAGTGTGACATCACACTCGTGATGCTGATGGGGTGATGATGTCATACTCACCGCGAGGGCTGATTTGATGTTCTGCAGCTGGTAGAAGACGCGGCCGCCCTCCTCCGGACAGATGGTCTTGAGTTCGTCTCGCGTCATTCCCAGCAGCATCGAGCCGCTGACGCCTCCTAAACACCGCACCGTACTGACAAACACAGAACAACATGCTTTACATACCCATATCCCACAATGCAATGCGTTTGAATCAACATATTAGAATTTTCGGTTTTGACTTATGATTTGATTAAATGAAAAAGTGAAAAACAAAAATTACAATAATTCATTCATTAATAATAATGCATCAATATTTCCCCCACATATTTTAAGCACTTAAACATATCTAATATTTTCCCCAAAATGCTTGTGAAATTAGGCATAAAACAATACTGACTCCCAAAAAGTGACATTTTACACACAACTGATTAAATATGCTAATTAACTATCTGTAAACATGAATATTAGGGCACTAAATTAAACATGCTGCATTAGGGAAAAAAATTGTTTTGCATACATACCACATTCTATTAATTCTAATAACTATAATTATGATAATAATAATAATAATAATTCACTCATAATAATTGACTCAGACTGCCAAACGCAACATTTTTATGCAAAATAAAATATGAGAATGCAACTGAATTACTGAAATAAACATGCAACACAATGTCATGAGCTGGCTATTTTGCATACATATTGCAGTGCGGCTTTACTCACATTTTGCTGAAGCCCTTGTGCTCCAGCCAGGCCCGCACCTCCTCGGGTCGTGATTTCCGGGTGAGTGTGGGCGCAGACAGTGTTTCCTGCGGGTCAGGAGGTGGAGTTCATGATTGTGAACACATCGTTATTATCAGATGTACAGGTATACATGACTGATATACGTACAAGTTTGTCCTGCTGCTGCGGAGGCTGGAGCATGTTGTTTGGGACGTAACCGATCTGGCCTTTTTCATTCTTCACCTTCCACCACTTCTTAGACATGTCCAACAACTGCACACACACACACACGGTTAGAAACACACTCCATACTAGTGGCTTGTTCCTGTAAATGGAGTCTTGAAGGGGCTGCCGGGGTCCAAAGAAAAATATATGTACTCATTTTTATACATTCATATACACTACACGATTTTTATGTTTTTTTTAAAGAATCCTCTTCTGCTCACCAAGACTGAATTTATTTGATCCAAAATACAGCAAAAGCAGTACAATTCTGAAATATTTTTACTATTTAAAATAACTGTTTTCTATTTGAATATATTTTAAAATGTAATTTATTCCTATAAAAAACCCCCAGAAATATTACTGTTCAAAAACTCTTGATTGGTAGTGTAAACACATGTTATCCCTCGGTTACATGTTAAATAAATCCTTTTTCATTGAGTTCATGAACTCAAACAGAGTCTGTATCAGGCCTGATGTGTGTGTTTTGTGTCTCACCTGTAGCTGTTCACCTTTACTGATGGAAAGCTCTCGTGGGTTTCGTGCTGTGAAATCAAACACAGCTCTCATGACGCTTGTTGGTAACTCCTCTAAACTGCAAACACACACACAGCGTCACACACTCGCTGTAGAGCAGCACATCTCACATGTCTTGTGTGTTCAGATGCGTGTATCTTATATCTGTACCTGTCCTCAGGCTCCGGCTGCAGTCTGTTGCTCTACACAAACAAACAGAGAGCATTGAAACAGCTGAATGACAGGATGATCATGTGATCGTGTGTCCGGTGTGTTCGTACCATTTGTCGTGTCACAGGTGCTTGAGCTGGCTCTCGTTTGCTTGTGTTGGCGTTCGTGTTTGTGACACTTGGCTCAGGGTTTCTGATGGCTGGAGGCTCCCATCCGTCATCAAAGATAGGTGTGAATTTGGGAATGTCATCATCATCCTCCGGCCACTTAGTGCTTCATCACACACACAAAATGTCAAATCTTATGATAAATCGCTTTAGATAAAAGCATCTGCCAAATGAATAAATGTAAAACATAAGGGTGGTGATGGCGCAGTGGATAAGACACATGCCTTTGGTGTGAGAGACCCGGGTTCGAATCCACTGTGAGACACCAATGTGTCCCTGAGCAAGACACTTAACCCCTAGTTGCTCCAGAGGCGTGCGACCTCTGACATATATAGCAATTGTAAGTCGCTTTGGATAAAAGCGTCAGCTCAATTAATAAATGTAAATGTAATGTAAATGTAAAACCACACGAGTCTGAATCTGAGTGTGGGTCTGTGTGTGTGTGTGTGTGTGTGTGAGTGAGTGTTGGTGAGAGTCTAAGTGTGGGTCATCCTCTGGCCACTTAGTGCTTCATCACACACACAATGTAAAAACACACATCTGATGTGTGTGTGTGTGTGTGTCTGAGTATGAGAGAGAGTCAGAGTGTGTGTGAGTCTAAATTGTGTGTGAATCTGAGCATTAGTCGATATTGTGTGAGCATGAGTGTGTATGTAAGTCAAGTCTACACTGTGTGTGTGAGTCTGAGTGTGTTTGTGTGAGTGAGTCTGAGTGTGTGTATGAGTCTTAAGCGTGAGTGAGTTTGTGTGTCTAAATGTGTAAGTCTGTGTATAAGTGAGTCTGAGTGTGTGTGAGTCTAAATGTGTGTGTGCGCAAGTCTGAGAGTGTGTGAGTGACTGAATGCGTGTATAAGTGAGTGTGTATTTGAGTGAGTATGTGTGAGTCTGAGTCTCTCTAAACTGTATGGGAGTCTGAGTGTGTTTGTGAGTCAGTCAGTGTGTAAGTGTGGGTCTAAACTGTGTATGAGTCTCGAGTGTGAGCAAGTCTTGAGTATTTGTGTGCATGAGCCTGAGTTTGTAAAAGTCTGAGTCTGTGTGTTTGTGTGTGAAAGTTTAAACTGTGAGTCTCATTGTATTTATGTTTGAGTCTGACTGTGTATGAGTCTTGAGTGTGTCTGTGTGAGTGAGTCAGTGTAAGAGTGTGAGTGTGTGTGTGTATGGGTGTGTTTGAGTGTGTATGAGTCTTGAGTGCGAGTCTGAGTAAGTGTGTGTTTAAGTCTGAGTGTGTGCGAGTCTGAGTGTGTGTGTGAGTCAGTGTGTAAGAGTGCGAGTCTGTGTGTTTGAGTCTGAGAGTGTATGAGTGAGTCTGAGTGTGAGAGAGTCTTGAGTGTGAGAGAGCCTGAGTGTGTGTGTGTGTGCGCGTGTGAGAGAGAGAGAGAGAGAGAGAGAAAGTTAGAGTGTGTTTACCTGGGAATGTTCCAGGCATCTCCGAGCGACTGCCACAGATGATCCTCCTCTTGCGTTGCCTCCTCGCTCAGAAAGATCACAGTCTCCGGCTCAAAGAGAGGAGCCACGATAGACGGAGAGAGATCCTCATTACTGTGAAACACAACCTACACACAAACACACGTCAGATCAACAACACACTCAGACAAACAGATAGACAGACAGACAAGTGTCTCACCAGATCCAGTATAGAGAACAGACAGTGAACGAGTTCAGCGGCGCTGGGATTATTAATCTTCCCCTGGAGGTTGGCCTGATGAGCACAAATTGTTGACATTATTATTATTAGTTACGCCATTTTAAAAATATAATATTAATAACAAATTTTAACATTTTGAATATACATTTATTTAATATATAGACATAAGTTCTTTATCATATAATATGAAACAGACAGTGTGTGACGCACCAGCAGGTTAAAGGCCATCTTGATTTTCCTCAGACAGACGGAGAACTGCTCCTCTGACGGCATTCCCTTCACAGCTACAGCACACAGACACAAACACGTCAACAGAGCCTTCATCAGCTCATCTCATACAGCCACACCAGTCCTCTCGCTCACCCTTGTGCTTCTTCTTCTTCTTCTTCTTCTTGTCCATCTTGGGCGCGACGGCTGTCAGTCGGTCTGCGAAGGCCTCGATGTCGTTAATGAGGTGATTCAGGATGTCCTGCACACAGACGAACGGTTATAATCTCTCAGCTTTACATCAGCGCTGCGTTATTCGGTCATCAACTCCAGGGGTGTGCGATATTGACAAAATAATATTGCTATTTTCTGGGATTTTATCGATAATGATAATTAGACAATATTTTGCTGATATGTTGAAGTTGACTCCTAAAGTTTTTGATGTTCTTCATATTCTGTTCTTCATATTCGGTGTGTTTTGAATGGTTTTTGCAAAATACATGATCGAATGTCAAATCACACATAAAATCAACAACAATTACGATATTAATCGCAGACGATATATATCGCACAACCCTAATCAACACTCACCACGTTCCTCTCTCTCTCTGTGTACGGCCGTGGAGGGGGCGGGTCTGGTATAATGGGC